>NC_044321.2:84788347-85456204 GCF_007474595.2 Lynx canadensis
GTTTTGATAATAACAGGGACCTTTGTAACTCCTGAATAAACCTATTATTTCAAACACTGTTTTACCAAGAAAACCCTGTAAATTTTACTGAACTCTTGTGTACCTTCATTTTTCCCTATAAAAAGGCAGACTCTTTGCAATCAATCTGAATCCCTTTATACATGTAGCTTAAAATGACAAAATCATCTTACTGACCTTACATAAAACATAACGTTAGCAGCATCAATTATCACGTATCTCTTTCCCTTGAAAGAATATTATTGTCAAATTAAAATTACACATGATTGAAGTACTTTACCTATCCTCTATAGCCAAAACCCAAATCTAGATATAGCAGCTCCATAAACAACTCATACGGAAATCCCATTAAAGGATGATGAAGTATGCCACCCAATGGATGTACTGCCGTACTGCACTCATAAAATACACACACACACACACACATATATCAGCATTTGCAATCTCCTTCAGATTACCAGAAACCACTCTAGAGTAACAAAACAAACACTGAAGCAAAAGGAAAAGTTGTCACAGAAGGGAAAGAATAGCCTGCAAGGGCAATGAAACATTGATACGGCAGTGGCAATTTGGGTGCGTGACCATCTCAAGGAAATCAAAGTAGAGAGATAACAATGTACTTTGAAAACACACAACACTTTACTGTCTATCCCTCCCAATATACAATGGGAGTTGGAAAACAATGGATAGGAACAGAGTTGAATTAGACTCAAGGCCCTGAGACTGAATGGATCATATTTTGTGGCACAGTTCAATCTTAGAAATTGCTCCTTCAGTATCACTCAGATTTAACATTAGTTACTGAGTACCTATTATCTTCCAAGGCACTGTTCTAGATGATTTCATACAGATTCTCATTTAATTCCTTTAGCGTTGTGTTAGTTTTACTCCTAATAGCTTACTTCCTCTTGAGACTTTCTGCTCATGTTCGGGGGTGGGGGATGGAAGGGGGGTCACGCGATTCTTCCATTATCTATGGGGCTTAATTATGAAGAATCACAGAATAGGGGACCTGCACACATGCAGAGATGTCTATCTAGATGAGAAGCTGAAGAGACCCACCTAAGAAAACAACCCTTTATATAATCATCACATTACTGATGACTGCAGAAGTTTCTACTTTTAGAGAGCAACTCTGTTATCTGCCTTATGGTTTGGCCCTGCCAGAAGTGAGAAGCATAGTAGAGAGGAGAAGGCAAGTCATAATTAGGAGCCCTGAGTTCCAGTCTCATGGTAGTAGAGGGGCAGTTGTATCTTTCAGCACTTCAAACACTCCTGTTATTTAAGAAAAAGGAAAGGTATGCTTCTTCCTGTTATAAAGATGAACAAAATCGTACTGAGGAGGTGCTAGAAGATGGACATGGGAAGACCCTGACTAAACTCATACCAATACTGACAAAAAATTCTAATCGTTATTATTTATATGTGACCGACATGTTAGGCCTACGGGGCCCTACAGGACTAAATGTAAGGAGAGAAGTAATGCTTATCTAGGTACCACTCCCTTATATCTGGATTGCATATTATTCTTTTCAAAGAGTTTTTACGCCTGTTATTTCACTCACATAGTTCCCAACATAATGTGAAGACATAATACATAAATGAGTATTTGTCAGATGACTAGCTCAAAAGAGACAGACAGAATTGACATAGGTGTAATGTCAAAAAAAATTGGAAGTACATGCAACACACAAGTCTATCAGCTCCAAATGGTATTTCTCCATCTGAGTTCCATGCTAGGCCTTAGGAGAAACATACACATAAACACGATAACCATACCTACTTTACAGGAAAATGGACCTGAGGTTTACTATTGAAGAGAGACTATGTTTTACCCACCTGGAAAATTGAAAAATACTGGAATCCAGAGGCTTAAGCTGAAGAGAAGGTGTCCTGCTTTCTTCTCCAACAGATGGAGGCCGACTAGGACTATCAATTCCCTCATATCCAATTGTCTTATTGTTCAATTCATCCATATCTTGAATAGCAGGAATCCTCAGTGGATTAGTGAACACCTAGCAAAGAGAGAAATGATTCATAAAAATCCTAATTTCAAATGAAATACCAAAGGATGAGTCAATCCTTCTGATGCTTGGAGAAAACACTTGGCCAAATAAAAAGAAACTGGTTTCTTACACAAAACAAACAGCACACGGTAATGTACACTAGAACACTGAACCCAGTTCAGTTATAACCTTATCAGCTGGACAGACCTCCCCAACTCACTTATTAGCTCCTACAGTCATCCCACCCACAACATAAAACCCAGGCCCCCTAATCACCACCTAATTCTCTCCTGTGACCCAGTTTTAAGGCTGGGTTTTCACTCCTCTGAAATCTGTGATGCTGGCAGGGGTGGAGGGAATAAGCATTGCAGCAAGTGTCAGTGCTGGTTTTGGAGAAATGCATGCGAGAGACTAATGTATATCCACAATGCACACACACAGAGACATGCATCTAAGATCTTGTGGAAGAGCCAGCTTATGAAGACAGTACAGATGATGAAGGTGGAGGGATGTAATGGGAAGGCAAACTGAATGAGGACAGGGCTGTCCCAGGAAATCTCCCAATCTCCAGATCAGACTACTAAGCCAAGACATTAGGGTCTGAAACCTGTGTATTCATATACCCGGGTTTCGGTAGGATGTCAGAAGAAGAATAAATTGCCTCTATCCTCACCAGTCTGACCTACCCTGATTGAGTGGGTAGAAGGTGAATCTAACATGCGACTAGCAGATATCTCTGGGAAAGTGGGTCAAGAGGAGAATCATGCAGAAAGGCAAGGTTGGGTGGGGAAGATACATGGGTGCTATGGTGGCTGTCAGGAAAGGAGTGTCCCTGAGAGGACGGCCAACCTTATTGCACCCTTCAGCGTCCGGAGCTGGGCAACCATGTCCGAGAGACAGTGCTCCTGAAAATTCAAAACAGCAGAGTCTTTATAAAGCCAGCCAGCCTGAAAGCGGGGAGAGGGCAGGGGCACAAAGAACCAACCCTTCTTCCCAAGAGGAAGGAGGAAGGAATCACCCCTGAATCCTGGAAGAAAGGAGATTGAGGAAAAAACAGACACTCAACAGGAGCAGCCTGTATGAGAATGGAATGCAACCCTGAATATTCTGTGACATTGAAAGTGATATTCACACTGTCCAGAATCAGTATGGAATCCCAATCTGGGAAATATATGATTTGGCTCTTCTATTTTTGGCGATCTGAACATCAGTAACGGGAGATCAAAGCAAAATCAAAAGATTCAACAGAAAAAAAGACCACCAGGAGAAATGTTTCATGATTTTTATGCAGCTTTCAAGATTGTTGCTTCCTTCCACCTATGTCCTCTGTTGGGGAAAATTTCATGTGAGAAAAAAAAGACGATGGGCTCTCACCTGGTGGTTCTCACTGTCCACTGGCAGCTTCTTCTTCTCAAGAGCTTGATCTCTAGGAGAAGATAAAAGTGCTATTTAGTTCATTCATGAAATTTCTCCGTCTGAAATGGATTACCAATTGCAGATTTAGGTTATATATAATGTTCCTACCAATTTAAAAATAGTGTGGGCCTCACTGAATAACTGAGGGTGCCTTCCTAAACTCTGCTACTTAAGAGAGAGTTCAAATGTCCCATCAAACAAGAGACAGGGAGGGGAAGGTGAGAGACTAAAGACAATCACTAATTAGACACTCAGGTGATGATCAGCAGGAATAAAGAACTGGTAGAATAGAGAAGTGAGAGGGAAATAGTTAAAAATCAAAAAAGAAAAAAAAATCTCTCTTCTCAAAGGTCCCCTGTCCTATTAGAGTCAGGCTCCTCTACCTTATGATCTAGAACCTTAAGTATACTCAACTGTTTCTTGGCTTTGTTCAAGTACAGGTCTTCATCGCTGAGTTCTTGCTCCTCTGGAACAGAGCATCTCCTGCAGTACAGAGAAGAAATCATCTTTTGGAAACAAAATGTGCTTTTCAGTTTTACCCTTTACTTTCCTTACAACTATGACAAGACAGGTCATTGAGGTTAACAACCCTCTAACCTCACAGAGTTCAGATTCCACCCACATCACAAAACCTGTATGCAGGTTAACATGTAGCAATTCTTATTTCAAGGCATCATCTAATTCTTTTGGTGCATATATCACCTTTCTCCCATGACATTCAAAGTATATGACAGCTACAAAGTTCCTATTATGGTGGACAGCAAGAAGCATAATCTTTATTTTTACACAGTGAGTTTCAAGAGAGACCTGTTTGAGGTTCCATACAGAGATTATTGTTAACAGTAGAACCTGGGTCTTTTGCCTCTTGTTTACTAAGAAAGTAATTCCCAAAGTGCAGTTCAGAAGCACAAGAATCCCTAAACTAGGTGATGATGCCTGAAGAAAATCAAAGGCTATGAGAGAGAGAAACAATAAGGGATTAGGAGCTTACACTGCAAAAACCACACAACAGATTAGCAAAGAGGAGAGAAAGGAGGATTCTATAAATTGAAAGACATCTGTTATATGTAAAGCACAAGGAAGAGAATTTTAGGAGTTAACACTAAAAGGAGTACTAGAAAGTGTATTCAAAGATCAAAAGCAGTCCTAGGAACAAATAAGCAAAAATTAGTAATAGTTGGAAACCCTCTATTAAAACTATTTTATTTTAAAGTTTATTTATTTATCTTGAGAGAGAGAGAGAATTCCAAAAAGGTTCCACACTATCAACACATAGCCCGATGTGGGGTTTGATCCCATGAACCATGAAATCATGACCTGAGCTGAAATCAAGAGTCAGACACTTAACCAACTGAATCACTCAGGCGCCCATTACACCCATTTTATAAGGAGGCAGTGTCCTGGAAGGGTATGTCTCCCAGATTGAGTAGAAACTGACAGAAGATACAGGATTAAAAAATGAGACTCCTAAGCACTCAGTCCCATATTCCAATCACACAATCCAAGTTATTCTCCAGGAAGAGGTGCTTAGGCACATCTGGAGACTATGGGGGAATGCTTACTCATTACAGACCTAGACCTCACTTACTGAATTTCCTCCATTTTAAACATTTTTTTTCTAAAAAGCATACCCTGTTTTAGTGCCTTTTTTTTCTACTGCTATTGTGCAGAAAAAATATTAAGAAAATCACAGCTAACTGAAGCAAACAGGATAATTATTTTGAGTCTCTGTGATTACTGAGTCAAATAAATATTTGTTAAATTGAAATAAATGCTCGTGGGTATGCCAGGCACTATCTAGATGTTAGATGCTGCAAGGGACATGCAAACAAATGGCGTTAAATGTACAATATGTACTATAATAGATTCAGGCATAGGAAGCATATGAGTGAAATCATCAACTAAACGTGAAATGTAAAGCCCTTGTTCTTGAATAGTTTACAATCTTTTGAAGAGCCAAAGCATATACATATGAAAAGCATCTAAAAATAATACAAAACAGTATGCAAACAAATGTCAAGAATTAAATACCATGGGAAGCTAGCATAAAATCACTGTAAACTATTGTCAACAGAAGTATCACACAAAATACTTAAGCTTCCCAGATGGATATGATTTGGATAGGCAGATGGAATGCAGAACGTCACTGTAAGCAAGCAGAATAACACTATCAAGTCATGGGAGAGGGAATAAGCATGGCATGTGTTGGAAATACTGAAGCCAGAAGCCTGGCTAAAGCATATGATCTGGGTTAAAAATAAGGTTGGATAGATAGGGTGGGATCAGTTAGCAAGAGGCTTGGATTCCAGGCTGAAGAGTATGGACTTGAGATAAAAAGTGTTTTAGTGGGCAAAGTGAGTGAAAGGGAGTGGGAGTCCAGTTATGGAATGAGTAAGTCACGGGAAAAAGAGGTAGAGCATGGGCAATACAGTCAGTGGTAGTGTAATAGTGCCATACGGTGACAGATGGTAGCCACACTTGTGAGTACAGTATAAAATACAGAGTTACTGAGTCACTATGCTCATGCCATACATGAGCAACCAATGTAACATTATATGTCAACCGTACTCAAAAGAGCTTTTTATAAGTGTTTTAGAACAGAGAGACAAATCAGGCATTTTCTCTGGCATAATAACCTTACCTGTACTTTGGATGGGAATTATAGTAACAGAACCATCTTGCAGGTAATGTAGATGGATCAACCTTGCCAGGAAGCTTCCTCCATTTAAGACACTCATCACACTGTACCCATGTCTGGTCAGGAATCTTCCTGAATGAAGGAAAACAGAAGTATGACTGTGTATATCCTAGCTCTGTGCTCTTATGTTAGAAAGGCACACCCTAAAAGGGAAAGAATAAAATTTTATATATGAATTGTGTTAGAACTGTAATGTTATGGTCTAAGTGTTTAAAACACACATCTTGAACTTCACAAAGAAAATAATAATAGAATTATACCAAACATGGATAAGAAAAATAGTAACAAGTCTTAACATGGTAAGCTACCATTATTTATGGAACTAAATAATATTTTCCAGTATCTCTTGTTCTAAGCAAACAAGAGGATCATTTTAACTCTAAAAATTAACAAGGAAGAATATATATTACAATATTACCAAGAAATAAAACCCATAGAATCATTGTATTTGCTTCTATACAACTGTGTAACAAGTTTAAAATGCATTTGTGGGGGTCACGGAAGCATCATCATCAAAAAGTCTTCCCCATTTCCCCGCAGACTCCCTAGTCCTCTCTTTTTGTCCATTTAAAAGTCTTTGTTTACACTTCAACCAAAATTTTATTAGGTTGGTATCCTCAACATTAATCTTAAAAACTCCTATAAAAGTGATTAAATCTCGTAACTAGAAAGGGTGGCTTCAGTCTAACAACTGAGTGAAATTAAGGCAAAATCCTTCTAGAGGTCTATGCTTAAGATACAAAGCCACTCAAATCCCTGCCAGGAAGCATAACCCAGTCACCTACACCTTAGAGCAAATGTGTTTCTCTATGAAAGGAGGTGGTCCATATAGAACAGAAGTAGTCAGCAACTAAGGTGTGAAAAGCAGACTGGAGGAGAAGGCTGGAGAAAAGAAACAGAAAGAGGGCACGGGGTACCAAGGGTCAGTCTGAGAAACATGTAATTTAGCTTAGAGCATGATGTGCGTATGTCACATTTATACTGCTCTTACCAGTAGCCATTTTCAATAGAGTGATAAGAGTTCTTTTATGTCTTAGTTTGTATCTTTTTCTTTAGTTTTTATTTTGTTTAAATAATGCTTTTTTTCTTTATAAGTAATATAAGCTCATTACAGAAAAACTGGAAAACACAGGAAAATATAAAAAAGAAAATAAAAGGCATGCATATTTCTACCACTCAAACACAGTGTCCTCTTCTTGTTTAAAAGTCTGCTTTAACATGGAAAATTCGTGTTTTTGGATATATGGCTTCCTTATCTCCTAGCTCCAGGCTGCTCTAGCCTTGAAATGTCCAAGCTCTAAGCTCAGGCCTGACCTCTGGTGTCTATTTATTTCCATACAGCTACTGCTTAATTTAGAGCCAGAGACAGCAAAGGGCAGTTTCAGCAGCAGTGGGAGGGAAGAGGAAAGGTCGTGTTGGCTTTGGTTTGGCATGCGGATGCACAGAAGAGTTGCATGCAGAAGCATGCCAATGTGACTGCCTTGGAGAGAAGCATTAGAGACAGCAAATCCTTGCCTTAGGCTATATCAAACTATGGAGGATCCTTCCAACCAGGCAGATAGGAGAGGCATTTAGCTGTGATTGCAATAAATAGGTAGTTGAAGGGGCTGTACCATCCATACTCCCCTACTGCATCCTTCCAGAAGAGCATCATGGCTAAGCACTTGGGCTTGGGGGTCTGACTGCCTATATTTGAACTTCCTACCTACCACTTTCTACTTGTTTCATCTTGAGCAAGTTACTTAAGCTCTCAGTATATCAGTGTCAGTAAAAAGGTAATAATACCATCTGTCTATCCCACAGGGTTGTTGTTAACGATTCAATAAATCTAAATACATGTAAAAAACTTAGACCAGTTGACTGGCATGTAAGTACTCAATAAAGAATAATAATTATTACAATTCTGCCTCCAGAAAGGTTGAATAACATATACACACACTCTCTAGCAATATATGAACATCTGTTTAATGGCATTTATCACTGTTTATTTGAAAGGCAAAAAAATGGCATCTTGTCCTAGCTGGCATTTCTTTGAAAACCACAGAGGTTATACATGAGCAGAGATCTTTAGAGTGATATTCACACAACAGTCAGTCATGTTGCACCGAAACAAAATTTTGTATCATACATTTGCCTGATAACTTCCATTAAAAAAAAAGTGCATGGATGTCAACCCCAAAATCTTTTAACACTCTAATCCTTGTCATGATAGGGGTGTAACTGATTATATATGTGTTGGTATGTATTCTGTCCTCTGTTTTACCCTTTCCTGGTTATTGAGGCATGTCATCCTGATCCACACTTCTGTATGTAATTTGCAATCCTAGACTCAATAAATTCTACTTTTTTCCTGATATGCTGGGTTCTCTACTTCTACCTTCAAATGCCTTGGTACAGGTCCAATAGTGTTCACTAAGAATAAAGAGAAGGGAAGTTTGCTAACATTTCTGAACACCTACTATATGCCAGGCACTATGCTACAAATGTTATGCTCATTTCATATTCTTACAGAGGTGAAGTAACTTACTTACCCAAGCTCACCCAAACTATTAAGCAGATCCAGAGTTTCAACCCAGGAGTGTCTCATTTAAATGGTCATCATCTTCCACTATATCACACTGCCTGTAGGATAAACTGACAGTACTAAACTCTGCATATTTATGACCCAAGCCACACAAGTGTTAAACCAGAATGAAGAGGTCTACAGAATGATGAAATCAGTACCTGTTATTTCCTATTTTTAGTTAATTAAACTTCCTATGTGAAAGCACCATCTTACCCTTGTTCCTTCCATTTGCTCTATGGACATTAACCCCTGACATTTCTATATTCTACATTTACTACTCACGGTATTGGCCTGGCTATGGCTGAGGTCTCAAAATTCTCTTGGGAGGTCTTTTCCTTCCAATAAGCATTGAGCTTCTGGGCAAGGGCATTTATTGTCAACCTGAAAGAAGAAGGAAGAAGAAGCATATCAATGCTGAGGATCTGTTGAACAATTTTATGATCTCTGAGATGCTCCCATTTAATAGAGGCCACCAATGTAGAATATTCAGCCTAAGTTTGAACATCTACACTTTCAGGAACCAGGATGGGAATCTACTGCCTTTGCAAATTACATGTCAAAATGACGAAGTCATACTGTTGACTAGTCGCTTTGGTTGAAAAGGTAAAATGGTCACAAGTCCTAAGAAATACTGTGTTCTTCAAATTTTCAGGTCTTTTAGAATCACGAAGTGGGAGAGATGACATTCTAGACAATGACAGAAGACTAAATTGCAGAGCTAGGACAGAACCAAATACTGGTAAGATTAAGGGGGAGCTGCTCAGACTGTCAGATGACTACAGGTAAACAATTCAGGACCAAACTGAAAGTCAGGGATCAAATGCTGTACCCTATGTATTAGAAATCAATCAAATACTAACATAAAAATGTCTACGCAGTTCTTCATTCAAATGTTGATCAGAGAAGTTACAGCACCAATGGACAACAAAGTCCCCTACAACCTTCCACTACATATCCGTTAGTGGAGGCTGGACCCCAGCTCTGGCTCTTGCTCAGTCTCCTTTATTTCTCCTTCCAAATGAACAACAGTAAACGTAGGGTCAAACAATGTAAGGTGTAGAAGACAAAACCTGAATTTTACTTTTTTTTAAACTTCACTTTTAAAAACTGCCAATTCGAGTGACCAATTCCTATTTAATTCTAGAACCTAGGATTACAATTTTTTAAATAAAAAAATTTAATGTTTATTTATTTTTGAGAGAGAGAGAGAGAGAGAGAGAGAGAGCGAGAGCGAGCACTCACAAGCAGGGGAGGGGCAGAGAGAGGAGACACAGAATCCAAAGCAGGATCCAGGCTCTGAGCTGTCAGCATAGAGCCCGATGCAGAGCTTGAACCCATGAACCAAGAGATCACGACCTGAGCCAAAGTTGGATGCTTAACCGACTGAGCCACCCAGGCACCCCTTGAACCTAGGATCACAAAATAATGTTGAGTTGTACACACCTGGTATACTACAAATTTATGATTTAAAAAAAAAAATCTTTGGACTTCTTGGATCATTGCCCAAGGGTTTTGTAGGCCTCATCTCTCCTTAAAAGGAATTCTTCCTTACCTCCACCTTACTAATATTAAATTAGATTCTGACTACACAGAAAAGAATAAAGTCATTATATGTGAGCCCTTCCACAAACACTCTACTCCAACCTACTAACGTTCATATTTTTATGATTATATCTTTCCTTCAAGTCACGGATGAAGAATGGTTTCTTGTCTTCTCTTTAAATTCTATTTTAAAAATATTTTTAAAATTTTTAAAGTTTATTTATTATTGAGAGACAGAGAGAAAGAGAGCATGAGCAAGGGAAGGGCAGAGAGAGGGGGAGACACAAACTCTGAAGGAAGCTCCAGGCTCTCAGCTGTCAGCACAGAGCCCGACATGGGGCTCAAACTCGCAAACTGCGAGATCATGACCTGAGCCGAAGTCAGATGCTTAACAGACTGAGCCACCCAGGGGCCCCCTATTTTAAAACTATTTTTAAAAGAAGTAGATTAGATGGGATTCTGGAGAAGGCTTGAGTGGTAAATTGACACATTTCAGCTCTTAGAAAGGCAGCAACTACCCATCTCTCATCCACGCACAGCCCCCATGGCAGGCAGCTGTGCACATACTTTAAGAGCAGCTTGTAGGGGCCAGTGTGGGCAAAATAAGCCTGCCTCCAAATACAAGCTATCTGTACTCTGACTGCTGTTTGCTGCTACTGATCACAGGATCATGTCATCCCATGGTAGCCACAAAGAAAACAGCTAGAGAATATACGCAAAAAGAAATTAGGAATAGATCTTTCACTATAAAAAATCAACTGAACACAAAAGAAGACAGTAATAGAGGAAATGAGGGACAAAAAAAATCTTAGAAGCCATACAGAAAACGGAGCAAAATGACAGAAGTCCCTCCTTATCAGTAAGTGCTTTAAATGTAAATGGTTTAAACTCTCCAGTCAAAAAACAGATTGGTGTAATGGGTAAAAACAAACAAAACAAAACAAAACAAAACCACATGATTTAAATATATACTGCCTACAGGAAATGAACTTTAGATTAAAAAAAAGACACAAATAGGGGGCACCTGGGTGGCTCAGTCAGTTAAGTGTCAGACTTCAGCTCAGGTCATGATCTCATGGTTTGTGGGTTTGAGCCCTGCATTGGGCTCTATGTTGACAGTGCGGAGCTTACTTGGGATTCTCTCTCCCTCCTGCACTCTCTTTCTCTCTCTCAAAATAAATAAATAAAAACTTGAAAAAAAGACACAAATAGTTTGAAAGTGAAAGGATAGGAAAGGCTATTGGTAAATAGTAACTAAAAGAGATAAATGGTGTCTATACTAATATCAGACCAAATAAACTATGAATCACAAAAGCTAGAACGTGGAAGCAGCCCAAGTGTCTGTTGATGGACCAATGGATAAGCGAGATGTACTGTGCATGTGTATGTGTGTGTGTGTGTGTGTGTGTGTGTGTGATTATTATTCTGCCTTAAAGAAGGAAGGAAATTTTGACACAGGCTACAACATGGATGAAGCCCAAAGACATTATGCTAAGTGAAAATAAGCCAGTCACAAAAAGACAAATTACTATACGATTTCACTTACATGAGGTACTTCAAGTAGTCAAAATCGTAGAGACAGAAAGTAGAATGGTGGCTGCCAAGGGCTGGGGAAGTGGGAATGGGGAATTATGGTTTAATAGGTATAGAATTTCAGTTCTTCAAGATGAAAAGAGTTCTGGGGATGAATGGTGGCGATGGTTGCATAACAGTATGAATATATTTAATGCCACTTAACTATACACTTAAAAATGGCTAGGATGGTAAATTTTATTTTACCACAATAAAAAGAAAATTGGGAAAAAAGGGAAGTAGATTGTGTGGTTCCCAGGGGTTGGAGAAGGGGAAGTGTGGAGTGGCTGCTAGTGGACAAGTGGTTGCTTTTTGGGGTGGTGGAAAAGTTTTGGAGTTAGGTAAAGGTGATGGTTGAACGATTTGTGAATATACTAAAACCCTCTGTAGTGTACACTTAAAAACAGTGACATTAATGGTATGTTCATTGTATCTTCACTAAAAAGAAAACTAAAGCTCTGTTCTCATGTATTCAGGTAAAATTTACACAGAGTGAAATGCATCTTTTTAAGTGTGTTGTTCTATCAGTTTTAACAAAGGTATACAGTCATGTAACCACCACCTTAACCAAGATACTGTTATTATGGATTCTCAAATTCCAGTTCTTCTCAAAAAACCCTGGCTTGACTTCACTGTTCTATTAATCTCCTTTCATTTCCCCAATCCTGGTGTATGTAACTAGACACTATCTCCTCTTCATTCTCTTGTCTTAACCCCCTATAGGCTACTTTCTACCATCATCACTCCATGAAACTATTCCTTTTCCCAACGTCATTAATTCTATCAATGACCCTGCCAATATCCCAGTGTACTACATTTCAGACTTTGCAGTGATCTTTGATTCTTCCCTCTCCTTTATATGCCTTATCTGTCACCAAAATCTTTTGAACTTTTCTTCACAGTGTCTGTTGTACCCTTCCTTTTTCACAGCTATTCTTATTTCAGATGTTCACCTCACACCTAGGTTACTCCAATAGCCTTTAAAGTTTATTTATTTTGAAAGAGAGCACATGCATGTGTGCACACAGGCATGTGTGAGCAGGAGAGGGGTAGAGAGAGAGGGAGAGAGAATCCCAAGCAGACTCCTTGTTGTCAGCGCAGAGCCTGACACGGGGCTCAATCTCACGAACTGTGAGATCATGACTTGAACCGAAATCAAGAGTCAGACACTCAACCGCCAGGTATCACTCAACTGCCAGGTGTCCCTCCAATAAAGAGCCTTTAATACTTCCTGTACCCTGTTTCCAGATTTGTCAGCTGACCTGATTCATGTAAAGGATCTTATAAACCACAAAGCAGTACACAGTTATAACAAACTATATTCTTTAGAATTGTTTCAAGTCACTCCCCTATTCAAGAATACACAATGAAGTGTCACCATCTGAGGCGTCAACTACTCTATCCAACATCCCTCTAAGACAGAAGTTCTCAAACTTTCTTGGTTCATGGCACCCTGAAGTCCCAAGTTTTTCATGGCACCTTTGGGTCAAAAGTGGTATGTACCAGTTCTAGTTATTAAACAGTTAGGTCCAAACAATTTAGTTGGTATTTATGTTCCAAAATGTAGCATTTATGTGAGAAATCAATGCATATGAATTGAAAATAAATTATTTCGTTCTTAAAATAGTCACAATTACTTACTAATGGGAAGTGTGTGCATGCCTGTTGGGTACTGAACCCCTACCCGAACTTTGGAATGAAAGTGGACACAGTTTCCCTCACTTCTTATTCAACACTGACTTTCATGTATTACTTTTTATCACAGCAACCACCAAAAACCCAGATTCACAAAGATATGGTGCACTCAAAAGGAATGCAACAGATTTTGGTACCTGGAAATGGGGTACTGCTGTGACAAATACCCATAAATGCGGAAGCAGCTTTAGAGTTGAGCAGTGGGCAGAGGCTGAACAAATTTAAGGAGAATGACACAAATTGCCGAGATTGTAATCTAGGTTCTAGATTGAACAGACTGTGGGTAGAAATACGGATACTAAACAGCTCTGTGGTGAGGGCTCAGATGGAAGTGAGGAGCGTGATAGAGAAAACACAAATGTCCTCAGAGACTATCTGAATCACTGTGAACAGATGGCTAGGAGAATTAGGGATGTTAATGGTGCTGCTGGTGAAGGCTCAGAAGGAAATGAAGAACATGCTGATGGAAAATGTGAGGGAAGGTGGTCCTTGTTACACAGTGGCAGCAAGCTTAGCAGAATTGGGTCCTACAGTTCTGTGGAAAAGCAGAACTTGTAAATGATGTAACTAAACATTTAGCTGAGGAGATTTCCAAGTAAAGTGGTGAAAGCGTGGCTGGGTGTCTTCCTGCTGCTGACATAAAATGTGGGAGGAAACACACAGATCAGGAAAGAACTATTTGTCAAAAAGGAACCAGGGCTTAAATGATTTTGGACATCCTCAGCCTATAGAGATTGCAAAAGATGCTAAAATGAAGACATTCACTGTCAGGAAAGCATGCATGCTCTGGAGAAAAAGTCAAGGCTGTAGCTACAAAACCTTTTGCTAACATCTCAGATCAAAAGGTCAGAGCATTCGGTCACACAAAAAGCTCTTTCAAAAGATTAAACATGTGACTCAGATCACCACAGCCATCTCAGCAGAAGCCAAGAATAGAAATAGGATTATCTAGGAAAGACCTGTCAAGAGCTTCTTGTCTGACCGAATGAATATCCATGACATACATGTGGAGACCCACAAGGTTCTTGAGAATGGGGTGCTAGCACAAAAACTGCCAGACTGGACTGAAGGGATGGAGAGAGTATGAAATTGAAAGAAGGCTGGTGGACCTCCAAAACTCTAAGGCCAGGAAACAGGCTGATACAACTCAGATGCAAATACATGCTACCTTTCCTGAGAAAGGTAAGATGACTCTGAGGGTGCAGCCATGAGCCCACAGGGCAGGGCCTTCAGTTTATAGGAGGAAGCCACAAGCCCCAGAAGATTCTTCCCAGGTCTTGAAATTTAATGGAATTCGTTGGACTGGATTTTGAAATTGCTTGAGACCTGTGACTCCATTTTCCTTCAACTTTCTTTTCCGTCTGAAGTGGAATATCTATAACTGGTATCCTATGCTTGTCTTGCCATTATATCTTGAGAGCAAAATACAAAAAAAGGGACACAACTGCAGATGGAGTGGAATTTTATGCCAGCATGCATCAGACCCACACCTGACTCAGATGATGAGATTTGGGGATTCTGAGCTGCTGATGGTTAGATGAGAGTTTAGACTTAAAGTTGTTGTAATAGTTGAGAGTTTGGGGGATGTTGGGATGGGATAAATGTATTTTGCATGTGAGATGTAAGTGGATCTCCGAAGGCCAGGAGGCAGGCTGTGGTAGGCGGAATAATGGTCCTCGGTCCTCTCCAAAGAGGTCATGTCCTGATGACTGATCCCTGAAACCTGTGACTATATCAGGATTCCATGGCAAGGGGGAATTAAGGTTGCAGGTGGAATTAAGGTTACTTACCAGCTGACCTTAAGAGAGGGAGATTATCCTGAATTATCCAATTGTAATCACAAGGGTCCTTTAAAGTAGAAGAGTGAGGGCAGAAGAGGCAGAATCGGAGTTGATGCGGCAATGACAGAAGCAAGGTCACTGGAGGCATGTGATGCGAGAAGGACTCAACCCACCACTGATGCTTCTGAAGATGGAGGAAGAGGGCCACGGGCCAAGGAATGCCAGCAGCCTGTAGAAGTTGCAAATGGCAAGGAAGTGGATCCTCCCTGGAGCCCCCAGAAAGGAGTGTGGCCCTACTAATACCTTAATTTTAGCCTAGTGAGAGATCTGTGCTGGGCTTCTAACCTACAGAACTCGAAGAGAACAATTTAGTGTTGTCTTCAACCACTAAGTTCGCAGTAATTTGTTCCAACAGTAGTAGAAAACTATTTCTATTATTTATAGGCAGAAGTCAAGCATCACTGTATTTCCCTCAAAAATCTAAAATATCTTGTGGCTCCCCCATGAGTTCATTATGTGCAGCTGGGCACATAGTTTGGGAACTGTGGCTCCAGGACAGGGATTGGCAAACTACAGCCTGGGGGCTAAATTCAGGCCACTGCCTGCTTTTGTGTGTGTGTGTGTGTATTAATTACTGGACACAGACACAGACATGCTCGTTCCTCTACTTATTGACTGGCTACTTTCATACTACAGCAGAACTGAGTAGTTGTGACAGAGACCATATGGCCCACAAAACCTAAAACATTTCCTTTCCGGCCCTTCACAGGATAAGTCTGTCAACTCCTGCTCTAGGATATGGCCCTACTCTATCCGTTTGACTCTATTTCCCTTCACTCTAGTTATATCTCTTATCCCCATGGCCTATATTGTCACCATTCTGAGTTCTCACTGCTTTATATCATGCTATAATTACGTCCTGGAATTCCCTTCCCGCTGTTTCTAAATCCCATATTCTGTAAGACAAATCTCAAGCCCTGTCTTATCAGGGCATTTTCCCTATACCATATCACTTGGTTTTGATTGATCACACATTTTATTGCTCTCCAAATTGTTTCACATCTGTGACAATTCATTATTACAAACAGACCGTAAGCTCCTCAAAGACAGCAACCATGTCTTGAATTTCTCTGGAAAATTCCATAAAGCCCAGCCATGGTGCCATGCACCAGTGAGGTGCTCAGTGGGTATGTGTTCATTATATTTCTTCAGCTGAAACTCACTCTAAAAATGTTGTAAGTTTGAGCCCTGATAGGTGCAGCTGAAATCTGATATCCACAACTATTAAGAGTGATATTGCAGATGATTTATTTGTAGACATTCCAGCAGTATGATGGCTGGTATCTCTTTTAGCATTTGCAGTTTTGATTATCTACAATACTCGTAGGATGGGTTTCTGATAGCAAACAGCTTTCTCTAATCCTCTTCTCAAAGTCCCCTATTTTTTTTTAACTAAACACCTTTTCATGTTATATAAAATGGTGTAAAAAAGGAAAATGATGCCAGAACTGGGATAAGAGTAGTGCAAATTTATTATCCTCAAAAGACTCTGTATGTAGGACAGTACATATAGTTTCCTGTTTTTAATAAAATGTGTAGCAGATATGAAGCCACTTAAGGCAGAAATCCTAGATGTTTAACTAAATAAACCTACTGTCTGTGGAATCTCTCTATTTGAATCCCCTGCAATCACCTCAAACACATCATGCTGAAAGATCACAAGCCAAGGTCTAATACCTCTAAAATTTAAAAAGGAGATGGGGAGGCAGTGACAAAGATGATATAAGAAAGACATTAAATAGTTTTTAATATCTAATATTTGAATTTCACAAATCTTAACTACCTGGCTAATCACCAGAAATTCACTGTTCCTTTCACTCAAAAAAACAACCAAATAAACAAAAAACAAAAGCAGAACAACTTGGCTCACAGACAGTGTCAAACTGATGTCACTTCTAAGCTTTCACTCTTAGGAGTCAAGTCTTAGTCAAAGATCTCCATTATAAAAGGAGGATCTCACATTTATAAAAGGCCATTTTCCTTAAATTGGGGGCAGGTAGTTACCATACCCACTGAGCAGCCCTAGTGATCAAGAACCAATTTCCCTGAAATTAAATTGGGGCTGCCATCCAAACAGCTGTCTCTTTTTGAAGCACTAAACCTAAAATTCCCATGGTTGCTGATAAATTAAAGTGTAACACTTAACTAATTCTATTACATTTTTTGTGTACAAACGAAAAAAGATTTGGGGAAATACTTTTCCCCCACTCTAAAATCTGCTACTGAGGCTTCAAGGAAAATGGCACCAAATGTCCTGATGTCTTCTTCCTCCATACTCCCAGGACACCCCTTGCCCTTTCATGACTTTGCATATACTTCCCTCTGCTTAGAACGTCCCTGCCCTATTTGTCCACCTAGCAAACTCCAATTTCTCCTTCAGGTTTAAGCTCAGGTATAATCTGCTTTGTGAAGCCTTGCTTGACTCCTTTAGGCATATTTAAAGGCTCTTCCCATTTTGCATGCATCTCCCACTGAAGCAATTATTTTATAGGTATTTATGTTTCTTATCTGCACATATCTCATCCCATTTGTTCATAGGCATCAAGGATTCTTACCTTTCATTCCTATGTTCTAGTATCTGGCACCTAGGAAATATCTCATACTTGGTGAAGGAAAGAACGATCCATCCCTCCTCAAAAGTTTTACAATAAACTATTAAATCCTGGCTTTATCAACTCCTTTTTTGTCTCCTAAAAATACACTTGCTGCTTCAGCCTCAATGTCAAATTCCTTTTCGATTCATTTTTAGTCTTACCTATGAAATCTAGATGCTTCCATGAAAACACACATGTCCTTCCTGCTGTTTTCCTCTCAATCTGTTCATTGGCTTCAAGAAAATCTTTTGGGGGCACCTGGGTGGCCCAGTTGCTTAGGCATCCAACTCTTGATTTCGGCTCAGGTCACGATCTCACGGTCATGAGATGGAGCCCTGCATGGGGCTCTGCACTGACAGGGTGGATCCTGCTTGGTATTCTCTCTCTGCCCCTCCCCTGCGCACTCTCTCTCACTCTCTCTCTCAAAATAAACAAACAAACAAACAAACAAATATTTTATCTCTAATCTTGGGAAAGTGACTGGAAAGAATTCTCAAGTTAACTTATCTGCCTGGTTTTCAGAGATGATTTTAGAGGTTTTAGAGAATAGAATCATACCTGAATAAACTATCAGAAACACCTCAAGTCGGGAGTCACTCACCGGTACTCCTTGGTGTACTCAAAGTCTTGTTTGTTGTAGGAAGGTTTTAAGAAATTGCACTCAATGACTCCAATCACTCCCACACCTTCTCCATGAGTTGGCTTAGAAGAAAAATATTAATTTCAACATTTACATTATTGTTGACTGTATGAGGCATTTCCTTTTGATTTTAAACAGCAATAGAAAGAGTACATAACATTCAAAGGCAAGGAAAGTACATCATCTAGAGAAATACTCAAAATGCACTTCAATAGACTGCAAAAAATTAAATCGAATTGGAACCTCTGATAAATTCTAAGGCAGAGATTTTCACATGATCCATAGGTTCTCTGGGATTTTCCAGGGATTAATGGCCATCTCTGCTTCACCCACATTACTTCCATTTCCATCTGTTTTATATTATGGGATTGCCATAGGATTTCCTTTGAACAAAGAATGACAATGCTACAAAAAATCAAGGCTATATACTATTGCTCTAGAGAATGGAAATGAAACTTCATCTGAAAAAATGATTTTAAGGAGGCTATGTAAATACCACACTCTAGTCATATAAATAATTTATACATTAGGTAGGCTACCAAACAATTACTAAAGGGAGTCAGACTTGCAATGGTTATTAACTACAAGCTGATACAAGAGATTTTTGGATTTAAAAAGTCAAGGTGTAATTAGACTGGCATATAAATATGAGTTGTACATATAAAGATGATATAATAATAAAAAGCAGCTTAGCTATAAACTAGCTACCCTGGATCTTACAGAACTTTGTCCTACTGCAGAATACAAAGTGGCTTCTCATTCTTTGTGGTTTAATAATCCTATCTGTACAATAGAAACAAATGGGATACTTATGGATATTACTACTTTAAATTGCCATTAAAACATTAAAGACAATGGTAATATTTGTATAGTTCAGTTCATAAAGTATTTTCACATGCTTTATCCCATTTATGTCTCTCAAGCCTTTAAGCTGTGGAGCAGGCAGAGCAGGTAAAATTATTTATTGTTGTTTCTATTTTACAGGGAAGGAAAATGAGCCTCAGAGAAATTAAACAATTTAGTGAAGCTTTTACAGCTATACAGCTTTTAAGTGGAAAAGCCACAACTCAAATCCTGGTCCTCAAACACTAAATTTTATGCACCTTCTACTAGGCCTTGTTGTCTCCCCAAGAAAAAAGACAGAGCTACCTTAAAGCATTAATAAGCTGATACACATGCCAAAGTCACTGGTGTTCTAATTCTCTCTCTTCTCAACAGCTACCTAGAAAATGCATTCGGTAAAGTTCCTGGATTGATTAACATCTGTGAAGAATGAGAAGTAGAAGGGGCTTTTTAACACAAGATGGCTCACCAGCTCACCGGTAACAGAGTTCCGGGATCAGATTTAACAGCCATTGTAAGGTGGGAGTAAAAGCCTATAGTGAGTCTATGCCCTTTGCAAATTTTAAATCCTTGTTCTCCTTGTTTTAGACTTCTATGACAAAGAAACATTAACCACTTACCTTCACCTGGCATCCCACCTTCTCAAAAGACTTTATGAGGCGGTTGTTATGATACATCATTACTCCAAACTGGTTATCACTCTTGCAAGAGAACCCAAAAGTTATTTTCACCTGCTTATTCTGAGAGGAAAATCATTAAGGAGACAAACACCAGGGGATTTGGCAGACAACTTTTTGCACTGTGTTACAGCAAAAAAAAAACCAAACAAACAAACAAAAAAAATCAAATACCATTGGATGTAAATTGGTATAACTTTCCAGAGGACATTTAAAAAAAAATCTGTACCAACAGCTTTAAAAATACTCTTAATCTTTGACCAAGTCATTCTCTTTCCAGAAATTTATCCTAGAGAGACAGGAAAGCCCATAAAGGTTATGAGATTTATCAACTAGTTATGACAGAAAAACATAAATAATTTAAATGTTTGACACTAAGGAAATAACTAAATAAATGTTGGTATAGTCACATGGTCTATTATGCACCTCTGAAAATTATGTCCTTGAAAAATATTTGGTAACATTAGGAAATGTTAGAATATAATAACAAGCATTATCTAAAAATACGTATATATAAATATATGCATACAAAAGAGTGTAAGAAAATACACCAAAATACCATCAGTGGTTTAAAAATTCATAAATAATCACAAAACATGTCTTAACCCTTGCTAGTTGCTCAGTTGGCTGCTAGGTAAGATAAGAGTTGTAGCTAGTACAACACAAATCCACACAATCATAGCTGATGCTTGAACAACACATGTTTGAAACTGCACCGGTCCACTTACGCATGGATTTTTTTCAATAAATATATTGGAAATATTTTTGGAGGTTTGTGATGATTTTTAAAAACTCAGACAAAAATGAGCTGTGTAGCTCAGAAGTACCAAGACACAAAAAAGAAAAAGTTAGGTACTACTGTAAGAATGCAATATATAGTATCATACAAAATATGTAAACTGTGTATGTTATCGGTAAGGCCTCCCATCAACAGAAGGCTACTGGTGATTAGGTTTTGGGGGAGTCAAAAGTTATACTCAGACTTTCAACTGTGAAGGGGGTAAGTGTCCCTAACCCCCACACTGTTTAAGAGTCAACTGTATAAGCAATAAAGTAAGTCCTGCTAATCACACAAAACACAATGAAAGCAAAAGCATGAAGAACAAAATCACTTTTAAAGGTAAAGGGCAACGAATAGTCCTGTTGTAACATATTTCATGGGAAGGAGTGAACAAGCTTGGATAGATGAAATAAAGTGGACTAAATATGACACATAAAAAATGAACAATGATGTGTTTTTAGCAATTCTATTCGATTTAAAAAACGAAGATAAGAGAGTGAGAAAGACAAAGGGGAGACAGAGAAACTGAAATTTTCCTAAAAACAAACACTGAGAAATCTTCATGTCAAAATGAGTTAACTTAAAATTTACTTTTGTTACCAATTCAAAAAATGATCTCTAGGGGTGCCTGGGTGGCTCAGTTGGTTAAGTGTCCGACTTGGTTTTGGCTCAGGTCATGATCTCACAGTTCATGAGTTGGAGCCCCATGCAAGACTGCGTTCTGTCATCTCAGAGCCTGGAGCCTGCTTCCAATTCTGTGTCTCCCTTTTTCTCTCTGCCCCTCTCCCACTCCCACTCTGCCTCTCCCCCTCTCTCTCAAAAATAAATATGAAAAAAATTAAATAAGTATTTCTTATGAAAAAAGAGATTTCCAGAATCTCCAAAATCTCAGGATGCTATATGATTTTAATAATTCCCAGGTGGTCTCTGATAAAACTGGTACATAGATTGGCATTTAAGAAATACCTTCTAAAAATAAAAAAGATCACCTTCTTAAAGAATATACCATAAAAGGATTAGTATTATAACACACATTTTTTTAATTAGAAAAGGAAAGGCTTTTGTTCTTCTACGCCAACTTGGGAATCTAATCCTGAAATGAAGAGGTCAACTTCATGCAGCTGTAAGGATACTGTGAAGGTAGGTTTATACAAATCATATCCTACATTGGCAAGGCTCTTGGCAATCATCTGGGTAGTCACCTTCTTTTGACGCAGAAAAATTTTCATTCGTGGCTTCATATACAGAATACCACAAAATGCCTATGGAACAGTGAAGGGAAAATTATTATGACATTGCCAATTCTACTGACACCCTCATAAAACACTGCTAGTGACTGAGGTCTATTCTGGGTAAAGAGTTGGCTTAGTTTCTATACCTTGTTTATGTCAACCACCACACTAAAGTGCTATTGACTCTATTAGCTAAATTCAGTGGAGACAGGGATAAAGGAATCCTAGCACAGGGCTAAGAGATAGTCATCTTAACTAAAGTGAGGGCTTGTTCTATAATGTTTTCATGTTGCAAGAAATCTTACCTCTCATTGTTGAAGAAAAACCACCCTCACTCACCCGTAAAGAATACTCTGTTTCTGGCAGCTCACAGGTAACACCACCAGTCTCTTTTTCGTCTGTGCCAAAGTCTGATACCAGGATATCATACTGATCTGTATCAAAGTCCAACTCAGACTTTCCATCTTTATTTCTGGGTAAAAGAGACAAGTACCAATCTAACAAATACTGGCTCCAAAGGACAAAAATGCACTAGGAACCCAAGAGAAAAGAAACAATATGAGCCAAAACTCAGATACCTATTTCTTTCCCTGGCTACCAGTGCAAAGTAACTACAAATTACTTGGTTTGAAGATCACACAATTTTGAGACGTATTCCCAGTTTAAACAAATTCACTATATTTCATAGAAGTGGTGATGCCAAGTACAGAAGAAAAGAAAAAAAAAGGGAAGGTGGGAAGGTCTGTGATCTGATAAATCAACTGGATGTCAGCTACCCTCACAGTGGGATCTTAAAATAGATCACAACTTTCTGGGTATTGCTGGGTAGGTCATTCAACGGCATCTTCCCCAACTGTGTTAATAGATGAATGAATCAAAACCCGCTTCTTCTAATTTCAGCAATAGTATAAGGAATAATGAAATACCAAGATTTCCCAGATCTAATCCTATTTCTTAGAGGGGGAAAAAGGTTGCTATAGCAACAGCATGTATCTGCTAGTCCTCTAGAATATCATTTATGGAATTATCACATAAATATAACAGTATTCATATTCCTTTCATAAAGATCTTTCTTCTTCTCATAATCCTTTTTGGGCTACTTAACTTTGATCCATTCCAAGACCCTGGACTGTACCACTAATAACTGCCAGGGTAAAAAGGCAAGACCCATCTTTGTTCCTGGAAAAAACTAAAAACATATGATGGGTTATAGAGAAAACATCTTTATCAGAACAATAGTTCCCAAAGTTTGTTCAGTGGAACAGTCGTTCCCCCAAATACTCTTAAATAAGAAATAAAGTAGTAAGGGTTATATGACTGAATAAAATTGAGGAACAATTCCTGGTTCTCAGAGCCACCTCAGGCTCTAGTGATACCTCCCCCTCATACTTCAGGCTCCACAAGCTCAGAGCCGATGTGATGAAACTGTAGCTCCTTCTTCAGGGCTGTATCAGAGCCATTATGGTATGTACTAAAGCCCACCTCACTGTAATAGTATATTCTGGATTTTCCAAGGATATTCCTGATCCTTTCTACCTCACCCCACTATAACACATACTCTGAGGAAGTTCCCTGTCCTCCCTGCCTCTCACCATTCATGGAAAAGAGGTCTGGGGGTGCCTGGGTGGCTCAGTCGGTTAAGTGTCCCACTTCGGCTCAGGTCATGATCTCATAGTTTGTGAGTTCATGCCCCACGTCGGGCTCTGTGCTGGATGGCTCAGAGCCTGGAGCCTGCTTCAGATTCTGTCTCTCCCTCTTTCTCTACCTCTCCCCCACTCACCCCCTGTCTCTCTCTCAAAAATAAACATTAGAAAACTTAAAAAAAAAAAAAAAGGAAGAGGTCTGGAGAAACTTTTTTTTTTAATTGGGAAATACCACATACTATATTGCTCTCTTAAACATTTTCAGTGCAGACTGAAATAACATTAGCATATTAAAGCCTCTGAGAAGTCGATCAATAAAGCAACATGGTAAACTTTGTGTAAGCCAGTTTTCCCCACAGTTACTTGACCATAGAATCTTTTATTCACATAACACCTAATACCATATAACTGAGAAACAATGTACAAAGAAACAAGTCTCCTTAATATGTTTAAATCATTAAAACACCTCAGGAAAATGATCCTTTATTATATAAATGTCATTACTAAAAGTTTTTCCAGTAGGATGCAGAAGATCTAAATTACCAATCTTTTTTCTTTTTAATTGAAAGCAGTCTATATAAACCATGATAGTTTTTATATAGTTTTACCCAGCTAAGAAATGAGGCAAAAGACTTGACCTAAGGAGAAAAATAAGAATGAATACATCTGATAGCCTGTTCTATTAGATACCAGTATCATATCCATTTTATGTAAAAGGCTTCTAGATTTTTGTGGACACTTAAATGTATTACTTGACATGACCAGATTAAACAGATGGTGACGTATCCTAGAGCATTTCTAGATGGTTTTATTAGCTCTGAACACATGACCTAAAGCTAAATTGACATTATAGGTCCAATTTACCTGCTTCAAAGATTTTCATACTTCTAATCCAGCTACTCTGAAAGCACAAATAAGAGGTCATCATTTTTAAAGATTATGTTGTGCTTTTCTAACTTTTCTTTCTCATACTTAATTTCAATTGTCAAATATGTAAAGTAACTATCATTATCCTATCTCAAAACAATGCCCATGAATATAAAATAATTATAGTGGATCCTCCAGATTTGGAATAATGCTGAACTGTCTTGATTATTTGTGGCAATAGCCTCAGGATATGCAGGTCTTCACTTTACCAAGCTCCACATTTTACCAGTAAAAACCACTATTACAAACGTCCAAGGAAGTAAATGCAAAATATGCAATGACATGCAAATATGTCAAAATTTATCTACTCTGCTTCTCTAAAGAAGACTTCTTAAAACGTGCTTCATCATACTACCTGTGCTTATTTGAATCTATCACCCTAGAAATACTATACCTGCGGATGTTCCAAATGAGAACACGAGTGCCTTTTTTGCCTGGGATGGCATCAAACTGGGACAGCAGGTCATTTTCACTGTTGAAAATGGAATAGTTCAAGATGGCTTCTAGGCTAGGCAAGGAATCCTCGGTGATAATCATTTTTTGTAAAACCAAATATAGTCAAAGAAAAATTAGTATCTTAAAAATATCTTTTTTTTTTAATTGGGAAATACCACATACTCTATTAGCTCTGTCAAACATTTTCAATGCAGATTGAAATAACATTAGCGTATTAAAGCCTCTTTATAATAGAAATGTCATTAGAGGTTATCAATTCGGAAGATCTGCCTTTGGGGTTGCATGTTTAGACAAAACATGGACATACAGAGGGAAAGCATGAAAAGCACAGGCATTACTGCTACAGAAGGAAGGAAAGGGGGAACATGGAGAAAGGTTGTAGAGACAAACACCCAATCAGTTACCCCTGCAGACTGCACCTTCAAAGGTACAATGTAAACAAAGATTAAGAAACATGAAAGGCTGAATTTTTAGACTCTCTGGGAATAAGAAGTTCAAACTTTACTGCTATACTGCTTGGATCAAAACAACCTGTTGTCTAATAAAAAGAAAAAAAACAGCTTATCTAGATGTAGGGAAATGAGCCACTCTGCAATCAGATAAGCTAATAGTTTCTAGGAGTATGATGCAAATATAACTACCCTTAGGGGAAACAGAGAAGGCCCTGGGAACTTTACCAAGAGAGTGGTGGGGTGGGGGTGGGGGTGAGAGATTATTTAAATCAAATCTCAAAACAATGGACATTTTAATACAATAAAAACATTTCTAACATTCTATCAACAGTACAATTATTTTAAAAGTACTTAATAGGGTGAAATTCCAGTTAAATTTAAGATACTTGAATATCTCTTTAAATATGAAAACTCTTGTGGGTGCCTGGGTGGCTCAGTCAGTTGAGCCTCCAAGCTTCCTACTCTCCTACTATTGATTTCAGCTTGGGTCATGATCTCATGGTTCCTCTGGCCAGGGTGACAGTGCAGAGCCTGCTTGGGATTCTCTCTCCGCCCCTCCCACACGCATGTGTGTATGAGTGCACACGCACGCTCTCTAAATAAATAAATAAATAACCATTAAAAAAAGAAATATGAAAACTTTTGATAGCTGGATTTGAGCTGAAGAAAAGAGGTTTCTATCATTAACGGTCAGATCAGACTCGTTTTTAACCGACATTCTCCATTTCCAGAAAGGATATTGTTTTGATTGAATGGAACAATTGGTACAATAACTGCCTGTGCCTGGACACATTCCAGATAGGTCTGTGATAGGAGTCCAACAGTGAGAGTACCCCCATTCTTGGTGAAGACAAGAGCGTCCTTTCCTAGTCGCATGGAGCCTGACTTGAAACCATTACCAAAGACCCCGATGGGACACTGGCTCTTCTTTATTACTTTATCTGTAAAGCCAAAGCTGTAATTACACAAGAAAACAGAAATCAGAAAAAAAAAAGAATTCAGAAAAGTAAAAAAACATCCTAAGATAGGTAACAGAATGGCTTGCAAATTCAAAATACTTAGAAAAGTTCACTCCTGCTTTCTTCCTTTTGGTACTTGTGGGCAAAACTATTAAGTGGAAAACCTAGGAAATTACTGTGAGGTAATAGCACTGATTCTCCTGTGTGGTTTGTGGGTACACAGACACCTCCACCACAGTGGAGTCACACTTTACAAATGTAAAGGTAACAGAGAGAACTGGAGAAGGCCATGGGCAGCTGCCTTTCTTGCCTAAACAAAGTGGTTCTGATTGCGAATAGTAAAGTTAGGGTAAGGTGGAAAGGGGGTTATCTCAGAGTACCCCCTAGAGAGGGTAACAAAAGTAACAGATGGTGGCACTGGTCAGAAGTACTAGACTAGGCATCCCCTAACCTGGTTATATCACCCGCTAGAGATCTGTAAGTCAGAGGTTACATATGTTAACAGTTTCAACTCTCCACCGAAAGGATAACTCTTCCAATTCTTACCCTCTGCTCCATCTGCTGGGACAGGTCATTGGAATGTGGCCAAGGGATAAAAATAGGTAGTTCTGCCGCTGAATATCAGCAAACAGCTGCAGTGTAAAGTCTCTCTTGTTTTATTAAGGGCCTTTCACTGAGTCACCTCAACAATCTCTGAAGCCAGATTCTTTCCCTTTCTTATATTCTCCACTCAAAATACATGACAAAGTAACAGAAACAAAAAATTATTGAAGACATGAAACCTAGAAAATGACTATTGGCTTCTTTATATGCCTTCTCTCACCACAAATAAAACTAATTTTAAGGATTGCTCCTCTCCAGATACAATGTTGTACGCTACCATTCATTCAGCAAATATTTACTGAGTACCTACTACTATGTGCTGGGCATTGTACTGAGCACTGGAGACACAACTGTTAATTAAAAAGAAAGACATGACTCTTGCCTTCATGGTTTGCATTGTAAGGAAGGATTTCATATATTACAGATTAGATGTTTCTCCAACATCAATGGACACTCTATCTGCCATGGGTGAGCAGGCTGGCCTTGGCTCTTACTCTTTTGAGCAGGGTTGAGGTATCTAGTTTCCACTTCCTGAAGGCTGTGGTTTGTGCTTACTCCTTAAGGGGACTACCTTTTAATTTTCTCTTTCAAAGTGTTAAACAATAATACCAACGCATCCTCCTAGCTTCATAAGAGGTTTGTATATCCTACAAATAAATCTAACCACAGAAAAAGGTAACTTCTAGGGCAGCAGTTCCTTTGAAGACACCAAAAGATCATTGAGTTTCTGTAGTCACGGGCCTTAGTATGCCAGGAAATAAAACGTATAGAAGCTGGTAAAATTCAGGCATTCCTAATCCTCTTGTCTAAGAATGGCCTAGAAAAGATGGCGTCATCAGGAGGATTAAATTACACATTGTCTGTGCAATGTATTTTAAGTTATAAAGTAGGGTTCAAACCTTAACTTCAACTCTAGAAGTCTTTCTAAGAACCGTCCTGTGCTATCCTCTACCTCAACTTCAGATCGAATGTCGTACCTAAAACTCAGGGCTCTGCATAAACAGTAATCTTACCTACCACATGGAGTGAATCTATATGGTTATCTGGACTTAAACCTCTAATGGACTTAACCTCTATCTGGACTTAAATATCTAATGCCACAAAAGCTTCAAATTGGTGGTTAAGAGAAAGTGGTGAAAACAGAGACTATATTAATCCCCTTAATTTCCTAGCCATTCCTGCGTCTTCTGCCATCTATCATCTCTTTTTCCCTTTGTAAAGTATAAATCCTCCTCATGTTACTTAGTTTGGAGACCAAATGACTACATAAGGTGAGAAGATAAGTAATAGCCCAAGGCCAGAACCAGACATGGAAAAGGATAAGAAAAATGAGAAACTCAGGATTTTGTTGTTGCTGTTGCTGTTTTGTTCCACTTAGCCCATCCTATGTGTTCCATTATTCTATTTATATTCCCATGTTAGGTATTCTATTTAACTGAAAATTGCAGAATGACTGCCAGATACCAATCAAATAACTACCGAGTAGAAAAGCCCTCACAACGAAGAACAGAACTTTAGGGCTGAATTTTGTATCATTTGGTGTAGCACACTGATTTTCCAGATATCTCTTGACTTAGGTGGCTTCCTTAAGTAAGTCCTGTTCTACCCTTTCGTGTGAGAGACAGCAGTGTTTACACACCAAGGGGGCTTGGATACCAGCTTTTTGAGTGGAATCCAGGAAGACAGCAGCTTGCTCCCGAGTTCCTTAAAATGTCAAGACTCTACAATCTGAAGAGAGAAATTCCAATTGAGACTCTGACCAATGAAACAAACCTCAGCAAATCCGTGGACATACAAAGTCAGGCACTGCTGTTTCCTAGACATACTGGTGATGTAAAATAGGTAAGAGAAAAGAATGGAAGGCTGCTAATAAGCACATTATTATTCTTTGGCTGTTGTTTTAGAACAGACCTGCTAGGAAACGCACTTCTGAGCAGAGGTAGCAAATACCTTTAATCCATGGATCTGTGGCTGTTTTTAATCCTTGACCTTTGAAAGAGGTTTTCTACCTTGCTGAAAAAGGTAGCTGAACATACAGACTAGCTGGTTCACACTATCCCCAGAAGCTAAAGAGAATTCACTGTGGACTTTAAAGGAATTTAATGATAGGCTGTTCCTTCTTAATTTGATTTTCACTGGAATTCTGTATTTATGGGAGAAACTGTTGCTGCAGTTACAGAACTATTTTATTAGACTGGAAACAGGAAGGGTGGCATGAAGAATTGAAAAACGTGAATAGGATTATTAAAAATGTTATACAGGTCAAATAGAATTTCAGTGGGCTTAATCATTTTTGTAAAATTACCTCTATGATTATGCAAAAGTAATATGTCCCTAACCAAATCCAGAAAAATGAACATTCTTGAATAATTTCCAAAGCTACCTCTAAAGTTCAATTATTTATAATCAAATTGTGGTAAGTGGAATCCATGGCTAGGAGTTAGGATTGGACTACAAGAACTTTTAAATAAATGGGACCTCCCAGCTCATTCAAGTTTGTTTTAAGATATAATCACAAATAAAATCTGGTACATATACTATGCATTAATCCAGGACTCATTAAAATCCCCTAAAATTAATTTTTTAAGTATGAAGAACAATTGCCCAGTTCAGATTAGTGGGAAACATATTTGGTGTGATAATGCCAAAAATGCTATCGCTAAGTAAGTTTCTGCCTGTTTTGCTGTTTTGTTCCTTGGGGAGGGAACAGTATTATGAATGGATACTCATCCTTCATATTTCAACTCAAATGCCATGTCTTCAGGATAGCCTTTTTTAATTCCCTAGACTAGATCACTCCATTATATATTCTCATAGAAACTGTATTCTTCCTTCACAGCACTTACCACTAGGTGAGATAACCTATTTAGTTGTATCACTAGTCAATTCTTTTCTAGCGTTCTCACTAGACTGTCAGTCAGCCCCCTGAGAGCAAGGATCACGTCTAGAGTCTGGTTCACCACTTTATCTCCAGTGACTTTCACGTAGGTTCTCAGTAAAAATTGGTTGAATGAATCTGGAACAAAAATTGTTGCAATTACTTTGAAACCATCCTCTTCCCTTCTCTTGCCTTGTAACTATAAGCACCAACTTTCATAGATGTGGTTCCACAGACAAAATAGAAGGTGGTTAAGATTTGCTGGGTCCACTCTTTGACACCCATGTCACTAGGATAAAGTGTGGTGGGAAGGAGTTATTAAAAAAATATGTGGGGGCACTTGGGTGGCTCAGTCGGTTAAGTGTCCAACTTTGGCTCAGGTCACAACCTCTCAGTTTGTGAGTTTGAGCCCCAGGTGGAGCTCTGTGCTGACAGAGCCTGGAGCCTGTTTCAGATTCTTTGTCTCCCTCTCTCTCTACCCCTCTCCCACTCACTTTCTGTCTCTCTTTCTCTCTCAAAAATAAACATTAATTTTTTTTTTAATTTTAAAAATGAAAAATTTAAAATAATTAAAAAAAAAGAAAAAAACGTGATTTTATGGGGCACCTGGGTGGCTTAGTCAGTTAAACATTTGACTATTGGTTTTGGCTCAGGTCATGATCTCATGGTTCATGGGTTTGAGCCCTGCATCAGGCTGCACAGCTGGCAGTGCGGAGCCTGCTTGGGATTCTCTTTCTCTTCCTCTCTCTCTGCCCCTCCCCCGCTCACACTGTTTCTGTATCTCTCAAAACAAATAAATAAGCTTAAAAAAAGAAAATATGTGATTTTAGAAAAAAAGCAAATACATACATAATTAGAAATGTTTTGGTTCCATCCCATCTAACACTGTATTTTTTCTTAATATAAAATATTAACTTTAGGAGATAAAAGTAATGCTAAAAATTAAAAGAGTGGGCCAACTCCACACCTTCACCAACATACTGGCCACATCTTTATCTCACTTCTAGCTTTCCTTGAATATTCTTCTAATTATAAGGGTCTGAGACACAAGGTACACAGACTGCTGAGTGGTAAAACATAACATATTAACTGGTTAGTGCCCAAATTTCATTTTTTTTCGATGGATCAAAGGGCTTTCCTATAAATAGGGTTACACAATTAGAATACCTTTAAAGAGAACTACAACCAAATGAACGTTTTCCATTTTTATAGTTCAGAACCCTTTCCCTCCTCCACAGAACCCCTCTTCCATTGTTACTTATGTTTCACACACTAGTTCAGGAAGCCACATGGAGAGTAATTAACCTCATCTGCTAAAAATGAAGAGAGAAGGAAGGAGTTGAGGAAACACTCATCTTTCACTAAGTGATATGTGAAGAGAAGTACAAACTCATTCTCAGCTACAAACCTTTTAAGGTAATTAAATGAATGGAGAGTGGCAACAGAAATCTCTATCACCAGCTTTAGCAGTCAGAAAAGGAAATTCCCTAATTTTGCAATTCTACTACAAAACCTCCTGAAGGTTATGTGTACCAATGCCTTCTAGTTATCTTTCATGGGGCTTGATTATACCCAGGCACATTCATGGTTCGAATCCGCAAATCATCCCAACTCTAATACTTCTGATCTAAGAGTGAGTTCAGGTTAAAATAAGTTGGAGGAGGTCTCAGACCAGTGAAGGCCTTTTAGGTCTTTATTATTTGCTGTTCTCTGCCTGAACTCTCCTCCTTTACCCCCTGCTCCTTGACCTTGTTAAACTCTACTATTCTCCATAAACTGTAAGTTCTGTGATGGCAAGAATAGTGTCTACTTCATCACCAGTGCCCTGGCACATAACATATGCTCAATAAATATTTGTTGAATGAATAAAGGGAAACTAAAATACTTTAAAAAATTATTAAGCCTCAAATAGAGTTCATAAACTCAAGACAAGAGAAAAAGAATGAAGACATGTTTACCTGAGCATTCGGTGTAGTTTATGAGGTGTCATCCCACATCCATCATCAGTAAAGGTCAAACAAGATTTGTTCTTGACCTCCTCGACATCTATAAAGACCGTCCTGGCACATACATCTGGATCTACAGCATTATCTGCAAAAGGTAGAAATCTGTGATATTAGATCCCTTTTTCTAGTACTTCGTCAAAATCTCTACGTCAGTGCCTCAAGACAAAGAAACTATCCTTTATTCCCCTCATGTGGATGTTCCCAAAGGTGGGCAGGGAGCTTTAATGGTAGTGTGCTTACTAAGTTACAGGGAACGAGAGACATGGCTGCAGATGGGGTTATGAAGCTGATTTCTAGATTTCATATAATGATTGAGCTACAATCTGCCTTTCTCCTTTAACATTTCTGGGTCTGTGGGAAAAACAACTCCTATATACAAAGCATTTTGCTCCATTTCATCTTACTACTTCTTTCTTATCTTTTAGCCACTTTACTGCTCATGAACACGTATAGTAAAGGGTGGCTATGGAGAACAGCTGAGTGTGCAATGTATACAAATAGATGCACACTCTACACAGTACAGTGCATTTGTGAATGTTTTATTTTCTACTTTTTGACATCACGTCCTCTGTTAAAGAATACAGATATTAACACCATCCCTGTTTACCACCTAAGGAGCACTAAAAGAGAAGTTCAAATTGAAACATTTAATTGCTGGGCTAGATTCCAGTGAGGGTAACAAGCCTGCTTAGAGAAGAGTGATTCTGCTTAAGCACTCTGTAATAGTCTTAAAGGTGAAGCTGACCAACCCTCATCAAATAGAGAACACAGAAGTTAAGCAGAAAAAAAATTATATGGAAAGTTTTGCGATTCCTCCCCAGTTAGGTCTTCATAATGGGCTAATCATTTAAGACTCAGGAGACAGCAGATATAGCAATATTCTAACATATGTACCATGTCTAAAACCGCAGGGGGTATCAATGTCTAGAGACCACCTCTTTCTATTTTTAAATTTTGTAAAGTTTATTTATTTACTTAGAGAGCACCCACGCACAGGGGGAGAGGAAGAGAGGGAGGAAGAGAGGGAGGGAGAGAGGGAGGGAGAGAGGGAGAGAGGGAGGGAGGGAGAGGGAGGGAGAGGGAGGGAGAGGGAGGGAGAGGGAAGGAGAGGGAGGGAGAGGGAGAGGGAGGGAGAGGGAGGGAGAGGGAAGGAGAGGGAGGGAGAGAGAGAGAGAATTCCAAGCAGGATCCACGCTGCCAGCGCAGAGCCTGATACGGGGCTTGAACTCATGAACCCTGAGATGATGACCTGAGCCAAAATCAAGCGTCAGACACTTAAATGACTGAGCCACCCAGGCGCCCCTAGAAACCACTTCTTTCTGCCACAGGCACCAGTTCACATAACTGGTGGTCACTGACACATGTACTGTAGAACTACTCTCATTAGGGCTCACTGGCCCGAGAGGGAGGGCAGTGTGTACAATCTGTTGGATGGGCTCCCTAAGCACTCCTGTCCCTACTAGCTCTTTAATCAAGACAGAGACTAACCCTTCCAGCCCCCTTCCCTCTCCCTGGCATCCTTACTGATACCACATGGCTAGGCTGAGAGAGCCAGGTGGGGTCCTGGCTGTATACCTGTCCCACTACCACCGTTCAAATCATGGCATTTCTCCACTGGGAACATATCTTATAAGCAAGAGAAATATTACTCATATTCAAAATATCAATTTTTATAATATAATTAACAGTTTAAGCTACACTTAGATGTGTGTCATGGCCATCAAATAAAACAAGATGCAGATTAATTTCAAGGGTCATAATGGTGTTGCCTGTGCCATTGATAAAAGTCATTAACTGTAACCAGCATAAGTCTTAACAGCTGTAAGCCATCACCATTAGCCCCAGAAGGGAGTTATGAGGTCTGATAGTCAATCTTTAAGGACTAGGTAGGGCCAAAGCCTTGTGTCATGTGGTAAATCAAGTGGGCCAACTTTTGGCAGAATTGGAAGTTTGATGTGCAATAGAGGCTTTATCATAAATACAGTCTTTTACTTTGTGTAAGAGGCAACAGTTTTTTCTTTAAATGACAAAAGGATTCAGCATTGTGAAGCTGCCCACATTGTTTCAAGAAACTACTTGGCAAGCAGGCCCTGAATTGTTCTGGGACTTATCAGTCACTCTTGCTGGCAGGAAGCCAGGATCACTGAGATGGATACCTTTACCTTGTCAACCAACTGGGCATCATTTCTATTTTGCAAACTTTGAACACAGGAGGAAGTTTTCCTAACACTTTATGAACATTCACAGTTCAAACACGTCACACGTATCAATTCCAAGTTTATATAACAGCACATTCAATGAATCAACACGGGCTTCTCACAAAATCACTTTGACTTCTTTGCTGTTTCCTGCGCATTTTGCCCAAACTTTATTAGATGCTTTTTTTTTTTTTTTTACAGGGACATACCAAAGAGTTTTAACACAAGCACTTCGGGGATTACAAGGTAGCTGCCAGGAGCAGCTAGATATCTTATCTCCTTGGCTAGAGGCTTCTGGAGTCCGGGGAGGAAGGGGCACACACGAGGCCAGGGTCAGCTCCAGCAGCAGGGAACAAGACAACAGCAGGCAGCAGTTAGCACAGCTTACCCTTATTTTCAGTTTGAAGTGGCCTTTCCCTTGGTCTCAACAAATGACATTATAATAGTGAGCCTCAGCAAATGACCTTATAAGAATATGGCACCAATCTGGTGGCTGGTTTCAATCCAACCTCTTGCTGTCTCACCTTCCAAAAATTTATCAACACGTTGCACAGGATATCCCAGCCCACCCGGCCAACGCACAGGCAGGACAGTGAGAGAACCCCTGCTCCCCTCCCCCTGCCCACCACTCAGGCAAGAGAGGCAGTACCAGACCCTGGGATGTCTTAACTCCCAACATGGCCCAGACAAGCTTGCATGCTACCAGATCCCAAGGAGTCTTGTCTCTCCTAACCTGGCCCCATGCTACCCTGAGTGGGAGGGAAACCCTATCTCTACCTCTCCTTGCCCCCACTGAGGCAAGAGCATGAGAAACCAGATCCCAGGGAAATCTATCTTATCCTTTAACCTGGTCCACCCAACCCCTGGTCTTCTAAAAGAAAGCATTCTATCTAAATGAAGCCTCGTATCTCATCAGAGCCTGGGAGGCAATGGGAAACTGTCCCATGATAATCTCTCTGGGACAGATAAGATGGAAAGTGGGAGGGGACTTTAGGGCTGCACTTCACAAGCCTCCCATCCTCTCCTGTTCCAGGAGGACAACCTATGTGGATTCTTGCAAAGTCGCCAGGGCCAAGCTGCTGCCCTACAGACATCCTGCATGTATCTTAAAGCATTCTTGTCTAAAATTAAGGTCATTACCTACCAACACAAGCCTATTCTTCCTCTGTTCCATATACACTAAAACCCTGGATTGCAAGTAACTTGTTCTGCAAGTGTTCACAAGACAAGCAAACATTTCTAATCAATTTTAACTTGATAAATGAGCGATGTCTTACAATACGAGTAGTTCGTGCAGCCAATCGTCACATGATCACAACCGAACCAATGGTTCTTGAAATTCACCTTGATATACGAGTGCTTTGGATTATAAGCATGTTCTGGGAATGAATTATGCTCGCAAACCAAGGTTTTACTGTGTGTGTGTGTGTGTGTGTGTGTGTGTATACACACACACATACACATACACATATATAGCGCCAGCATCCAAAGGACCTCAAATGTGAAATTCAAAAATCCTGGTTTGTCTCTCACTCTCTTACCCCATGCATCTCTAAGCTCTCCCCCATCTTCCTATTTATGGTCCCACTGTCAGTTTCTTAGTTTACAGAGTGTATTCCCTCTCATCTGGATTATCACGTTAACCTCCTAACTAGTCTCTCAAGGCCATGACTCTCTTCTCCAATCCATCTTTCACCCGGCTGTAAGATTAACTTTCCTGCAGCACAGCTCTGCTCATGACTTTCCCCTGCTCAGAAAACTTCAGACTAAAAGGCCCAATACCTGGGTCTCCCAGTCACATCCTGGTCCTAGTCTGCCTTTTCTAACCTTATTATTTACTTGGTACTTGGAGCAAAAAGACCTGGGCTTGAGTCCTGGATCTGCCACTTACTAGATCTACAACCTTGGAAAAGTCCATTAAATTCTGAGCTTCTATATCTTTATCTGCAGGATGAGGATAATAAGGATGGTAATGACAGTACTAATATTAATTATAATAAGGCCGTTGACTTCAGAAGGTAAAGTTACAAATGTATTTGTGAAGGCTCTTTATCAGCTCTCTAACGACAGTTTTGACTACTTGTAAACTCCCTGCTCTAATTAAACTCAACTACTCAATATTCTTCATGCTTTTGTTCACACAGTTGTTCCTTTTGCCTGGAATGCCCTTCCCTCCCCACATCCATATCCACATGTCCCGATCCTTCAAATCTCAGCTCAAATGTCACCACCTCTACAAAGCCTTTCCTAACCCTCCTCTTCCTGGTGAGCTGGAAGTCATCCCTCCTTCCTCTGAACTCCCACAGCATTTGAGGTGTGGATCTTTGCTGATGCACCCCTTTCTGTTTTGCTGTTATACAAAGCATAAACCTCCTGGACATGTTTTATCTCCCTCTACTAGAAAAGGGAGTCTGTGCTGTGCTCATTTTTGTACCTACCACAGTGGCCTTGCCCACAGTGTGTGCTCAATAAATATTCACCGGATGAATGATTCACTAGAAAATTAATACATAAGTGGAGAAGAAAACCCTATTGAAGGAACACCTAAAATGAAAGCTCTGGGCTACCAGTTAACATTTTGCTCTCCTCTTTTTCCTATTAGTAATATTACCACAAAGAGTTGTGATTTGGTGTTTAAAATCTGGGTTTTAAAATCTGGGTTAAAGCAATTGCTTTAAGTAGGGGCTGGGGTTCATCTAGCAAGCTTTGAAACCACTTTCAAGATTTTGTACCGTGCTACCTTGTCCCATAAACGTCTCTCCCTTCTTTCAATTTCTGAAATATTTACAATGTGCTCTGTGTGCTGCATTTGGTCCGGGAATGCCTTTCTTCTTTGCTTTCCACACAGTATTTAGCACACTACTGCAAAAGCTGATGTACTTGGCTTCAAGGGATCAACTGAAAACGCTTTAAAAGCAAACATCGGTGGAGCGAGAGGTTAAGTGCTCAGTATTCATTCCAGCGGTGTGAGGGCGCTCGTGGACCACGGACCCAGCCCTCCGCAGTCGCAGGGAGCCAAATGCACTCGTGTCATCTCTTAAGAGATGTCCCATCATTCCCAGATTCCCTGGTCCCAAAAGTTGAAGAACTCCGTCTTCCAGACCTTTCCTCAGGACCCTACCGGGTCCTCCGCAATGCCCCTCTGCTAACTTGGCGCCCTCCGTCGGTCGCCAGTGCCTGCGGAGCCCAGCTGCCTCAGGGCCCTGTATTTTTATGCATCACGTTTTGATTATTAACTAAGCTATCCTAAAGTGCCCAGAACATCACGAACCAGAAAGAAAACGCACAAGGGAGTCCTAACTCTTCCGGGCACACCTTGTTTCCTGAGCTTTATTCGCTGGACCTCGCCCCCCACCCCCACGCCTGGCGAGAGAGCCGTCCCCCTCCGCCTGCGGGGTCGGGGCCGGTCCCGACGCCCCCACCCCAGCCCCGGCCCGCCCCGCGCGGCTCCGCACATTCCTCTCGCGACCACGGCACCACGTTGGCACCGCTGCCTCGGGCTATCGCGGCCAGGCCCGCCCTCGCCACTCACCTAGCAGCTCCGCGATGGCACTGAAGGGTCGCGTGTGGCTGCTGGAGTTGCTCTGTAGGTAGCGGGGGCTCATCTGGGGGCGAGAGAAGGTCCCGTCCCGCGTGAGGCCTCGGCCCGCCGGGCCCTCCCCGCGCGCCCCCCGCAGCCCCTCGGGCCCCCGACCTACCGTGCTCAGGCGGATCCCAAAGGCCTGCGGGCCGCCGCCCGGCCGGGCCAGCGCGCTGCCCGGCGCGCCAGGGCCCGCGGGGGCCCCTCGGTACAGGAGCATTTTTTTGGCCGCCACGATACTCGCTTGCTGCCGCCGGACTCCTCGCCCGGCAGTCCCGGACTGGCCCTCACTCACTCCCCCTCGCAGCTGGCGGCGGCCGTCTGGGGCTGGCCCTCCCTCGCTCCCACCCGCAGCTGGCGGGGGCGGGGCGCGCTCCAGCCACCTGTCCCGGGCGGGAGGGGTGAGGCCGGCGGAGCAGAGCGGCGGCCCCGCCCTGTCAGCACCTCTCCCGACCGACCGACTGCCCGCCGGGGCGGCCTCAGGGCCGTACAGAAATATGGCGACCTCCTGACAGCCGCTCCTTGATCCCCGCCCCTAATTAATTCTTGGCGTTTGCCATAGGCCAGGCCGCCGAGCGGGAAAGCGCGGGGAGGGGGGCGCGGGGGGGGGGGTGCGCGGGGAGGGGCGGGAATGAGGCAAGGGAAGAGAGAGGATGTAGGGATTTCTGGAACAGAGTCACAGTTAGGCTGCATGACTAACGGGCAGGATAAGACAAGTCTTTCAAGTTCTAAAGACTGCAGTTTTGCTATCTGGGAAGATAGCAGGCTCGCCTGATGGGAAAGCATTCTGACTCCTCTGGCTCCAGTGCCTCCAGAAGCACCCAGAAATTTCTGGAACGCAATTGGCAAATCATCTTCAAAGCTTTTCAAGTGTGTGTGTGTGGGGGGGGGCGGCTGTTTATAAAAGAAAAAAAAATGGGATGCACTTAAATGCTCCAAAATACGGTATTGGTTAATTTATGGAGTGCCCATGAAATGGAATACTATGCAGATCTTAAAGGCCATGTTTGTAGATGAATATTTATAGATGTGCAAAATATTCATGAAGGAATTAAAGAAACAAGAAGTTACAACATATTGTGTAATGTGATATCTTTTTATTGGAAAAACAAGGATGTATATGCATATATATTCATACATACATAATACATATGCATGCATATACACACACAGTGAATAACACTTGAAATGATGTATTCCACGATATCTCCAGGTCTGAAACTCTAAATTTGTTTCTTATTTTTCTTATTTGTATTTTCTAATTTTTGTGCTACTACACATACACTATTTGATTATAGAAAAAAATTTTAATATTTATTTTTGAGAGACAGAGCATGAACGGGAGAGGGCGTGTGACACAGAATCCAAAGCAGGCTCCAGGCTCTGAGCTGTCAGCACAGAGCCCTATGTAGATCTCAAACCCACAAACTGTGAGATCATGACCTGAGCTGAAGTTGGATGCTTAACTGCCTGAGCCACCCAGGAACCCCAAGATATTTTTAATTAAAAAAAACTATAACATTCCTTGGTATGGATGAACTATAATTTATTTGACCATTCCTCTATGAAAACTGGTTGTTTTCAATTTTTTTTTGACTACACAAAAAATGCTGCCTCAGACATCCTCATGTATAGATCATTAATTTCTGGTACTGTAATTTCTATAGGATATTGCTGTCTAATAGCATGTGCGTGGTTGACTTTAATAAATACTGTTAGGTAGAGGCAATTTGCCCTCCCAGCAAGTCAGCTATTTTGCTGTGCTCATAGCACTACATATCAGATCCTGCTCTTTTAACTCCTTCCAATCTTTTGAATAAAAAATAGTATCTCTTTATTGTTTTAATTTGCATTTCCCCAACTACAGGTGATGCTGAATCTCTTCTCAAATATTTATTGTACATTTGAATCTCCTTTTATATAAATGCCTGTTTCTATCCATTGAGCATCATTTTCCTCCCACTGGGTTCTTTGCATTCATCCTTTTTTTTTTTTTGGTATCTTAAAAATTGTGTTTCAAATACACAAAAGTACAGAGAATGATATAACAAATCCCCATATACTTATTATCCAGATTCAAAAATTATCAAGACTTTGCCATACCTGCTTTATATATTCTTTTTTTTTCATTTCTGTAATCATTTTAGAGCAAATTTGATATCATTTTACCCTATATACTTCAGTGTCCTCTAAAAATATGGACACTTTTCTAAGAAAACAAACTGCGATGCCACTTTCACACTAAACAAAATTAATTAACAATTATCTAATGTCCTCTAGTGCCAGTCCATATCCTGATTTCCTCAATTATCACAAAAATATGCCTTTTTACATTTGGTTTGTTTAAATCTAGATCCAAACAAGATGTACACATTGCACACGGGATTTGTCTCAAACCTACCTTAAACAGTCTTCCCTCTTCTACTTCACGCTATTGACTTGCTGAAGAAACAAAGTCACTTTTACTGTTGAATGCCGTACATTCTTCTCAGGTGTCTGTTTGCTCCCTCATGTTGTCACTTAGCTTGATCCTCTTGTTAGAAGAAGTGGAACTTAGCTATAAATCATGAGTTGGTTCTAAAGGCTTGGTTCTAAAGCCTTCATTAGATTCCAGGACAAAGATTTTTCTGAAAAAAGGAATGCTTGTAGATGGTCCTGTATACTTCCTGTTACATCACATCAGGAGGTACATACTATCCAAGACTTAGTGGTATTCAGTTTGATCAGTAGGCTCAGGTGGAGGCAGCCTGAATGCTCCACCATAAAGTTCCCCATCAGCCTTTTCCTTTATGGTTTCATCCATCAATGTTCATCATCTAAAACAAAATTGTATTGGGGCTGCAAAACAATGATTGTCTAATCCCAGAATTTCTTGTATTAACTGGATCCTTCTGTATAGAGCTTACCTTCATCAACCATGGCTCTTTGGTTACTCTGAAATACAATTCGTATAGGAAGGACAGGATAAGTGCTCAATTCTTTACTTTTAATTGATAATTTTTAGGGTCAAGAGATGGTGCCTGTGGCGGCTACTGTGATATGCCAGCCCATCTTCCATTTATTTTTTGTTTTAATTTTTTTAATGTCTATTTATTTTTGAGAGGCAGAGAGACAGAGCATGAGTGGGGGAGGGGCAGAGAGAGAGGGAGACACAGAATCTGAAGCAGGCTTCAGGCTCTGAGCTATCAGCACAGAGCCGGATGTGGGGCTCCAGCTCACAAGTTGTGAGATCATGACCTGAGCTGAAGTTGGACGCTCAACCGACTGAGATACCCAGGTGCCCCGCCCATTTCAATAAAGGACTTTTGGGCCCAGCTGCTCAGAGCACTGTAGGCAAGCTGACTTCAGCTCTTACCCCCTTCAGGGATTGCCCCAGGTACAGAGAATGGCTTCCCTTAGGATCACAATTTTCTGAGGCAGCCTACAGTGTCTCACCAAAGAAGAGGTATAAAGGCTTGACCATCTCAGCCCAACTCGGGACAATTCTGAAGGATTATTCTAACTCCAGATCTCTCTGTGGGGTCGGCTGAGGCTGTTGTTGGGCCTGTAGTGCAGGTCTATCTCCCCTCTGCCATTGCCAGCTTCCTTCCATTGACACTAATCCAAAAGACACCTCTTAGTAAGCATTCTGCATGCTATGTTCTATCTTGGAGTTTGCTTCCTGGGGAACTCAAGTGATGATCCTTGAAACTAAGACTTATCCAAGAAATTGGCACTTAGATGGGATTGGGGAGCTAGGTCATTCACTGCCCAGTTGGAAATTAGGACAACATTACAGGTAGCCCCCTGCCACAAGGTGGCAGTCCTATTATTGTTAAGATCTTCACTAGGTGGTGAACCGGAATGGTATACTGGTAGAAGGTAACATAGGATCTGGTATGAAATATCAAGTGTTTGAGAAATATGGGGAAATAGTAGCCCTAAGACCAATAGAACTCAGTAGTTACTGAGAGCCAAAGAAGATTAAACTTCCAATGGATACAGGTTTGCTATGCCCAAATCAGAATGCTTCCTGGGAAAGAATAGGGCACTGACACATGGTTTGTGGATATCTAGATTGATGCCACCAAAACCTTGAATCTCCAGATTTCCCTACAGAATTGGGCCAACTTCCCTACTGGTAATCTCCTCACCTCCCACTTGGAGATGTTGCAGAATCTCTCCACAAAACGATGTGTACACTCTCTTTCCCTCCTGGCCGCTAGGCCTATAACAAAGAGTTAAGACACAGCATGAACATGCTAAACCTGATAAGGGAGGAAAGTGTCTATGCCCCCAGGAAGCTGTAAAGTCTAGCCAGCATGGATTGGCAGGAGCTGGAAGAGTTTGCATGGAATTGGATTCTGAGGGTGCTTGATCAAGGGAGCTAGACTCTAACGTTGGATAAAAGTGAGTTTATCAATCTGGGAACACTCTCCTGGAATATAGGATTTAACACCCTGGCATTGGCCACAAGAAATGGTGCAAACTCACTACTGGGATGGCTCCTAGAATACAGAAAAAGTGATGATCCATGCTATGTGAGCTTGAAATGCCAGCATTGCTGTGGCAATAGTGGAAGAAGGAATGAAAAGATTCAGAACTGAGCATACTGGAGTGGATATACTAAACAAGACTGGAAAACTAAACAGAAAGGCACAGGATACACCATTTACTGAAGAAAAGGAATGAGCTGGTGAGAGGGGCACTAGCACCACTAAGAAATTCAGTGGTGGATGATAGTCTCAGTGGCTCAGTCGGTTAAGCTTTGGACTCTTGCTTTCAGCTCAGGCCATCATTTCATGGTAGTGAGATTGAGCCCTGTGTCCAGCTCTATGCTGGGCATGGAGCCTGCTTAATATTCTTTCTCTCTCTGCCCCTTTGCCCCTCCCCTGATCTCTCTCTCTCTTTCTCAAAAAAAAAAAAAAAAAAAAAAAAGAAAGAAAAGAAAAAGAAAAAAATTCAGTGGTGGCTCTCTTCCGCAGGTTAGGCCTGACAATAGAGTGGTAGCAGTTACTACAGACCTAGGATCACTATAGCAGTGGGGATTGTAAAGCTCTGAAACAATAGAAAGCCTATGGCTGAGGGTAACTATCAGAAGTCAGGTGGGTACAATTAAAAAAATGAGTAGCAAGGTTGGAGGAGGAGCCAGAGAGCCTGAACTGCAGTTATGAAAATAGAATATAGCATCTCTGGGGGAAGAATACATGCACAGAGACAATAAATGTCCATTCTAATCAGAACCCTTATATCTGGAAGGAGTATTCCTAATTTTCCTTGCAGAGTGATCCACTGCCATTTCTTCCTTGCAGCAACATATGGTATTTTAAAAGCCCTGTTTGGCCCTCACTTTTATTTGACTCAAGATTTGGAACTTCCAACAATGTCCATTTACTGCTTTCTTCTAAGGTATGTGGTCTATGTCTCTCGTTTGCTTTGGGCACTGGGGATGCTGCACTAAGTGTTGGTGTGCTTACTACTTGGGGGATTTGGTGTTTAAACAAAAGCTTTACTCCTCCCAAGGTTTTGGCCCCCTGATTGGCATCTGGGGTCAGAGACTGCCTCTCAGCCCCTCTCCCGCTCCCCAAGATACAGGGACGATCCTGAGGGGCCAAGGGAGCTGCTGGAAGTTTAGGGTTTGGCCTCCTCCGGGCCTTGCTGCCATTGCACAGCAATAAACAAAAGCAGCAAATGAATCCATACAAATCCCATCACCGTGGCTCCACGGAGCAGTAAAAAGGCCATAACACAAGGTTCCACATACTTCACCACCAAACAGGCCTGCAGCAGCAGCTGGTATCTTGCAAGGGAAGATTCCAGTGACCAGATCCTGTCAGTGGGCAGAGTATGGGTGGCAGTTGTGAAACCCTGGGTCTTGCTTCAAAACAAAGATCAGGGAAGCGCTTGAGCGGGGTGTGGTGGGGCCCTCTGAAAATCCCCAGCCTGCCTGTCTCCGTCTTGGGGCAGAGCTTTAGACGCCAAGGCCAGCCTCACCCTGATCCAGGGCCTTGGGTCTAAAGCCCTGAGCCATCTTTTTGATCTGAGCCATCTTTTTGATCTTTTTTATTTGTGCCTAGTCCAGGCCGGGTTCTCCCAGCCGTTGTTCCAGGCAAAGGAAGGAGCCCTGGGAGAACAGAGGGGCACCTTGCATTTGCTCCTGGCTGATTCGCCTGGAACAAGTAGCTCCATTTGTGTGACACACACATGTACTTGTTACCACGCATGGCGCTCCTGGGGAAGGAGGCGTTTCTCCTAGCATCTTTTGACTCAGTCTCTAAGGTCACTTGTCCCAACTTCCCAGATGGATGTGCAGAGAGGGAGCCTAAGAGGAATCAGTATGGGAGGTCAGCAAGATGGAGTGAAGGGTCGAGAGTCAGAAGGCACGGGCTCCTGTCCTGACTCTACTGAAGTGGCCTGTGACCTTGGGGAAGTGTCACCTAGGGAAACAGTGTGACACAGAGCTTTGCGGGCAGGAGGTTTCTTGGGGAGCATTCTCAGGATCAACACCTACAGGGAATGAAGAAAACAGGACTGACAGAGGAGGAGGTGGAACTGCAATGTGGCCACACCAAAGGCCTCAGCTGATCCCACAGGGAGCTCTGGAGCCAGCGTGGCTCCTCAGACATGTCCTAAACTGTGGTAAACGGGTTGGCGCTTCATGCTCCTGCACTGACCAGTGACCTGGGATGGGTATGTGACTTTGGGCATGGCGGGTCTTCTCAGACAAGGGCCACTGCTGGCGAGGCCTTCAGCTGTGCACTGATGACCACCGACACTCCCTACAGCTGGGGAAATGGGACTTTGACACTAAAGGGTCGGGGTGGAACTGGGAAGTGCTCCCACGGCTTCCCGTCAGCCAGTCAGGGAGTCATTTCCCCTCTCCGGGGCCCCACTTTTCTCATCTGTCAGATGTGTGCTGAGGATGAGTTCTAGGACCCCTTCCAGCTCCAGGGCTCTCTGATTCCACCAGCTCACCCCTCTGCTCTTACCACCACCTCCCACTCTCTTAAGCTACACCCTGTTTAATGTCCCAACCCTTCTTAAATGTTTGTAGGGATTCCTCATCCACTATGGCAAAGTACAAATTCCTTAGGTGACGTCAAGACCCTCCGCGATCTAGCCCCAACCGGTTCCCTCTGTCTCCTTTCTCATTACTCCATGGGGAGCATTTTGTTTCTATCATGTTTTTCCAGAAAACACTCTCCCCTCCTTTTCTCAGTTCTTTCTGTAAAGGATGTGTCCTTTATGCATTCATGAACAAAGCGACTGCAAGGGCTGTGCAGCCAGAGCTGGGACCCAGGTCCAATTCTTATCAGTTGTGAGACCTTAGGCCACTTAAGCTCTCTGAGGCTCAGTTTCCTTATCTAAAACAATGGAATGTCTTTTTTTTTTATTGATATCTTTTCATATGGTTGTGGCAAGAAGCAAATGACGTAACGTATGTACAGGGCTTAGTGCAAAGCTTAACAGAGCTCATAAATGTTAGTTCTCTTCCCTCTCTCCCTTGTTGAAATAGCTGAACCTAAACAACATCATCCAATGATTGGTTTCAAAAATATTTAGGATGTACAAATGCTGTATATAATTTGGTATTTTTCTCGCTAATTCTTAACTCAAGAAAAATCAAGTCATTTCGAACTTTTAGTTTGATGCCCAAATAAATCCCAAGGCCTGTTCAGGCTGCTCCTTGGTCTGCATCTCTCTCAGGGGCCAAGGCCCCTCTGCCTCAGGCACAAGAACACAGGAAGCCTTTTTATTTCCTTGACCAAGAGGTGTCAGTCAAAGTCACCTGGGAACTTGTTGGAAATGCACATTCTCAGCCACCACCATCCCAGACCTACTGATCAGAATCCCTGCGGTTGTTGCCCAGCAATCTGGGTTTTAGCAAGCACTCCCCTCTCCCAGTGACTCTGATGCATGTTCAGTGGGGAAGTCACCCTGCGCTACAGCAAAGGGCTCATAATGGGCCACGTGTTCTAGGGTTTATTGGTGCTTCAGTTCCCTCCACCACACACAGGAAGAGGGAGGCATGACAGCAGGGGTTAGATGACTCCAATAGAGACTAGACCTTTGACAGGATGTTCTGCATATAACTTAATGCTCTTTAGTCACTGTAGGTGTCCCAGGCGTGGGTTGCTGAGCTCTGCCCAAGGCCTGACTGCATTGACCCAGAACCTCCTCCAGGTTACATGGTGCAGTCCCTGCCTCTGGACAAGTCCTCCCAGGACCAGAGATTCCTGACCTTCAAGCCTACTCAGCACAGCACCTACAGCAGTGGTTCTCAAAGTGTGGTCTCCATTACTACTGAGCTCAGAGAAATAGAAAGGATTCTAAGGAATACTATGAACAATTGTATGCCAGTAAATTAGATAACTTAGATGAAATGGACAAATTTGTAGAAAAACACAAACTACTGCAACTGATTCAAGAAGGAAGAAATAATCTGAATAGTGAAGAGATTTAAGAGATTGCATTAGTCATTCAAACCACCCCCCCCCCAAAAAAAGGAAAGCCTAGTAAAAGATGGTTTCACTGGTGAATTCCATTCCATAGTTACTGGAGAGTTAACACTAATTCTTCACAAACTCTTTCAAAAATAGAAGAGGAGAGAGCACCACCCAGCTCCATCTATGAGGCCAGCATTACCCTGATACCAAAATCAGACAGATAACACCAGAAAGCTACAGACCAATATCTATTATGAATATGGACGCAGAAATATGTAAGAAAATACTAGCAAAGTGAATCCAGTGAAATGTAAAAAGAATTAGATACTATGACCAAGTGGGATTTACCCTAGGAACGTAAGATTACTTTAATATCTGATAATCAATCAATGTAATAGACCATATCAATACAAATAAAAAAACACAAACCAAATGATCATTTCAATGGACAAAGCAAAAGCATTTGAAAAAATCCAACATCTTTTCATGATAAAAACACTCAACAAACTAGGAAGAGAGAATCTTCTTCAACCCAGTTAAGAGCATCTAAAAATCACCCACAGCTAACACCATGTTTAGTGGTAAAAGACTGATGTTTTCCCCCTAAGGTCAGGAACAAGACAAGGATGTCCACTCTTATTATGACTATTCAACATTGTACTGGAGGTTCTGGCCAAGGTAATTAGGCAAGAAACAGAGACAAAATACATTCAGATTGGAAAGGAAGTGGTAAAAACAACCTCTATTTGTAGATGACATGATCTTATAGACAGAAAACTCTAAAGAATACACACACACACACACACACACACACCACTATTATAATTAATAAATGAATCCAGAAAAGTCGCAAGATACAAGGTCAATATATACAAATCAATTTCTGAACACTTACACAAACAATCTGAAAATGAAATTAAGAAAATTCATTTGCAATAACATTAAAACATAAGATGCTTAGGAATAAATTTAAATAAATTTAATAAAAGAAGTGCAAAACTTACTCTCTGAACATTATAAGACATTGTTGAAAGATATATGAAAAGCTCTAAATCAATCAATCAATCAATCAATCAATAAAATAACAAGTGTTGGTGAGGATGTGGAGAAAAAGGAACCTTTGCACACTGTTGGTGGGAATGCAAACTGGTGCAGCCACTGTGGAAAACAATATGGAGCGTCCTCAAAAAGTTAAACAATAGAAGTACTATATGAGCCAATAATTCTACTATGGTATTTATCCATAGAAAGGGAAAACACTAATTTGAGAAGATACATGTGCCCCTATGTTTAGTGCGGCATTTTTTACAGAAGCTAAGATATGGAAGCAACATAGCACCCATTGATAGATGAATGGATAAGAAAGATGTGGTATATACACAATGGAGGGTTACTCAGCCATAAAAAGGATGCCATTTACAACAACATGGATGGACCCAGAGAGTACTATGCTAAGTGAAATAAGTCAAACTGAGAAAGACAAATACCGTATGATTTCACTGTTACGTGGAATTTAAAAAGACAGATGAATAAACAAAACAAAAAGCAGAATGATACCTATAAATACAGAAAACAAACTGATAGCTGCCAGGGGGTGGGTGGTTGGAGGAGTTAGGCAAAATAGGTGGAAGCCAGTGGGAGGCACAGGCTTCTAGTTATTGGATATATAAGTCACGAGAATAAAAGGTACAGCACGGGGGTGCCCGGGTGGCTCAGTCAGTTGAGCATCCGGACTTCAACTCAGGTCATGATCCCACGGCTTGTGGGTTTGAGCCCCACGTCAGGCTCTGTGCTGACAGCTCGGAGCCTGGAGCCTGCTTCGGATTCTGTGTCTCCCTCTCTCTCTGCCCCTCCCCCACTTGCACTGTCTCTCTCTTTCTCTGTCTCAAAAATAAACATTAAAAAAAGTACAGCACAGAGAATATAGTCAATGATATTGTAATAGTGTTGTATGGTGACAGAGGGTAGCTACACTTGGGGTGAGCACAGCGTAATGTATAGAGAAGTTGAATCCCTATGCTGTATACCTGAAACAAATTTAACATTGTGAGTCAACTACACTCAAGTGAAAAAAAAGCTTATAAAGCTTGAAATAAACAGCAAAACATCCCGTGATCATGGATTGGAATGTTAAGATGGCAAGGCTCCCCAAATTGATCCACAGATTCAAGATAACCCCTGTCAGAATCCCAGCTGACTTTGTAGAAATTGGCAAGTTGATTTTAAAATTCACATGGAATCACAAGGGATCCAGAATGGCTGAAACCATTTTGAAAAGGAAAACAAAATAGGAGGACTCCCACTTCCTGATGTCCAAGTGGTCATCAGACCAACAACATCAGTGACACAGGGAGCATGTTAGAAACACAAATTCTTAGGCCCACACCAGACCTACAAATTCTCAGGACAGGTGATTCGATACAGGCTCAAGTTTGAGACTCACCACTGGCATAGACTGCAAACTAGGTTAACTCTATAAGACGAAATTAATTTGTTTTTTCAACCTCCCCCTTCTCTGGATACCTCTTTCTTTTGTACTACACAGAAGACAAACAGAAAGATAAAACCATATTGATGAAGAGAACATTATGAAGCCCTATTTCCTAATTAGAAGGAACCTTTCCACTTTGCTCTTTGAATCTCTTTTCTGACCAGTCAACTGAATGGGACCTGCGGCGGGTCTAACTTGATTTGCACTTGCTACTTATTTCTCCAGTGGCTACTGGTAAAAGCTTTGGTAAACAAAACAGAGCATTTGGAATACAACATGAACAAGCATTTTGAACAGAGATTTGGTTTCATTACAGCCACTGGCATGGTGTGTTCTACAGCTCTGATCTCAGTTCCAGTTGTGAAGACTCAGGGAAGGCAAACAGATTTCAGAAAATAAATAAAGAAAATAAAGGGCAGGGGGAGGAGGAGGATATACTCCCCACGTGGCACATCAAGGCCAAAGAACTAAATTAGTCAGGAAGTTTTATAGCAAGGGGAAATAAGCTGTGGAGCCCTCACCAGGGAAGGAGGGGGCTGGAGAACAGCAGGGCTGGCTGGGGGCCTGGACAGGAGAGACCAGGGACCAGAGGGAGCTCTGTGGGAGAATCCCAGAGGGCGAATCAGGGCCAGGGGCTCAGGCCTAAGGGTCAGTGGTAGGGACTACCAAAGGAGTTCCCTCTGCAGCCAGGGTGATGGTTCCATAACAGACTGAGACAGGAGTCAGCACTCGCCCTGCGTACCTGCCAGTGTGAGAGAGATGACAGGAACAAAGTGTGAAGTGAGCCCCCAGGCCTCCCCTGCCCCCCACCGTGCCTTCATACAACTCAGTCCCTCTCCCCAGTTAGCGGGACAAGACTGCTTTCCTCCTGCTCATGCCAGGTGTAAGGCCTTCCACAGAAAGCCACTCTCCCTTCTGGGCCTTGTTGGCTTTCTCCTTCTTTCTCTTCCTGGGGTCTAACCAGGAGCCTGAGCAGACCTGCCCTGGGACTGGCGCCCTGGTCAGCACAGAGCATGTGTGCTCAGTGACTTCAGGAAGGTTTTCCCTTCCTGATGTGGGCCGCCCGCCTCCTGGCTCCTACCTGGCAAGAATCCCAGAGAATCTCAGGGGAAAGGAGAGGGAAGCCTCAGCTACCAGGAGAAGTGGGATGGGGGAAACCCCTGGGGGGGGGGGTGCACTCCAGATGAGGCAGGAGTGTGCTGTTAGCTCACCCAAAGCTTACTCTCCCTGGGAGTGCTCTTGATGCTGGCTGGCCACAGTGCCAGTCTTCAGCTGTGAGTCAAGGAGATGCGTTCCCTGGGTATGCGGGGCTCAGAAGAAGGCGCCTGTGTAACTTATGCACAAAGGACTGGCTGAATAGCTTGTTAGCTCACCCAGGTGGGGCTGGTCCCAGGTGGGGGTGTGTTTTGGGGACGGTAGGTACTTAAATGGTATGATACATGGGTTATATGCATTTGTCAAGTCATCAAGTGGTGCACTTAAGATTTGTGCATTTCATTATAAGAAAATGTTATCTAAAATTAGAACTGTAAACAAACGTCGATATACATGCTCAAATATTTCAAGGAAAGTGTTCTGATGTCTGCAACTTACTCTGAAATGCATATAAAAAAATTACATAGGTTGTGGGGCACCTGGGTGGCTCAGTTGGTTGAGCACCCAATTTTGGCTCAAGTCATTATCTTGTGATTTGTGAGTTTGAGCCCCACATTGGGCTCTGTGCTGACAGCTCAGAGCCTGGATCCTGCTTTGGATTCTGTGTGTGTGTGTCTCTCTCTCTGCGCCTCCCCTGCTCACACACTCTCTCTCTCTTTCAAAAATAAATAAACATTAAAAAATTTAAAAAAAATAAAAATTAGGAGCGCCTGGTTAGCTCAGTCGGTTGAACATCCTACTTCAGCTCAGGTCATGATCTCACGGTTTGTGGGTTCGAGCCCCGTGTCAGGCTCTGTGGTGACAGCTCGGAGCCTGGAGCCTGCTTCTGATCCTGTGTCTCCCTCTCTCTCTGCCCCTCCCCTGCTCATGCTCTCTCAAAAGCAAATAAATGTAAAAAAATAAAAATGAGATAGGTTGATAGATGGTTGAAAAATATAGATAAATAGGGGATAAAGCAAATATAAAATGTAAAATGTAGAATCTAGTTGGTGTCTACATGGGTGTTAACTGTATAGTAGTTCCAACTTTTTGGAAGTTTAAAATTCTTCCATAATGGAAAATTGGGGAAAATACTATTGCATTTAACAGGTAAGCATGGAAATCAGTACCATTTGTAAAGATCTAAGCATGCAAGGGTGTTAGGCCCTGTCACGTTTATATTTAATTCACTAATGTAACCCCTGGGGAAAAAATGGACAGATCTTAGAAAATGACAGACCATTCTAAACTCAAGTCACATCCTAACTTCTGCCACTGTGCTAGGTGTGATATATTTGCATGTAAACATGGCTTCATGTACATGGTATGTTGCTGTTGATTTGGTGAATGTCTTCTTTTCTATACTATTCAGAAAAGAGGATCTGAAAAGGTTCAAATTCATATGGAACAAACAACAACGTACATGTGTAATTTTGTGATAGTTCTGTGTTCACTCTCTTGCCCTCTGCCGTAATATAGTCTGAAGAGATCTGGATACACTACAGAACATCACATTGATCCATTACATGAAAGAAAGTGCACTAATCAGCCTGGAGGAGCAAAAAGTGGCTTGCCTAATGGTCATGGTGATAGAGAATCACTCACAACATGGGAGATGAACCCTATGAAGCTTCAGGGGCTTGGCGTATCAATCAATTTCCTTAGTGTCCATTGGTTATGGGCACATGAGTAATCCTACCTGAGGTAAAGAACACGTTATTGCACCTTGCGCCTCTCATCATAAGGAAGGAAAGAACAACATCTGGCAGGCCTCTTTTGGCTATGGAGGCAGTATATTGATCACTTGGGAATACTGCTCTGACCCATATACTAGATTATGGGAAGACTGACAGCTTCGAGTGGAACTCGCAGAAGGAGGAACTCTGCAACAGGTCTACACTACAGTGCAAGTGACACTGCTGCTTGGGCCATATGACCAGAGTACCCTATAGTATTAAAGGTAATAGTGGTGGGAAAAGATGCTATGTGGAGTTCACAGCTAATCCCGTGGGATAATCACAATGTAGACCCCAGGAGTTTCAGAACAGAGCCATGACATCTTCAGATAATTCTATGCCTTTGAAAAAAACTCCCAGCACACTACTAGGCACTGGAAGAAATGGAACAAGCTGGTCATAGGACACCAAGTGAGTATGTGGTCACAGCTGCTCATCACGAGCTGGGCTCTGTTAGACCCACCAAATCCTAAGGTCAGCTGGGCCTAAGAGCAAGCTCTCATAAGGAAGTGATAAATCCAGCACAAGTAGGACCAGAGGACGCAAGTAGCTATATGAGTGGGTGGCCCAGACCTCCATGGCATCCACCATTAGTTCACTGGCATCTCTTCCTGTGATCACATTTATGATGTATGGAGGCATCCCTTATGACCAGCTGACAACAGAGGGAAAAGCCTGAACTTGGGTCATGGATGGATTACCATGGCGCATAGGTATAAGCTGAAACTGAGTGATAGCCACGCTACAGCCAGACTCATGACAGCCTTGGAAGAAAAGTGATGAGGGGTAACTCTGAAGAATTGAGACTATCTTTGAGCCTGCATCACAGCTCTACTTCTCCCTCTGCCCACTCATGCTTCCTTCCTCTCCCTTCCACAGCTGTTGATCCAAAGGTTACTTCTTTTTTTTAAGTCTTAATTTCTTTTTTTTAATTTTGAGACAGAGTGACCAGGAGAGGGGTAGAGGGAGAAAGAGAGAGAGAGAGAGAGAGAGAGAGAGGAGAGAGAGAGGAGAGAGGAGAGAGAGAGAGAGAGAGAGAGAGAATCCCAAGCAGGCTCCATGCTCAGCACACAACCCAACATGGGCTTGATCGCATGACTCTAGCATTATGACTTGAGGTGAAACCAAGAGTCAGATGCTCAACCAACTGAATCACCCACGTGCCTCCAAAGGTTACTTCTTAATTAACATCCTGCTTACCAACATCATCTCAGAGTCTGCTTCCTACCACAACAGTGCCCTTTAAAAAAAAATCTTTTGGGGCACCTGTGTGTCAGTTAAGCATCTGACTTGGGCTCAGATCATGATCTCACAGTTCATGGGTTTGAGCTCTACATCGGGCTCTGTGCTGACAGCTCAGAGCCTGGAGCCTGCTTCCAATTCTGTGTCTCCCTCACTCTATGCCCCTTCCCCACTCATGCTCTGTCTTTCTCTCTCAAAAATAAATAAACATTAAAAAAATTTTTAAAAATCTATTCCCTCTCTAAAAAAAAAATCTACTCCCTGCTACATGCATTGCAGATTTTTTTCCTAATCTTTTATCATTTAACTTTGCCTACATTGTTTTTTGCAAAACAAATAATTCGATTTTTTTTGTAATCAAATCTGTTAATCTTTCCTTACATCTACCAAAAGGTAGTGACTTCAATATATAGGCATTAACCCGAAAGGATAACCGTGTTGTATTGTATTGCTGTATTGCTAGGAGATAAAAACAAGTTGTAGAATAATATAGACAGCATTTATCACACTCTTCTGATTATAGAACTCACTAAACTAATTTGCATAGGGTGGGGCCCAGGAATCTGTATTTTTATTATTTATTTATTTTTAAAATACATTTAAAAAATATTTATTTTTGAGAGAGAGACAGACCAAGTGTGAGTGGGGGAGGGGCAGAGAGAGAGGGAGACACAGAATCCGAAGCAGGCTCCAGGCTCTGAGCGGTCAGCACAGAGCCTGACACTGGGCACAAACTCACGAATCCATGAGATCATGACCTGAGCAGAAGTAGGATGCTTACCCAATTGGGCCACCCAGGCACCCCAGGAATCTGTATTTTTAAAACAAATACTCAAGGCAATTCTATGATCAGACTCCTTTGCATGTAAAGTAACACTCCAGTTTTGTAAAGAAAATGAAGGGAGAAGGAGCTATCTATTGGGGTGTGTATGTGGGTATGTGTGCATACGCAGTATAGAGCATAGAGAAAAGTGTGTAAGGATACACACCAGATTAATATTGATTTTTCCAAGTGGATGGAATCAGAAAAAATTAGAATATGTCTTTATATACTTTTGTTATTCTTATTACAATGGGCATGAATTACTTATGACATTTTAAGAAATCTAGTACATTTTTAAGGCCATTTTCAAATTGCCTTTTGTCCTTTTAAGAGAATACAATAGAGGAAAAAGAAGCATTCAGAAGAGTCATCTTAATTCTTGGCTAAGCCTTCCCTGCAAGCTCCACCAAAGTATCAGGAATTTCCCCTCTGTTAGGGCAGCTAAACCTGGCCAGTGGTGGATGAGGTTTATACCTATGTGACCATGAAATGGTTAATAGTTTCTATGTTGTTAAAATTTTGGTTCACACCAAAAATAGTTTATACAGGTTGTGTAACAGCTGCTGTTGCAATTATGTCTAATGGAAGGTTTTGATTCACACCAAAAACACTTACATGTGTTTTGAGTGGCTAAAACTTCTGGTTTCCTAGGAACTAACTACACAAGTCTCCCCTAGGGACTCTGAAATCATCCTTCTTACTTTTGTCTGGTTCACTGCCTTGGAAACATTCAAAACAGATTGCTGGTCTGCTTCTAGGCACTGAGCGTTTGAGACTTGCTTGTCCCTTTTATTTAGAAAAAAATGTTTTTCTGATTATACAAGTGATTACATGCTCACTGTAGAAAATTTCAAAAAGAAAAGTATGAAAAGAAACAGAAGAAAATTCACTCATAACTCTGCAATTCAGAGGCAAACACTGCTAACCTTTTAGCATATTACCTTCCAATTTTGTTTCCATGTACTTTTTACATAGGTGAGCTCATCCTAGACATACAATTTTATCTACTGCTTTTTATCATGTAATGTGATAAAATAAGCAATTTCCAACCATGCTTTTATAAGATTTCATTTGTATGGATGCACTCTATTTCCCTTTTATTCAACAGCTGTTTCTATTGCTTTGTTATTTTAAGTAACACTGAAGCTTGTATCTTTAACAATAAAATCTGTTTGAATTTGAAATCATAGCCAATTTGTAATGCTGATGATGGGAGAGCCTGACAGTTGTACTCCATTAAGGTGCTTACAACTTTTCACCTGATAATCATCACCGTGAATTGCAGGATCTCTTAAGCTCATGAACTAGAGGCAGCTCTCCCAAAAATAGGAGACAAGGAAATAAATGAAATCATAGTTCCAGTGACAGAAAGGACAAATGTGTTATCTTAAAGCACAAGTCTCCCGAAATTCCCAAACAGCAGCAACAATGGCATCCTCTATATCCAGCCCAAACTCCTATGTATCTATGTCTGAGCTGTGCTTTGTTCTTATCTGAAGTGTTCAAAGAACTTTTCCATTCTGTTTTTTTCTGGCAGAACGCTTCTAAAGGGAGAAGGGCCAAAAGACACCTTGTCCAGTTGAGCTGTGTGTTGCTAGCTGAGCTAATGCCATAAAAGAGATTTCACTAAAGCTGGAATCATTTTTAAAAAATTATGCTGGCAATTTAATTAGGGCTAAAGACCCAGGAGGCTTGGAAGGACATATATTTTCTCATTCTAATTTCACACCCCTTCAAACGTTTCTCAAAAATAAGACTGTAGTTGCTTTAAAATGCTCCAGGAAAAAAAAGTATGGTTGTATGAAGAAAATAGATGAAACAGGATTAGTAAAGTGTTGATAATTGTTGAAACTAGATGATGGGTATGGGTTATATGATTCTTCTACTTTTAGGTATGTTTGCAAATTTCCATGAGAGAGGGAGAGAGAGAGAGAGAGAGAAACACTAAAAGGCATCCAATAATCAAAAGTAAAACCAAACACTGTAAGAGGTCCATGCAAAAGGTAACATTTGATCTTATTTAGGCTAGAATATTCTAGTGAGCCTGTAGCTTACTTTCTAAAACAGCTAGAAGCTACATAAACAGTTTTAAGGGGCACATTTGATTATGTAGTTTCTCACCTATAATAATTTAGCTATTTGTGACAAATAGTAATCCTATCAGTAGCTATATGATTGATGAAGTGATATTGCATTGGCTTAGAAAATGTACTTCAATTAATTAATACTGCCTTTCATACCTTGCAGAAGGAAAAGTTAGATGAATGAGATGGACTACAAGTTTTCAGAGACCAACCAGCCTTGCTATGATTTACTGCACACACAAAGCAAATAGATGTTCCAGCAGCATGGACAAAGCATGCACGGCCTTTGAGTTGTTTGTCACACGTGGCATCCTTTTAATGGTGGCTCCCACAGCACAACCAGTCATTCCACGCAGTTTGTCCAAGTCTCTAGTCCAACATCCGGCATGTGATATTATGATATACCTCTCTATTGGTCTTTCTTCCTCTCTAGAATGCCAGCTACTTCAAAGTCAAGAGTGTGTCTCAATCAGTGTTTGTTTTCATTGTGCCTGGTACAGTCTCTTGAAATGTAGGGAGCATTAATGTATGATAAATGAACAAAGGAATAAATAGACAAAATTACTGGAACCAGAGTATGTGGACAGAGGGTTAAGATCTGGCTTATATTTATTGGTTTTTACAGTCTTCAGAAAGTTCCTTAACCTAGGTGAGTCTCAGTTGCAAAATGGAATGACAATGCCAAACTTTCCTAACTTCACAGTGTTATTTATTGCAAGACTTAAGATCAATTTAAAGTGGTGCATATGAAAGGATTTAGGAAACCAAAAGGAGGGAGGGCCACCTGTGTTGTGTTAAGGAGGGAGATCATACAGCATGGTGTTTATGGCTCCTATCACTGGGTTACTGTGAGATTAAAATGAGGTGATATATGTAAACTGCTTGGCAAAGTACCTGGGACAAATAACCTTTCCAGAAATGGAAACAGTGAAGATTATTCTCTTGCATGTGAAAAGGTTCATGCAGCTGAGAGGGTGGTGGGAATATAAGGGAGCTGACAAAATGGACCAGATGTCCTTTAAAATGACCACTTGACCTTTTGGATGCTATGGAAAGCAATTCAGAATCCTCCATCCTGTTTAAGTAATAACAGACCCACATACAGTCTCTATGGCTGGCTGGTGCCCTCACTGGGCCTGAGAATGGCTCCCTCACATATGCATGTATACGTAAGTGTGTGTATACGTTTATCTGTGTATCTGTGCATACATGTGTATGTTTGTAAGAATGTATGTGTGCTGGGCCTAAGAATTGCCCCAAATAAAGGGCACGTGTCTCTATTTTTATGTATTTGTTATATGTCTATATGTATATATATTTGTTGTATCTATATGTATATGTGTATACACATGCTATGCATGTGTGTTAATATTTGTGTATATGTGTATATGGTGTGTATTTGTATCTGTCAACGTGTATGTATGTATATGTATGTGTACCTTGACCAGGGTTGTTCACCTTGGCCAACCTGAATGGAAGGGTGAGCAGAAGCTGCAGGCCCTGCCAGATCCCAGGCTGGATTAGACCATAGCCTTGTCAGCAGGGCTGTGAGGTTGGTAGGAAGGTATCAGTTTGGAGGCTATGTGAGCATTCTCAGCATGGCAGGTGGGCCTAGCTCTGGCAGTGCTGAATGTGAGGGAAAGCACAAGGAACAGAAGGCGCCTGGGTGGCTCAGTCGGTTAAGCATCCAACGTTGACTCAGGTCATGATCTCACAGTTTGTGAGTTTGAGCCCCACATAGGGCTCTGTGCTGACAGCCTGCTTCCAGTTCTGTGTCTCCCTCTCTCTCTGCCCCTCCCTGGCTCACACTCTGTCTCTCTCTCAAAAATAAATAAACATTAAAAAAAATTTTAAAAAGGACAAGCAACAGGACATTTGGAGGTCAGGAGCTGCAATAGAAGTTTCAGGCTGGTGAGGGCCTCGTGTGCAGGAATAGGTCTTTCCCTGGGGCCTTCAACTGATGAACTTGGGTAGAAGGGGAGAAACAGTATAATGCCAAGGGTCCACAGGGGTCAAAAGCTACATCTGCAGCACTCCCCAATTTCCACAGAGCTCCCTCATAGAATAGCACCTTGGGGACTGGAACCTAATGCTGATGAAACTGCATCTGACACTTGGAAGGCTCGAATCAAATTTCACTTCAGTGGGATGCTGTGCAGAGGTGCAGTCACCTTCTCTGGGAAACAAAGTCAGCCTGAGGAAAATTATAGCCCTGAGAACTACACATTTGGACAGCCCAATTGGCCTTTCCCCTAAATTCATATACAGATAATTTCACTGTGTTCCTTTTATTTCTGAGCCCTGAAAGCCCTATTTAAAAGCTGAAAACCTTATTGAACCTTCAAGTCAGAGATTTCTGCATGCCTTGTTTTAGATTGTACATGACACCCAAGACACAAAGTGGCAAAGAACTCAAGGAACAGTAAGTTACCTGAGCAATCTTACATTTGGATTTTTGTATTATGTAAATTTAGTTGGAAGGTAAGAAAAGTTGGTGGTGGTAAGAAGCCCTTTTAAAAAACAGATTTTGATGGGGTGCCTGGGTGGCTCATTTGGTTAAGCATCTGACTTCAGCTCAGGTCATGATCTCACGGTTTGTGAGTTTGAGCCCCTTGTCGGGCTCTCTGCTGACAGCTCAGAGCCTAGAGCCTGCTTTGGATTCTGTGTCTGCCTCTCTCTCTGTGCACCCCCCACCATGCTCTGTCTCTCTGTCTCTCTCTCTCAAAAATAAATAAAACATTAAAAATTTAAATAAAATAAATAAAAATTAAAAAAAGGTTTGGAAAAAAAGATTTTGGAAAAATGTCTGTAATCTCATCTCCCAGATAATGTGTATTGGAAAAAAGAGTAATTTACACTCAAGGCTAAAAAGTTCAGAGAAAGTAGGTTATAAGTGGCAGCCTTCCTTTGCCCCTCCACCAGAACCTCTTCCTGAAAATAACTACTCTTTATCAGTTTCTCATAGTTCTTCCCAGAAAAAAGTACTTATTTTACTCAACTTATTAGCATCATTTGACATATAGTTGCTCACTCCCTCCCCTCTAAAACATTTATTGGGGTGCCTGGGTGGCTTACTTGGTTAAGTGTCCAACTTCAGCTCAGGTCATGATCTCATGGTTCACAGGTTCAAGCACCAGGTCGGGCTCTGTGCTGATAGCTCGGAGCCTGGAGCCTGCTTCATGGATTCTGTCTCCCTCTCTCTCTGCCCCTCCCCTGTTCATACTCTGTCTGTCTCTCTCTAAAATAAATAAAACATTAAAAAAATAAAAAAAAAACACTTATTCACTTAGCTTTCATGCTCCCAAGCCCCTTTGGTTCTCTTCCTTTCTCCTGGGAGGCATCTTTCTCAGTTTCTTTTGTTGGTTCTTTCATCTTCCCCACACATCCTTGTTCAAAACAAACTGATGATATTCTGTTTCCTCATCACCTGGGGCTAGCAAGTGGAAATATAGTCATATCCAGCTCTAACAAAGATAGTTGGGTTCTGGGTCCAAAGGCTCGCAATCTATCTATGGTACATTGTTTCCAAAGATGACTATGACAGTCCCTCCAATCCTGCAGGCCCACTTGCAATGTGTCTTTTTAGTTCCTCCCATCAAGAAAAAGTCTATTTTCCTTGTCCTTGAATCTAGACTGGCCCTGTGGCTGGCTTTGACAAAGGGAATGCAGCAGAAGTGATGTGGTACAATTTCTGAGACTAGGCTTGAAGAGACCTTAGTAGCTTCCATTTTTGCCCTTTGGAGAGCTACCCTACTGGAAAGAGAAGCTACATGGAACAGAACCGAGACACACCACCCAAGAATGAGGACCAAGATCCTAGACATGTGAGTGGGGCCATCTTGGGTCCTCCAGCCTCAGTTGATCTGCCTCAGTTGACACCATGTAGAATATAGGCAGCTTCCTGAGCCCTGCCTGAATTTCTGAGCTTCAGCATAGTGAGTAAATAAATGGTTATTTTGTCATTCATTTGGGGTTGTTATATAGCAATTGATAACAGACACAATAGTGCAAAGAATCCATATTCAACCAACTGAACATTACACTGATTCCTACAAACTATGGCCCACATGCACAAGTCTGCCCATTTTACCACAGTTAGCCAGATAAGCCCTGACAAAAGGAGGAATCATTACTTCCATTTGTGCTGACATCAGCTAAACAGAATGATTTTTCATTCAATCTCTGCTTTTGAAAGTAATCAAAGACAAGTTCTTAAAAATTAACGATTTCAAAAATACTTTTTGGTGAGTTCATTGTTTTCTGTTTAAACCAAGTTAGAGGTAAAAATAACACATTAACCTGGACTGGTGGTAATTAGCTGGACATATTACAGGTCCCAACTTATCTAACCCCCAAACAACTCATGTTAAATAATTAATGTTATTCCCATGTTATAGATGATAAAACAGACTTAGGTTAACTAAGTTGTGCGCAAGGTCACACACACAGCTGGAAAAAGTTAGAGGAGAGAATCATATTCAGGTTTTCTAACTCCAGATATTTTACACTCTTAACCAGCATACATAATCCTTCCCGTTCATTAAGAAGGTGTCTCATCTTGGTCCTTAGCATATAAAGACTGTTATGATGAAAGGTGTGTCAGGGTAGAGGGAATGAAAGGGTCGTAGTAGCCTCCCCTTGACTCCTCTCCACTGTTGTTTTCACTTCCTTCTCCCATCTCAGATGCCAGATGGAAAATTCCCTCTCACCTATACACACTCACAAGGCTTCTCTTTATTTGAGCTGACTCTGAGCCCACCCAATTTGAAAAGCCTTTTCCCCAGGCTTTGTCAAAAACAATCAGTGACAATTGTTCAACATAGCAGTTGCCTGAGACAATGACAATAGTTGGCAAACAACAAACTGTCCAAAAACTTAAAAGCTGGAGAATTATATGTACAAGGGAGCTTTGAAGAGCATCAGCATATTCCTGGGAATCTAAAAAGTCACGCACATGTTTAGGGCTGTGTGTATGCCCAGAGAAGACCTGAGAAGGCTATAAGTTCTCACCTATGGCTGACCTTGAGGCTCTGTATAAGTAGGAAGTGAAACCTAAGACGTAGTTGTCAGTCGCCTGGCTGAGTATCAAAAGTGTGCCCCAACATGCACACAGCTCCATAGAAAAGACTGGGAAGTTTATTGGTTCCAAGTATTTAAGGAAATCATTCTCTAATCATTACCTGACCACTAATAATGAAGCAGAGACTTTAGTGGCCATGCATAGTAAAGAAAACAGACTTCACAGAAATTAGTTCAGAAAAGTCACCAAACAACAAATACCATGGATGGAGGGATCTGATTTCTAGAGCTGTCACATTATATTATGTTAAATGTCCACTTTTCAACAAAAATATGAAGAATACAAAAAAAGAGTATAGTCTATACAAAGAGTAAAAAGCAGTAATTAGGAGCTATCCTTGAGGAAGCCCAGGCATTGGATTCAATAGATGAAGACTTTAAACTGTTTTAAATGTATCCAAGTAACTGAACTATGTCTAAACTAAAGGAAAGTATGAGAATGATGTTTTACCAAGTAGAGAATACCAAGAAAGAGAAATTATAAAAGAAGAACCCAATAGAAATTGAGTTGAAAATTATACTAAGTGAAATAAAATCAGGACGCTCAAAGTAGATTTGAGCATATAAAAGGAAGAATCAGTCAACTTAAAATAGATCAGTTAAAATTATCCTATGTGAGTATCAGAAAGAAAAAAAGAATAAATAAAAGTAAACAGAGCCTCAGAGAAATGTGGGAAACCATCAAGCCTACTGATATATAAATAATGGAGTTCCAAAAGAAGAAGAGAAAGACAAAAGGGCAGAAGATATATGTGAGAAAATGTAAAGAAATTCCTGAAGGTGACTCAAAAAAAAAAAAAAACCCAATAATATCTCAATCTACAGCTCAGCAAACTCCAAGTAGGATAAACTTGAAGAGATAAACACATCATAACCAAACTGTGAAAAGCTAAAGACAAAGGGAGAATATTGAAAGCAGCAAGAGAGAAAAGTGACTTACACATACAAGGGAACTTCAGTAAGATTAACAGCTGATTTCCCATCAAAAACCATGGAGGCAAAAGGAAGTGGGATGACATATTCAAAGCAATAATGAAAAAAGATCATCATCGGTGAAGAATTCTATCTTCAGCAAACCTGTCCTTCAAAAATGAAGTTAAGACATTCCAAGATAAACAAAAACTGACAGAAGTGTTTGCTAGCAGATCTGCCCTACAAAAACACTAGAGGCTAAAATGTAATGAATAAGTACTTCAGGCTAAAATGAAAGGATACTAGACAGTAACTTGAATCAACATGAGGAAATAAAGGCATAGGTAATGGTAAATGCATAGGTAAATATAAAAGGTAGTATAAATTTTTCTTGTAAACTTCTTTTCTCCTATCTAATTTAAAAGATATCTGCATAAACTACTAATTATAAATTGTTGATTTATAATTTATGTTGATGAGAATACAATGTATAAAAGTGTAATTTATATCACAATAATAGTACAAAGGAGAGGGAGAGAGAATGGAGTTGTATAGGAGCAAAGTTTTAGTAAATTATGAAAATTAAATTGGTATTAGTCCCAACAAGAATGTTATAATGTAAGATGTTAATTTTAATTCCCAGGGCAAAGGACTCTAGGAAGAAAATGAAAAGATAATGTACAGAATGGGAAAAATTTTTGCAAACTTTATATCCAGAATATATAAATATGCAGCTCAACAAAAACATGATAAATAATCTAATTTTAAAATGACCAAGGAAAATGAATATACATTTCTCCAAAGAAGATAAACAAATGGCCAATAAACACATGAAAGGATGCTCATATTTTTATGACTATTTTTCATCCCTAATTATTACTAGGTAAATATAAATCAAAATTACAGTGAGAGGGAAACTTGGGTGGCTCAGTCAGTTAAGCATCTGACTCTTGATTTCAGCTCATGTCATGATCTCACGATTTGTGAGATTGAGCCCCCCATTGGGCTCTGTGCTGAAGTGTGGAGTCTGCTTGGGATTCTCTCTGTTCATCTCTCTCTGCACCTCCCCTGCTCTTTCTCTCTTTTCTCTCTCTGAAAATAAATAAATATTTTTTTAAAAAAATCACAGTGAGATACCACTTCACCCCCACCAGGATGGCTACAATGGCAAAGACAATAACAAGTGTTGATAAAGATGTGGAGAAATTGGAGCTCTCATATACTACTGGCCAGAATGTAAAATGGTGGAGCCACTGTGTAAAAATGGTTTTGCAGTTTCTCAAAAGGTTAAATATAGAGTTGTCATATAACTCATCAATTCCAATTCTAGGTATGCATGTGTAAGATAAATGAAAATATTTCATAGAAAACTTGTACATAAATGTTCATGATGGCATTATCCATAATAGGCAAAAGTGGAAACAACCCAAATGTGCATCTACTATTGAATGAATAGTCAAAATACATTATCTTCATATAGTGGAATCTTGTTCAGCTATTAAAAAAGAATGAAGTTCTGGGGCATCTGGGTGGCTCAGTCAGTTAAGCAGCTGACTTCGGCCCAGGTCATGATCCTGTGCTTCAAGGGTCGAGCCCCGCGTCGGGCTCTGTGCTAACAGCTCAGAGCCTGGAGCCTGCTTCTGATTCTGGGTCTCCCTCTCTCTCTGCCCCTCTCCTGCTTGCATTCTGTCTCTCTGTCTCCCAAAAATAAATAAATACTAAAAAAAATTTAAAAAGGAATGAAGTTCTGATATATGCAATAACAAACCTGGAAAATAACATGCTAAGTGCAAGAAACCAAAAACAAAAGACCACATATTTTATGATTCCATCTATATGAAACATCCATAATAGGCAAATCTATAGAGACAGATAGCAAATTAGTGATTGGTCAGAGCTGAGGTGTGGAGAAAGGAATGGGGAGGGGAATGCTAATTGGTATGGGATTTCTTTTGGGGGTAAAGAAAATGTTCTAAAATTGTGGTGATGGTGTGTTAATTATATCTCAATAAAAAATGGAATAATAATTACACAGGCAGAATTCTCAATATGAGCAGGATTTCCTAGAATGCCATAAGTGAAGTCAGGGCCTTAGAGACCACAGTCTTCTTACAACTGCCTATGCCAGTATAATGCCAGTTCTGCCACTACCACCTCCACCACCCCAGGAGTAGAAAGAGATTCTGGTGAGGACAGGGCTGATACTTTTCAAAATGTATATCTACTACTCATTATGATGAAAGAGTGAGGAACAGAGTCCCACTAAGGTAGGGGGGAAGTAGCCCCTGTCATAAAATCGTAGTCAGTTCTCTGTTAATCCTAGAGCTGTAGGTTCTTTTGGTTTTGCTGGACCAGCCCAACAATTTGGCAGGTAAAGTATACATAGTCTGCCTAACTTTACCAGTGGGCTGAGACCCAGGAGACAATAACTTGCCAGAGTTACCTGTATGCTGCGGAGTGGAGAGTGCCAGGGTTCAGTTGAGTCCATGCTGAACTAGGATTTGGATCTTGGTTGTCTGCCAGCTTCTTGGGAAAAATAGATGTTTTCAAACAGTTCAGTTAAAAATGGCCCCTAGGCAAGGAGCCCTATGGGAAATGAGAGGAAGCTTTTAGACCAAATTGGATAAGAACAAAGGGAAGAAAAGCATCTCTTTTATTGTAGCAGGAAGAAGCCTAGATAGTTGGGAGACTGGAGTTACAGTCCAGCCATTTTAACTCAGGAATGCCACACTACTTTTCTGGGCAAACTTCTTCATAGGTAAAGGAAGCAGGCTGAATGAATTAGATTGGTTTTTTTCTCCAGCATTTTCAGGGAACTTTATGGCATTGTTAGAGACAAAATATGTCAACAAAATCCATATGTTGAAGTCCTAACCCATAATGTGACTGTATTTGGAGACAGAGCCTATAAAGGGCTAATAAAGTTTGAATGAGGTAATAAGGGTAGGGCCTTAGTTCCAAGGACTTGTGTTCATGTAAGAAGAGGAAAAGACACCAAAGATCATTCTCTCTCTCTCTCTCATTCTGAGTGCACACAGAGGAAAGGCCACATGAAGACACAATGACAACATGGCCATCTACAAGCAAGCTAGGAAGAGAGGTCTCACCAGAAGCCAACCCTCACAGCACCTTGATCTTGGACTTCTATCCTCCAGAACTGTGAAAAAATAAATTTCTGTTATTTAAGCCATCTAGTCTGAGGCATTTTGTTATGGCAGCCTGAGCTGACCATTACAAGTATAGTGGAGGTGCACCAGTTCATAACCTTTTATCTGACTTAACTTTTTAAGCATTTATTTTAAAAGCTTAATAAAAGTCATGGGGACACTTATATGTGTCATATGCCCAAAGGGTTAGAAACCACTGATTTTCATTAAATTCTGCTGCCAGGTTAGCTCATTTTTAGAAAGACCTTTGAATGAAGCTTCTGTTCCTTCAGCTTAAATAAGGAGTATAAGTCTATTTCAGGGTAGCTGTTTTATTTATTTTTTATTTATTTAAAGATTTTATTTTTGTGTAATCTCTATATCCAACATGGGGCTCAAACCCACAACCCTGAGATCAAGAGTTGCATGCTCTAGTGACTAAGCCAGTCAGGCGTCCCCAGGGTAAGCTGTTTTAAATGAGTGAGTTACTAAGCATAGATTTAAGGAGATGGGGTATAGACACTTCCTGTTAATGGAAAAAAATGTGAAGCAAGTTGCACACACCTTTTTAAACCACCACAATTTTATAACTATCTGTGTGAGTTCAATATTTTCTCAGTACTGTATAACCAAATACAATAATAAATTCAATCCTGAACCTGAAAAAAAAAGAACCATGGCAATAGAGCAATTTCACCAATGAGAATATTAATGAAATCAATCCAGCAATGTATTCAAAACCATTATATCATGACCCAGAAAGATTTACACAATAAATTTGAGATAATCAACACAAAAGAATCTACTTATGTTAACTGTGGTAATATCCAGAAGGTGAGAATATGTAATTTAATTTTCTTATTTTTGCCCTTTTATGTTTTCTAATATTACTGCAATGCAAATGTACTGCTTCCATAATAACAAAAGATTATAAAGTTTTTCAAAAGAGAATCTGAGAGAGATAATTTGCAAAACTTATATCATAGTGAAAGGGCAATATTCCAAATACATGAAGATTTTCAAAAAATTTTTAATGTTTATTCATTTCTGAGAGAGAGAGAGAGAGAGTGCACACGCATGCGCAAGTGGGGGAGGGGCAGAGAGAGAGGGAGACACAGAATCTAAAGCAGCCTCCAGGCTCTAAGATGTCACCACAGAGCCCTACGCAGGGCTTGAACTCACAAACCACGAGATCATGACCTGAGCTGAAGTTGGAAGCTCAACCAACTGACCCACCCAGGCGCCTCTGAAGAATTGTTTTCATAGTGCACTAAAAGACCAAAACTTCTATAAAAATTGTTTCAAAAGGCATTCTAAAAAAGATGTTAAAATGCCACTTAAGCATATTAAAATGTTTTCAATTTAACTCATAAGAGAAATGCATTTTGTTTGTTTATTTATTTATTTATTTATTTATACTTCAGTTTTTAAGAGCAGTTTTAGGTTTGCAGCAAAATTGAAAACACAGAGATTTTCCCATATATCCCTGCCCCCAGACATGCATAATCTTCCCCATTATCAACATCCAATATCAGAATAGTACATCTGTTAAAACTGATGAAAATACACTGACAAATCATAACCACCCAAAGTCAATAGTTTACATTACATTTCATTTCATTTCACTCTTGATGTCATATACTGCACATCCTCTTCAGTATTTAGTGTTGCCAGTGTTCCAAATTTTAGACATTCTAACAGCTGTGTAGTGTGTAGTGGTATCACATTGGTTTAATGTTCATTTTCCTAATGAGACATGATGTAGAGCATCTTTTCATATGCTTGTCATTTGTATATCTTCTTGGATGAGGTGTCTATTCAGGTCTTTGGCTCATTTTTTAACTGGGTTGTTTGTTTTCTTATTCTTAAGTTTCAAGAGTTCTTCATATATTTGTTTTTTTTTTATTGTTTTCTTTAAAGTTTTTATCTTAATTCCAGTTATCTAACACACAATGTTATATTAGTTTTAGGTGTACAATATAGTGATTCAACAATTCCATACATCACCCGGTGCTCATCATGACAAGTACACTTCTTAATCTTCAACACCTATTTCTCCCATCCCCCACCCATTACACTCTGGTAACCATCAGTTTGTTCTCAATACTTAAGAGTCTATTTCTTGCTTTCTCTCTCTCTCTCTCTCTCTTTTCCTTTTTGCTCATCTGTTTTCTTTCTTAAATGCCACATATGAGTGAAATCATATGATAGTTCTAGTTCACTGATTGACTTATTTTGCTTAGTATGATATTCTAGCTCCATCCATGTTGTTGCAAATGTCAAGATTTCATTCTTTTAATGGCTGAATAATATTCCATTATGTATTTATGTATATACCACATCTTCTTTATATATTTATCAATGGACACTTGGGCTGTTTCCATATCTTGGCTATTATAAATAATGCTCTATAAACATAGGGGTGCATGTATCCCTTTGAATTAGTGTTCTTGTATTCTTTGGGTAAATACCCAGTAGTGCAATTGCTGGACTGTAGGGGGTAGTTCTATTTTTACCTTTTTGAGGAACTCCCATACTATTTTCCAGAGTGACTGCACCAGTTTGCATTCCCACCAACAGTGCAAGAGTGTTCCTTTTTCTCCACATCCTTGCCAACACCTGCTGTTCCTTGTGTTGTTCATTTTAGCCAGTTAGACAGGTGTGAGGTAGTATTTCATTGTAGTTTTGATTTGCATTTCCTTGATGGTATGTGATGATAAACATCTTTCATGTGTCTGTTGGCCATTTGTAAGTCTTTGGCAAAATGTCTTTTCAGGTCTTCTGCCTATTTTTTAATTGAATTATTCATTTTTGGGGGCGAGTTGTGTAAACTCTTGATATATTTTGGATACTAACCTTTCATCAGATATGTCATTTGCAAATATCTTCTCCCATTCTGTAGGTTGCCTTTTAGTTTTGTTGATTGTTTCCTTTGCTGAGCAGAAGCTTTTTATTTTGATGAAGTCCCAGTAGTTTATTTTTGCTTTCATTTCCTTTGCCTCAGGTGATAGATCTAGAAAAAAGTTGCCACAGCCAACATCAATGAGATTACTTCTTGCATTCTCTTCCAGGGGCTGGACTGCGTGAGTTCTGACAGCCAGCGGGACTTAACATCTGGAATGTTAAAAGTCAACAGCTCCTCTTGGAGAGCGGGAGGGCAAGAGGATACTGGGAGGGAGAGATGTTGAGCTCCGGAAGACAGAGCTCAGCTCAGCGGGGAACAAAGGTGCTGGCCAGCGCGATCTCCCTCTCCCATCCCCCAGCCAAAATCCCAAAGGTAACCAGTTCCCATCATCGAATTTGCGTGCACCCCGCAAACACCCAAAGCTGTGTTTCTGTGGATCCATCCCTCCGATGGATCTGCCTCCCTCCTGCTGCTGCAGGGCCCCTCCCACAGGGGACTACCCACGGCAAAGCCAGCTGAGCCACCCTTCCCACCCCAGTGCACCTTGCGGATCCACCCCAGCTAATACACAAGATCCCATCAAAGCAGCACTACAAGCCTGGCAGTGTGCAAGCAGCCCAGACAGAGGCCACACCACTCCACAGTGAGTCCTGCCTCTGGGAGAGGGGAAAATAAGGTACAGACCAGTCTGACTGTGGCCCCAGTGGTGGGCTGGGAACAGACTTCGGGTCTGACTGTGGCCCCGCCCACCAACACAAGTTACTCCAGACAGCACAGGGGAAGTGCCCTGCAGTTCTGTGCCACTCCAGGGACTATCCAACATGATGAAACAGAAGAATTCTCCTCAAAAGAAACTCCAGGAAGTAGCAACAGCTAACGAATTGATCAAAACCGATTTAAGCAATATAACGGACCATGAATTTAGAATAATAGTCATAAAATTAATTGCTGGACTTGAAAAAAGTATAGAGGACAGCAGAGAATCTATTACTACAGAGATCAAGGGACTAAGAAATAGTCACGAGGAGCTAAAAAAAATGCTATAAATGAGGTGCAAAATAAAATGGAGGTGACCGCAGCTCAGATTGAAGAGGCAGAGGAGAGAATAGGTGAATTAGAAGATAAAATTATGGAAAAAGAGGAAGCTGAGAAAAAGAGAGATTAAAAAATCCAGGAGTATGAGGGGAGAATTGGAGAACTAAGTGATGCAATCAAGCACAACAATATCTGTACAATAGGGACTCTGGAAGAGGAAGAGAGAGAGAAAGGGGCTGAAGGGGTACTTGAACAAATCATACCTGAGAACTTCCCTGATCTGGGGAAGGAAACAGGCATTGAAATCCAAGAGGCACAGAGAACTCCCTTCAGATGTAACTTGAATCAATCTTCTACATGACATATCATAGTGAAACTGGCAAAATACAAGGATAAAGAGAAAATTCTGAAAGCAGCTAGGGATAAACATGCTCTAACATATACAGCGAGACTGATAAGACCAATGACGGATCTATCTACTAAAACTTGGCAGTCCAGAAAGGAATGGCAGGAAATCTTCAATGTGATGAACAGAAAAAATATGCAGCTGAGAATCCTTTATCCAGCAAGTCTGTCATTCAGAATAGGAGAGATAAAGGTCTTTCCAAACAAACAAAACCTGAAGGAATTCATCACCACTAAACCAGCCCTACAAGAGATCCTAAGGGGGACTCTGTGAGTGAAATGTTGTGAGGACCACAAAGTACCAGAGACATCACTACAAGCATGAAACCTACAGACATCACAATGACTCTAAACCCATATCTTTCTATAATAACACTGAAATGGTGAGGCCCATGGCAAGTGGATAGAATTTTAAATCCCATTTACTAGCTTGTTATTTCCCAGAGTATGATTGCCTTTGGAGAAAGGGTTTCTAAGGGGTAATTGGACTCTCTAAGGTGTATGATCAGATGAACACTCAACACTTGCAATGTGGAGCATGTTGTCTCAGTAAGGATCATTTGATTAGAACTGAAGAACCAAGACCCAATCAAGCTAGTTGTGGAAAGAAAGTGGTGGCTATAAGGATACTTGTAGAGTCAGGATTCAAACCCCATCCTTTTCAAGTTAAGCCTGGAGTACAAGTCTAGAAATTCTGCTCTTAAGTTCCCTCTAACTCTCTCAGACTCAAGTCTGATCTTCAGTCAAGCATCCACTTTGTCTAAACCTATGTCTCTTTCTTAAGAGTCTGTCTTCTTGGGGCGCCTGGGTGGCGCAGTCGGTTAAGCGTCCAACTTCAGCCAGGTCACGATCTCGCGGTCCGGGAGTTGGAGCCCCGCGTCAGGCTCTGGGCTGATGGCTCAGAGCCTGGAGCCTGTTTCCGATTCTGTGTCTCCCTCTCTCTCTGCCCCTCCCCCGTTCATGCTCTGTCTCTCTCTGTCCCAAAAATAAATAAACGTTGAAAAAAAAATTAAAAAAAAAAAAGAGTCTGTCTTCCATCTGACCCCCACACACACACCTTTGCGAACCTCTGTCTTGGCTTACCTCTGTTCACAAAAGGAACTGACCTTGATGTAAGAATTGGCTCTGCTCCAAAGGCCAAAGCAACTGTACCACACCTCTGAAGGGATTACAGCCAGGTTCCCAGAGAAACTGTCTCTATTCAGTGTCTGAACGCCAACAAAAACTGGCAATTCAGTCTAAGACTTTCTTAAGAACCTAATGGAGTTGGTTAGCAGACAGGCATCCATAGAAATGTTTTAGAGAAGAAGTTGGGAACATGTGCTTTTTGTTCTAATTGTGGATCTTCTTGGCCTCTTTTAGATCCAATCTAAAAGTATAATATTAATAATAGTTATACTTTCTATATGTACTAATAGGCAAAGCACATTTCCCAGGGTCTGGCACATAAAAATTTCTTAGAACTATGGGTTATCACTTATACTCATGCACAAAAATGGCTACAAAACAAGGACATCTTTCAGATCAAGATTGCCAACTTCCTCTTTATCCTCCCCACTTTATATCCAGTACCTGGAATCTACTTAGAATTTAGTCATGCACATGCATCTATTGTAGGTCATTTCCCATCATTATTATTGTCTTGGTCTTGTGGTTTTATGGAATTGAGGCTGTTAGCTGTTCCTCAACAGAGTATGAAGCTGAGTGGTCTTCCCATACCTCTTAGGAGACAGTCCAAGGTCTTTACAACTCCTAAATTGACCTTCACCCCAATGAAAACAGCCTTTTATTGCTGTTTGATGGCTGATTATTTATATAAGCTGTTTATGGCTTATATGTGACCCAAACCAGCTATCCTATCTGTGGGGCACCCTCTTCCACATGCCAGTATCTTAGTCACTTTTACAGACAATAATCCTAATTGCTACAACTTTACTAGGAATTCTGAAGCTGATCAAATCATAAAGCTACAGTCAGTAGGGGCATAGGGTAGTTGTGGATCTCATCAAGCTTGTTTTTGTGTGTTTGTGTGTGAGCAGTTTTTTAACTGAGATACAAATAACACAAAATTTATCATTTTAATGTATAAAAGTTTTTAGTATGTTTACAATGTTGTAAACATGACCAATATTTAATTCCAGAACATTTTCATCATTCCAAGAGGAAACTTATTACCTGTTAGCAGTCACTCTCAATTCCTCCCCCCTTCATTCCCTAGAAACCACTAATCTACTTTTGATCCTTATAGATTTACCTATTCTGGACATTTTATATACATTGAATCATATAATATGTGGCCTGGGTTCTTTCATTTAGCATAGTAATTTTAGGGTTAAACCAAATTGTAGCATGCATTCATTCCTTTTTATGGCTGAATAATATTTCATTGTACAAATACAACACATTTTGCTTATCCATTTATCAGTTGATGGACATTTGGATTGTTTCCATTTTTAAGCTATGAATAATAATGTTTATAACTCCTTATGAATGCAGTCCATTTTGCTCCCTGTGATATGGGAAGGTGGGCTGATATTTTCAAGGCTATCCTGATCTGGAAAATGAGGGATAGGGCTAGAGAAAGTTAAAATGCCACAAAACTTGCCGTTCTTACTGAGAATAAGCTGTTTTTCTTGAATAAGTGCTCCCCATGTTGTTGAAATCTTTGTTAAGTTTTGAGGTTACCTAAAAAGTTGATTCTGACAGTTTTGCTGGTTTTATAATTGTTTTTATGGAGGGGAAAATTCTGGAGTTTCATTTTTTGCTAATATCCCACATCAAGTGTTAAATAAAAATAGTTTACATCTACCTGAAGAAGATTTGGTAACTGGATAAGTCAAAGATCAAGTTCTTTTGTCCCCAAGATGCAAATGCCCCAGGTTTCATAGTCTTTTCTACTGTTGGGATTGGTAGTAAGTTCCGCTTCAACTCATGCTGGAAATCCAATTGGTACAAGCCTACAGAGAACAGCCTTTATGCAGTTGGCATAAAGCACTAGGAAAGGGATAACAAATATGACCAGCTTGAGAAGCTCCAAAGCTCAACTTTGAGAAGGGAAGAGGAGGTCCAGCAACTTTCTTCAGGACACAGACTACTGTTGGGACCTGGCTGACTTTGAGTCTCTTAGGAAACTGCTGAGTCATAAAATTGGCTCCATTAATAAGTGAATTTCAAGCAAATAACTGAAGACATGTCATCAAGTCAGACATGCAAAGCCACATAACAAATACATAAGGATAATGAGGCATACACTTTGAACCCACACTCATATCAATTGTCTCCACAGAATTTATCTGGAATAAGCACTTGACTGAGAGTTTATAAAACTAAAAATGTAGAGGGGATTTCTGTGGAATATAGTGAGCCAAATTTAAGGATTAGAGCCCTAAAGTTCTTGGCTCTTCTGCAGGTTCTTTGAAAGGGAATTAAGCAACTAAAAACTATAGGAAAAACCAGAAAGCTGTCCAAGTGTATTGCATGATTTTGGGCAACTGATGCACTAGACATGGGGTTGACATTGGATCTTCAGAGACTAGAATATAACCCAGCAAACCACTTGACCTATCACTGGTCAGTATTTAGGTAGTCATCACAATGTAATGTTGGTTTTTGGTTTTTAAACTTCAGAATCAACCCACAGACAAAGCACATAAGACTTCATCTGGTTATAAAACAGAATCCATAATCCAGACAGGATAGGAACCTCTCCTATATACTCCCACAGATACTCAAATGTTACGCACAGTATTCAGATGGACACCAGGAGTAGATGCACAGTTCCCTGTCTTACTGAAATCCTGGAGAAAGCTGTACAAGGGTCAGATGCAGCTGGACACATTGAGTCTGTGCTACAAGAGAGGAAACCAAGCCCCTGTGGCTCTCCCTTTTTACAGCGCAACGAAGACAGCAGCTTTGCCAGAAGAACAAAAAGAGCCCAAGTTGTGACACCAAATGATCTGAACGTAGGTGTCAATTTTCCTGGGAGTTGCTGGTAATGACAACTTCTTAGTATCTAGAGGTCGTGAAGTTGAGGTCATGTGCAGCTCCTATCATGGAAGGGCGAGGGATCCCATATAGCTCTTCACCAGGCTATCCCAAGAAGATACCTGCTGTCATTCATTAAAATTGGTTATTTACTTTGTCCTTCCTACTAGTCTGAGTGACTTTTGAAGCCAGGGACCCTGTTTTATTGATCATTATGTCTCTTGCACCAAGTCAGGTTTTGCAAACTTTGGTTTCTTTGAATGAATCAATGAATAAATGACATGCCATCTGACATTACACTTGGAAAGAGTTGTCCCACTACCTTATTTAATAGGCCTCTCCTATTCACATGTATGTTACTGTCTGAGCCTTTAAAAGAATATCCTGGTGATTGGAAAACTTCCTTGAGAGCCAAGTGAGAAAATCTCAAAGTTGGCAGAACTGCTTGGTATTATCAAGATGGAGAATCATGTTCCCTTGACTCCTTACTTTGTGTATGTACATATGAATGCATGCATCCATCATTCTCCACTGGCTTCAGTCATAATCACAGAGAAGGGGAAAACACTTATATTAGAACTTGAATTGAAGTCTTTCTAACTCCAAACATAGTCTCAGAAGACATAAAGATAATATAAAACATTGGCCCATGTAATGCAACAGTATCTCCCTTATGAATAAATTTAAGACTTTTTAAAAACATCTCTAAACTTTTTTGGAACATGCTGCTGTCTTTCTAGATTTTTGTTGGATAAATTATAAAGCCATAGCAACAGAGAAACTATTTACTTTAGTACAGAACAGAGTTCTGAATTGTCCCTCCCTTATCACCATGAATGCTATAGCCAGGTCTATTTTCCCCTTCCTTCTGGGGAGAACAGAACAGCACCCCCTCCTTAAATAATGTAGGAAAGGAGTCCTTTCATCTGTGCAATGCTTTGACTCTGATACAGTCTTCTCCTGATCGTGATAGAAACCTAAGAGTCCCCCAAGGAGCTAACAGATAATTCAAAGGATACTTATGGTAAAGAAGGAAGCATAGATCAACAGTAATACTTGCAGTCTAATCAATTGAAGTGACGAGTATCATGAAATTGCTCACCAGAAGAAGTAATTACATGAATGTTTGGGCCCAACTAAAAGAAATGTCCCATTTGCAAATTGGCTAGTGGGGACCTACCCTATTTCATTGAAATTCAGGGATTAAAAAAGACAAGATTGGTTTTGTTCTCACCTGAGAAAAATTAATTATATATATTTTCAATTGTGTTTAGTGTGGAGAAACACTAATTTAAAAGTAATGAAAAAATTTAATTGAATTTTTTAAAATATTATTTCTTCATGAATTCAGTTGCTTTGGAACTTAAAGCTCAATGAAATGAACTTCATTGCTTTGACGTCTCTGATAAAAATGTTCACTAGTCAGGTAGACTTCCCATTGTAAATGGACTGATTTCTACAATGTGTATCTTAACACACGCCTACCAAAAAATAAAACCCTACCAAAATTATACTTGGTAAATATTTTATTTGGGAAACATGTGCTACTCATTGCAAATATGTGGATAAGATCAAATTTCCAAATAATGAATACCTTATAAATAAATGATTCTAATCAGACAGTGATATCTCAAAGTACCTCTTGGTCTATGATTCATTAAAAATTTAATATGTCATCTAGAGACGCATGCAGAAAATACCAAAATAAACCATGACTAGTACTTGAGGGCATATCTGGCTTGACACATATATGTACATCTACCATTAAACTGGAGTTATAGAATGTTATATGAGCCAGGAATCTATCTCTTACTCTCAGATATTTGTAAGAGGAAGTGACCAGGAGTAACTTACATAATGAAAATGTTAGGGGTCAGTCATACTTGATCTAGGTCTTTGTGAAGAATATTCTTCAGGAAGACACACATAATATTTAAGCACCACAGGGACTATTCTCTTTCAGTACAAAAGTTAGTTTACATTAATCTCTTTCAAACTAAACCCTGGTTGGAAAAGGCTGAACATTCTACAGAGAGAGACCACCAATTTTTCAGTTTTACTACTAAGAAAAGGTAATGAACCATTCTTTTTCTTTACCTTGGCTTTACACAAATTTTGGGGGCTTTCCTTCTATGATTTACCTATAAGTAGCCAGAGAAACTAGGGTATCTGGCCTGTCATAGGTACATGTATATTTTTTTTAAATAATTGGAACTTCAATAGAGTAAATTCACTTTTTCTAATCACCAGAAAATCTAGAACATTAAAATGAAATAAGTATTCTCTTTTCTAAATTATGAGAAATGCAGCTTATGGTATTAGTTCAATGTTTACCCTGCCATCTATGCACAATGGTTATTTAAAAATAGAAAGCACAGCTAAGCAGATAGTTAAGTGACCAGATCTTATCTGGATCTTGAAAAGTTGTTTTCCTTAATAAACCTTGTTCTTCTTGGGAATAAGTTGTCACTTAAATCTCTTCTATACTGCACTTTATAGGGTGTATAATTTCACACACAATCAGTCATAGTGTGTACTTTATCAGCAGTTTTTCAGAGCTGTTTTTACTTTTTCCTACAGAGGGGAGAATGGAGCCCAATAATACATACTATTTATAAGGTACCTTTTTCCTTCCCCAATGGACACTGCTTTTTTCTGATTTTGTAATCTCCCTTTTTCTATTTCACTATATTACTCTGTAACTGTCCTCTGATATTTCTACATTCCACTTTACAACAACCTTGGACCTAGAATTTTCCCCCTTGAGCTTCTCTTAGCTACTTTAAAGCACACAGTGAACTACTGTCATCAAATGGTCTTGGTTTCTTTTTTCTAACTTCTCTGCTGTGTGTTTAATGCTAGTTTGTTTGTATCATTAATCTTGTAATTAAACCCCTCCTTCATTGAATTTATACCCTCTGTTCCTCCTTGAGCACCACATTCTTTCTGAGCCTTTGAAAGTAATTCTCCTGATCTGTAAGTCTTGTATCATTCCTAAATTTCTTTGATCTTCAAAAATGGCTTTCAGGTCCACCAGCTGGGAGGTGGAAATATACTATGACATCTTCCAGGACATCTTCAAGCCTCGGCCCTTAAGGGAAAAGGGCCACTTCCAAGCTGTAGGTTCAGTTATTTCAATAATAACAGGGTTATAATACTTGTTAAACATGGTGGGAATAATAATACCACCCATGTGTGACAGGATCCCCATGGCAGCCCTTGATCTTACTTATGGTCTACCAGTGAAAATCCTAAATAAATGCAAGCCCACACAGGAATGACAAAATTGTATTTCTGATAGGAAAGTTTTCTTTCTCTCTCTTCTCTTTCTCTCCTATTCTTGGGAGCTTGAGACAGGTAGCACATTAACATACCAGAAAACTGTCAGCGTTATCAACTGAAGGTCTAATTGCTTCACAGACCTCTAAGGATCTAAAGTACCTACATAAAGTCATCACAGATGAAGAACTCAAGAGTGGAAAGGGAGGGGGTAAAGAGCAAGACTTAATGAGATCTCTTGAAAGTAGAGGAGATGGGGGTAAATGTGGGAATCCCAAATGTCCATTAGAAGAAAATTTTGGATTGGTGACGATTTGATGGGGAAAAATAAAGAAAGGTTGGTCTCATCCCCTTGACTCTGTGAAGCTGTGATTGGATAGCAATAAAATCTGATTTCTAGTAATGATCTTTCTAACACCTTTCTCAAATGCTGTTTCATAAAAAGGGGCTATAGATTCTTTACCAAAGACATTGGGGGAACCAGGGAAATACTTTATATCATGCATCTTTATGAAACTTCATAAAGATAGTTGTGAAACACCTTTTTCATTGAAGAATTCTTCTCATTTGTTAGTAATCCTTACTGCTCCTTCTTCATGGAATTTATTTCTCAAAATTACACCAATTTTCCATAGATATCTAACTCCTATGTTCGCATTGGCACCTACTTAGCTTAAAAAAAGCCTGGCAGTCAGTCAAAAAGCAACAATCTACTCTTAGAAGTCATGTCCCATGAGAATCTGTCCCTAACCCAACTGGCTTTTCAAAGTACTTTATTCAGGAAAGACTACTCCCATATACCTTATATACTATTTTATTGAAATGTTACTATAGCGCTAGGCCTTTTATACACTCGTAATATTCACATGTACAGACTTAGCACAGAATGTCAAAAGGCTTTCCAAAATTGTTACACTGATTTACATTTTTACCAGCAATATATGAGAGCTTCTGTTGCCCCATATCCTCATTATTTGCTGTCGTCACTCTTTAATATCTGACGTTCTGCTGGCTATGTAGTGATATATCATTGTGAGTTTTTTATTTAAATTTCTGTGATGGCTAATGATGTTGCACACTTTTTGATATGTTTATTCATCATTTATATCTTCTTTTATTAAGTGCCTATTCAAGTCTTTTGCCCATTTTTCTATAGGGTTTTCTCTCTTTCTTACTGATTTGTAATAGTTCTTTTTAAAATTTTTTTGAATTTTTATTTATTTTTGAGAGAGAGAGAGAGTGGGGAGGAGGGGCAGAGAGATGGGAAGACACAGAATCTGAAGCAGGCTCCAGGCTCTGAGCTGTCAGCACAGAGCCCAATGCGGGGCTTGAACTCACAGACCGTGAGATCATGATCTGAGCAGAAGTCAGATGCTTAACTGACTGAGCCACCCAGGTACCCCTGTAGTAGTGTTTTTTTAACATATTTTGTATATGAGTCCTTTGTCAGTTTTATATTGTGCAAACATCTCTTATTCTTTAGCTTCCCTTTTCACTCTCTTCATGGTATAATTTGATGGTCAAAAGTTCTAAATTTTACTAATTTGGATGTAAATTTTAAAAAAATTAAGTTAAAAATTAAAAAAGTTGTAAATTCTAATGTATTCCAATTTATTAATCTTTGAATTTAATGGTTAGTGTTATTTTTGTGTTCCATTTAAAAAATATTTGATATTCCAAAGTCATGAATATATTGTGTTATTTTCCAAAAGCTTTATTGTTTTAACTTTCACATTTGGATCTTTTCATTTAGATCAACCTTGAAATTATTTTCATGTAAGTGTGTGGTTGAGGTTTAGGCTCATTTTTCCTTTTATGGCTATTCCATTGACTCAGATGATTAATTTAAAAGAATGTCTTTTCAGGGTGCCTGGGTGGCTCAGTTGGTTAAGCCTCTGACTCTCGATTTCAGCTCAGGTCATGAGCTCATGGTTGTGAGATTGAGCCCCACATTGGGTTTGCATTGGTCATGGAGCCTGCTTAAGATCTCTGTCCTTCTCCCTCTGCCCCTCCCCCACTCTCATTCTTTCTCAATAAAAAATAATAAATAAATAAAAGAATTCCTTTTCCCAATGCTCTGCAGCTCTCACCTTTTTCATAAATCAAATGTCCATATATATGTGGGCTTCTGGACTTATTTTTGGACTGTATTCTGTGTGATTGCTCTATTTGTCTACCCTTTTGAAAAGACCAAACTATATTTATGTCATTTTATGAGCCTTGATACCTGATATTGTTAATCCTCCAAATTTGTTCTTCTTTAGAATTGTCTTGGCTGTTCTTCACTCTGTACTGCTTTATAAATTTTAGAGTCAGTCTGTCAATTTTCACAAAAAAAAAGAATATGCAGAGATTTGGATTGGTTTAATTACATCTATCTATAACTCAATTTGCAGAGAACTGACATATTTACACTATTGAGTCCTCCTGTCCATGAACTTAGCAAATCCCTCCATTTGTTTACATCTGCTTCAAGTTTTTTCTTTTTTCTTTTTTTTTTTTTGATGGGGGGGCAGAGGGAGAGGTAGAGAAAGAATCTTAAGCAATACATGGGGCTTGATCTCACAACCATGAGATCATGACCTGAGCCAAAATGAAGAGTCAGACGCTTAACCGACTGAGCCACTCAGGCACCCCTCAACTTTTTTCAATAACATTTTGTTTCCTGTGTAAAGGTCTTGTTAGATTAATTCATAGGTACTTCATGTTGCTTGTTGATAGTATATTAAAATAAAATTGATATTTCCATATTGACTTTTTATCCAGTGAATTTTCAAAATTCACTTATTAATTATAACATTTATCCATAGATTCTTTTGTGTTTCTACATACACATTCATGCAATCAATACATTTTTATAAATATGTGTGTATGTGTATATGTATTAATATGAATATCTACTGGGAAACTGTAACAAAGCAATGCCTCATATGTGACTACAAACGAATCTACCAGCTGTGGTTTCCACTCAACATCTACGCTGTTCTTTCCTCCCTTTCTGGATCAGCAGTTGTCTGTATCTGCTATCATAAAAGTACTCAGAAAAGCATCACCACTGACACTACATATAATCTCAAGTAGACTGTCTCTAGATTCTAAAATGCTTATGCTTGGGATATCAGACCTGGGTCCCACAAAAAGTCAAAGGAAAGGGCCTCTCTACTTTGTGTTATACTGTGTTGCCTGAGTTCTAAAGCCAACTTGCTTGTGCCAAGAGTTTCAGAGCCTTTCTTAAATGCCCCATCTCTCACCATTCTCTAATCACAAAAGGTCATTCAGTCCACAGGACTGGGGACACATCCTGTATCATCATCTTTATTCTCCATTTTCATCTTTTTAAGTTCCTCTCTCCAGAATAAAATAAAAAACCTCCCCTAGTTTATGAATAGATGCAAATAGATATTGGTATGTGGAGGGTGGAGGGTGGACAGGGACCTCACTGCATTAGCTTCAGACAAGGTAAATCTCCCATTATAATTTAACAATAGTAAAATCTTTATAGTCTCTTGATTTAGTTGATCTTTTCTTAGAATGGTGTATGTTTTTGGTGAAACTGTGGGTACAAATACACAGAAATTAGGATAATGCAACTGTAAATAAACTAAAGAGACAGAGAATTTTTAGCATAATATCTCATAGGAGTTATGTTCAAATGCCAGACCAATGAAGGTGGCTTTCCTTCATCCCATCCTCCATCGACATGGATTTAAAGACCTTTACATCTTTTTTTTTTTTTAATTTTTTTTTTTGCAACGTTTTTATTTATTTTTGGGACAGAGAGAGACAGAGCATGAACGGGGGAGGGGCAGAGAGAGAGGGAGACACAGAATCGGAAACAGGCTCCAGGCTCTGAGCCATCAGCCCAGAGCCTGACGTGGGGCTTGAACTCACGGACCGCGAGATCGTGACCTGGCTGAAGTCGGACGCTCAACCGACTGCGCCACCCAGGCGCCCCAAGACCTTTACATCTTTAATGAAAGAACTAGATGGAACAAATGACAACCCACTAGATAAAACAAAATGTGGGAGCTCAGAAGAGGAAAACAGAGAGGTTTAATGACAGAAGAAGCCTGTGGAGGAGTGACGAAACAGATAATGGCTCCAAAGAGGGAAGATTTTCCCTAAGAGAAAAGTGACTACATTGGTAGCTCCAACAATCAAGACAAAGATTCAACACACCTATAGTGGAGCAAGCAGAATGAGCTACATAGTGTGGGAAAGCTACTTCCTGTTCTCCCATAAAGGAAATGCTCTCCTGAACATTCTTATGGATTTGGGGCATGTGGCTGATTGGCTGAGAGTAAAATTTGTCATTTTGGGAATACATTTTATTGTGCTCCGTTTGGGCATTCAGGGCACAGTAAGGAGGCTATAGTCTCAAACTCTTAGTGTATTTGGCTTTGAATGATTTTCAGGGAAGCTGCTGTGTTGGCGACATTTTTCATTAAATGCAGAAAGTAGAAATTTACTTTTGCCTCTGGTGCCCTTAGTCATCTTTAGCCCCAAACTAGATTCTACATACATAGTTCTTTCCTTCCTCAAATGGTTAATTCCACTATTAAAACTCTCACAACCATGGTAACAGCGTTCTTGAGGAGGTTTAACCAGTCGTTTCCATTGCCCTTGCACAGGGTATAGTAATATACCATTAATCAGTTCTCATTTATGCTATTCTTCAAGCAAACTTCAAGATAACTTATATAGTTTCTCCTAGGAGGCCTTTAGTTTTTCCCTTAATCAGCCATTTTATCTTGCATTTTGTCCATTGTCCTTTATTCCAGGTCTTACTTCTAGTTGGAACATTGACAAGTTTCCATGACCATAGGGTTGATCCCCACCATAGACTTAGTCTCTGGAGGCAGCTTCAAGTTGTTGACTTTTTTACTTAGGAAAGTTTCCTATACTTTGGCAGCTACAGATAGCCATGAACCCTTCATTGGGGATAGTTTCAATAGCTTATTGGTATGTGTTATGAGAGACAACCTCAACGTCTTAATCTTGATCTCAGCTTTCTAGAGAATATTGCATTAAAACATAAGATTAAATTTTATTAGTACTACTTCTGATAGCACTGAGCTTTGTATTGGTAAGCAGTAAATCTGAAAAGGCGCACCATAAACATATTCTCTGTAAGAACCAATTTTAAAGTCAAGAGTTTTATTTTGCAAATAGGATATGGAGTCTCAACTTCAGACAGACTTATATGGCAATAACTGTGTATAGCATATTTTCATAATTTTCTGGCTAAACCACAGTATTTATTTTAAAAGTATGTTAAATACAGGGTTTGATGAGGCCAATAAATATTAGGGCAGGAGTCTAAGCGGGTCATCAATCCCTGAAATACCTATGTATAGGCTTTTCCAACCAATGCCTCAAGGGGTACAAAGACCTGCCTACCTTCTGCCGATCATTAAACTTTTCCAGTTTTAATCTGACAACTCTAAGTTGGTTTGTGAATGGGTTTCACAAATATATAATGTCCAATGAAACCCAAGAATATCCTTAATTTCCTATAATTGTTGAACAGGGCCAGTTAATAAGAGTAAAACTCTTTTTAGAATTTGGGATCACCTTTAGTTGTGGCACGATATATTCTATATGATCCAGGACTGGTAGAATTGGCATTTGTCAATGGATACTTTCAGGCTTGCATCTTCCAAGTGGTCCCATACCAGAAACAGTACTCATTCATGTTTCTTCAAGTTCTTTGCTAATATGATTATGCCTTCTAAATAAACATCTCCAGGCAGTTCAAATGACCTATCATTTTTTCCCCATCAACTGCTGAAACGTAGCAGTCTCTCTCCCAAGATAATTTAGGGCATCCTTTCAGATTGGTAAAACCCCACAGGACAGATGAAAGCTTTCTTTTTGTTGTTCACTTCATCCATAGGGGTTTGATAATACTTGCACTTCCAGGCCAACAAACATTAACTCATTACAAACTCATTACTAATAAATACAACTAAATAAAGGTGCTATTATCCCCTCTTAGAGATGAGGAAACTGAGGTATTGAAAGATTAATTAACTAGGTCAAGTTCACAAACTAGTTAATGTTGGAACTGAGATTTGAACCCAGACCCAGAGTCTGCATTTAAACAATTGTTAATTTTATTTTAAAAAAATTTTTTTTTTCAACGTTTATTTATTTTTGGGACAGAGAGAGACAGAGCATGAATGGGGGAGGGGCAAAGAGAGAGGGAGACACAGAATCGGAAGCAGGCTCCAGGCTCTGGGCCATCATCAGCCCAGAGCCCGACGCGGGGCTCGAACTCACGGACCGCGAGATCGTGACCTGGCTGAAGTCGGACGCTTAACCGACTGCGCCACCCAGGCGCCCCAACAATTGTTAATTTTAAAATATGTTCATTTATTTTGAGAAAGAGATGGGGGGGCATGCCTGGGTGGCTCAGTCAGTTAAGCATCTGACTCTTGATGTCAGCTCAGGTCATGATCTCACAGTTTGTGTGTTTGGGCCCCACATTGGGCTATGCGCTGGTGGCACAGAGCCTCCTTGAGATTCTGTCTCCCTCTCTCTCTGCCCCTCCCCCACTTGCTCTCTCTGTCTCTCTGTCTCTGAAAATAAATAAAATTAAATTTAAAAAATTAGAGAGAGAGAGTGAGAGAGAGAGAGAGAGAGAGAGAGAGAATGGGGGAGGGGCAGAGAGAGAGAGAGGTAAAGAGAGAATCCCAAGCAAGCTCCACACTCAGCACAGAGCCTGGCACAGGGCTCAATTTCACAAATGGTGAGATCATGACCTGAGCTTAAATCAAGAGTCAGATGCTTTAACTGGCTGAGCCACCCAGGTGCCCCTAGAGTCTGCACTTTTATGTTTGAACCCATTCTTTACTCCTCTCCCTCCCCCCAAGTTTTAGGTATATGGTGTCATAGTTTACATCCTTTTATTTTGTGAATCTCTTGAAAGACTTTTATAGATATACTTAATTTTACTGCTTTTGTGATTTCTACTTTTCATACTCCTATTTATGGTTTTTCCTTTTCACCCAAAGAGTCTCCTTTAACATTTCTTGTAGGGCTGGTTTAGTGGTGATGAATTCCTTTAGCTTTTGTCTGGGAAACTCTTTATCTCTGCTTCTATTCTGAATGATAAGAGTATTTTTGGTTGCAGGTTTTTTTCTTTCAGCACTTTGAATATATCATGCCAATGTCTTGTGGCCTGCAAAGTTTCTGCTGAAAGCCTTATGGGGTTCCCCTTGTATGCAATTGTTTTCTTTTCTCTTGATGCTTTTAAAATTCTCTATCACTAGTTTTTGCCATTTTAATTACTATGTTACTCTCTGTGCCTCCTGGATCTGAATTTCTGTTTTCTTCCCCAGATTTAAGAAGTTTTCAGCTACAATCTCTTCAGATTTTCTGCCCCCTTATCTCTCTTCTTCTGGGATCCTTATAATGTGAATGTTATTATACTTTATACTGTGAGCTTCCTTGGTCTATTTTCATTTTTGTTATTGTATTTTCCTATCTCCTGTTCAGCTTGATTACTTTCCATTACTCTGTCCTCCAGGTCACTGCTTTGCTCTTCTGCTTCCTCTGGTCTGCTATTTATTCCATGTACTGCAATTTTAATTCAGTTATTGAGTTCTTCATCTCCAATTGGTTCTTTTTTATGTTTACTATCTCTTTGTTGAGGGTCGCACTGAAGTCTCACTGTTTTCTCAAGTCCAGAGAGTATCATTATGACCATTACTTTAAATGTTGTATCAGTCATATTATTTATCTCCATTTTGCTTAGGTCTCTTGCTGTAGTTTTGTCCTATTCTTTCATTTGGAACATATTCTTCTGTCTCTTCATTTTGTATAATTATGTTTTAGGAAGGTTGACTACATATCCTGCTCTTTAAAGTAGTGGCCTTATGAAGAAGAGGTCTCATAGTACCCTGCAGTGCAATGTCCCCTGTTCGCCAGAACTTAGTGCTTTCAGGAGTGTCTCCTATGTGTGTTGCATGCACCCTACTGTTGTGGCTGAGCCACTTTTGCTTTCAGTCCAGTCATCTGCAATGACTCTCTTTGTTGTGGGCAGGATTTGGTATCTCTGTTGTTAGGGCTTCAGTCTGGGGCCACCTTGGGCTGGTTGAGTCAGACTATGCACTTGTCAGAGATGCAGTACAACTGAAATACAGACAACTTTCTCTGTGTTGTCCCCTGAGAAGCTTTCATTGATGGATGGGACCTATAGTCAGACCCAATGTCTGCCCCCAGTCCACTGCTGGGGCCACAGTTGTACTGGTGTGTGCATTATCGTCCCCCTTTTCTGGGGCAAGAGTCACTTTGGAGTGGTGCTGGCCCCTGCCAGGGTTGCTTGCTCACTGCCAGGCTTCTTGCACCACTTTGGATGGGATCCAGCCAAGGGTGTATTGGAGAAAGCAGGTCTGCAGGAGAAGCTGGAGGCAAGGTGTGTGGTGTGAGCAAGGTCTACATTGGTCCACTATGGGAAGGGATGTGCAGCTGCCTGGGAAACTTCTGCCAATGTGGGCCAAGTTGGAGGGGGCAGAGCCACAGAAATAGGCAGAGGTGGAGTGCACTGTTAGCAAGCTAGGTGGAGAGTGTTGAGTCGGGGGATGGAAATGTCACCCGCCAGCTCTTTTGTTCCTGGAGAAGTCTTCCAAAGATCCCTCCTCCTTCAAAACATGATCTGAGATCAGTAAATAAATCTCCGCCCCGTATACCCCAGGCATTTTTCAAACTGCTGCTTCTATGTTGTACCTTTGTGAGACTGTTGTGTTGTCTCTTTAAGGGTGGGGACATAGTTTTCTACCACCTTCCAGGCTGTCCTAGGGCCCAGCCTGATGATTTTTTAAGGTTTCAGGTGTTAAGCCCCACTAATTATAAGAACTCACAGGATTCTGGGAAGATGGCGGCGTAGGAGGACGCTGGGCTCACCGCGCGTCCTGCTGATCACTTAGATTCCACCTACACCTGCCTAAATAACCCAGAAAACCGCCAGAGGATTAGCAGAATGGAGTCACCGGACCCAAGTGCAGACGAGAGGCCCACGGAAGAGGGTAGGAAGGGCGGCGAGGCGGTGCGCGCTACACGGACTGGCGGGAGGGAGCCGGGGCGGAAGGGCGGCTCGCCAGCCAAGCAGAACCCCCGAGTCCGGCTTGCAAAAGCGGAGGGGCCTGACGGACTGTGTTCCGACAGCAAGCGCGACTTAGCGTCTGGGAGGTCATAAGTTAACAGCTCTGCTCGGAAAGCGGGAAGGCTGGAGGACAAAGGGAGGGTGAGCTGCGGAGCCCCCGGACGACAGAGCTCAGTTTGGCGGGGAACAAAGGCGCTCGCCAGCGCCATCTCCCCCGCCCATCCCCCAGCCAAAATCCCAAAGGGAACCGGTTCCGGCCAGGGAAATTGCTCGCTCCGCGCAAACACCCAACTCTGTGCTTCTGCGGAGCCAAACCTCCGGCAGCGGATCTGACTCCCTCCGGCTGCCACAGGGCCCCTCCTGAAGTGGATCACCTAAGGAGAAGCAAGCTAAGCCTGCCCCCCCTGCCGCCGTGCACCTTGCCTACCCACCCCAGCTAATACGCCAGATCCCCAGCACCACAAGCCTGGCAGTGTGCAAGTAGCCCAGACGGGCCACACCACCCCACAGGGAATCCCGCCCCTAGGAGAGGGGAAGAGAAGGCACACACCAGTCTGACTGTGGCCCCAGCGGTGGGCTGGGGGCAGACATCAGGACTGACTGCGGCCCCGCCCACCAACTCCAGTTATACACCACAGCACAGGGGAAGTGCCCTGCAGGTCCTCACCACACCAGGGACTATCCAAAATGACCAAGCGGAAGAATTCCCCTCAGAAGAATCTCCAGGAAATAACAACAGCTAATGAGCTGATCAAAAAGGATTTAAATAATATAACAGAAAGTGAATTTAGAATAATAGTCATAAAATTAATCGCTGGGCTGGAAAACAGTATACAGGACAGCAGAGAATCTCTTGCTACAGAGATCAAGGGACTAAGGAACAGTCACGAGGAGCTGAAAAACGCTTTAAACGAAATGCAAAACAAAATGCAAACCACCACGGCTCGGATGGAAGAGGCAGAGGAGAGAATAGGTGAACTAGAAGATAAAGTTATGGAAAAAGAGGAAGCTGAGAAAAAGAGAGATAAAAAAATCCAGGAGTATGAGGGGAAAATTAGAGAACTAAGTGATACACTAAAAAGAAATAATATACGCATAATTGGTATCCCAGAGGAGGAAGAGAGAGGGAAAGGTGCTGAAGGGGTACTTGAAGAAATCATAGCTGAGAACTTCCCTGAACTGGGGAAGGAAAAAGGCATTGAAATCCAAGAGGCACAGAGAACTCCCTTCAGACGTAACTTGAATCGATCTTCTGCACGACATATCATAGTGAAACTGGCAAAATACAAGGATAAAGAGAAAATTCTGAAAGCAGCAAGGGGTAAACGTGCCCTCACATATAAAGGGAGACCTATAAGACTCGTGACTGATCTCTCTTTTGAAACTTGGCAGGCCAGAAAGAACTGGCACGAGATTTTCAGTGTGCTAGACAGAAAAAATATGCAGCCGAGAATCCTTTATCCAGCAAGTCTGTCATTTAGAATAGAAGGAGAGATAAAGGTCTTCCCAAACAAACAAAAACTGAAGGAATTTGTCACCACTAAACCAGCCCTACAAGAGATCCTAAGGGGAACCCTGTGAGACAAAGTACCAGAGACATCACTACAAGCATAAAACATACAGACATCACAATGACTCTAAACCCGTATCCTTCTATAATAACACTGAATGTAAATGGATTAAATGCGCCAACCAAAAGACATAGGGTATCAGAATGGATAAAAAAACAAGACCCATCTATTTGCTGTCTACAAGAGACTCATTTTAGACCTGAGGACACCTTTAGATTCAGAGTGAGGGGATGGAGAACTATTTATCATGCTACTGGAAGCCAAAAGAAAGCTGGAGTAGCCATACTTATATCAGACAAACTAGACTTTAAATTAAAGGCTGTAACAAGAGATGAAGAAGGACATTATATAATAGTTACAGGGTCTATCCATCAGGAAGAGCTAACAATTATAAATGTCTATGCGCCGAATACCGGAGCCCCCAAATATATAAAACAATTACTCATAAACAGAAGCAACCTTATTGATAAGAATGTGGTAATTGCAGGGGACTTTAACACCCCACTTACAGAAAAGGATAGATCATCTAGACACACGGTCAGTAAAGAAACAAGGGCCCTGAATGAGACATTGGATCAGATGGACTTGACAGATATATTTAGAACTCTGCATCCCAAAGCAACAGAATATACTTTCTTCTCGAGTGCACATGGAACATTCTCCAAGATAGATCATATACTGGGTCACAAAACAGCCCTTCATAAGTTTACAAGAACTGAAATTATACCATGCATACTTTCAGACCACAATGCTGTGAAGCTTGAAATCAACCACAGGAAAAAGTCTGGAAAGCCTCCAAAAGCATGGAGGTTAAAGAACACCCTACTAACGAATGAGTGGGTCAACCAGGCAATTAGAGAAGAAATCAAAAAATATATGGAAACAAACGAAAATGAAAATACAACAATCCAAACGCTTTGGGACGCAGCGAAGGCAGTCCTGAGAGGGAAATACATTGCAATCCAGGCCTATCTCAAGAAACAAGAAAAATCCCAAATACAAAATCTAACAGCACACCTAAAGGAAATAGAAGCAGAACAGCAAAGGCAGCCTAAACCCAGCAGAAGAAGAGAAATAATAAAGATCAGAGCAGAAATAAACAATATAGAATCTAAAAAAACTGTAGAGCAGATCAACGAAACCAAGAGTTGGTTTTTTGAAAAAATAAACAAAATTGACAAACCTCTAGCCAGGCTTCTCAAAAAGAAAAGGGAGATGACCCAAATAGATAAAATCATGAATGAAAATGGAATTATTACAACCAATCCCTCAGAGATACAAACAACTATCAGGGAATACTATGAAAAATTATATGCCAACAAATTGGACAACCTGGAAGAAATGGACAAATTCCTGAACACCCACACTGTTCCAAAACTCAACCAGGAGGAAATAGAAAGCTTGAACAGACCCATAACCAGCGAAGAAATTGAATCGGTTATCAAAAATCTCCCAACAAATAAGAGTCCAGGACCAGATGGCTTCCCAGGGGAGTTCTACCAGACATTTAAAGCAGAGATAATACCTATCCTTCTCAAGCTATTCCAAGAAATAGAAAGGGAAGGAAAACTTCCAGACTCATTCTATGAAGCCAGTATTACTTTGATTCCTAAACCAGACAGAGACCCAGTAAAAAAAGAGAACTACAGGCCAATATCCCTGATGAATATGGATGCAAAAATTCTCAATAAGATACTAGCAAATCGAATTCAACAGCATATAAAAAGAATTATTCACCATGATCAAGTGGGATTCATTCCTGGGATGCAGGGCTGGTTCAACATTCGCAAATCAATCAATGTGATACATCACATTAACAAAAAAAAAGAGAAGAACCATATGATCCTGTCAATCGATGCAGAAAAGGCCTTTGACAAAATCCAGCACCCTTTCTTAATAAAAACCCTTGAGAAAGTCGGCATAGAAGGAACATACTTAAAGATCATAAAAGCCATATATGAAAAGCCCACAGCTAACATCATCCTCAACGGGGAAAAACTGAGAGCTTTTTCCCTGAGATCAGGAACACGACAGGGATGCCCACTCTCACCGCTGTTGTTTAACATAGTGCTGGAAGTTCTAGCATCAGCAATCAGACAACAAAAGGAAATCAAAGGCATCAAAATTGGCAAAGATGAAGTCAAGCTTTCGCTTTTTGCAGACGACATGATATTATACATGGAAAATCCGATAGACTCCACCAAAAGTCTGCTAGAACTGATACATGAATTCAGCAAAGTTGCAGGATACAAAATCAATGTACAGAAATCAGTTGCATTCTTATACACTAACAATGAAGCCACAGAAAGACAAATAAAGAAAATGATCCCATTCACAATTGCACCAAGAAGCATAAAATACCTAGGAATAAATCTAACCAAAGATGTAAAGGATCTGTATGCTGAAAACTATAGAAAGCTTATGAAGGTAATTGAAGAAGATTTAAAGAAATGGAAAGACATTCCCTGCTCATGGATTGGAAAAATAAATATTGTCAAAATGTCAATACTACCCAAAGCTATCTACACATTCAATGCAATCCCAATCAAAATTGCACCAGCATTCTTCTCGAAACTAGAACAAGCAATCCTAAAATTCATATGGAACCACAAAAGGCCCCAAATAGCCAAAGGAATTTTGAAGAAGAAGACCAAAGCAGGAGGCATCACAATCCCAGACTTTAGCCTCTACTACAAAGCTGTCATCATCAAGACAGCATGGTATTGGCACAAAAACAGACACACAGACCAATGGAATAGAATAGAAACCCCAGAACTAGACCCACAAACGTATGGCCAACTCATCTTTGACAAAGCAGGAAAGAACATCCAATGGAAAAAAGACAGCCTCTTTAACAAATGGTGCTGGGAGAACTGGACAGCAACATGCAGAAGGTTGAAACTAGACCACTTTCTCACACCATTTACAAAAATAAACTCAAAATGGATAAAGGACCTAAATGTGAGACAGGAAACCATCAGAACCTTAGAGGAGAAAGCAGGAAAAGACCTCTCTGACCTCAGCCGTAGCAATCTCTTACTCGACACATCCCCAAAGGCAAGGGAATTAAAAGCAAAAGTGAATTACTGGGACCTTATGAAGATAAAAAGCTTCTGCACAGCAAAGGAAACAACCAACAAAACTAAAAGGCAACCAACGGAATGGGAAAAGATATTTGCAAATGACATATCGGACAAAGGGCTAGTATCTAAAATCTATAAAGAGCTCACCAAACTCCACACCCGAAAAACAAATAACCCAGTGAAGAAATGGGCAGAAAACATGAATAGACACTTCTCTAAAGAAGACATCCGGATGGCCAACAGGCACATGAAAAGATGTTCAGCGTCGCTCCTTATCAGGGAAATACAAATCAAAACCACACTCAGGTATCACCTCACGCCAGTCAGAGTGGCCAAATGAACCAATCAGGAGACTATAGATGCTGGAGAGGATGTGGAGAAACGGGAACCCTCTTGCACTGTTGGTGGGAATGCAAATTGGTGCAGCCGCTCTGGAAAGCAGTGTGGAGGTTCCTCAGAAAATTAAAAATAGACCTACCCTATGACCCAGCAATAGCACTGCTAGGAATTTATCCAAGGGATACAGGAGTACTGATGCATAGGGGCACTTGTACCCCAATGTTCATAGCAGCACTCTCAACAATAGCCAAATTATGGAAAGAGCCTAAATGTCCATCAACTGATGAATGGATAAAGAAATTGTGGTATATATACACAATGGAATACTACGTGGCAATGAGAAAAAATGAAATATGGCCTTTTGTAGCAACGTGGATGGAACTGGAGAGTGTAATGCTAAGTGAAATAAGCCATACAGAGAAAGACAGATACCATATGGTTTCACTCTTATGTGGATCCTGAGAAACTTAACAGGAACCCATGGGGGAGGGGAAGGAAAAAAAAAAAAAAGAGGTTAGAGTGGGAGAGAGCCAAAGCATAAGAGACTGTTAAAAACTGAGAACAAACTGAGGGTTGATGGGGGGTGGGAGGGAGGGGAGGGTGGGTGATGGGTATTGAGGAGGGCACCTTTTGGGATGAGCACTGGGTGTTGTATGGAAACCAATTTGTCAATAAATTTCATATTAAAAAAAAAAAAAAGAACTCACAAAGCCAGAACCCTCTGTTTTTCAAAGCCGAATGTTATGAAGATTTGTCTTCCCTGTGCAGGTCCTCCATGTCTGATGTGCCTGGTGTGGTGGTGTGTTCATTTCCCCTCTCTGTGCCTAACACATCCCTCCCTCCTGTGGACAGTCCCATGGGTACTTTTAGCTCCCAATTGTTTCTTTGCCCTTCCTACATTCTTTAATGTGGCCTCTTCTCTACATTTATCTGTGGAGAGCCTGTTCTGCCAGTCTTTGGGTCATTTTCTGGGTTATTTACACTGATGTTGGTGTATATTTAGTTGTATCTATGGGGCAAACTGAACTTAGGATCCTCCTATTCCACTATCTTCTTCCTCACTGCAGAGTATGCACTCTAAATATCTACTTTTCAATCTTTCTAAATAGCTTCTTATGTGAGAAAATTTCCTGTAACTTTATCTTATGTTTATCACCTTGAGCACAGCCCACATCCCATTCACAGAGGGAGAAAATTCTAGACTCAGAACTTCCTCCTCAACCTCACCATTCTCTCTTTAGATATTAATAGGTCCTCTTAATTAAAATTCTGGATTTAAAATTGTGGAAAGAGTAAAAATGTCAATTGACTGATGAATGGATAAAGATGTGATATATATATATATATATATATATATATATATATATATATATACACACACACACACAATAGAATATTACTCAGCAATAAAAAAGAATGAAATCTTGCCATTTGCAATGGCATGGATAGAACAAAAAAAATAGTATTATGTGAAGCAAAATAAGTCAGTCAGAGAAAGATAATCACCATGTGATTTCACTCATATGTAGAATTTAGGAAATAAAACAAATGATAATAGAGGAAAAAAGAGAGAGGCAAACCAAGAAACAGACTCTTAACTATAGAGGACAAACTGATGGTTACCAGAGGTGAGGTGGGGTGATAGGTTAAATAGGTGATGGGGATTAAGGAATGCATCTGTTGTGATGAGCACTAGGCTGGGTGTTGTATGGAAGTGTTGAATCATACACTAAATCATACACCTAAAACTAATATTACATTGTATGTTAACTGGAGTTTAAATAAAAATTAAAAACCAAAAAAATAAAAATAATAAATAAAATTCTAGATTTAATTTAGAAGACCAGGGAGTATTCACCTCCAGGATAGAAACATGGTGTGGGGCAATGGGATAATGCCAGAAGAAGGTTGTGAAAACCATCACTATACTCAAGCCAAAATGGGAAAAGGTAATCCGTCCCCCATCAGTATAATAGCCAGTGGCATATAGGCTTTGTCAAGTCTACCACTATTGGCCATCTGGTTTATAAATTTGGTGTAATTGATAAAAGAGCCATTGATAATTTTGTGAAGGCAGTAGCTGAAATAGGAAAAATAAGTGTGGGTCCTGGATAACCCGAAGGCTAAAGCATGAAAGTGGTGGCACCACTAATATCCTTCTGTGGAAATTTGAGATAATAAAACCCTATGTGATCTTCATTGATATTTCAGAACAAAAATGTGTTTTTTTTAAATACACACACACATACACACACACACACCCCTCAGCCTGATGGAACTGCCCGGTATGAAACAACTGGTTGTTAGTTTTAATAAAATGTATCTTACTAAGTCACTCTACAACCAAGAAATTGTTGAGGAAATTGTCAAAGGATCTAGCCTTTACTTTTCAAAAATTGGATACAACTTAGACACTGTAGCATTTGTTCTAATTTCTGGTTAAAATGGGGAAAATGTGTTGGAGTCGAGCTCTAACATGATTTCATCAAATGGATGCAAATTCATATATAAGGATAACATTCTGGTGGAAATACACTGCTTGAAGTTTTATAGCATTTTAAAAAAGGAAATACCTCAAACTGTCTAATTTAGCCTACCATTGGAAGTTTCAGTATAAGACTTATTAGTGATAACAGTACATTATAAAAGCTTCAGATGGAAAGAAATGTTTTGTGGATCATTTGTTTTCTGCAAGTTTGTGTCAGACTATGTCAGCTTCCTATTCAACAACTACTACTTCCATCCTTTGGTGGCAGAAGTATCATCAACTATATGTAAGTGTATATGTATAAGTGGTGTATATGTAAAACTCCAGATACCCATTTTTCTAGCTTCCTTTGGAGATAGGTAATGAGCATGTGATTCAGTTTTGATGAGGTTTTTAGTAAATATTCACTCCTATAAAAATTGGTGCTTTGGGGAAAACACTTTTCTTCTTTTTTGAAAGTGGTTATGTCTGCATATGATGGGTAGAACTGCTGTAACATTCTTGCAATCATGAAGGAAGATATCACTGATAAACTTGAGGATGGAAAAGCTTAAAGATGGAGAGAAACTGAATCCTTGATGAATCCATTGAAACAGTGCACCACCCCAGGGACCATCATATATCTGTACTTTCTGTTATGTGAGATAATAAATGCACTTATTGTTTAAGACACTTTAGATGGGTCATTATGTTATTTCCTGTTATTGCATGAATTGTGTCTTCCCCACCTGAAATTTGTATATTGAAGTCCTAACCCCTACTACCTCAGACTGAGACTGAATTTGGAGATAGGGTCTTTAAAGAGGTAATTAAGTGAAAATTAGATCTTTCATGTGGGCCCTAATCCAATATGATTCATGTCATTATAAGAAGAGGAAATTTTGACACACACATATACAGAGGGAAGACTACATGAAAACACAGGGAGAAGTTGGCTATCTACCAGCCAAGGAAAGAGGCCTCAGAAGAAACCAACCCCACCAACACCTTGGTCTTGGACTTCTAGCCTCCTAGACTGTGAGAAAACAAATTTTCATTGTTTAAGTCACCTAGTTTGTGGTACATTGATATGACAGTCCTAGGAAACTAATATATTGCCCTCTAAAGCACCCTAACTGATAAATAGTTCTTCGTTAATAAGATTGACATTTTAAAAATGATGTTAATGATGTCAACACTGATGTTAAGACAATAACTTAACGTCACATGAAAAAATAAAGAACACTGGTAAAAGCAACTACTCAGGTAAATAGAAAAGCTATTATTACTGCATTTATAGTTTGTATCTCCTCTATTTTTTTCCTGTGTCATTAAAAGACAAATGCATAAATCAATATTTAGAAATTTATATTAATAGGCACAGTGTATGAATATATGATTTGTGGCAACAATAATATAAAGGGATAAGGTAGAGACATATAGGAGTGGAGTGTTTTTATACTATTGAAACTAAATTTGTATTATTAAAACTGGGTTGTTATAACTTTAGGATGTTTACTGGAATCCCCAAGATAACTACTAAGAACATAACTAAAAAGTATACAGCAAAGCAAACAAGGGAATAAAAATGGTGCACTAGAAAACATTAACTAAATATGAAAAAATGGCAGTGAAAGAATTAGAGAACAAAGAACATATAAGATATACAGAAAACAAATAGCTAGATAACAGAAGTTCTTCCTTATCAGTAATTACTTTAAATGTAAATAGATTAAATTCTTCAATTAGAAAGAAAATATTTTAAGATTGGGAAGAAATACATGATCCATCTAAATGCTGTTTAAAAGAGACTCACTTGAGATACAGAGACACAAAAATGATGTAAAAAGATATACAGATAGTAACCATAAGAGAGCCAGGATACCTATATCATCATCAGACAAAATAGCATTTAGGTAATAAAAGGTAATAAGACACAAAGAAGGACATTATATATTGATAGAAGTTTTTATAATTCAAGAAAATACAATAATTATAAGCATATATGTACCTAAAAGCAGAGCCCCCCAAATATGAAGCAAACATTGATAGACTGAAGAAAGAAATAGACAATCTACAATAATAGTTGGAAGCTTTAATACCCTACTTTCAATAGTGGATAGAACAATCAGACAGAATAAGAAAATAGAAGACTTGTACAACACTGTTAACCAATTAAACCTAACAAACATATACAGAAGACTTTACTAATATAAAGACAGAATTTGCATTCTTCTCAACTGCAAATGAAACATTCTCCATAATAGACCATATATCAGGCCACAGAAAGTGTCTCAATAAATTTAAAAAATTGAGATCACAGAAAGTATATTTTCTAATTATAATGGAATAAAGCCAGAAAATTAGAAAACTCATAAATATGCATAAATTTAAAAACACACTCTTACAAACAATGAGTCAAAGGATAAATCACAAGGGAAATTAGGGAACAGCTTGAGGTGAGTAAACATGAAAACACAACATAATAAACTTGTGGGATGCAGTGAAAGTAGTACTTAGAAGAAAATTTATAACTGTAAACATCTACATCAAAAATTGAAGACAGACCTCAAATTAATAACCTAATTACACACCTTAAGTAACTAGGAAAAGAAGAGTAAACTAAATCCAAAACTAGCAGAAGGAAGGAAATAATAAATATTGGACCAGAGATAAATGAAATTGAAATTAGAAAAACAATAGAGAAAATATGTACAGAAGCTATACGCTGAAAACTATAACACCTTTATTCACCTTATACAAAATATATCTCAAAATGTGTCATAGATCTTAATGTAAACTGTAAAAATATGAGACTTCTAGAAGAAAGTATGGTTGGATTTCATAACCTAGGTTGGGCAAAGAGTTCTTAGACATGATAACAAAAGTAAGATCCATATGAGAAAATACTGATATATTCAAGTTCATCAAAACTGAAAATTTTTCTGATAAAAGACAATGTAAAGAAAATCAAAAGGCAAGCTAAAGTTTGGAAGAAAATATTTGCAAATCACACATATGGCAAAGGACTCATATAGAGTTGTTAAAACTCAATAGAAAGTGATCAAGACTAGCATCAACATTGATAAGCCCTGTTTATATTATGTACCCTTGATGTGATGTGATGAAATGGCACTTTACCTCTTTGGTCTTCCTCCCCAGATTCCATTCTAATTGTAAGAAGAATTAAAAAAAAATAAGTTGAAGGTTAATCTACAAAATACCTGACCAGTACACCTCAAAACTACTAAAGTCATTGAAAACAAGGAATGTGTAAGAAATTGTCACAGCCAAGAGGAATCTAAGGAGACATGATGACTAAATGTAAAGTGTATCCTGAATGGGATCCTGGAACAGGAAAAAGACATTAGGTAAAAACTAAAGGCATCTGAATGAAGTGTGAATTTAATACACCAACATTGTTCATTAATTGTAGCAAGAGTAACAAACCAATGTAAGATGTTAATAATAGGGAAAATTAGGTGGGGTATTTGAAACCTTCCTATACTATATTTCCTTTTTTTCTGTATATATAAATGCAGTCTAAAAAAACACAACCGGAAGAAAATCAACAATCCAATTTTATAAATAAGCAAAAAACCTTGAACTTCACCAAAGAGGATATATATGGAGGACAATCAAGTACATGAAAAGATGCTAAACACCGTTAGTTTACCTCTGGAATTTAAACAAATTATTTACTTTTTACATTTATTATTTATTGTTTCCTTCCTTCCCTCCTTGCTTCCATATCTTTATTTCCTGTCTTTATTCTTTCATTTCTTTTTTTTCTTTCCACCACAATTATGTATGAATTTTTAAAATAAGTCTTTTTAGGTCTGTGGTCTTCAGGAAATGCACTTGCTCGCAGCATCCCGAGGTCGCCTGGAATTCCTGAGTTTTTCAGAAAAATTTTCCCTGTGAGGGAAGATGGCAGCGTAGGAGGACGCTGGGGTCACCGCGTCCTGCTGATCACTCAGATTCCACCTACACCTGCCTAAATAACCCAGAAAACCGCCAGAAGCCTAGCAGAACAGATTTTCTGGAGCCAAGCACAGATGAGAGCCCACGGAAGAGGGTAGGAAGGGCGGAGAGGCGGTGCACGCTACACAGACTGGCGGGAGGGAGCCAGGGTGCAGGGGCTGCTCGCGGCCAAGCAGAGCCCCCGAGTCTGGCTTGCAAAAGCGGAGGGGCTGGACGGAGTGTGTTCCGACAGCAAGCGGGACTTAACATCTGGAAAGTTATAAGTTAACAGCTCTGCTCAGAGAGCGGGAGGGAGAGTTGTTGAGCCCCAGACGACAGAGCTCAGCTTGGTGGGGAACAAAAGGGCTCACCAGCACCATCTCCCTCGCCCATCCCCCAGCCAAAATCCCAAAGGGAACCAGTTCCCATCACCGAACTTGCTTGCACCGCGCAAACACCCAACGCTGTGCTTCTGTGGATCCATCCCTCCAGCGGGTCTGACTCACTCCTGGTGCCACAGGGCCCCTCCCGAAGTGGGTCTCCAAAGGAAAAGCAAGCTGAGCCGGCCCCTCCCAACCCTGTACACCTTGCTGATCCACCCAAGCTAATTCGCCAGATCCCCAGCACCACAAGCCTGGCAGTGTGCAAGTAGCCCAGATGGGCCACACCACCCCACAGTGAATCCCACCCCTAGGAGAGGGGAAGAGAAGGTGCACACCAGTCTGACTGTAGACCCAGCGGTGGGCTGAGGGCAGACATCAGGACTGACTGTGGCCCCGCCCACCAACACAAGTTACTCAAGACAGCACAGGGGAAGTGCCCCGCTGTTCCGCACCACTCCAGGGACTATCCAAAATGACGAAACCGAAGAATTCCCCTCAAAAAAACCTCCAGGAAATAACGACAGCTAACGAACTGGTCAAAAACGATTTAAACAATATAACAGAAAGTGAATTTAGATTAATAGTCATAAAATTAATCGCTGGGCTTGAAAACAGTATACAGGACAGCAGAGGATCTATTGCTACAGAGATCAAGGGACTAAGGAACAGCCAGGAGGAGCTAAAAAATGCTATTAATGAGCTGCAAAATAAAATGGAGACGACCACAGCTCGCATTGAAGAGGCAGAGGAGAGAACAGATGAACTAGAAGATAAAATTATGGAAAAAGAAGAAGCTGAGAAAAAGAGAGATAAAAAAATCCAGGAGTATGAGGGGAAAATTAGAGATGCACGAAAGAGAAATAATCTATGCACAATTGGTATTCCAGAGGAGGAAGAGAGAGGGAAAGGTGCTGGAGGTATACTTGAAGAAATAATAGCTGAGAACTTCCCTGATCTGGGGAAGGAAAAAGGCATTGAAATCCAAGAGGCACAGAGAACTCCCTTCAGACGGAACTTGAAACGATCTTCTGCATGACATATAATGAAACTGGCAAAATACAAGGATAAAGAAAATTCTGAAAGCAGCGAGGGATAAAAGTGCTCTAACATATAAAGGGAGACCAATAAGACTCATGACAGATCTCTCTACTGAAACTTGGCAGTCCAGAAAGGAATAGCAGGAAATCTTCAATGTGATGAACAGAAAAAATATGCAGCCGAGAATCCTCTATCCAGCAAATCTGTCATTTAGAATAGAAGGAGAGATAAAGGTCTTCCCAAACAAACAAAAACTGAAGGAAGTCATCACCACTAAACCAGCCCTACAAGAGATCCTAAGGGGGACTCTGTGAGACAAAGTACCAGAGACATCGCTACAAGCATGAAACCTACAAGCATCACAATGACTCTAAACCCATATCTTTCTATAATAACACTGAACATAAATGGACTAAACGCGCCAACCAAAGGCATAGGGTATCAGAATGGATAAAAAAACAAGACCCATCTATTTGCTGTCTATAAAAGACTCATTTTAGACCTGAGGACACTTTCAGATTGAAAGTGAGGGGGATGGAGAACTATTTATCATGCTACTAGAAGTCAAAAGAGAGCTGGAGTAGCCATACTTATATCAGACAAACTAGACTTTAAATTAAAGGCTGTAACAAGAGATAAAGAAGGGCATTATATAATAATTACAGGGTCTATCCATCAAGAAGAACTAACAATTATAAATGTCTATGCATCGAATACGGGAGCTCCCAAATATATAAAACAATTACTCATGACCATAAGCAACCTTTTTGACAAGAATGTGGTAATTGCAGGGGGCTTTAATACCCCACTTACAACAATGGATAGATCATCTAGACACATGGTCAATAAAGAAACAAGGGCCCTGAATGATACATTGGATCAGATGGACATAACAAATATATTTAGAACTCTGCATCCCAAAGCAACAGAATATACTTTCTTCTCGAGTTCACATGGAACATTCTCCAAGATAGATCATATACTGGGTCACAAAACAGCCCTTCATAAGTATACAAGAATTGAGATCATACCATGCATACTTTCGGACCAAAATGCAATGAAGCTTGAAATCAACCACAGGAAAAAGTCTGGAAAACCTCCAAAAGCATGGAGGTTAAAGAACACCCTACTAAAGAATGAATGGGTCAACCAGGCAATTACAGAAGAAATTTAAAAATATATGGAAATAAATGAAAATGAAAATACAACAATCCAAACGCTTTGGGATGCAGTGAAGGCAGTCCTGAGAGGAAAATACATTGCAATCCAGGCCTATCCCCTGAAACAAGAAAAATCCCAAATACAAAATCTAACAGCACCTAAAGGAAATAGAAGCAGAACAGCAAAGACAGCCTAAACCCAGCAGAAGAAGAGAAATAATAAAGATCAGAGCAGAAATAAACAGTATAGAATCTAAAAAAACTGGAGAGCAGATCAATGAAACCAAGAGTTGGTTTTTTGAAAAAATAAACAAAATTGATAAACCTCTAGCCAGGCTTCTCAAAAAGAAAAGGGAGGGGCGCCTGGGTGGCTCAGTCGGTTAAGCGTCCGACTTCAGCTCAGGTCACGATCTCACGATCCGTGAGTTCGAGCCCCGCTTCGGGCTCTGGGCTAATGATGGCCCAGAGCCTGGAGCCTGCTTCCGATTCTGTGTCTCCCTCTCTCTCTGACCCTCCCCCGTTCATGCTCTGACTCTCTCTGTCTCAAAAGTAAATAAACGTTAAAAAAAAATTAAAAAAAAAAAAAAGAAAAGGGAGATGACCCAAATAGATAAAATCGTGAATGAAAATGAAATTATTACAACCAATCACTCAGAAATACAAGCAATTATCAGGGAATACTATGAAAAATTATATGCCAACAAACTGGACAACCTGGAAGAAATGGACAAATTCCTAAACACCCACACACTTCCAAAACTCAAACTGGAGGAAATAGAAAGCTTGAACAGACCCATAACCAGTGAAGAAATTGAATCGGTTATCAAAAATCTCCCAACAAATAAGAGTCCAGGACCAGATGGCTTCCCAGGGGAGTTCTACCAGACATTTAAAGCAGAGATAATACCTATCCTTCTCAAGCTATTCCAAAAAATAGAAAGGGAAGGAAAACTTCCAGACTCATTCTATGAAGCCAGTATTACTTTGGTTCCTAAACCAGACAGAGACCCAGTAAAAAAAGAGAACTACAGGCCAATATCCCTGATGAATATGAATGCAAAAATTCTCAATAAGATACTAGCAAATCGAATTCAACAGCATATAAAAAGAATCATTCACCATGATCAAGTGGGATTCATCCCTGGGATGCAGGGCTGGTTCAACATTCGCAAATCAATCAACGTGATACATTACATTAATAAAAGAAAAGAAAAGAACCATATGATCCTGTCAATCGATGCAAAAAATGCCTTTGAAAAAATTCAGCATCGTTCCTTAATAAAAACCCTCGAGAAAGTCGGGATAGAAGGAACATACTTAAACATCGTAAAAGCCATTTATGAAAAGCCCACAGCTAATATCATCCTCAATGGGGAAAAACTGAGAGCTTTCCCCCTGAGATCAGGAACACGACAGGGATGCCCACTCTCACCGCTGTTGTTTAACATAGTGCTGGAAGTTCTAGCATCAGCAATCAGACAACAAAAGGAAATCCAAGGCATCAAAATAGGCAAAGATGACGTCAAGCTTTCACTTTTTGCAGATGACATGATAATATACATGGAAAATCCGAAAGACTCCACCAAAAGTCTGCTAGAACTGATACATGAATTCAGCAAAGTTGCAGGATACAAAATCAATGTACAGAAATCAGTTGCATTCTTATCCACTAATAATGAAGCAACAGAAAGACAAATAAAGAAACTGATCCCATTCACAATTGCACCAAGAAACATAAAATACCTAGGAATAAATCTAACCAAAGATGTACAAGATCTGTATGCTGAAAAGTATAGAAAGCTCACGAAGGAAATTGAAGAAGATATAAAGAAATGGAAAAACATTCTGTGCTCATGGGTTGGAAGAATAAATATTGTTAAAATGTCAATACTACCCAAAGCTATCTACACATTCAATGCATTCCCAATCAAAATTGCACCAGCATTCTTCTTGAAGCTAGAACAAGCAATCCTAAAATTCATATGGAACCACAAAAGGCCCCAAATAGCCAAAGTAATTTTGAAGAAGAAGAACAAAGCAGGAGGCATCAGAATCCCAGACTTTAGCCTCTACTACAAAGCTGTCATCATCAAGACAGCATGGTATTGGCACAAAAACAGACACACAGACCAATGGAATAGAATAGAAACCCCAGAACTAGACCCACAAAAGTATGGCTAACTAATCTTTGACAAAGCAGGAAAGAATATCCAATGGAAAAAAGACAGTGTCTTTAATAAATGGTGCTGGGAGAACTGGACAGCAACATGCAGAAGAATGAAACTAGACCACTTTCTTACACCATTCACAAAAATAAACTCAAAATGGATAAAGGACCTGAATGTGAGACAGGAATCCATCAAAACGCTAGAGAAGAAAGCAGGAAAAGACCTCTCCGACCTCAGCCGCAGCAATTTCTTACTTGACACATCCCCAAGGGCAAGGGAATTAAAAGCAAAAATGGACTACTGGGACCTCATGAAGATCAAAACCTTCTGCACAGCAAAGGAAACAACCAACAAAACTAAAAGGCAACCAACGGAATGGGAAAAGATATTTGCAAATGACATATCGGACAAAGGGTAGTATCCAAAATCTATAAAGAGCTCACCAAACTCCACACCCAAAAAACAAATCATCCAGTGAAGGAATGGGCAGAAAACATGAATAGACACTTCTCTAAAGAAGACATCCAGATGGCCAACAGGCACGTGAAAAGATGCTCAACGTCGCTCCTCATCAGGGAAATACAAATCAAAACCACACTCAGATATCACCTCATGCCAATCAGAGTGGCCAAAATGAACAAATCAGGAGACTATTGATGCTGGAGAGGATGTGGAGAAACAGGAACCCTCTTGCACTGTTGGTGGGAATGCAAACTGGTACAGCCGCTCTGGAAAACAGTGTGGAGGTTCCTCAAAAAATTAAAAATAGACCTACCCTATGACCCAGCAGTAGCACTGCTAGGAATTTACTGAAGGGATACAGGAGTGCTGATGCATAGGGGCACTTGTACCCCAATGTTTATAGTAGCACTCTCAACAATAGCCAAATGATGGAAAGAGCCTAAATGTCCATCAACTGATGAATGGATAAAGAAATTGTGGTTTATATACACAATGGAGTACTACGTGGCAATGAGAAAGAGTGAAATATGGCCCTTTGTAGCAACGTGGATGGAACTGGGGAGTGTGATGCTAAGTGAAATAAGCCATACAGAGAAAGACAGATACCATATGTTTTCACTCTTATGTGGATCCTGAGAAACTTAACAGAAACCCATGGGGGAGGGGAAGGAAAAAAAAAGAGGTTAGAGTGGGAGAGAGCCAAAGCATAAGAGACTCTTAAAAACTGAGAACAAACTGAGGGTTGATGGGGGGTGGGAAGGAGGGAACGGTAGGTGATGGGCATTAAAGAGGGCATATTTTGGGATGAGCAATTGGTGTTGTATGGAAACCAATTTGACAATAAATTTCATATATTAAAAAAAATTAAAGTGTTTAAAATGTTAAAAAAATAAAATTCAAAAAAAATAAAATAAGTCTTTTTATTTTGGAATAGTTTTAGATTTATAGAAAAGTTGCAAAAATAGTACATAGCTTCAGTTTCTCTCAATGCTATCGTCTTACATTACTGTGGCATATTTGTCAAAACTAAGAAACCAACATTGGTAAAATATTAACTAAGTTGCAGACTTTAATCATGTTTTGCCACTTTCCCCCCATTCATTCAATTTTTCACTTGCAGGGTCCAAGCCAGTACAACACACTGCATTTAGTTGTCATGTCTTCTTAGTCTCCTCTCGTCTGTGACAGTTTCTTTCCTTGTTTTTCATGACCTTGACAGTTTTGAGGAGTACTGGTCAGGTATTTTGTAGAATGTCCCTCAATTTGTATTTATCTGATATTTTACTCATGATTACATTCAGGGTTATGAGTTTTTGGGAAAAATACCAGAGAAGTGATGTGTTCTTTTTGCATCATATCAGGAGTACATAAATCAACATGACTTACCATTGTTGATGATAGCCTTGATCACTTGGTTAAGGATGTGTTTCCCAAGGTTCTCCACATTAAAATTTACCATTTTTCCCTTTCCAGTATGTATTAGTTTTATAATAAGATAACTAATGACATATTTTTTAAAGTAGAAAAATTATGGCAAAGATCAAATGGCTCCTTGCAGACTAGTGGGGTTACCGACCTGTCCAGAGCCGTTTTCAGGAGAATCAGACACTGAAAATGTTATTTCCCAGAGAATAGAGGAATATGACTTACTGGAAATTTTCTTTTTTATTTACTTTACTGACAAAATTAAATTTTACTCATATCCTTTCTATGCTTCCCCCAGGAATATAAGACTTGCTTTGTTGAAGCAGTTGAAGCAGTAATGGAAAAAGAAAATTTTTCACTTTGTTTTATAGCAATCTAAAAAGAGGTGATTTGACTTGATTCTTGGAAGTAGCTTGAAATATTCTATGAGGATCCTAGACCACAGCTGTGCTGAACGAAAGTTTACACTTAGGGTATGGTATCATAGAATGATTTTCTATTACCTTCACGACTGAAAGGACATGAAAAGGCCTCATTCTAGTTGAAGATTACATTTAAATAATTAATGCTTTTGTGGAGAAATTGCCCTGCTTCCCTGAAGAAATATAGAAAAGGGTCATTGTTCCTTGTGTACTACAATCATTTAATTTCAATCATGAAGAGAAATGGTCTTTTTTCCCAAAGAATACTGTATAGTATTTAGAAGCATAAACTTGTTCTGGATCCATTATTTACTACTTGTGTAAGTCCCATAATGTTACTGTGACTTGATTTCCTCATCTGTAACAATTGGAATTAAAAAATAGTATCTACCTCATAGTATAAGGACTATTGCTTTCCTTTTGAATTGACCTTTTTGTCATTATGAAATGTCCTTTACCTCCAGTAATACTTCTTGCCTTAAAGACTACTTAATCTGAGGACACCTGGGTGAGTCAGTTGGTTGAGCCTCCAACTCTTGATTTTGGCTCAAGTCATTATCCCAGGGTTGTGGGATTGTGCCCCACATTGAGCTCTGTGCTGAGTGTGGACCTTGCTTAAGATTCTTTCTCTCATTCCCTCTGCCCCTCTCCCCCTCTCCCTCACCTCTGTGTGATCTCTCTCTCTCTCTGAAATAAAAAACAGACTACTTAATCTGATGTTAGTATAACCATGACAGCTTTGTTGTTGTTGTTAGTGTTTCCATGATATATTTTCCATTCTTTTACTCTTTTTTTTATGATTCTTTGGCTCTATTTTTTTTAAGATTTTATTTTTTTAATTTTATTTTTTAAAATTTATATCCAAATTAGCATATAGTGCAACAATGATTTCATGAGTAGATTCCTTAGTACCCCTTACCTATTTAGCCCATCCCCACTCCCACAACCCCTCCAGTAACCCTCAGTTTGTTCTCCATATTTATGAGTCTCTTCTGTTTTGTCCCCCTCCCTGTTTTTATATTATTTTTGTTTCCCTTCCCTTATGTTCATCTGTTTTGTATCTTAAAGTCCTCATATGCGTGAAGTCATATGATTTTTGTCTTTCTCTGACTGACTAATTTCACTTAGCATAATACCCTCCAGTTCCAACCACGTAGTTGCAAATGGCAAGATTTCATTCTTTTTGATTGCCGAGTACTACTCCAGTGTGTGTGTGTGTGTGTGTGTGTGTGTGTGTGTGTGTATGCCACATCTTCTTTATCCATTCATCCATCAATGGACATTTGGGCTCTTTCCATACTTTGGCTATTGTTGATAGTGCTGTTATAAACATGGGGGTGCATGTGTCCCTTTGAAACAGCACACCTGTATCCCCTGGATAAATGCCTAGTAGTGCAATTGCTGGGTCATAGGGTAGTTCTATTTTTAGTTTTTTGAGAAACCTCCATACTTTTTTCTAGAGTGGCTGCACCACCTTGCATTCCCACCAACAATGCAAAAGAGATCCTCTGTCTCCGCATCCTCGCCAACATCTGTTGTTGCCTGAGTTGTTAATATTAGCCATTCTGACAGGTGTAAGGTGGTATCTCATTGCAGTTTTGATTTGTATTTCCCTGATGATCAGTGATGTTGAGCATTTTTTCATGTGTCAGTTGGCCATCTGGTTGTCTTCTTTGGAGAAGTGTCTATTCATGTCTTTTGCACATTTCTTCACTGGATTATTTGTTTTTTGGGTGTTGAGTTTGATAAGTTCTTTTTTTTTAATATGAAATTTATTGTCAAATTGGTTTCCATACAACACCCAGTGCTCATTCCAAAAGGTGCCCTCCTCAATACCCATCACCCACCCTCCCCTCTCTCTCACCCCCCATCAACCCTCAGTTTGTTCTCAGTTTTTAAGAGTCTCTTATGTTTTGGCTCCCTCCCTTTTTTCCTTCCCCTTCCCCATGGTCTTCTGTTAAGTTTCTCAGGATCGACATAGGAGTGAAAACATATGGTATCTTTCTCTGTATGACTTATTTCACTTAGCATAACACTCTCCAGTTCCATCCACATTGCTCCAAAAGGCCATATTTCATTCTTTCTCACTGAGTAATTTTGAAGAAGACCAAAGCGGGAGGCATCACAATCCCAGACTTTAGCCTCTACCACAAAGCTGTAATCATCAAGACAGTATGGTATTGGCACAAAAACAGACACATAGACCAATGAAATAGAATAGAAACTGCAGAATTAGACCCACAAAAGTATGGCCAACTAATCTTTGACGAAGCAGGAAAGAATATCCAATGGAAAAAAAAACAGTCTCTTTAACAAATGGTGCTGGGAGAGCTGGACAGCAACATGCAGAAGATTAAGTTCTTTACAGATTTTGGATACTAACCCTTTATCTGATATGTCATTTGCAAATATCTTCTCCCATTCTATCGGTTGCCTTTTAGTTTTGCTGATTGTTTCCTTTGCTGTGCAGAAGCTTTTTATTTTGATGAGGTCCCAGTAGTTCATTTACCATCCTTTTACTCTTGACCTATCTGTATCTTTAGATGTAAAATGTCTCTTGTAAATACCATTTAGTTCATTTATATTAATGTAATTAATGAAATATTTAAGCTGACCACCTTGCTATTGTTTTCTGTTTGTCTTATTTGTCCATTACTTCTTTGTTCCTCTTATTCTGCCTTACTTTGGATTAATCAAGCTTCTCATTATTATTATTTCATTTGAGTCCTCTATTAGCATTTTGTTTATATCATTTTTTATTATTTTTTGTCATTATTCTAGAGCAGTATTTCTCAACTAGGAGTGATTTTGCTACCCAGGGGACATTTGGCAATGTCTGGAGATATTTTTGGTTGTCACACAGGCGGGGAGAATGCTAGTGGCATCTAGGGAGTGAGTGAGTCCAGGGATACTGTTAAACATCTTGCAATACACAAGAGAATCCCCCACAACAAAGAGTTATCAAATGTAAAAAGTCAGCAGTGAAAAGGTTGAGAAAGAGCACTTCAGATAGCTAGAGATTACATCATGTACATTTAATTTATTACAGTCTACCTTATATTAGTACTTTACCACTTCATGATACATGTAAAATCTATGTATCAGTAAAGGTCCATTTATCTGCTCCCATACTTTTAGTTATTATCATGTTTCACTTCTACTTACAACATAACTTCGCAAGGCACTGATATTATCATTGAATAATAAACAATATTTTATATTTACCCACATATATATCCCTTCTGGTGTTCTTCATTCATTACTGCAGTTCTGTTCTTCAAGGTAGTATCATTTTCTTCAGCCTGAAGGAATTAGTATTTCATACAGTTCATTTCTGATGCAATGAATTCTTACAACTTTTGTCCAAAAACATCTTTATTTTACCTTCGTTTTTGAAGTATATTTCCCTGAGCAGAGTGGCACTTTTCTCTTTCAGTATTTTAAATACGTGACTATATTATATCTTGGCATAAAATATGTGACTATACTATATCTTGGCATCCATGGATTGTGTTGTGTTGAAGGGTACGTTGTTATTTTCACTTCTTTGAAGGCAATTTTTCTTCTTCATTCTATGTCTGCTTTTAGGTTTTGCCCTATATCCTTTGTTCAGAAGTTGGACTATGACATGCCTAGGTATGATTTTGTTGTTTATCCTGCTTGGGCTTTACTGGAATTCTTGGATCTATGGTTGTCTTTAACATTTTTGGGAAATCATCAGTCTCACGTAATATTTTTTTCTGCTTATTCTTTTGCCCTTCTCATTCTGGGATTCTAATTACACATATATGAGACTGACCAACAATTTCCCACGTATTTCTTATGCTTTTTTCTCTTCATTCAATAATTTGCTCTATGTTTCAGTTGGATAGTTTCTATTGAACTGTCTTTGAATTCACTATTCCTCTCTTCTGCTGTGTTCAGCCTGCCAGTAAACCCATTCAAGGAATTACTTTCTAAATTGAGGTGAAATACACACACATAAAATTAATAATTTTGAAGTATCCAGTTCAGTAGCATTTAGTACACTTACAGTGTTGAGCAACTACCACTTCTAGTTTCAAGACATTTTCATCACCCCAAAATTAAACCCCATGCCCATTAATCAGTTACCCTCTACTCTTCCCTCCTCCTAGACTCTGGAAATCACCAGCTTGCTTTCTGTCTTTATGGATGTATATAGATACATCCATACATACTCAAACAATATGTGATATTTTGTGTTAGGCTTCTTTCACTTAGCATAATGTTTTGAGGTACAGCCACATGGATCACCAGTGGGTCTACTTCTACTGACTGTTTTCCTATTGATTAAGAGTCACATTTTCCTGTTTCTTCATGTCTCATAATTTTGTATGCTGAACATAGTGCATAAAGTGACCATAAATTCTTTTTTTTTTTAATTTTTTTTTCAACGTTTATTTATTTTTGGGACAGAGAGAGACAGAGCATGAACGGGGGAGGGGCAGAGAGAGAGGGAGACACAGAATCGGAAACAGGCTCCAGGCTCTGAGCCATCAGCCCATAGCCTGACGCGGGGCTCGAACTCACGGACCATGAGATTGTGACCTGGCTTAAGTCGGACGCTTAACCGACTGCGCCACCCAGGCGCCCCGAGTGACCATAAATTCTAATGTCAATGTTTTTTTTTTCTCCAAGAGAGGGTATGGTTATTGTCAGGAAAATGAGTAAGGAGCTAATCATCTCAAACCAAATAAGAATTGAGCTAAGTAACACTGGGTTGCGGCTTTAGTTCCACTCAGTTTTAACTAAAAGTCTCAAGGGCCAAATTTAAAAGCAGATCCTTCCCCTTTAATAGAGAACTTTTTAGTTACCTAAACTCTTGTCTCCTATAAATCATGAGACTGCAGTGGATCTATCTCTGAATTCCCAGTCTAGTCTCTTAGCCTTCAATGTCATTCCAGCACTGAGCAAAAGTATATAGCAAGATGAGATCTGACTATGGGTTTGAGGCTCCTCCAAATTCTGACCTGTCATGCCAACCCATTAGGCTGTAAAATTTCTGCTGCTATTTTCTCCCTCAGCAGAGTGTCTCTGTCTACAACAAAAACAATCCTTACTTCATATCCAGACTTTCCTGATGTCCATAGAAGGAAATAGGTTGCTAAATTCCACACATATACAAAGGACTCTTCTCTTGTTAGGATATACAGATATGGATAGATATATAGATATCTCCTTTTTTCCTAGTTGTTACAGTGAAAAGGAGGTCTGTTCCTATATTCTATACTCTGTAGGGTTAAGCTCCATTACATCAGGTGAAAAAGAGTTTATAGGATTATATTAGTTAATTTTATTAATTTATTCAGCTAACATGTTTTGCTCCCCTTCTATGTGCTATGTATTATTCTAGACTCTAGATGTATTTTAATGTACTTAGCTTTAGCAGTTGTGTAAGTGTTTATACCATTTAGGGGATAAACCGTTGGTAATGGAACCAGTTTTTAGATATGAAGTGTATCAAGAGCTCTATTTTGTATAAGCTTAGTTTGAGACTCTTATTAATCATCCAAGTGGAGATATCATGTAAACAGATGTATATACAAGTATAAAATTTGGGGCACCTGGGTAGCTCAGTTGGTTAAGCAACCGACTTTGGCTCAGGTCATGATCTCGCAGTTTGTGAGTTCGAGCCCTGGGTTGTGCTCTGTGCTGACAACTCAGAGCCTGGAGCCTACTTCAGATTCTGTGTCTCCCCCTCTCTCTACCCCTCCCTTGCTCCCACTCTGTGTCTCTCTGTCTCTCAATAATAAATAAATGTTTAAAAAATTTTTAAATTCAAGAGAGAGAGCCAACCTAGAGTTATACATTTGGGGGCCATCAGCATATAGGTGGGATTCAAAGCCATGGGTCCGAATGAGATCATCTAAGAATGAGTGCCTATTAAGAAGAGTTTTGTAGTACTTATACCTGGGGAAATCCAATATTTAGAGATGTTAGAAGAGGAATAAAAGTCAGTCAGCAAAGGAAACAGTGAAGGTGTAGCCAGTGAGGAAGGAAGGAAAGTAAGAGTAAGGTATCACAGAAGGCAAGTGAAAATAACGTTTTAAGTGGAGGGAGTGATCAATTGTGTTGAATGATTTTGAGAAGTAAAGAACATGGGGGCCAAAATATAACTATAGCATTTGGCAACTGATGATCTTAAGATCTATTTCACTAGAGTGGTAGGGCCAAAGGCCTTGTTAAAATAGATTAAGGAGAACATTTGGAAATAAAAGTATAAACAACTTTGTGTGACTTTTATTGTTAAGGGGAGCATAGAAATGGGATCATAGCTGGGAGGGCATCAAGAGGTCTTTATTTTTAATGGATTGTTTATTTTTAAAGATGAAATTATATAATTTATTTATATAAGATATTTAGCATGGTAATGGCAAGTAAATTGTTATATTTATGATGATGATAATGATGGTGATGATGATGTCAGCATGAGAATCCCTTGAATTTTTTTCTATACTAGTCTAGATAATTTTAGGACTTTTAGTATTCATGTTATGATCCTTTAAGTTTGGAACAAAAAGACAAGTCAAATCCTCAAAATAAGAAACTCAGAATCTTGAGAGCATACTTGTGGTGACAGACCACCTTACTCACTATAGTTGCCCAGGTATTATAGGAGACATAGTTTTTGGTGTGTGAGTTTCTCACTAGAATCACTGTGATGAAGAGAAAAACTCTGAGAATTAGCTAATGTGTCAAGTATATCTTTTTATTCAATAATTATTTATTAAACAACTATGCACCAGACACTATTCTAGATTCTTGGAGTACTGCAATTTAAAAAGAAAACACATAAAATTTCTACTCTTTTGAAAGTTATATTGTAATGGGGGCAAATAGGTAAACAAGTATGCAAATAATTGGTAAGATAATTTCATATAATGTGTGATATGATGAATATACACAGGGTAAAGAGATAGGAAGTGACTAGGAGTAAAGTGCAGAAATGGGAACCCTCTTGCACTGTTGGTGGGAATGCAAATGGGTGCAGGCACTCTGGAAAACAGTGTGGAGGTTCCTCAAAAAATTAAAAATAGATCTACCCTATGACTCAGCAATAGCACTACTAGGAATTTACCCAAGGGATACAGGAGTGCTGATACATAGGGGCACTTGTACCCCAGTGTTTATAGCAGCACTTTCAGCAATAGCCAAATCATGGAAAGAGCCTAATTGTCCATCAGCTGATGAATGGATAAAGAAGTTATAGTTTATATATACAATGGAATACTACTTGGAAATGAGAAAGAATGAAATATGGCCTTTTGTAGCAACATGGATGGAACTGGAGAGTGTTAGGCTAAGTGAAATAAGTCATAGAAAGATACTATATGTTTTCACTCTTATGTGGATCCTGAGAAACTTAACAGAAGACCGTGGGGGAGGGGGGAGAAAGTTACAGAGAGGGAAGGAGGCAAACCATAAGAGTCTTAAAAACTGAGAATAAACTGAGGGATGATGGGGGGTGGGAGGGAGGGGAAAGTGGGTGATGGGCATTGAGGAAGGGACCTGTTGGGATGAGCACTCGGTGTTGTATGGAAACCAATTTGCCAATAAATTTCATATCAAAAAAATGTGTATAACATCTTTTTTGAGTGTTGAGTTTGATATGTTCTTTATAGATTTTGGATACTAACCCTTTATCTGATGTGTCATACACACACACACACACACACACACACACACACACATATGTGTGACATATATAAAATGGAATATTACTCAGCCATCGAAAAGAATGAAATCTTGCCATTTGCAGCAACATGCGTGGAGCTAGAGCATACTATGTTAAGTGAAATAAGTCTGTCAGAGAAGGACAAATACCATATGATTTCACTCATATGTGGAATTTAAGAAATAAAACAGATGAACATAGGGAAAGGGGAAAAAAAAGGAGAGAGAAGAAAGCAAACCATAGGAGACTCTTAACTATAGAGAGCAAACTGAGGGTTGATGAGGGAGGTGGGTGGGGGATGGGCTTAATGGGTGATGGGTATTAAGGAGGGCACATGTGATGATCACTAGGTTAACACTTAATTTTACCACATATATTAACATACTAGAATTTAAATAAAAAACTAAAATAAAAAAAAACCCAGAAGTAACAAAAATACTGTTTTGGTTCTTTGTAGATTGGCTCTAAATTGGAGTATTCCTTCAATGTTTAGCCAGCCAGTTTACAACTCTGCCTTAGCCTTATTTCCCATTTGCACAGAGGCTAAAGATTAGTCATAGGTGAAAACTTAGAGTCTCTGAAGTGTTTCTGAGCATGAGTTTATGTCTGAGGATTCACACCATCTTCTAGATCCCTCAGTATACGTAGGAACTTGTCAACGTTCTTATTCCCTGCTTGTACCTCATTCCCAAGCCTCTTCCTAGTCTTTTCAGTCTGTCTGCTAATTTTAATGTCCATTCACTCTTGCCTCAAACAAAGCAGCTTTTTACTACTTTAAAAAAATGCCATCCAACATAAAAACAACAATGAGATACCACCTCCCATCTATTAATTTGGCTACCATTTTTAAATTTTTTTTTTTCAACGTTTATTTATTTTTGGGACAGAGAGAGACAGAGCATGAACGGGGGAGGGGCAGAGAGAGAGGGAGACACAGAATCGAAACAGGCTCCAGGCTCTGAGCCATCAGCCCAGAGCCCGACGCGGGGCTCGAACTCACGGACCGCGAGATCGTGACCTGGCTGAAGTCGGACGCTTAACCGACTGCGCCACCCAGGCGCCCCGGCTACCATTTTTAAAAACAGAAGTAAAAAAGAAAAAAATTGGCAAGAAAGTGGAGTAACTGAAACCCTAAGTATATTGTTGGTAGGAATGTAAAATGGTATAGCCACTGTGGAAAACAGTTTTTCTGGTTCCTCAAAAAATTAAAAATGAATTATCATATGATCCATCAATTACCCTTCTTGTTATATACCCCCCCCAAATTTAAAGTGTTGCCTTTAGAGATATTTGTACATGCATATTCACAACAGCATTATTTGCAATATCTAAAAAGTGGAGGCAATGCAAGTGTCCATTGACAAATGAATGGATAAGCATAATGTAGTATATACATACAATGGAATATTATTCAGCCTTTTAAAATGGAAGGGGATTGTGATGTATGCCAGAACATGGATGAAGTTTTAGGACATTACACTAAGTAAAATGAGTCAATAACAAAAAGGCAATATTGTATGATTCCACTTATATGATATACTTAGAATTGCCAAATTCAGAGATAGAAAGTAGAACAGTGGTTGTCAGGGGTTGGGTAGAGGGAGGAATGGGGAATTATTGTTTATAGACTTTCAATTTTGCAAGATAAGAACACTTCTGGATATGGGTGGGTAGTGATGGCCCCACAATATGAATGTATTTAATACCACTGAACTGTATGCTTAAAAATGGTTAAGATGGCAAATTTTATGTGTATTTTACCACAATAAAAAAAAAAACTGGGGAAAAAATGCTGCCCAGGAGGCCACTCCAGTCCTGAGATCATTTGGGTGAGGTGGGAAAAACAAAACTAATTCTTGAGCTGGTCCCTTAGGGGGCCACCAGGCAGGTCAAAATGCAAAACTACAACTCTTTGAGAAGGTCTGCATTGCCTCCTTTGGCAAACTATAAGCTGGCCATGCCTTGGCTGTTACTGAGCTGTTAATTGGGGGGGTGGTAGGCAGGTAAGTAAAAATGTCGTAACACTCTCTTACTGAAACTCAGGAGCTTCTTCATAAGCACTACCCTGGTTGTTGTAAGCTTTATATCAGATTTCAGAGTTCCAAAAAAAGTTGCTTCTAAAGTTTTTTTCTAGCTTAAGCATTGCATTAGTGGAAGGATTGATCCCTGGCTTTTCCTGCTCTTCCATTTTCACTTTCAAGAGTTTGCTTTTCTCTCTTACTAATATGGAAACTTATTAAAGGGTTTTAAGTCAATTAGTTACAGAATTACAATGTATATTTTTAAAAGATTACTTTCTATGCTCTTTGGAGAATGACTGCAAAGAGGCAAGTGTGGAAGAAAGGACACCAGTTAGAAGGCTTAGGTAGTAGTCCATCCAATTATGGGTTGGTCTAGGATGGATTGGATTAGTAGTAAAGTTTTTTTTTAAATGGGCGATTCTTCATATATTTTTGGACACCACCTCTAGGTAATATCCAGGATTGATTATGGATATATGTGGAAAGTGAGAGGAAAAAAAGGAATGAAGCACATACTTAGAACTTGGGTAGTAGTGTCATTTACCAATGAGAGAAAGTCTAGAAGAATGATGTGTTGGGAAGGTAAATATTCAAGTCTTCTGTTTTGGACATGTTACATTTGAGATGGCCTCAGACATTCAACTGGCCTTGTCAGGGAGTCATCTGGGTTCGAGAATCTGGAGCTTAATACAAAGATCTGAGCTGGAAACAGATTTGGTAGTCATAAGCCTGTAGGTAGTAATATAAAGTTGTGAAACTAGACGATAACTGTTAAGGAGAGAGTAAAGTAAAAAAGGAGCAAGCTAGGGAAGGAGCCCTGGGACACTATAACATTTAGACAAGCAGAGAAGGAACCATAAGGAGACTGAGAATTTATCAGTGAAGCAGGAAGAAAACCAGCATCGTGGTGTTATAGAAGCCAAGAAAATAATGTTTCAAGGAAAAGAAAGTCGTAAACTTCATTGAAGGCAACTGAGAAGTTGAGATATATGAGGACAGAGAAATTACCATTGATTTGGCAAGATGGGGTGGGGGATGTTACCAAAGACATTGTCAAGAGAAGTGCCTTATTGAAGGAGATTTAGGAGAAAATGGAAACAGTGGATACAATGACTATAGGAAACGCCAAGAAATTCTGCTGTAAGGAATAGAGAAATGGAACAATAGCTTGATGAGAATGTGAAGTCATGGAAGGTTGTTTTTTTTTTTTTTAAATAAGTGGGATGTACTAAAATATCCTGATAGAAATGATAGATTGGTGATGCAGAAAGAGTATGATTATATGTGTTAGGTGCTTGAGAAATCAGGGGACTGGAATCCAAAGCAGAAATGAAGGGGATGGCCTTTTATAGAGGCTAGGATACTTCATCCATTGTAATGACAATCTAATATTTATTGAGCTCTTACTATGTACCAGGTACTATTCAAAACACCTTACACATACTCATTTAATAAAACACTGTGAGGTACTTCTTTTGCCCTCATTTATTTTAAAAATTAAAAAAAAATGATGGCAAAGTTTAAATAATTTACTCAAGTTCACACAGCTAGTAAGTGGTAGAGTTGGGATCTGAACACTGGGAGTATGACATTAGATCCCACACCCTTAATCACTATTCTATTTAGTACACAGAGAAAGCTAGAGTGTACTGTAGACACAAATCAGGAGTGTAGACACAAATTAAGTAGATGGTAGATTTGGTTATAAGAAGATGAGAAAGTTCTCATCTAATTGCTTTTATTTTCTCAATGAACTATGAAGCGAGGTCCATATCAATATCTATAGATATGTCTCATTCCTTTTAATGCCAACATACTTCATCAAATAGTTGTACCACAATATGGTTATTTAACTAATCAGTTCCCTCTTGATGAACTTTTGTTTCCAGGTTTTTGCTATTACAATGCTGCAATGAATATTCCTGTGCATCAATCCCTGAGCATATATAAAAATATTTCTGTATAATGGATTTCTAGAAGATTTTCTAGATCTTCACAATTAATATTTATTTTTGAGAGAGCGAGTACATGCGCACACAACACACACACAAGCAGGGAAGGGGCAAAGAGAGGAGACAGAGAATCCCAAATAGGCTCCATGCTGTCAGCATTATCAGTGCAGAGCCTGACGCGTGGATTGAACTCACCAACCGTGAAATCAAGACCTGGGCCAAAACAAAGAGTCAGCACTTAACAGAGTGAGCCACCTAGGAGGCCCTCACAACTATTTTCAATAGACATGGCCAAATTGTCCTCCCAAAAGGTTACACTTATTTATACTCTCACCCAAAGTGTATGAAAGTGTCTATTTTCTATACCCTTGGAAACATTTGCTGTTATCAATCTTTATAATATTTGACATAGGTCTTCGTTTCAAATACTATTTTTCCAGTCAAGTGAACTAGGGCTTCGTGTAGAAATGGTTGATTCCAGCACTCAGATAGGGGAAAAAAACCAAGATGAGTCTGGAACAACTTGTAGTGCCAGAAAGAAGGAAGTAGTCAAAAAATAGAGACATGTCAAAATGACAAAGAAGCTCTGAATGGCCAAAGTTGAAACAATTTGAGAGGCTTCCAGGAAGATGGCGGCGTAGGAGGACACTGGGCTGACCACGTCCTGCGGCTCACTTAGATTCCACCCACACCTGCCTAGATAACCCAGGAAATCGCCAGAAGACTAGTAGAATGGATTCTCTGGAGCCAAGCATAGACAAGAGGTCCACGGAAGAGGGTAGGAGGGGCAGAGAGGCGGTGTGCATACACGGACTGGTGGGAGGGAGCCGGGGTGGAGGGGCAGCCCGCCAGCAAAGCAGAGCCCCCGAGTCTGGCTTGCAAAAGCAGAAGGGCCGGACAGAGTGTGTTCTGACAGCAAGAGGGACTTAACATCTGGAAGGTTATAAGTTAACAGATCTGCTCGGAGAACGGGAGGGGTGGAGAACAACAGGAGGGAGAGTTGCTGAGCCCCGGACAACAGAGCGCAACTTGGCGGGGAACAAAGGCGCTTGCCAGCACCATCTCCCTCGCCCATCCCCCAGCCAAAATCCCAAAGGGAACCAGTTCCTATCACTGAACTTGCTTGCACCGCGCAAACACCCAACTCTGTGCTTCTGCGGATCCATCCCTCCAGCGGGTCTGACTCATTCCTGGTGCCACAGGGACTCTCCCGAAGCGGATCAATGAAGGATAAGTGAGCTGAGCCTGCCCCTCCCGCCCCCGTGCACCTTGCCGATCCACCCCAGCTAATATGCCAGATCCCCAGCACCACAAGCCTGGCAGTGTGCAAGTAGCCCAAATGGGCCATGCCACCCCACAGTGAATCCCGCCCCTAGGAGAGGGGAAGAGAAGGTACACACCAATCTGACTGTGGCCCCAGCGGTGGGCTGGGGGCAGACATCAGGTCTGACTGCGGCCCCGCCCGCCAACGCAAGTTATTCAAGACAGCACAGGGGAAGTGCCCTGCAGTTCCTCACCACTCCAGGAACTATCCAAAATGACAAAACCGAAGAATTCCCCTCAAAAAAACCTCCAGGAAATAACAACAGCTAACGAACTGGTCAAAAACGATTTAAACAATATAACAGAAAGTGAATTTAGATTAATAGTCATAAAATTAATCGCTGGGCTTGAAAACAGTATACAGGACAGCAGAGAATCTATTGCTACAGAGATCAAAGGACTAAGGAACAGCCAGGAGGAGCTAAAAAATACTATTAATGAGCTGCAAAACAAAATGGAGACGACCACAGCTCGCATTGAAGAGGCAGAGGAGAGAATAGGTGAACTAGAAGATAAAATTATGGAAAAAGAAGAAGCTGAGAAAAAGAGAGATAAAAAAATCCAGGAGTATGAGGGGAAAATTAGAGAACTAAGTGATGCACTAAAGAGAAATAATCTACGCACAATTGGTATTCCAGAGGAGGAAGAGAGAGGGAAAGGTGCTGAAGGTGCACTTGAAGAAACACAGCTGAGAACTTCCCTGATCTGGGGAAGGAAAAAGGCATTGAAATCCAAGAGGCACAGAGAACTCCCTTCAGACGTAACTTGAATTGATCTTCTGCATGACATATCATAGTGAAACTGGCAAAATACAAGGATAAAGAGAAAATTCTGAAAGCAGCTAGGGATAAATGTGCTCTAACATATACAGGGAGACCGATAAGACTCGTGATGGATCTCTCTACTGAAACTTGGCAGGCCAGAAATGAATGGCAGGAAATCTTCAATGTGATGAATAGAAAAAATATGCAGCCGAGAATCCTCTATCCAGCACATGTGTCATTTAGAATAGAAGGAGAGATAAAGGTCTTCCCAAACAAACAAAAACTGAAGGAATTTGTCACCACTAAACCAGCCCTACAAGAGATCCTAAGGGGGATCCTGTGACACAAAGTACCAGAGACCTCGCTACAAAATATGAAACCTACAGACATCACAATGACTCTAAACCCATATCTTTCTATAATAACATTGAGTGTAAATGGACTAAACGCGCCAACCGAAAGATATAGGGTATCAGAATGAATAAAAAAAAAAAACAAGACCCATCTATTTCCTGTCTATAAGAGACTCATTTTAGACCTGAGGACACTTTCAGATTGAAAGTGAGGGGATGGAGAACTATTTATCATGCTACTGGAAGTCAAAAGAGAGCTGGAGTAGCCATACTTATATCAGACAAACTAGACTTTAAATTAAAGGCTGTAACAAGAGATAGAGAAGGGCATTATACAATAATTACAAGGTCTAACCATCAAGAGGAATTAACAATTATAAATGTCTATGCGCCAAATACGGGAGCCCCCAAATATATAAAACAATTACAAACATAAGCAACCTTATTGACAAGAATGTGGTAATTGCAGGGGACTTTAATACCCTACTTACAACAATGGATAGATCATCTAGAAACATGGTCAATAAAGAAACAAGGGCCCTGAATGATACATTGGATCAGATGGACTTGACAGATATATTTAGAACTCTGTATCCCAAAGCAACAGAATATACTTTCTTCTCAAGTGCACATGGAATGTTCTCTAAGATAGATCATACACTGGGTCACAAAACAGCCCTTCATAAGTATACAAGAATTGAGATCATACCATGCATACTTTCAGAACACAATGCTATGAAGCTTGAAATCAACCACAGGAAAAAGTCTGGAAAACCTCCAAAAGCATGGAGGTTAAAGAACACCCTACTAAAGAATGAAAGGGTCAACTAGGCAATTAGAGAAGAAATTAAAAAATATATGGAAACAAACGAAAATGAAAATACAACAATCCAAATGCTTTGGGACGCAGCGAAGGCAGTCCTGAGAGGAAAATACATTGCAATCCAGGCCTATCTCAAGAAACAAGAAAAATCCCAAATACAAAAACTAACAGCACACCTAAAGGAATAAGAAGCAGAGCAGCAAAGACACCCCAAACCCAGCAGAGGAAAGAAATAATAAAGATCAGAGCAGAAATGAACAATATAGAATCTAAAAAAACTGGAGAGCAGATCAATGAAACCAAGAGCTGGTTTTTTGAAAAAATACACAAAATTGATAAACCTCTAGTCAGGCTTCTCAAAAAGAAAAGGGAGATGAGCCAAATAGATAAAATCATGAATGAAAATGGAATGATTACAAACAATCCCTCAGAAATACAAGCAATTATCAGGGAATACTATGAAAAATTATATGCCAACAAACTGGACAACCTGGAAGAAATGGACAAATTCCTAAACACCCATATACTTTCAAAACTCAAACTGGAGGAAATAGAAAGCTTGAACAGACCCATAACCAGCGAAGAAATTGAATCAGTTATCAAAAATCTCCCAACAAATAAGAGTCCAGGACCAGATGGCTTCCCAGGGGAATTCTACCAGACATTTAAAGCAGAGATAATACCTATCCTTCTCAAGCTATTCCAAAAAATAGAAAGGGAAGGAAAACTTCCAGACTCATTCTATGAAGCCAATATTACTTTGGTTCCTAAACCAGACAGAGATCCAGCAAAAAAAGAGAACTACAGGCCAATATCCCTGATGAATATGAATGCAAAAATTCTCAATAAGATACTAGCAAATCGAATTCAACAGCATATAAAAAGAATCATTCACCATGATCAAGTGGGATTCATCCCTGGGATGCAGGGCTGGTTCAACATTCGCAAATCAATCAACGTGATACATCACATTAATAAAAGAAAAGATAAGAACCATATGATCCTGTCAATCGATGCAGAAAATGCATTTGAAAAAATTCAGCATCGGTCCTTAATAAAAACCCTCGAGAAAGTCGGGATAGAAGGAACATACTTAAACATCATAAAAGCCATTTATGAAAAGCCCACAGCTAATATCATCCTCAATGGGGAAAAACTGAGAGCTTTCCCCCTGAGATCAGGAACACGACAAGGATGTCCACTCTCACCGCTGTTGTTTAACATAGTGCTGGAAGTGCTAGCATCATCAATCAGACAACAAAAGGAAATCCAAGGCATCAAAATAGGCAAAGATGAAGTCAAGCTTTCACTTTTTGCAGATGACATGATATTATACATGGAAAATCCGACAGACTCCACCAAAAGTCTGCTAGAACTGATACATGAATTCAGTAAAGTCGCAGGATACAAAATCAATGTACAGAAATCAGTTCCATTCTTATCCACTAATAATGAAGCAACAGAAAGACAAATAAAGAAACTGATCCCATTCACAATTGCACCTAGAGAAGCATAAAATACCTAGGAATAAATCTAACCAAAGATGTACAAGATCTGTATGCTGAAAACTATAGAAAGCTTATGAAGGAAATTGAAGAAGATATAAAGAAATGGAAAAACATTCTGTGCTCATGGGTTGGAAGAATAAATAGTTAAAATGTCAATACTACCCAAAGCTATCTACACATTCAATGCATTCCCAATCAAAATTGTACCAGCGTTCTTCTCAAAGCTAGAACAAGCAATCCTAAAATTCATATGGAACCACAAAAGGCCCCGAATAGCCAAAGGAATTTTGAAGAAGAAGACCAAAGCAGGAGGCATCACAATCCCAGACTTTAGCCTCTACTACAAAGCTGTAATCATCAAGACAGCATGGTATTGGCACAAAAACAGACACAGAGACCAATGGTATAGAATAGAAACCCCAGAACTAGACCCACAGAAGTATGGCCAACTAATCTTTGACAAAGCAGGAAAGGATATCCAATGGAAAAAAGACAGTGTCTTTAACAAATGGTGCTGGGAGAACTGGACAGAAACATGCAGAAGAATGAAACTAGACCACGTTCTTACACCATTCCAAGAATAAACTCAAAATGGATAAAGGACCTGAATGTGAGACAGGAAACCATCAAAACACTAGAGGAGAAAGCAGGAAAAGACCTCTCTGACCTCAGCTGCAGCAATTTCTTACTTGACACATCCCCAAGGGCAAGGGAATTAAAAGCAAAAATGAACTATGGGACTTCATGAAGATAAAAAGCCTCTGCACAGCAAAGGAAACAATCAACAAAACTAAAAGGCAACCAATGGAATGGGAAAAGATATTTGCAAATGACATATCGGACAAAGAGCTAGTATCCAAAATCTATAAAGAGCTCACCAAACTCCACACCCAAAAAACAAATAATCCAGTGAAGAAATGGGCAGAAAACATGAATAGACACTTCTCTAAAGAAGATATCCGGATGGCCAACAGGCCCATGAAAAGATGCTCAACGTCGCTCATCAGGGAAATACAAATCACAACCACACTCAGATATGACCTCACGCCAGTCAGAGTGGCTAAAATGAACAAATCAGGAGACTATAGATGCTGGAGAGGATGTGGAGAAACAGGAACCCTCTTGCACTGTTGGTGGGAATGCAAACTGGTACAGCCGCTCTGGAAAACAGTGTGGAGGTTTCTCAAAAAATTAAAAATAGACCTACCCTATGACCCAGCAGTAGCACTGCTAGGAATTTACCCAAGGGATACAGGAGTACTGATGCATAGGGGCACTTGTACCCCAATGTTTATAGCAGCACTCTCAACAATAGCCAAAATGTGGAAAAAGCCTAAATGTCCATCAACTGATGAACGGATAAAGAAATTGTGGTTTATAAACACAATGGAGTACTATGTGGCAATGAGAAAGAGTGAAATATGGCCCTTTGTAGCAACGTGGATGGAACTGGAGAGTGTGATGCTAAGTGAAATAAGCCATACAGAGAAAGACAGATACCATATGTTTTCACTGTTATGTGGATCCTGAGAAACTTAACAGAAACCCATGGGGGATGGAAAGGAAAAAAAAAAGTGGTTAGAGTGGGAGAGAGCCAAAGCATAAGAGACTCTTAAAAACTGAGAACAAACTGAGGGTTGATGGGGGGTGGGAGGGAGGGAAGGGTAGGTGATGGGCATTGAAGAGGGCATCTTTTGGGATGAGCACTGGGTGTTGTGTGGAAACCAATTTGACAATAAATTTCATACATTAAAAAAAAAGTTGAAACAATTTGAACAAAATAATGATGGTATTAAGTTATTAAGTCAGAATAAAATAAACATCCATTAGTCCATGGTGATATAAACAAATCAGTAAATAAATAGGGGAGATGGTTATTTTTCCTTATAGAATTTCAATTAATACATATAGAAGCAATGAAAGAAATAAAAATCACTATTAGTAAACCCCATAGTAGTAACCGTTACCATCAAGAACAACTGATAAATACTAAAACTAGTGGACACAAGTATGATGAGAAACAGGATATTTGAATGGTCTCAATGTATCTTCCTACAAGATATTTATTAATTATAAAGAAGAAAATAGTAACTGTACAGTGAAGCATAGGAAACACCTTAAACCAAGTGATTGAGGTTAATAACACCAGTATTAAGACATAACAGCATTAGCTATCTTCTGATATGATGCACTAAAAAGGGTACATCACTTCTGTCGTATTCTTACCAAAAACACATAACCTGAGTCTAATCATAGGAAATTATCCGACAAACCCCAATTAGGGACATTTTACAAAATAACTGCAATAAATAATAAATGCAATGTAGGATACTGGATTTGAACCTGGATCATAAAAACACATTAGTGGGACAAATGGAAAAAATCAAATAAGGTCTGAAATTAGTCAATAGTACTGTGTCAATATTATTTTCTTGGTTTTTGAGAATTGTACTATGATTATAATAAAGTGTTAACACTAGGGGAGGCTGGGTGAAGGATATATGGTAACTCATGCTATTTTTGTGACTTTTCTGCAAATCTAAAATGTTTTATTTAAAAAAAAAGGAGCTCATTGTCCAAATTTTTATTACTACTCTGAACACTTTTCTTAGTTTATTACTCATTTATATTTCAGTTTCTATAAATTTTCTGGTTCACTCACATTTTTATTGAATTATTGACTTTTGTACATTAAGAAAATTATATACATTGTATTAAGGAAATTAGCTCTTTGTGCATGACAAATTATTTTCTAGTTTGTCTTTTGATTTTTTTTTTATGGTAGGGTTGTGTGTGTATGTATAGATGTTTTTAACTGGTGATTTCTGCTGACCTGTGTGCAGAAAATAAATAGCAGCTAAGTGGCTTTAAGTCTTCTATGTAATCAAAAGACCACAGAATAGGAACAATACTTTATAAAAATGACTTTAAGAAACTGTTTCTTCTCTCCATTAAAAATTACATTTATTTAAAAATTTACATATGGTAAAATTTATCCTTTCTGGTATATAATTCGAGTTTTGACAAATGCATACACTTAAGTAACTTATAATCAAGATACAGAAACCTTCCATTACTAAAGCAAATTCTTTGTGTTACCATTTTGTAATCAGTCTGCCAGTTTTAACCCCTGACATCCACTGATTTGTTTTCTTTCCTTATAGTTTTGCCTTTTCCAGAATATTATATAAATGGAATCAAACAGTAAGTAGCCTTTTGAGTTTGGCTTCTTTTACTTAGCAAAATGCATTTGAGATTCATCCAAGTTGTTGCATGTATGACAGTTCATCATAGTTTTTATTGCTGAGTAGGATTCCATTGTATGGATATACCACAGTTTGTATATGCACCAGTTGAGGGACATCCTCTATTTTTATTTTCCTCTATTGTTAATGATCTGTAGGTCTAGTAAAGGGCAGAGGTGAGATTTTCCACTCAACAGGAATAAGTTTCTTCTGAAAAGTCCAGCTTAGAATTATGTCCCTGGGTAATATGTGCAAGAGGTTATACCAGGATAACTTACTTCTTCCCCTTAAACTATATTTAAAATTGAAGAGTTAGATTTATATAAAAGGAATAGGAGTTTGTCCTGAGTACAGTTAGATGATATTCTCAGAGCAGGCCTGACAAATATTCTGGAAGCCAAGACATTTGTAGAGTACTAAAAACTTTTTTAATTAAAAAAAATAACTGAAAAAAAGTAAAAATCACCCCAAAATCACACTTTAAAAATTTTGTAAAGCAAAAGTCCCCTTTCAGCCTATCTAATCTCACTTCTAAAAGGTTTACAGTTTGGTATGTATATTTCCCAGCTTTTTCCTAAATTTATTCAGAAATACCTGTATATACATATATCATACATATACAAATGCTTTTGTTTATAAAAATGCATTCACATTATACCATTTCTTGCTTTTTAAATTAGTACAAAATTCTGGACACCAAACAGATCAGAATGTATTCATACATATACCCCATTATTTTAATAGATGTACAGTATTCCACTAAATGAATGTATCATAATTTATTTATTCATTTTCCTATTGATGGACTGTTGGGTTTTATCCAATTTCTTTTTTTTGGTGACTTTGAGATATAATTCACATACATACAATTCATTACTTATAGTATATTCATAGAGTTGTACAATTATTATGACAATCAATTTTAGGACATTTAACCAACTTCTAAAGAAACCTCATACAATTCAGCTATCACCCTTAGCCCTGAGCAACCACTATCCACTTTCTGTCTCTATATATTTACAAATTCCGGACACTTCATATAAATGGAATCATATAATTATACAGTCTTTTGTGACTGGCTTCTTTCATTTAGCATGTTTTCAGGGTTATTCCGTGTTTATAGCATATATTAGAAATGTTCCTCTTATACTTTTTGAAAGAGTATGTAGGAATTTGTATTAATTCTTCAGTGTTTGCTAGAATTTATCTGAGAAGCCATTTGAGCCTGGGGTTTTCCTTGTATTTTTTTAAGTTATTAATTAACCTCTTTACTTGTTACAGACATTTTCAGATTTTGTTTCTGATTGGTTTCAGTAGTTTGTGTTTCTAGGAATTTTTCCATTCCATCTAAGTTATCTAATTTATTGGTATATGATTGTTCATAGTGTTCCTTCATAATACTTTTTATTTCTAGAAGATTGATAGTAATGTTCTCTCCTTCACTTCTGATTCTAGTAATTTGAGTCTTCTTTTTTCCCTGGTCAATCTAGCAAAAATTTTGTCACTTTTGCTGATCTTTTTCTGGAACTAACCATTAGTTTCATTGACTTTCTCTAATGTTTTTCTATTCTCTGTCACTTATTTATCTAATCTTTTTTATTCCTTCCTTTTGCTTGCTCTTAGTTTGCTCCTCTTTTCGCAGTGTCTCAAGGTATAAAATGATATGTTATTGATATGTGATATTTTTTCTTGTTAAATATAGGCATTTGTGTTTATAAATTTCTCTCCAAGCATTGCTTTTGGTGCATCCCACATTTTGGCATGTTGTGTCTTCATTTTCATTCATCTCAAAGGATTTCTTAATTTCTCTTGTGGTTTTTTACCTGACCCATTGGTCATTTAAAAGTGTGTCTACTTCATATTTCCAAGTTCCCCAACTTTCTGTTATTGGTTTCTAACTCAATTCCATGTAGTCAGAAGACATACTTTGCATGATTTCAGTCTGCTTAAATTTACTGAGGTTTGTTTTATGGTCTACGATATGATCTATCCTGAAGATATTTCATATGCCCTTGAGAAGAATGTGCATTCTGTTCTTGCTGGGTAGTGTTTTATAGATCACTTTAAAGTCTAGTTCATTATGGCGTTGTTCGAGTCTTCTATTTCCCTGCTTATTATCTAATTGTTCTATTATTCAAAATGGGGTACTAAATACCCCAATTCTTACTGTACACTTGTGTATTTCTCCCTTCATTTAGTTCAGTTTTTGATTCATGTATTTTGGTGCTCCATTATTAGGTGCATATATAATTTTGCTCTTCCTGATGGGTCTACTCTTTTATCACTACAAGATGTCACTCTTTGTGTCTAATGACATTTTTTGTTTTAAAGTCTATTTTATCTGGTATTAGTATAGCCACTCCAGCTTTCTTATAGTTGCATTTACCTGATAATTCTGTTTAACCTTCAATCTATTTGTATCTCCAAAGTGTAACCCCAACAAATAGCATAGAGGTGAATCTTGTGTGTTTTTCCCAGTCTGACAATCTCTGCCTTTAATTGGATTGTTTAATCCATTCATATTTATTGCTATTATTAATATAGGTGGACTTAAGATTGCCATTTTACTGTTTGCTTTTTATACGTCTCTGAGGTTTGTCTTTGTTTCTCTATTTATCCTTTGGCATTCAATATTTTCTAATTTAAGTTTCTTTAATAGTATTTTCAGTTATTTACACAGTGGTTGCTCTAGGGCTTACCATACAAATCTTAACTCAGTTGGCTTCAGATATATACAAACTAAATTCCAATGAGATATAAACACCTTATTCCTACATGAATCTATTCCTTTCCCCATTTTTTTATGGTATTATTGTTATACATATTATTTCTACATGTTATAAATCCAACAATACACTGTTATAATTATTATTTGATGAAATTTTATGTCTTTTAAAGAAGCTCAGAGAAGGAAGAAGAGAAAATATATATTTGTCATTTTTTTATATTAACTTTCTTATTTCCTATTTCTTTTCTTCACTTGTTCCTGTAGATTGGCGTGACCATCTGGAGTCATTTCTATAGTCCAATACAGTTTTGCTTCCACCCTATGTTCTGTTATTGGCAAATATATTGCATTTTTATATGTTATAAACCCAATAATGCAACTATATACATATTGCTTTATACAACTGTTTTAAAAATCAATTAAGAGAAGGAAAAATGCATTTAGACTGTCCTTCCTAATTATGTAATTACCTTTACCCATGCTATTTTTCTATATGTACAGATTTAAATTATTATCCAAAGTCACTGCTTTCTGCCTGAAGAACTTCCTTTACTATTTCCTATAAGTCAGGTCTGCCAACAACAACAGTTTTTGATGATGTGGGAAGGCTTATATTTTATCTTCATTTTCAAAAACAGCTTTATTGGATATAGGATTCTATATCGGCAGGTGTTTTCTTTGAGCACTTTGAATACGTTATCCCATTGCCATCTCCATTGTTTTTGATGAGAAGTTAGCAGTTAATCTGATTGGGGTTCTCTTGTAAGTGATGCTTCATTTTTCTCATGTTACTTTCAAGAGTTTCTCTTTGTCTTTGAGCTTTAGCACTTTTGTTATGATGGGTCTATGGATTTCTTCTTTATCCTACATGGGGTTTGTTGAAATTCTTGGATGTATAGGTGATGCTTCTCATCAAATTTGAGACATTTACAGCCATTATTTATTGGAATATGTTTTCTGCTTCTTTCTTCCTCTTCTCTTTTTCTTGTCCTCTTGTTAAAAGTATGTTGGGGTGCTTAATGGTCTTACTCTCTGTTAAATTTTCTTCAGTTTTTTTCTTCCTGTTCTTCAGCTAAAATAATATCATCTCATTTAATCCTTACAACCCAGTGAGGTAAGTAGTATTATTATCCTCATTTTATAGATGAGAAAACTGAGGCTCAGATTAAGTGACTTGCCAAGGTCACGAAATGGTAAGTGTGGCTGTGAAGTTCAAACACAAGTCCAATTCCAAAGTTTGTACTACTTCCTCTATATCATATATTCTTTCTATTCTCCAGCAACTACAAATAACTGAGGGATTTAGGAATGACTGACTCTCTTCTGGAGAACACTTTCTTCCCACCCTCCTTTAGTACTGTTTGCTAGTATGTTCCTCTTCTAAAATTCATACACCTAATACATAACATACATTAGATATTGATTCAATGTTTATTGCTTTGAATTCAATGATTGCTCAATGGTAGCTAGCTTAATGACTATGAGAACATTAATATTTTGATCTAAATGCTTTCATTAGAAAAATATATAGCTTTTTGAAGACACTGATAACTTCATGGGGAAGCCTTCGTTAAATGTATGGACTAACTTATGAAACAACGTATTGTCACTGCTGACAGTTCTTACTCAACAGCACTTGTTGATGTTTATGCCTGGGGTCTTGGTCATTTATTTACTGGTGGATATAAAGAAGGATAAATGAGCTCTAGTAAATAAATATTTCAACATGTAATTAGTTTTTTAGTTCTGCATATAGGAGGCAACCTTGGAAAGAATGTTATATTTAGGGACAAATATTTAAGACCCCAGATGAATTATAAAGATTTTTTAACCTTGGAAATAATCTTTTGTAATTTATCCTGAGAAAATGATACTCTTTGTACCCTACACTTCATACTTCCCATATGTCTGTCCTATATAGTCTTTGATTATAAAAAATGTTTCCTACCAATTTGTTCTGAAACAGAGGGGGATTATCTTAGATTTTTCTCTCCCTCAGTTAGTTTCTCTTCTTCAAATCCAAGCAAATTGCTATCTATACACAAATCCCAGATCCAAGATTCTGATGCAAGAAAGACCTCCTGGGACTCACCATCTATATATCTTTTAGCTACCACTGATTTCTGTAGTGTTATCTGTAGCAGATGATATGAGAGAAGCAGCCTGGAGATCTGACCGTTGTTTTTTGTTCTTTCCAAATTCTATCACCAATATTTTCCCACGTAGTTTATATCCATTTACTAGATGCAATGCTTGCTGTGCTAGCTCCTTATCTAAAAGAGAAAGAAAAAAGCATCAATTTACATAGGGCTTAGTAATTCAATTCTATTTCAAGTCTAGTTTATGTTGTTTTGCCTTGGAGTTAAATATAGGCTACAAGCCTATATAGTTCTTAATTTTATTATCTTTTCCATAATCTCAAATTTGTATAACTCAGCAAGATTAAACTAATGGCTAAGAATGACAATAAAAACTTAAAATGATGTTTGAATGTCTCCTAACACAAAGATAAAGGTAAAGAAACAAGAATATAGACAGTGTGACAAAGCTATAACCAATAATCTATAAACCTCTTAGAAAACAGATTATAGGTATTATGATAATGAAACCATTTTCAAAATGGACGACACAAATAAAAGATGTTACCATGGTACTGAGAACATTTTGCTTTTTTCTTTTGATGGGAGAGTGGGAGCCCTCATTGGAATAAATAAGTTTAAGAAATCTTATAGGCATATGGATACTTGAGGTGTGAGTATACAGTGTATAGCAAGGATAGCAGGAGTTTTCAACTTTCAACTGTTTTTAACAGTCTCAGAGCCTGTATGTAGAAAATTTAGAAGTGGAATTATTGCCCAGAGTCTGTGAAATCATAAGTAGACAAGCAATGTCTTTAGACTAAACCAATTTATGTCTCACATATGTATATACTACAAATTTTCAAATGTTATACTGCTGTTATAAAACAGATATACACCTTAAAGTACTGAGTTTATAAAATATTTTTATTATATATTTTTCAATTAATGGATTATATTAGCTTGGGGTCAATGAAAAATATTTTAAGTTTAAAAGGGGTCCTCCCACAAAAGGACTGAAAACCGCTAGTGTAGAGGATCCACAAACCTTAACAAGATAGGAAAAATAGTTTAATCTAAAGAAGTTAATTCTAAAGAAGCAGAGGGGAGTTTGGTATGGCTTATGTGTAAAAGCACTTGCCTATACTTAGATTACTAGGCTGTTTATAAGTAATGGTAGTTAGGGATAATGAAAGGTAGAGCTCCTACCCAGCTTCCACCAGAAAAGACAGTCTGGTCTGCTATAGAAAATGAAATTCCTGGGGCGCCTGGGTGGCGCAGTCGGTTAAGCGTCCGACTTCAGCCAGGTCACGATCTCGCACTCCGTGAGTTCGAGCCCCGCGTCAGGCTCTGGGCTGATGGCTCAGAGCCTGGAGCCTGTTTCCGATTCTGTGTCTCCCTCTCTCTCTGCCCCTCCCCCGTTCATGCTCTGTCTCTCTCTGTCCCGAAAATAAAAATAAAACGTTGAAAAAAAAATTAAAAAAAAAATACATTTAAAAAAGAAAATGAAATTCCTGTATTATTGTTCTCTTTTAATTATGATACTGAGATCAAGTAGTAAGATGGAAACAATAGTTAAAGGAATTTATCATCACCCCCTAGTTAATTATGAATTACTAGTGAATTAGCATGTTAACATATAATCTCTTAGTCCTAAAGGAATAGGGCAGACTAGGGTATTCTAACAGGATACCAATATATTAATAAGTAATATAATCTGAACTAGAAATACCATCATCAGCAAAGGGAAGGTCCATTTTGATAGAGTGAGAAGGGAAGTGCTATGACTGGAGAAACCTGAGGACAATGGGATAAGGCGGTCATGCACTGTCAGTGGAGGAGAGGAAGCATAGGAGGGAGGGTGGAAGAACACTGAAAACATATTTTCCTTACTTCTCTTTCCTTCTTCCCATGTGTTTGTTCAAGCATATGCTTCTCACGTGATATGAAGAAATCAAAGGGCTATATCTAAATTAGAGAGGGTATAAATAGTCTCTAATGAACTGATGCTACAATTAATTATCCAGATAAAGCTACTTACTGGGAAAGGTGATAAAAGCTTGCCCCCTCATTCGTCCAGTCATCATTCGGAATTGAATTGGTGGTCCTTTTTTCTCCTGGAACCGAGCGAACAATGAGACAAGGTCTTTTTCGGTCACCCGAGGGCTAAGGTTCTTCAGGTATAACACCTAATGTAAACCGAGGATCAACAGAAATAGCACATGAGGGAGGTAAGGCAACTATTTCACTGTAGTAAGAATTAGTTTCAGATAAAGATGGCAGATTGAATACATGCATCTAATTTTACTCCCTCCAGAAAACTCTCTAAAACTATAGGGCCTTTTTTTTTTTTTAAACACAAACCCACGAGGTCAGAAAGAACGAGGAAAGGAGGCAATAGCAGCAGTACTCTGGAAGCTGGAAAATAATTAGATAAGTGTACTCAAGAAAGCTGAATCTTAAACCAGAAGTGGGGAAATCCAGGAACTAACCCAAACTACACCTAAGAATCCACAAACAGTTTAGGAACTGAAAGCTTCAGGTACCTCTGAAAATGAAGGTAAAGGGATGAGATTAAGATAAGGTGGGAAGGTTGAAAGTTGCTTAAAAACCAACTAGATCTTGAAAGATCCTCCCCTAAGATTAGCTACTGGAGAAAGGCCAACCCCAATCATGGTGAATACTGGTAGCTCATTTTCTAGATATGGGGAGTGTCAGGCACAGATGAGGGTGTAAATACTATATCTGAACACAAGAAGATTAAGAGAAATAATGCACACTAAATATGATTAGCCCCAAGAGAAAAGATTTAAAAAAATACTGATTTGGGATGGGGAATTTCTCCAACAAATGGACCAGCCAGATGACTTTAAAGTGAAGCTAAAAGTCAGCAAGGGCCACTCAGGTGCTTAGAGCGTCCAATCTGCTTTTTGGCGCCTACTCATATATATATAGGCACAGATTACCCGGATCTGGTATCTACTGTATCTGTGGGAAGCCTCTAATGTGAAAGAGAGAACAGAACAAACAAACAGAAATGAAAGCAAATGAAAAAGAAAACAGACCATGCAAGGAAGAAAACTTCAAAAAAAATCACTAGTACCCTCAGAGAAAGGAGACAATATTCTATTAGGATGGGATGCTATAAACACACACACACACACACACACACACACACACACACATTCAAGAAAACAAGAGCCCTCGAAAGCAAATAAATTTAAGTTCTTATCGGCTTAAAATAGATTGTTATGTTTTAAGGAAACCCCATTGTAACCCTAAAGAAAAGACCTATAAAAGATAAAAGGAAAAAAAGGAAAAATACATTAGTACAAAAAATCAATGAAACAAAAAGGAAGACATCAAGAGAGGAAAAGAGGGACAAAAGAGCTACAAGACAGAAAACAAATAATAAATGATGATAGTAAGTCCTTACCGATAATTACTTTACATGTAAGTATGTTAAACTCCCTAATCAAAGACACAAGAGTGGTTGAATGATTAAAAAAACAAGATCCAAGTATAATCTGTCTACAAGAAACTCACTTTATATTTAAGGGCACATATAAACTAAAAATGAAAGGATAGAGAAAGATATTCTATAAAAATGATAACCAAAGAAAGCAGGGTTGGCCATGCGTATATCAGATGAAATAGACTTTAAGTCAAAATTGTCACAAGAGACAAAAATGGGCATTATATAATGACAAAAGGGTTAATTTACCTAGAAGATATAACTATAAATAAATATGCACCCAACATCAGAGCACCTAAATATATGAAGCAAACAGTGAGAAGTGAAAGGAGAAATACACAGCAATACAATACTAGGAGATTTCAATACCTTACTTCCAACAGCAGAAGGAAAACTAGAAATTTCACAAATATGTGGAAGGAAACTAAATGTCATACTTTTAAGCAACCAATGGGTCAAGGAAGAAATCAGAAGGGAAATTATAAAATATCTTGAGACAAATGAAATCAGAAGATAACAATATTTATGGGATACAGCAAGAGCAGAACTAAGAGGGAATTTCATAGTGATAAATGCCTACATTAAAAAAGAAGATCTCATGGGGCACCTGGGTGGCTCAGTCAGTTAAGCATCAGACTCTTGATTCTGGCTCAGGTCATGATCGCATGGTCGTGAGATTTAGCCCTAGCTCGGGTTCTGTCCTAGCCCTAGCTCGGGTCCTTCTCCCTCTGTCCCTCCCTTGCTCATGCTCACGTGTTCTCTCTCTCTCTCTCTTTCTCTCAAAAACAAAAACAAAAAGTCTTACAGATGCCTGGCTTAGTTGGTGGAATGTGTGACTCTTGATCTCAGGGTCTTGAGTTCAAGCCCCACCTTGGGCAGTTGAGCCCACTTAAAAAATAAAATAAAGGGGTACCTGGGTGGCTCAGTCGGTTAAGTATCTGGCTCTTGATTTCACCTCAGGTCATGATCTCACGGTTGGTGAGTTTGAGCCCCACATCATGCTCTGTGCTGACAGCGTGGAGCCTGCTTGGGGATTCTCTTTCTCCCTCTCTTTCTGCCCCTCCCCTTGCTCGTGTGCTCTCTCAAAATAGACAAATAAACTTTTAAAATATATATATATATTAATAAAATAAAATAAGATTTCAAATAAACAACTTAACTCTACAATTAAGGAACTAGGAAAAGAAGCAAACTAAGTCCAAAGTTAGTAGAAGGAAAGAAATAAAAACTAAAGCAGAAATAAACAAAGGAGATTAGAAAAACTAGAAAAAAATCAACTAAACTAATAGCTGGCTTTTTAAAAAGAGCAACAAAATTGACTGCCTTTGGCTAGGTAGAGGAAAAAGGAGGGAAGACTCAAATAAAATCAGAAAAAAAAAAAGAGGAGATGTTATAACTGATGCCACAGAAAAAGAAAGGATTACAAGAGACTACTATGAACAACTGTATGCCAACAAATTGGATAACGTAGAAAAGGATAAATTCTTAGAAATGTACAACCTACCAAGACTAAATCATGAATAAATAGAAAATCTAACGAGATTTATAACTAGTAATGAGATTGAATCAGTCTTCAAAAACCTCACAGCACAGAAAAGCCCAGGACCAGATGGTTTCATGGGTGAATTCTACCAAACACTTAAAGAAGAATTAATATCAATCCTTCTAAATGTTTACACTAACAATGAAAGTATCAATCCTTCTAAATGTTTACACCCTAACAATGAACTGCATGAAAACGAAATAAGAAAAAAGCCAATCCCATTTACAATAGTATCAAAAAGAATAAAATGCTCAGAAATAAACTTAACCATGGAGCTTAAAGACTTGTACACAGAAAACTACATAACATTGATGAAAGAAATTGAAAAAGACACAAATAAATGGAAAGCTATCCCATATTCATTGACTGCAAGTACTATCAAAATGTTCATACTACCCAAAGTGATTTACTGATTCAATATAATCCTTATCAAAATCCCAATGTCAATTTTTATGGAAATAAAAAAATCCTCAAATGCATATGGAATCATAACAGATCCCAAGTAGACAAAATAATCTTGAGGAAGAAGAACAAAGCAGGAGGCATCATATTTCCTAATTTCAAGCTACAGTAATCAAAACAGCATGGTACTGGCATAAGAAACAAACATATTGACCAATAAAACAGAATAGGGAGCCCAGAAATAAACCACATATTTATGGTACACTGACCTTTGACAAGGGGGCCAAGAATACACAATGGTAAAAAGATAGTCTCATAATAAATGGTGTTGAGAAAACTGGATACCCACAGCAAAAGAATTAAAGTAGATGCTTAACTCACACCACACATAAAAATCAACCCAAAATGGATTCAATATTTTAAAATAAGACCTGAAACTCCAAAAACTCCTAGAAGAAAAATTAGGGAAAAAATCTTCTGGACAATGATGTTGGCAATGACTTCCTGGATATGACATCAAAGCACAAGCAACAACAAAAGCAAAAACGAACAAGTATGATTAGAACTAAAAACCTGTACAGCCAAAAAAAATCAGCAAAATGAAAAAGCAAGGCACAGGAGAAAATATTTGCAGATCATATATCTGATATCTGATAAAGGATTAATATCTAAAACATATAAGGGACTCCTGAAATGCAATAGCAAAACAAAACAAAACAAAAAACCCCAAATAACCCAATTTTAAAAATGGGCAAAAGACCTGAATAGTCATTTCTTCAAAAATGACATACAAATGGCCAACAGGTATATAAAAAGATGCTCAATATTACTAACTATCAGGAAAATGCAAATCAAAACCTCAATGAAATACTACTTCACATCTGTTAGGATGGCTATTAATAACAACAACAACAAAAAGTAAGTGTTGGTGAGGATATGGAGAAATTCTAAGCCTTGTATGCTATTGGTGGGAATGTAAATCATTATAACCACTATGGAAAACAGTACGGAGGTTCCTCAAAAAATTAAAAGTAGAACTAACATACAATCCTGCAATCCCACCCATGGGTATATACCCAAAAGAACTGGAATTGGGATCTGGAAGAACTATCTGCATTCCCTTGTGCAGTGCAGCATTATTTACAATAGCAAAGACATGGAAACAACCTAAATGTCCACTGACAGATGAATGGATAAAGAAAATGTGTATAAATACAATGGAATATTATTTGGCCTTTTAAAAAAAGAAAATCTTTTCATTTGCTACAAGATAAACTTGGAAGACACTATTCCAAGGGAAATAAACAAAACACAGAAGAAATACTACATGATCCCATTTATATCAGGCATCCAACACAGCCAAACTCATAAAAGCAGAGTAGAATCATGTTTACTGTGAGGCTGGGAGGAGGGCTAACTGGGGAGATGTTCATCAAAGATGTTCATGCAAGATGAATAAATCCTATAGATCTACTGTACAGCATGGTGCATATAGTTATCAATACTGTATCAGATACTTAAAATTTATTAAGAGGGTAGATCTTATGTTAAATGTTATGATAAAACAAAGGAGGAGGAAGGAAATTTCTAGAGGTGATGGTTAAGTTTAGGGCATTGTATATGGTGATAGTTTCATGGTGTACATTTATTTTCAAACTCATCAAGATTCATACATTAAATATGTACAGCTTTACTGGATGTTGTAAGTGATGAATCACTAAATTTTACTCCTGAAAACAGTATTACACTATATTTTAACTAGAAAGTAAATAAAAAATTGACAAAAAAATGCAAAATAAATATGTACAGCTTTTTCAAATGTCAATCATTCTTCAATTAAAAAAAGACAGCCAAGGAAATGAAGGACTAGTACACTGAAGACCACAAAACATTGCTAAAAAAAATTAAAGAAGACACAAATGCAAAAATGTCCCATGTTCATGGACTGGAAAACAATATTGTTAAAATTTACACACTACCTAGTGATCTACAGATTTAATGCAATTCCTATCAAAATCCCAATAGTTTTTATAGGAATAGAAAAAAACAATCCTAAAATTCATATGGAACCACAAGAGACCCCAAATAGCCAAAGCAATCGTGAAAAATAAGAACCAAACTGGAGGCCTCTCACTTAATTTTGAAACATATTACAAATCTACAGTAATCAAAAGAGCAAACTAGCATAAAGACAGTTATATAGACCAATGGAAGAGAATAGAACCCAGAAATAAACTCACACATATACAGTCAACTGATCAACATAGGGGCAAGAATACATAATTTGGAAAAGATAGTTCCTTCAACAAATGGTGCTGGGAAAAGTTGGTATCCACATGCAAAATAACAAAACTGGACTCTTATTTTATACCACACACAAAAGTCAACTCAACTGAATTCAGTCAAAATCCAGTCAACTGAATATTACATGAGAAGCACAGGCAGCAAAAGCAAAAATAAAGTGGGACTACATCGACTGAAATACTTCTGTACAGCAAAGGAAACAATCAGCAAAGTGAAAAGGCAACCAACAGAATGGAAGAATATATTTATAAACCAAATATCTTATTAGAAGTTAATATCTAAAATATATAAGGAACTCTTACAACTCAACAGCAAAAAGACAGATAACCCAATTAAAAAAAAAAAAAACACGCAAGGGGCACCTGGGTGGCTCAGTCAGTTGAGCAACCGCCTCCTGCTTTCAGGTCAGGTCATGATCTCACAGGTTCATGAGATTGAGCCCCACATTGCAATCTGGGCTGACAGCATGAAGCCTGCTTGGGATTCTCTTTCTCCCTCTCCCTCTGCCCCTCTGCTGCTCACTCTATCGCTCTCAAAAATAAATAAACATTAAAGAATAAAAAATTTTAAAAATGGGCAAAAGACCTAAATAGACATTTCTTCAAAGAACACATACAGGAAATAATTTGGCAAGGATGTACACAAATTGGAATTCCTGTACACTATTGGCAGAATGTAAAATGGTGCAGCCACTATGAACAGTATGGAGGTGCTACAAAAAATTAAAAATAGAACTACCATATGGTCCAGAAATCCCACTTCCAGATACTTATCCAAAAGAATTAAAATCAGAATATCAAAGAGATATCTGAACACATATGAAAACACTGTTCACAATAGCCAAGAGGTGGCAATATCCATCATGGATGAATGGATAAAGAAGATGTGGTATACACATACAATGGAATACCATTCATCCAGAAAAAGGAAGAAAATCTGGTCATATGCTACAACATGGATGAATCTTGAGTGCATTATGCTAAATGCAATAAGCCAGTCACAGAAGGACAAATACTACATGATTTCACTTATATGTGGTTATCTATAGTAGTCAAACTCATTGAAGCAAAAGTAGAATGGTGGCTGTCAGGGGCTGAAGGGAGAGGGAAATGGGGAGTTGCTATTCAGTACTTATGAAGTTCAGTCATGCAGGATGAAAAGTTCTAGAGATGTGCTGGACAACATTGTGCCTATAGTTAACAACACTGTAACGTATACTTAAAATATTGTTAAGAGGGTAGATCTCAAGTTACATTATTGTTAACGGGGTAGATCTCAAGTTACATGTGTTTTACTACAATAAGAAAAGATGGAAGAAAAAAAATCTCTATATGTTAGTTAGAATAAACTATAACCTTTACAGTTTAATGGAACTTGAGAAGAATTCAGAGAAAAGCGGCATAAGCAAAGAGCTAGAAAATAGAGCCCACTTAAATGAGTTAACCACTAAAACACAAATAAATATATTAAACGTTATATAATAAGAGTCTGTGTCTCAAAGACTTTAAAAGCTGGATATTGCATATTTAGATTTAACTACACTTGTATCATAAAGGCAAAGGCACAGATTGACTGACTTGTGATTCACTTAAGTAATTTCAGGTGATCTAGAGTTTTGGCTCTGAAATACTTATCATAAAAGCATCATCAAATTAAATAACCATAGAAAGGAGTATGTGAAACATACTGCAAGTTTCTCACCAAGTAGGAAAGATCCATACTAAGATGGCTCCCTTTGATATGAACATTTTTTAAAAATCAAGATGACTTCTGGTAGACGTGGCTTGGTCACTTCTTGCTTGGATGCATCTTCTCTGCTCCAAACACACACACACACACACACACACACACACACACACACACACACACAGATATGTATGAACATATCACCAACATACATATATATTCACACACACAGGTATGTATGTATGTACGTATCACCAACATACATATATATTCACACACACACAAACGCGCGCGCGCACACACACACACACACACACACACACACAAAGAAAGATACAGCTAGGCTCAAAAACAAGATTACCATTTCTGTGAAACAGAAAAACAGATACTCAAGTGATAGTACAGGATGAAACTTCCTGGCATCCCTCTGCAATATACAGTTCTGTTTTGCATGTTTTGAACTTTACATAAATAGTATAAAACTGTATGCATTTTTATGCAGGTATCTGTTTTAAATTTTTAAAAAGTAGATTATTTTTTAGAACAGTTTTAGATTTACAGAAAAACTGAGAAGGTAGTACAAAGAGTTCCCACATACCCCACACCCAGTCTCCCCTATAATTAACATCTTACATTGCTATGGTGCATTTGTTAAAATGAATGAATGAATATTGATACCTTATTATTAACCAAAGGCCATAGTTTATTTAGATTTCCTTAGTTTTTCCCTAATATCCTTTTCTTGTTTCAGGATTCCATCCAGGTTACCACAGTACATTTAGTTTTCATGTGTCTTTAGGCTCCTCTTGGTTGTGGCAGTTTCTCAGACTTCTTGTTTTTAATGATCTTGACAGTTTTGAGGAATCCTGGTCAGGTATTTTGTAGGATGGCCCACTACTAGATTTTTTTTTTTTTTTGGTGTTTTTCTCATGTTAGATTGGGGTTATGGATTATGAGAAGGAAGACCAGAGAGGAAAGTTCAATTTTGAACATATCACATCAAGTATGCATACTATCATCGTGATTAATGACTGTTGATGTTGGCCTTGAACAACTGGCTGAGACAGTGTTTGTTAGGTTTCTACGCTGCAATATTAGTCTTTTTTTCTTGCCTTTCCATACTGTACTCTTCGGAAATAAGTCACTCAATACCTCAAAACTAAGAAGTGGAAAGTTATGCTCCCCCAGTTTGAGATGGAGCATCTATGTAAATTATTTAAAATTCTTCTGTGTGGGATATTTATCTTATCTCCCCCAGTTATTTGATTTACTCAATCATTTTATTATCAGTATGCAGTCATAGCTATTTATCCTATACTTTAGGTTATAATCCAATATTAATTCACCTAGTTTGTTGCACAAGTTGTTCCAGCTTTGGTCACTGGAAACTCTTTCAGTTGGCTCTTGTGCTCCTTTGGCATATTCCCAACACTGTTTTTATGTTGTTGTTTTCAGCACTTTCTTACTTTCTGTCACTACAAAATGTTCAAGGCTCATCTTGTACATTTCCTGCCCCACTACTAGAATTAGTCATATCTCTAAGGAGTCCTGGTTCCTTTTACAAGAGAATGGTATTACAAACTAAGATTTGGGTACTGAACATGCTTGTTGCCAATGGAGTATCACTTCATTTAGACCCTCTCAGCTGACAGAGAAAAAATTATGCTTATACTAACCTGTGTATATATACATATCTATAAATATTTTATATATAATCATCTATATCTATACTAAGCTAAACATGATTTCATGCTGCTGTCTCCAACTCTAAACCATTATATGGATCATTCTAGCTTCTTTTCTTTGCTTGTTTGTGAATTCTACCAGTGAGAAACCTGGCTCCCACCACCTGCCATCCATTTACTTAATTGCTCCATTTCATTATACATGTGTATCAGTATCAGGATTGTTAACCAGTACCCTCATGAGACACAACCTTATTAACTAGGGTACAGTGATTATGTGCAACCTTATTAACTAGGGTACAGTGACTTCTGTTTTTAGTCTTCTAGACTCCACATATTTCCAAAGATACTTAAGTCAGCATCTTTCACCCACATACCTTCATTGAGGTTGCTTCATATATCTGTAAGATTGTCTTGTCATAGTCTTCATTCTTTCCCGGGGTTCCCCAACCTCTCAAATGATTTTTTAATATTTGTATACATTAAGGGTCACTCTTCATGCTGTACAGTTTTATGGGCTTTGACAAATGCATATCTTGCATCCACCATTACATTATCTTATAGAATAACTTTACTGCCTTAAAAATGCTGTGCTTCCCCTATTTCTCTCTTCTCCAACCCCCTGAACTCCTGGCAACCATTGGTCATTTACTATCTCTACATTTTTGTGTTTTCTGTAATGTCACATAATTGGAATCATACAGTATATAGTCTTTTAATACTGGCTTTCACTTATTAATATATTTATAGTTCCTCTGTGCCTTTCTGTGGCTTGTCAGCTCTCTTTATTGACGAATTATATCCCACTGTATAGATGCAGCACAGGTGAATGTATCCATTCATCTACTGAAGGACATTCTAATTGCTTCCAGTTTTTGGCAATTATGAGTAAAACTGATAAACATTCACATGCTGGTTTTTGTATAAATATAGGTTTTCAAATCAATTGGGTAAATAACAGCGTAATTACTGGATTATACAGTAAAACAATGTTTAGCTTTGTGAGACTGCTGAACTGACTTCAAAGAAGTCGTAACATTTTCTATTCTCACCAGCAATGAGTAGGAGTTCCTGTTGCTCATCATCCTCAATAGCATTTAGTATTGTCAGTTTTATTGTGAATTTTAGCCATTCTAATAGGTGTGTAATGGCATCTCACTGTTGTTTTATTTTGCAATCCCCTGATGACAGCGATGATGAGCTGCTTTTCATATGCTAATTTGACATGTATATAACTTCTTTGGTGAGGTGACTGTTCTTACATTTTGCCCATTTTTTAATCGGGTTGTTTGTTTCACTACTGTTGAGTTCCATGTCTTTGTGAAAAAGACAGTGTCTCAAGGACATGTCTTTGTATTTTGGATGAAAGTCCTTTATTAGAAATGTTTTACAAATATTTTCTTCTAGTCTGTGGCTTGGCTTTTGATTTTCTTAAAAGTGTCTTTCACAAAACAGAAGTTTATAAATTTAATAAAGTCTGATTTATCAATTTTTTTCTTTCACAAATTATGCTTTTGGTGTTGTGTCTATAGATGCATCACCAAACACAAGGTCATTTAGATTTTCTATTTTCTTCTATAAGTGTTATAGTACTGTGCTTTACATTTAGATCTATGACCTATTTTGAGGTCATTTTTTGAGACCTCATTTTTGAGATCTCATTTTGAGATCTGTGTTTAGATTCCTATTTTGCATGTAGATAACCAGTTTGTTGTTTTAGCATAATTTGTTGAAAAGACTACCGTTTCTTCATTGAACTGCCTTTGCTCCCTTGTCAAAGATTAGTTCATTATATTTGTGTGAGTCTATTTCTGGAGTCCCTATTCTGCTCAATTGATCTATGTCTTTTTTTCACCAACACCACCCTTTTTGATTATAGTAAATCTCAAACATGGATAGTATTAGTCCTCCAACTTTGCTCTTCTTCAGTATTATGTTGGATATTCTGGGTCTTTTGTCTTTCCACATAAACTTATAATCAGTTGGTCTATATCTACAAAATAGCTTGCCAGGATTTTGTTGGGATTGTGTGGAATCTACATATCAATTTGGGTACAACTGACTTCTTAACAGTGTTAAGTCTTGCAATCCATGAACATAAATATCTCTGCATTTATCATCTTCTTTAATTTTTCATCAGAGTTTTTATAGTTTTCTGTACATAGATCCTGTACATATTTTGTTAGATTTATACGTAAGTATTTTACTTTTTGTGGTGCTTTTGTAAACAGCATTGAGTTTTAAATTTAAATTTCAATTGTTCATTTCTCGGTGTACAGAAAAGCAATTGGCTTTTGCATATAAACCTTGTATCCTCCAACCTTGCTATATTGCATTTATTAGTTCCCATAGTTCTTTCACATTGTTGTTATTGATTCTTCGGAATTTTCTACATAGACATACATGTCATCTGTGAAAAAAGACAATTTTTTTTTCTTCTCAATCTGTGTGCTGTTTCTTTTCTTATTGCACTAGTTAGCATTTCTAGTACAATACTGAAAAGAAGCAGGGAGAGGGTACATCTTTGTCTTATTCCTGATCAAAGGGGAAAGCACCCAGTTCCCCACCATTAAGTATGTTAGCTGTAGGGTTTTGTAGATATTCTTAAGGAGGTTGAGGGTGTTTCTTTCTATTCCTAGTTTGCTGAGAGTTTTTGTCATGAATGAGTTTTCATTTTGTTAAATGCCTTTTCTACATCAATTGAAATAATTATATAATTTTTCTTTAGTTTGTTGATGTGGTAGATTATATTAATTGATTTTCAAATGTTGAATCAGCCATAGACACCTCGAATAAATCTTGCTTGATCATGAAATATAATTATTTTTATACCTGTTGGATTTCATTTCCAAATATTTTAATTTTTCAATCAAACTATTTTTATTTTCCTAAAATTTAAGATTTTTCTCTGTGCTCTGAGAGATATTGATCTGTAGTTTTGCTTTATTTAATGATTTTATCTGGTTTGGGTATTAAGCTAAGGCTGGTTTCATAAAATGAGTTAGAAAGTTTCTATTTTGTGGAAAAGATTATAGAGAATGGGTATCATTTTATATGATTCCATTTTCACCCCTCTTGGCATATCAATTATATTTCATTTTATAATTTTTTAGTGGTTGCCTAAGAGTTTACAATACTCATTTATGACTAATCTAAGCCCACTCTCAAATAACATCATACCACTTCACAGGTAGTGCAGGTAACTTATAATAGTTATATACACCAAATACTAATTCTTCCCTCCTATTCCTTATAACATTCCTGCCTTATAACATTCATTTATCAATATGCTATAATTACCTAACACATTACTTTGAATAGTTATCTTTTAGATCACTTAAAAATAAGAAAATAAAAGATTTCATTTTACCTTCACGTATTCCTTCTCCTATGCTCTTCTTTTCTTTATAGAGATCTGATTTTCTGGCCTATATCATTTTCCTTCTCTCTGGAAAAACTTACATTTTTTTTTTCTCACAAGACAGATTTACTGCTGACAAATTCCCTCAGTTTTTGTTTGTCTGAGAAAGTATTTTTTGGTTAACTTTAGAAGGATTGTTTTGCTGTATACAGATTTCTAGATGGGTGTTTTTTTCCTTCAATACTTTAAATATTTCACTTTTCTCTTCTTGCGTGTCTGATTTCTGATGAGAGATCCAATGTAATTCTTATTGTTCCTCTATAGGTAAAGTGTTTCCTCTGGGTGTTTTCAAGATTTTCTCTTTGGATCAGTATTCTGTGTTTGAACATGATACACTTAGTCTGGGGTTATTTATCCTGATTGATATTGTCTTCCCAGATCCTGAATCTGTGGTCCCGTGTCTACCATTAATTTTGTAAACTTCTCAGCCATTCCTACTTCAGCTATCTCTTCTGCTCCTTTTCTTTATTCTCCTTCTGGTATTCCAATCACATGTATGTTATACCTTTTGAAATTGTCCATAGCTCTTGGATATTATTTTCAATTTTTTTACAGTTCTTTTTCTCTTTGCATTTCAGTTTGGAAGGTTTTTATTGACATGTCTTCAAGCATATGGATTCTTTCCTTGGCCACTTCCAGTCCACTGATGAATCTATCAAAAGCATTTCTTTTTAGTGTTTCTGATTTCTTGCATCTCCTTCTGATTCTGAGTTTCTATCTGCTTACACTACCCATCTGTTCTTGCATATTGTTTATTTTCTCTAATAGATTCTTTAGCATATTAATCATAGTTATTTTAAATTTAAGTTAAATTTAGGGGCACCTGGGTGGCTCAGTCGGTTGAGCGTCCGACTTCGGCTCAGGTCACGATCTCACGGTTCGTGAGTTCGAGCCCCGCGTCAGGCTCTGGGCTGATGGCTCGGAGCCTGGAGCCTGCTTCCGATTCTGTGTCTCCCTCTCTCTCTGCCCCTCCCCCATTCATGCTCTGTCTCTCTCTGTCTCAAAAATAAAAATAAACATTAAAAAAAATTTAAATTTAAGTTAAATTTAAATATTATCATATAATTCTAAAACTTGCATATCTGAGTTTGGTTCTGATGTTTGCTTGGTCTCTTCAGACTGGCTTTTCTTTTAGCATGCCTTGCCATTTTTTTTGTTGAAAACTGGACATGATGTCTAAGTTAAGAGGAGTTAAGGTAAACAGGCCATTAGTACAGGTTTTATGTTAATCTGGCAAGGAGTTGATGGTGTTTAGTGTTTACTCTAGCTGTAGGTGTCAGAGGTTTCAATTTCCCCTAATGTTCTTGCTTTTTCTCCCCTATTTTCTTTCAGATTCCCTAATACCTCCTTAAACGGAGTCTGAATCTTGCAAGTCTTTCAGCTGTAGTCCGTAGTTATTATATTGAAGCCCCATTGATCTGTGGGGCAGGGAGAAACATTCTGTAATCACATAATTAAGTCTCAAGTCTTTTAGCCTGTCTGTGTCCCCAGCCTGTAACCTTCACAAGTGTCTTCTAGTCCCCCCCCCCCCCTTAGATGAGACAGGAAGGTTAGAGGCCTCGGGAGTTGGATAATTTCCCTTCTCCCAGGCTGGAGAAGGCTTAGGTAAAGATGTTTCACTTGCTGGGTATCCCTTTGTTAGGTAGAAGCTCTGGGTAGATTTCAAAATGATTACTTTTCCCTTCCTCATGCCAGGAACAGGAGATTGTTTCTTGGCCCTTCCCCTTGAGAACTTAATGGAGTTCCTGGAGGTAAAAATCATGAAAATATGAGGGCCTTCATAGACTGAGGCCCCTAGAGTTTGTCACTCAAACAATCTACACCCTGCTTCCAGCAGTTTGTCAAAGTTACTGCATAAGTGTCCCTACCAGTTTATGGCTACAGTGCTTTCTGCTCCTGAAAAGCAGATCTGGGCTGTGATTCTCTGTAATTGCCTGTCTTTCCAGACTTGGGGGTTGCAATTTGCTTTGTGACTTCAATTCTCTGATGGGTCCAAGAAAAGTCATTGCTGTTTTATTTGTTCAGCTGTTTTTCTTGTTATAAGACATGAATGATAACTTCCAAGCACTTTACACATTGGAGCTAAAACCTGAAGTCTGCAAGTAGCTTTTTTCATTCAACATTATGTTTGTGAGTTTCATGTATATTGATACCTGTAATTCTATTTTATTCATTTTCTATACTGTACAATATTCTATTTTATGAATATACCATGCTTTATCCATTCTCCTGCTGATGAACAAGTGTGCTGTTTATAAACTGTGCTACGATGAATATCTTTATAACATCTAATGTTCACATGTAAGAGTTCCTCTAAGATTGATACCTAGGAGTGGAATTGCTGACTTATAGTGTATGAGCATCTTCCATTTTACTAGATATTGCTACAGAGTTCATAAAAGTGATTGCCCTCATTTATATTCACCTCATTTATATTCATTCATTGGCACTGTCAGGCCTTTAAATGTATACCAACTTCCTGGGTGTTAAATGGTTTCTCACTGTAGTTTTATTTTACATTTCTTTGATTACTTATTAATAAGATTTTGTAATTAATTGGTTTTTCATGTTTTCTCTTCTGTGAGTTTCTTGTTCATATCTTTTGGCCATTTTCATTGGGTTGTTTGTGTACTTTTTGTTGGTTTTGTAGGGAAGGATTTCCTTGAAATGACTCAAAAAGTACAAACCATCAAATAAAATACTGATGATCTGATTACATTAAAATGAAAGATTTCTGGTTAACAAAAGATATCAGAAATAACGTTTAAAAGATAAGCCCCCCCACTGGAAGAATATATTTGCTAAATAAGCAACATGGGTTTATATCCAGAATTTAAAAATAATTTCTGTAAATAATATGAAAAACTAAGCAATCAAATAGTGGGGAAAGAAATGGAACAGGCAATGCACAGAAGGTTGCTGAAAGGCTAATAAATGTATGATTACAAGCATAACTTCATCGGAAATCAGAAACCTGCAAATGAAGTCAATGAGATACCTTCAAACATTTTAGACTGGCAAAAATGAAAAGTCCAACACTAAAGAGTCTTGGCAAGGATATGAAAGAGATTTTGAAACCCTGCTCATGGAGTTGAATATATACATACCCTATATCACAGTAATTCCACTCCTAGGAATGTAATACAGAACAGTGATTCTTAAAATGTCACTCTCAGACCAGTAGCATCAGCACCTCATGGGAGCTTGTTGGAAATGCAAACTCTCAGGCCCTTCCAGGTGATTCTGGTCCATACTAACATTTAAGAATCACTGCAATAGAGCAATATTTTTCCAACTTTTTTGACTAGATCCATAGGAAGAAATGCATTTTACATTCTGGCACACATATATACCACACACACACACACACACACACACACACACACACACACACAACCAAACCAAAAGCTTCCAGAAACAGTCAACACCCATACTCTACAGAATGTACTTTGATATTTTCTATTCTATTCTATTTTGTTTCATTAGAAAAATTGCTTGTTGTGACCTACAATTGTAACCACAAGTTTGAAAAACTGTCCTAGAGAAACTCTTGTACATATGCAACAGGAGATACGTACAATGTTTGTTGCAGAATGGTCTGTAATAGCAAAAAGAAAAAGAAAATATCTTCAGGAGAATGGATAAATGAATTATAGTGTATTTCTACAATGTAATACTCCATAGTTCCTTATATTATTAAAATAAGTTTCAAAAACATTATGTATATTGAATCAAAAAAGCAAGTTGTAGAAGAATATGTCGAGTATGACATCATCTATATAGTTTTAAAATATGTAAAGTTATATTTTGTTTATGAATATATAAATATGTAGCAAAAATATAAAAACATGCATCAGGATGATAAATAGCAAATTCAGGATAGTAGTTACCTCTGGAGTGGAGACAGGGAAATGGGATTGGTGAGGGATACCTGGAAGTCTTCAGGTGTGTCTGTAAGGCTCTATTTTTCTAACAAGCAAATAGGGAAACTATGAAGAACTGGTTAAGATGGCTGGCTAGGTATGAGGGTTTTTGTTATATTATTCTTTAAATTTTTGTATATTAGTAATATTTTATAATAAAAAACACAAATCAAGCTGTCCTTGAACAGCAAGAATATATTAGAAATGCAGTCATTCAGAAAAAACTGCTTTAATATCCCTCATCTATAATGTCTTTTTTTAAAATTCAGGGACAGCCAGAAGCTAACATTATTTTTTTTGGTTTTGTTTTTTAAATTAAACACGGCCAAGTATATGCTCCAGGGGCTTGTGTTGCCTCTTTGGGCGACATAACAAAGTTTTCCATTCTGGATGTTAACATATACCAATAATGTGAAATAATGATGTGATCAATAAAACAAGGTTTACAATTCTTACATATTTGTCAATTTCTCAAGCCTTAGAGGCCTTGCACTTTCACTTTGCTGCTTAGCTATTAGCAGTTTCAAGTCATATGTCATATGAAAGCCAGATGGAGCATTCTAAAGAAAAAAACTCATGCAATAACACTAAACCCTACTCACAACCAGGTGGCCAATTATTTATTGACTAATTTCAGAGACACCATGGTTACCTGATATGGTGGTCTTAGGAATACTACTTGATTTATTACTAGCCTAGGAAACTGGAAGTTACTTTCCCTTCAATTCAGGGCCTCTAGTGGGTATGGACTAGAGTCTCATCAAGATTTCTTTAAAATTCTAAGGATAGCTTAGGACCTCAGGAAACCACAAAGAACATCAGAGGAAATATGCTATTTATATAGTATGAAGAGAATTAATAGTCAAAGTCAAGGAAAAACACAATCACTATGCCTATGTCACGATTCCTTGGTATAATCAAAGCTAATTTAAAAGTATTAATTTAGGTAGAGGTAAAGAAAAATTAAAACAACCCATGTTTTTTTTCTTGGTTTGGCCTATACCTTGTTTGGCTCCCCTGGATTATATGAAGAAAACATAGGAATTTTTCGGATCTCTTCCTCTGACAAACGATTTCTCTGGATCTCATCTTCTGGGACAAATTCTATTGGCTGCGTCAGCTTCTTAGGCCCAGTCCAACACTGCTCAGGTGAATTATCAAAAACTTTTGCCACATGGAGACTGGGACCTTTACCCTGTGCTGCCTGTTTTCCCTTGTCCTGGAGTAATGACGGGTTCTCAGCTGTGCCACTATCTCCCACTGATGTAGCTGAGACCAGTGAGTGGGAAGCAAAGGGTTCACCTCTCATAAGTTGGAACTCTTCAAGACGTTTTTTCATTATCATCTCTTGGTAAAAACTTTCCAGGTTGTTCATGGGATCACCTTTGTTCTTCTTTTGGGGTTCATCTAGATCAAGACAAAGAGATAGGGAAGTTCTACAAAGCCTACCAATAAAACTTTTGACAAATAAATAAAAATTAAATCTTGGATTTCAGATATAGAAACTCTGTTGGGGCAAGTGATTACAACCTTTGACAAATGACAGTAGTATATAGTTGGTTTAATGCAGTGTATCTCAAGCAAGGGTGGAACTATGGTGAGGCAAGTGAGGTCCCTCGGGTGCAAAATCTAAGGAGGTGCTCACTCTGAGTCATGCAAGTACACGCACCTAACCGATAAGGACATTAAAAATGTAACCAGTGTGGCATTATCCCACTCCACAGAATAATTCCTTAGTATCATCTACAATGGAGTTCATATTCAAATGGCTCTGATTCTCTCAAAGTTATCTTTTTACACTTGGCCGTTCAATGCAGAATTTAAACCAGGCTTTGGCTGTTATAGCTCTTAAGTCTGTTCTATTTTAAAACAGTGCCCCTTCATTTATACCCCTCCAACTCATTTTTTCCACATCCCATTGAATTATTGGAGGAACCACATCATTTGTCCAGAGAACAAATGAAATTTGACTTATTGTTCCTCATGTTATTGTTTCACTTGTTCCTTAATCCCCTCTATTTCTTACAAACTGGCAGTTAAATCTAGAGCTACGCTAAGACAATAGTCATTGGCCACACAAATCTATTTAAATTAATGTTTTAAATGTCAGCTCCCCAGTTAACTAGTCACATTTCAAATGCTTGAGAGACATATGTAGCTAGTGGATACCATGAAGGGCAGAATAGATAGAAACCATTTACATCATTGTGGAACACTGCATTAAGATAGTGCTGACCTAGAGATGTGATTAGATTTACACTCAATATTTTAGGCAACGATCCTCCACAGATAGATGTATACTTCCTATTATGTCATGTCATAGGGCACATGTTTGGTGGTCCCACTTTAATGTTGCTAAAGTTCATCAGCAGATTCAGACAGTGTTAGTCTGATCCCTCCACTGTGAAGTCTTCCCATTCACCTAATGGGATTTGCATCTATGGATGACCATTGCCTAGATCTATTAATTTATTAAGAGTTGCAAAATGGAACTCCCCTAATTATATTATTTATTTTGTGTTTATTAATTCTATTATTTCTGTTGTATTTATTATCTGGAATCCTATAATGAACTTACCGTCAATTATTTGGTTTTCCCATATACAGTTTATACAGGAAAGGCAGGACAAATGCTTGATTTTTTTCCCAGTATTTACCAACTATGAGAGTAATGAGTTGGTACCTTAGAAATGTCCAATGGTAACCAATGATTATTTTTAGTATAATCGTGAGACCATTTTCATATGTTTGATTGTGTTTCAATTAAATGTAGTCTTTATTCTTTTTGGTGGTCAAATTATCTCACTTGGGACCAGTAAGTCCCTTCAAATTGGCTCCTGTGTTGCTTTCCATTTTTTTGGCACAGCAAGGTGTTACAAATTCATTTTGAATATTCCCTGACTCAAACCTAGATTATCTCTCCAAGGACACTGGGTCCTTTTAATGGGGAATAGTATTTAGAAACCACAATGTGTTGTCAGGTGTGTTCACAGATGTTGAGTTGTTGCTTCTAGCCCTTTTCACTGGACAACGCTAGGAAATTCTTTTAAAAGAAAAATAAATCATGAGCTCATACTGGTACGTCCACTTTAAATGTAATATTCAAGGTTTTTACTCAAACTTCTTGGTTTTTATAGAATTTTAAAATGTCAATAACAATACTAATACAACTATCAATAATAAAACCACTGAATACAGTTTTAGGAATGAATACATGTACAAATGTTGTGTTAAAGTCACTTTACATAACTGTTTTCTCTGTATGGTTATGCTACCAACTTTATTTATAGTTAGGTTCATTTGCTTCAAGTTATTTATGAACTTTCAGAATTGATTTTTTCTCTTTTTTATTAGTTTTTTAAATTATGCAGAACACTATATGAGTCTAAAGTGAAAACTGTGTAATACATACAGTACCTTCACAGAAGTCTCAACTCTATCTCTGTTCCCTTCATCCCATTCCTTTTGTTTTCCATAAATAATAATTTTTATTAGCTTTTGACATTATGATTCCATTGTTTCTTTTTTAAATGTTTATTTATTTATATTTTTGAGAGAGAGAGAGTGAGAGAACACGCATGCGACTTGGGGAGGGGCAGAGAGAGAGGGAGAGAGAGAATCCCAAGTGGGCTCTGTAGTGTCAGCACAGAGCCCTATGTGGGGCTTGATCTCCTGAACCATGAGATCATGACCCAAGCCAAAATCAAGAGTCGGACACTCAGATGCTCAACCAACTGAGTCTCCAGGAGCTAGGTTTCTTTTTTGTTTTTGTTTTTGAAAATATAAGCAAATAGGTGCACACACACAACACATATATATGTGTATAATTCATTAGTTACACCCCTCTTCTACATACAAGGTAACTTACTATAAACGTTGTTCTACAACTTTCTTTTTTGCACTTAGCAATATATCCTGGAAATAACTATATTAATGTGTAGAGCTCTTCTCCTTCCTCTTGATAACTGCACAGTACTCTACTGTGTGGATGTACTAGTTTATTCAACTACTCCTCTACTGATGCACATTAGTGTTGTATCCAGTCTTTTTTGCTTATATGAATAATGTCCTGACAAACAGCCTTGTGCATACAGGATTTTGTATTTTTCCAGTGTATCTTTGAAATAGATTATAAGAGGTGGCATTGCTGAGACAAAGGGTAAATGTGTATGTACTTTTTCCATATATTGCTAAATTCCACTCTGTAGGAGTTGTACTATTCTGCCTTTCCACCAGCAGGGTATAAGAATATTTAGAAAAGGATTTCTTAAGATGCCAAAAGCACTAACCATTAAAGAAAATATTAGCAAACTCAACTATATTACAATTTAAAACTTTTGTTCATTAAAAAAATCATAAAGAGAGAAGAGTCATAGAATGGGACGAGATGTTTGCTGCACAAATAACTGGTAAATAACCATTAAGGAAAGGGGCAGGTGATTGAAAAAAAATGCCTCACAAAAGAGGAGACATACATGACTGACAAATATATGCAAAAATGCTCAACGATATTAGAATTCAGAGAAATGCTAATTAAGAAGGTAATGGGATACTAATAGAAAACTGCCATGTTGGCAAAAAATTAAAAAGAATACCAATATCACAGGTCAGTGAAATTGTAGAGCAAATAGAAACCTCCTACATTGCTGGTAGGAATGTGCACCCATAGGGCAAATCACTATAACATTATCTACCAATGTTAAATATATGCTCATAATATGACAATTTCCATGCTTACATATATACCCTAGAAAAATTTAGATATATGTGTACCAGGATACAATAGTAATAATGTTTAGATCAGTGCTATTTATAATAGCTTTAAACTGGCAAAAATGTAAATATCCATCTAAGAATCAATTATAAAATTGTAGTCAGTTTATATCATGAAATAATACATCCTAATGAAAGTGAAGAAATTTCAGCTACATATGACCAAGTGGATAAATATTCTAATGTATACATTCAGAAATATATATTTAGTGACTATTATGATTCAGGTAGGTTCTTGGGGTATATCTGTATAAAATAAAGATCCCTATCTTTATGGAGCTCAGTGAATTATATAGAATGTTAGAAGGTTATGAGTGCTGTGAAAAAAATACAGCAGCATAATGGGTGACTGGAAGTGCTAGGGGGTGGTAGTAATGGTAGTTGCAATTTTAATGTTGGTCTTGGTAAGTCTCATTGAAAAAGTGACATTTGAGAGATATGACTTAAAGAAAGTATGGGAAACTATCATGCTGATATTAGAATAAGGGCTCCAAAGTGAGGAACATGGCTCAAAAAAATGATAAAGTCTGAAATCATACAAACTATTTATCTGACCACAATGGAATCAGATTAGACATCCACTGCTGGAAGAAATCTGAGAAAACACAAATATTTAGAAATTAAACAGCACAATTCTAAATACCTCATAGGTCAAAGAACTTACAAAGGAAATTTTAAAAATATTTTGAACTAAATGAAAACACCATAATCTAAATTTATTGATGCAGCTAAAACAATGCTGAGAGAGAAATCTGTAGCTTTAAACACCTATATGAGAAAAGAAGAATGTTTTCAAACCTATAATCTGAGTTTCCAAACTTAGGAAACTAGAAAAAGAGCAAACTAAACACAAAGCAAGGAAAAAGAAGAAAATAATAAAGATCAGGGTATAAATTAGTGTTAATAGAAAAAAAAAAAAAAAAGAAGAGAAAATCAATGAAACCAAAAGCTGATTCTTTGAAAAGTTTAACAAAATGGCAAACCCTTAGCTAGACCAACCAAGAAAATAAAAGACAGAAATTACTAACATCAAGAATTAAAGATGAGGCATAATTACTGACCCTATAGAGATGGAAACGAGTATAAGGCAATATTATAAATAACTTTAGGCCAACAAATTAGAAAGCTTAAATGAATGGACAAACTCATAGAAAGATGCAAATTAACAAGCAGACACAAAAATAAAGAGAATAGCTGAATAAACTCATAATAAATAAATTGGTTGAATTAGTAATCAACAATCTGCTCACAAAGAAAAGTCCAGGTCAAGATGTCTTCATTTAATGTCTACCAAATATTTAAAGAAATAATCCCAATCACACACAAACACTCTCAGAAAACAGAGCAGGGAAACTTTTCCAACTTATTGTATGATGGCAGTACTATACTGAAACCAAAGCTAAACAAAGACTTCACAAGCAAAGAAAACCACAGTTAAATATCCCTCACGGACACAAAAATCCTTAACAAAATATTAGGAAGCCTAATCCAGCAACATATAGAAATGATTATATACACATAAGTAGAATTTGTCCCAGAAATGAAAGATAGGTTTAGCATCTAAAAAAAAGCAATGAATACATCCTATTAATAGATATAAACACTGGGGCGCCTGGGTGGCTTAGTCGGTTAAGTGGCTGACTTCGGCTCAGGTCATGATTTCATGGTCCGTGAGTTTGAGCCCCGCGTCGGGCTCTGTGCTGACAGCTCAGAGCCTGGAGCCTGTTTCAGATTCTGTGTCTCCCTCTCTCTGACCCTCCCCCGTTCATGCTCTTTCTCTGTCTCAAAAATAAATAAACGTTAAAAAAAATAGATATAAACATTAAATCACATGATCACTATAGTACGTGCAGAAAAAGCATTAAACAAAATCCAACATCCATTCGTGATTAAAAAAAACCCCTCAATTATGTATGAATAACAAGGGTACATCCTCAGCCTGCATATGATAGGCTGAATGACACCTCAAAAAAGTCCACATCCTAATTCCTGGAATCTATGAAAACGTTACATGGCAAAGGAGATTCTACAGATGTGAATAAGTTACAGATCTTGAGTTAGGAGAGTAGTCTGGATTATGCAGGTGGGCCCAATATAATCACAAGGGTCCTTATAAAGAATGAGGCAGGAGGGTCAGAGACAGAGGAGTAGATGTAGTAATGGAAGTAGAATTTGAAGTAATGTGAGAAAAGAGCCATGAGCCAAGGAATTACACGTAGGTCTAAAAGTTGGAAAAGGCTCCCCTAGAGAACTCCAGAAGGAAGGCAGCCCTATGGACAACTTGATTTTACAACTTCTGACCTCTAGAACTGTATATAAGAAGAAAGTAGTTGCTTTAAGCCAATAAGTTTATATAGCTATAGCACCCACAAGAAAGTAATGTATTACAATGCTACAGATCATGTACAAAGATCATGTACAAAGAACCTAAAGATAAAATTATAGTTAATGGTTAAAAACTAAATGTTTCCCCCCCAACACTGGGAGCAAGGCAAGGATGCTTGCTCTCACCACTTCCATTGAACACTGTACTGAAGGTTCTAGACAGTGTAAGGAGGCAAAAACAAAAACAAAAAGACATCTAGATTGGAAAGAAAGACATAAAACTGCCTATGCATAGGTAACATAATTGTCCATGCAGAAAATTCCAAGGTATCAACAATAAAACTACTAGAATTCATAAAAGAATATCACAAGATCAAGAATGCAAGATAGATACTCAATAATCAACTGTATTTCTATTAGATACATGTATGTAACAATCAGAAAATGAAATAATTTTCAGAATTGTTTTCTGTTCACAAGAACATAAAAATGAAAAAAATATTTATGAACTAATAGACTTGACAGATATATTTAGAACTCTGCATTCCAAAGCAACAGAATATACTTTCTTCTCGAGTGCACATGGAACATTCTCCAAGATAGATCACATACTGGGTCACAAAACAGCCCTTCATAAGTATACAAGAATTGAGATCATACCATGCATACTTTAGGAACACAATGCTATGAAGCTTGAAATCAACCACAGGAAAAAGTCTGGAAAACCTCCAAAGCATGGAGGTTAAAGAACACCTTACTAAAGAATGAATGGGTCAACCAGGCAATTACAGAAGAAATTAAAAAATATATGGAAACAAATGAAAATGAAAAGAACATTCCAAACACTTTGGGATGCAGCAAAGGCAATCCTGAGAGGAAAATACATTGCAATCCAGGCCTATCTCCAGAAACAAGAAAAATCCCAAATACAAAATCTAACAGCACACTTAAAGGAACTAGAAGCAGAACAGCAAAGACACCCCAAACCCAGGAGAAGAAGAGAAATAATAAAGATCAGAGCAGAAATAAACAATATAGAATCTAAAAAAACTGGAGAGCAGATCGATGAAACCAAGAGTTGGTTTTTTGAAAAAATACACAAAATTGATAAACCTCTAGCCAGGCTTCTCAAAAAGAAAAGGGAGATGACCCAAATAGATAAAATCATGAATGAAAATGGAATTATTACAACCAATCTCTCAGAAATACAAGCAATTATCAGGGAATACTATGAAAAATTATATGCCAACAAACTGGACAACCTGGAAGGAATGGAAAATTCCTAAACGTCCACATACTCCCAAAACTCAAACAGGAAGAAATAGAAAGCATGAACAGACCCATAACCAGTGAACAAATTGAATCAGTTATCAAAAATCTCCCAACAAATAAGAGTCCAGGACTAGGTGGCTTCCCTGGGGAATTCTACCAGACATTTAAAGCAGCAATAATACCTATCCTTCTCAAGCTATTCCAAAAAATAGAAAGGGAAGGAAAACTTCCAGACTCATTCTATGAAGCCAGCATTCCTTTGATTCCTAAACCAGACAGAGACCCAGTAAAAAAAGAGAACTACAGGCCAACATCCGTGATGAATATGAATGCAAAAATTCTCAATAAGACACTAGCAAATTGAATTCAACAGCTTATAAAAAGAATTATTCACCATGATCAAGTGGGATTCATTCCTGGGATGCAGGGCTGGTTCAACATTCGCAAATCAATCAATGTGATACATCACATTAATAAAAGAAAAGAACCATATGATCCTGTCAATCGATGCAGAAAAAGCATTTGACAAAATTCAGCATCCTTCTTTAATAAAAACCCTCAAGAAAGTCGGGGTAGAAGGAACACACTTAAACATCATAAAAGCCATTTATGAAAAGCCCACAGCTAATATCATCCTCCATGGGGAAAAACTGAGAGCTTTCTCCCTGAGAATAGGAACACGACAGGGATGTCCACTCTCACCTCTGTTGTTTAACATAGTGTTGGAAGTGCTAGCATCAGCAATCAGACAACAAAAGGAAATCCAAGGCATCAAAATGGGCAAAGATGAAGTTAAGCTTTCACTTTTTGCAGATGACATGATATTATACATGGAAAATCCGACAGACTCCACCAAAAGTCTGCTAGAACTGATACATGAATTCAGCAAAGTCGCAGGATACAAAATCAATGTAGAGAAATCAGTTGCATTCTTATCCACTAATAATGAAGCAACAGAAAGACAAATAAAGAAACTGATCCCATTCACAACTGCACCAAGAAGCATAAAATACCTAGGAATAAATCTAACCGAAGATGTAAAAGATCCATATGCTGAAAACGATAGAAAGCTCACGAAGGAAATTGAAGAAGATATAAAGAAATGAAAAAACATTCCGTGCTCATGGGTTGGAAGAATAAATATTGTTAAAATGTCAATACTACCCAAAGCTATCTACACATTTAATGCAATCCCAATCAAAATTGCACCAGCGTTCTTCTCGAAGCTAGAACAAGTAATCCTAAAATTTGTATGGAACCACAAAAGGCCCCGAATAGCCAAAGTAATTTTGAAGAAGACCAAAGCAGGAGGCATCACAATCCCAGACTTTAGCCTCTACTACAAAGCTGTAATCATCAAGACAGCATGGTATTGGCACAAAAACAGACACAAAGACCAATGGAATAGAATAGAAACCCCAGAATTAGACCCACAAAAGTATGGCCAACTAATCTTTGACAAAGCAGGAAAGGATATCCAATGGAAAAAAGACAGTGTCTTTAACAAATGGTGCTGGGAGAACTGGACAGCAACATGCAGAAGGATGAAACTAGACCATTTTCTTACACCATTCACAAAAACAAACTCAAAATGGATAAAGGACCTGAATGTGAGACAGGAATCCATCAAAACCCTAGAGGAGAAAGCAGGAAAAAACCTCTCTGACCTCAGCTGCAGCAATTTCTTACTTGACACATTCCCAAGGGCAAGGGAATTAAAAGCAAAAATGAACTGTTGGGACCTCATGAAGATAAAAAGCTTCTGCACAGCAAAGGAAACAACAAAACTAAAAGGCAACCAACGGAATGGGAAAAGATATTTGCAAATGACATATCGGACAAAGGGCTAGTATCCAAAATCTATAAAGAGCTTACCAAACTCCACACTCGAGAAACAAATAATCCAGTGAAGAAATGGGCAGAAAACATGAATAGACACTTCTCTAAAGAAGACATCCAGATGGCCAACAGACACATGAAAAGATGCTCAACGTCACTCCTCATCAGGGAAATACAAATCAAAACCACACTCAGATATCACCTCACGCCAGTTGCCAAAAGGAACAAATCAGGAGACTATAGATGCTGGAGAGGATGTGGAGAAACGGGAACCCTCTTGCACTGTTGGTGGGAATGCAAACTGGTGCAGCCGCTCTGGAAAACAGTGTGGAGGTTCCTCAGAAAATTAAGAATAGACCTACCCTATGACCCTGCAATAGCACTGCTAGGAATTTACCCAAGGGATACAGGAGTGCTGATGCATAGGAGCACTTGTACCCCAATGTTTATAACAGCACTCTCAACAATAGCCAAATGATGGAAAGAGCCTAAATGTCCATCAACTGACGAATGGATAAAGAAATTGTGGTTTATATACACAATGCAGTACTACGTGGCAATGAGAAAGAATGAAATATGTCCTTTTGTAGCAACGTGGATAGAAGTGGAGAGTGTTATGTTAAGTGAAATAAGTCATAGAGAGATAGACAGATACCATATGTTTTCACTCTTATGTGGATCCTGAGAAAATTAACAGAAGTCTATGGGGGAGGAGAAGAAAAAAAAAGAAGTTAGAGAGGGAGAGAGCCAAAGCATAAGAGACTCTTAAAAACTGAGAACAAACTGAGGGTTGATCAGGGGTGGGAGGGGGGGGGAGGGTGGGTGATGGGTATTGAGGAGGGCACCTTTTGGGATGAGCACTAGGTGTTGTATGGAAACCAATTTGACAATAAATTTCATATTAAAAAAATAAAAAAAAGAACTAATACAAATATTTGTAAACTTAAAACTGTAAAACATTGCTGAAATAAATTATAGAAGAGCTAAATAAAGGAAGAGACATTACATGCTGATGGATTAGATTAATATTATTAAAATGGCCACTTTTCCCAAAACTGAATTACAGACTTGACACAATCCTTATCAAATATCAGCAGCTTTTGGGGCGCCTGGGTGGCGCAGTCGGTTGAGCGTCCGACGTCAGCCAGGTCACGATCTCGCGGTCCGTGACTTTGAGCCCCGCGTCAGGCTCTGGGCTGATGGCTCAGAGCCTGGAGCCTGTTTCCGATTCTGTGTCTCCCTCTCTCTCTGCCCCTCCCCCGTTCATGCTCTGTCTCTCTCTGTCCCAAAAATAAATAAACGTTGAAAAAAAAAATTTAAAAAAAAATATCAGCAGCTTTTTTTATAGAAAACTTGACAAGCTGCTTCTAAAATTTACATGGAAATACAAAGGACCTAGAATAACCAAAGCAATTTTGAAAAACAGGAACAAAGTTGGAGGATTTACACTAACTGATTTCAAAACTTACTATAAAGGTAAAGATATTCAGAGTATAAGGATAGGCATATACATCAATGGAACCAAAACAAGTGCCCTAAATAAACTCTTACATTTATAGCCAATTGATTTTCCACAAAGGTGCTAAGACAATTCAATGGGAGAAATAATAGTCTTTACAATAAATAGTGCTGGGACAATTGGATATGCATATGTAAAAATAGGAACATAGAACATTTATCTCACATATAAAAATTAACTCAAACTGGATAATGGTTCTAATTTTAAGAGCTAAAACAATATATATTCTAGAAGAAAACATAGAATAATATCTCTCTGACCTTGGGTTAAGCGAAGATTTCTTAGATGTGATACCAAAAAGTCCAAATCATAAAGGAACAAATTGATAAACAGACCTCATTAAAATTAAAAACTTTGGTGCTTCAAAAGACAACATTAAGAAAATAAAAAGACAAGCTACCGACTGGAAGAAAATATTTGCAAATCATATAACTTATAAAGTTACTTGTATTCAGAATACATAACGAACGCTTACCACTCAATAGTACAAAAAAAACAAAGGCACCCCATCAAAAAATGGGTAAATGACTTGAACAGACACTTCACCAAAGACATAAGAATGGCTAATAAACACATGAAAAATATTCATGATTATTTATTACAGAAATTCAAAGTAAAACCACATGGAGATATTAGTATTAGTATATACTCGCTAGTATGGCTGTGAAAAAATAAAAGGAAAAACAAGTGTTAGAAAGATGTAAAGAAGTAAGAACATCACTGATGAGAAAGTAAAATGATGCAATCATATTGGAAAACAGTTTGGCAGTTCCTCAAACAGTTATACACAGAGTTATCATATGACCTAGAAATTCCATTCACTCAAGAGAAGTGAAAACATATCCACACAAAAACCTGGACATGAATGTTCATAGTATTAATCATAGTAGTCAAAAAGTGGAGCCACCCAAATGCTATCAAGTGGTGAAAGGATAAAAAAAATGTGGTATAACCACACAATGGAAGACTATTTAGTAATAAAAAGGAATGAATTGCTGATACAGGCTACAACATGAACAAACTTCGAAAACATGTTATCTGAAAGAAGCCAAATTCCAAAATCACATATTGTTAAGATTCCATTTAAATGAAACACATAGGTACAACAAATTTATAGAGACAGAAGGCTTGGGGTAGGCACGGGGGTGATTTACTGCAAATACATTCAAGGGAATTTTGCAGTGACAGAAATGTCTTAAAATTGGATTGTACTGATAATTGCATAATTCAATAAATTTGCTAAAAATCACCTGACTGAACACTTACAACAGGTGAATTTTATCACATGTAAATTACATACCTCCATAAAGTTGTTTAAAAATTAAGAAAAAACACTAGTCTCACAAAATGTTAAAAAATAGGTAAAATATATTAAAAGACATTAAAGAATAATTAAATGAATGGAAAAATATACTATATTCACACTTGAAGTTCTGAAGATTCATAGTGCAAATATGTTAACTCTCCTCAATTCATTTAAATACTTGATAGCATCTCGGGGTGCCTGGGTGGCTCAGTCGGTTAAGCATCCGACTTCGGCTCAGGGCATGCTCTCATGGTTTGTGAGTTTGAGCTCCACGTCAGGCTCTGTGCTGACAGCTCAGAGCCTGGAGCCTCCTTCGGATTCTGGGTCTCCCTCTCTCGCTCCCCCTCCCCCACTCGTGCTGTCTCTTGCTCTCTCTCTCTCTCTCATAAATAAGCTTTGAAAAAATTTAAGGGGCACCTGGGTGGCTCAGTCAGTTGAGTGTCCGACTTCGGCTCAGGTCATGATCTCATGGTTGGTGGGTTTGAGCCCCGCATGGGACTCTGTGCTGACAGCTTGCTCAGAGCCTGCAGCCTGCTTTGGATTCTGTGTCTGCTTCTCTCTGCCCTTCCCCCGCTCGTACTCTGTTTCTGCCTCTCAAAATAAGTAAATACTAAAAAAAATTTTTTTAAGTTAAAAAAAATTTTTTTAATAAAAATAAAAAAGATACTCAACGGAATCTCAATCAAAATCACGTAAGAGAATATGTGTGTATGTGCATCTGTGTGTGTGTGTGTGTGTGTGTGTGTGTGTGTGTGTAACTTGACAAGCTGATTCTAAAATTTCCATGGAAAAGCAAAGTATCAAACACTTTTAAAGAAGAACAGGTGGAAGGAATTGTTCTCTTATTGTACCATATAGCAAAACATTAAAAATCAAAACTGTGATACTGATTCTGATATACTGATAGCCAAAAAGACCAAAGGAACAAAAGAGAGAACCCATAAAAACATCCATGCATACATGACCACCTGATATATAACAGAGTTAGTAATACAACAACAGTGCAGGGACATTTTCAATATAGAGTGTTGGGATAGAGGGTTATTTATACGGTAAAAAAAAAAAAAATCCTGAAATCCTACTTCATATCATATACGGAAATGAATTCCAGCCAGATCAGACTTAAATGTGAAAGGCAAAAACATAAAGCTTTTAGAATAAAGAACAATATCTTCCTGAGCTCATGTAGGGAAGGATTTATTAACCAAGCACAAAAATCAGCAGGCATAAAGAAAAATTAATAGATTTTATTACATAAAAATGAAGAACTTTTATTCATCAAAAGACACCATAAAGGCAGCAAAATGATAAGCCACAAAATGGGAATAGGCATTTTCAACATATAAATGACAAAAAGCAACTATCCACAATAGTAAAGAACTTGTACAAATTTATAAGAAATGCATGTAAGATTAGAGATGAAGTTTGGAGACAGAATATTCAGGACATATAACCACAACACTTTCCAAGCTCCCTCTTCTCTGTAGTAGTACTGAAGGTAAGTGGTGATCACTGAGATTTGTCCTATCTCAGGGCTTTGGGGCTGAGCTATTGCTTTGATACATGCCTAAAATGACCTCTGAACCAAGACTGCATCTGGACACAGATATAAACAGATGATATTCAGGTAGGAAATAGACAATTCCACATTTGCTAAATGGGCAAAGGAACTGAATAGCCATTTCACAAAGGAGGCTATCCAAATGGTCAATAATGTGTGAGAGGGTTTCCAACCTCATTAGACATCAAGAGAAGGAAGTTAAAACCACAATGAAACAAACAAAATAATATGGACCTGGACTCCTGAAAAATATCAATGCCTGAAAACCAGACACACACACACACACACACACACACACACACACACACACACGAACTGTTCTAAAGCAAATTAAATGCAATGTGTGATCTATGATTATATCCTGGATTTAAAATTAAGAACTCTAATTGAAAACTGTAAATTAGATAATATCGGAGTAACAATGCTAAATACCTTAAGAGTGATCATAATACTGTGATTATATAGGAGAATGTCTATATTCTTACAAGATACATAATGAAGTATTTAAGAGTAAAACCTCTTGGGGTGCCAGGGTGGCTGAGTTGGTTAAGCCGCCAACTTCGGCTCAGGTCATGGTTAACAGTTCATGAGTTCGAGCCTAGCATCAGGCTCTATACTGACAGTTCAGAGCCTGGAGCCTGCTTTGGATTCTGTGTCTCCCTTGCTCTCTGCCTGCTCATGCCCTCTCTCTCAAAAATAAATAAACATTAAAAAAAGAGTAAAACCGCTTAATGTTTGAAATTTACTTTCAAATTGTTTAGCAATATACAAACCACACACACATATTCTCATGTAGAAGAAGACAGAGGTATAGCAAATGTGGAAAAATGCCATAGTTGGTAAATGTACATGAAGGGTATGGGTGTACTATTCTTTTGATTTTTCTCCATGTTTGAAATTTTTCAAAATAAAAGGTTGAGAAAAATAAGACCGTACTAAACACTAAAAAAAAGAAGTAATATAAATGAATGTAAATTATTAAGAAACGGCAAAAATAATATAATGAAATACAAGTAAATGCCCATCAGATTGGAGTCTGACAATACACAGTGTGGACAAAGATATGAAACAACCTGAACCTTCTTCACACGTGTTTGGTGGCCTTTTGTCTTGGGACAATCCCTTCACAAAGAGTTAACATCTATAAAGTTGAACATGTATGAATTCTTCACCCCTCAATTCCACTCCTAGGTATATATCCTGAGAAACCCCTGCACATGTGTCCCAGGACACCTGTACCAAAAGGGTCACAATAGCAGAACTGATACTTATAGCCCCCAGATGGACACAACCCACGTGACCAACTATAGTAAAATGGATAAACAAAGTTTGGTATGTCCACATAAAGGAATACTATACTGCAATGAAAGTGAATGAACTATGGTTATGCATTGTAATATGGATGAATCTCACAAATATAGCATTAGGTAGAAAAGGAAGACCCAACAGAATACATACAATTCATTGATATAATGCCTAAAAACAAGCAAAGCTAACCACTGTCTAGTGATATATGTATGGGTGGTAAAATATATAAAGCAAAGAAATTATTATCACAAGTCAGGACAGTAATTATATCTGGTAGGCAGGGGGATGTGATTTCTGAAGAGCATACAAAGACTTCTGGAGTACTGGCAACCTTTTATTTCTTGACTTGACTGAATGTACGTGTTAAGTACTCTTTGGCATGACCCATTTCATTATTAAAAATATATTTTTAAGAAACGTGAGTGAGGGGCGCCTGGATGGCTCAGTCAGTTGAGTGACGACTTCGGCTCAGGTCATGACCTTGTAGTTTGTGAGTTCGAGCCCCGCGTCGGGCTCTGTGCTGACGGCTCAGAGCCTGGAGCTTGCCTTGGATTCTGTGTCTCCCTCTCTCTGCCCCTTCCCCACTCATGCTCTGTCTCTCTGTCTCTCAAAAAGGAATAAACGTTAAAAAAATTTTTTTTTTTAAAAGAAACGTGAGTGAGAGGTAAAGAAGCAAAAATAACTGAGTGTACTGAACAGTATCCCTCCTCCCCACCCTCTGTCAAATTCATGTCCACCCAGAACCTCAAAATGTAACCTTATTTGGAAATAGAGTATTTGCAGACACAATTAGTTAAGACGAGGTCATACTGGATTAGAGTGGACCCTAAATCCAATGACGGGTGTCTTTTTAAGAAGGTCATGTAGAGACACAGAGACACAGACACACATGTCATGTAATGATAGAAACAGGGATTGGAGTGATGTCTCTACAAGCCAAGGATTGCCAGCACCCACTAGAAGCAAGAAGACAGGCATGGAAAAGATTCTTCCTCAGAGTCTCTGGAGGAAACAACCTTGTCAACATCTTGATTTGAACTAGCCTCCAGAACTGTGAGAGAGGAATTTCTGTTGTTTTAAGTCAACCAGTGACTTAATAGTTAATACAGATTTTGTACTGGAAAATAGGGTGCTGCTGTAACAAATACCTAAAAATGTGGAATTAGCTTTGCAATTGGGTAATGGGTAGAGGCTGGAAGAATTTTTGAGTTGCTTGACAGTAAAAGGTTGGTTACCTTGAAGAGACTGGTGGTAGAAGTATGGGTATAAAGAGCAGTTCGGGTGAGTGCTCAGAAGTAAAGATGACAGTAGAGAAAGCTTCTATCATCTTAGAGAACACATATATCATCATGAATAGAATGTTGCTAGAGAGATATGAACATCAGGAAATGTGCTTCTGGTGAGGCATTAGAAGGAAATGATGAACATGTTATCGGATGCTGGAAGGAAGGTGATCTTTGTGATAAAGTGGCAGAAACTTGGCTGAATTGATTTCTTCTGTTGGGTGGGAAATATAACTTATAAGTGATGAACTTGGATATTTAGCTGAGGAGATTTCCAAGCAAAGTGTGGAAGATGCAGCCTGATTTCTCTTTGATGTTTACAATGAGAAAAAAGAGACAGATTAAGGAAGGATCTGTTAAAAAAGAAACCAGCACTTCATGATTTAGAGCATGCTCAGTCTATCTAAACAGTGTGCTCTGGAAACAGGGCCAATGGTGTGACTGGACAAACTTTCACTGAAGAGACTAGGTGTCAGCAGAAGCCAGGGGTGGAGGAAGGGCTATCCAGAAAGGATCTGTGGAAAACCCTTATAACTGATGGTGTGGATCTCTTGACATACATGAGACCAACATGGTTTTGGAGAATTTTATACCGCAGAAACAGTAACAGCCTCGTGTGAATGTGACAAAGACAGGACAAAATGAAGAATGACTACAAAGGCAAAGCCAAAGAGGCAAAAGCCAGTGAGGGTGGGCCTGCAGCTACCCTGGTAGGCTGAGAAGGTGGGGCTATCCCAGAGGACCCAGAGAATAAGACCCTCCCCGGGGGCCAGAGGACAGAGCGTTAAGCCCAGAGCATTACTCTCGGTTCTGAGACGTAACAGAATTTGCCCTTCTGGGCTGTTAACTTGCTTTAGACCAGTAACCCCTTTATTTCTTCCTTTCTGACCTTTCAGAATGGGGATGCCTATCCGATGCCTGTCTCCCAATAGTATTTTGGGGCAGGTAATCTGTCCAGCTTCACAGAGAATTTTGCCTTAGGGTGGAACATACTCAGAGCCTTAATGACACCTGATTTTCATTATTTAGATAGTGACACTTGAGACTTTTTGAGTTGATATTTAGATGAGATTTGGGACTTAGACTTGCTGGTTGAACAGGTGAAGACTTTTGTGGATGTTATAATGGGGTGCATGTATTTTGCATGTGAGACACATATGAATTTTTAAGTTTATTTATTCCTTGAGAGAGACAGCGAGCATGGGGGAGGGGCAGAGAGAGGAGGTGAGAGAGAATCCCAAACAAGCTCTGCCCTGGTAGTGTGGAGTCTGATGTGGGGCTCGAACCCATGAACTGTGAGATCATGACCTGAGCCGAAACCAAGAGTCGGATGCTTAACCGACTGAGCCACCCAAGCACCCTGAGACGGATATGAATTTTTGGAGGTCAGATGGCCGAATGTACTAGATTGAATAGCGTACTCTCAAAATTCATGTCCATCCAGATCTGGCCTCAGACACGACTTTATTTGGAAATAGGGTCCTTGCAGATGTCAGTAGTTAAGATGACATTACACTGAATTAGGGTGAGCCCTAAATCAAATGACCAATGTGCTTATAAGGCCATGTGAAAGCACAGAGACAGAGACACACACAAGACTGTCATGTGATGATGGAGGCACAGATTGAAATGATGCATCTATAACACCAAGGAATGCTGGCAACTGCCAGCACCTAGAGGATACAAGGAAGGATCCTCTTCTAGGGCCTTCAGAAAGAGCATGGCCTGCCAACACCTTGATTTCAGACTTCTCGCTGCTATGAAAAGATAAATTTCTGTTGTTCTAAACCACTAGCATTGTGGTAATGTGTTACAGCAGTCCTAGAAAAATAATAAAGTGATTGTACAAAATTCTTCCAAGAAATCATGTTGTAGAGAGGAAGAAAAACTATTGGCATACACAATATAAATGAATCTCAAAAACATATGCTGAGTTGAGGAAGCCTTACACAAAAAATACATAGTATATGGTTTCAGGTATCTGCAGTTCTAGAACAGGAAAAACTAATCAATAGTGGAAACAAACCAAGACACTAGTTGCCTCTGGGGAATTACTGAGAAGTACAACAGAACTTTCTGGAGTGGTGGTGATCTTCTATGTATTAGGCTACACACATGCAGTGGTATGCTAGAGATGGTCCAATGATTATACGCCTGTCTTCCAGACTCCATGTTCAGCAAGAACACTTTGGTAACGTGAAATTTGCCATGGTGCGAGTATATAAACCATGGAAACTGGCAAATGATACAAATCAGCATCCTTTAATTTTCTGGAGAGCTGGCTGTTAAACATTTACCAACACATCACTACAAAGAAATGTAGACACTGGTGAAAAGTTAGCGAATGAACACTTAAAATTTGTACATTTCACTGCATGCAAATTTTACATCAAAATAAAACATTTAAATATTTAATTCTAGCTAACAGTATGCATACTGAAGTATTTATGGGCATATATATTTACACTGGCAATTTATTTTATTTAATTTTTTTAATGTTTATTTATTTTTGAGAGAGAGACAGAGCACGAGCAGGGGAGGAGCAGAGAGAGGGAGACACAAAATCTGAAACAGGCTCCAGGTTCTGAGCTCGACACAGGGCTCGAACTCACAAACCGTGAGATCATGACCTGAGCCGAAGCCAGACACTCAACTGACTGAGCCACCCAGGCGCCCTGGCAACTTATTTTAAATACATCAACAAGGTAAGATAGATTGATAGATGAATAGAGGGAGAGGTATGTGATAAAATACTAATGGCAGAGTCTAGTTGGTGATATAATGGGTGTTTGTGATAAAATTCTTTCAACATTTCTGTGTGTTTGAAAATTTTCATTAAAGACTGGAAAACATCATTTCATTTCCTCTATGGATATCAAAAATTATTAACATATGTACTTAATTCTATAATTTTTATTCAATTTTGCTATTTCACTTTTTAAACCAATTACTACTTTTTTTTGAGAGACAGTGTAAGCGCATGTGTGCATGAACAGGAAGGGGCAGTGGGAGAGAGAATCTTTTTTTTAATGTTTATTTTTGAGAGAGAGAGAGAAACAGAGCATGAGTAGGGGAGGGGCAGAGAGAGAGGGAGACACAGAATCTGAAGCAGTCTCCAGGCTCTAAGCTCTCAGCACAGAGCCCAATGCAGGGCTTGACCTCTCAAGCCATGAAATCATGACCTGAGCCGAAGTAGGACACTTAATCGTCTGAGCCACCCAGGCTCCCCCAAGAAAGAGAATCTTAAGCACGCTCTATGCCCAGTGCAGAGTCTGAAATGGGGCTCAACACGGGGCTCGATATCACAAGTGTGAGATCATGACCTGAGCCGAAATCAAGAGTCCCACACTTAACCAACTGAACCGCCCAGGTGCCCCCAAACCAATTGCTACTTATTATGTTTATAGCAAAGGGAGAGAATCTAAACATACTATTTGCTCAAATAGCTAAACAAATGAAAGGTATTTTTTGTTTTTATCATGTTTTTAAAGGTAGTTCATGGTAGGAGAAGGTACACTGTGGAAACTGGCCAACAGTACAAAGCACGTTCAAACCTTGAAAGGAAAGAAGCAATACTGGGGAAACTGACTGAGGTCCTTGGGGAGATAAGAGGGCTAGGATCAAGCACAAAGGTGTAAAGATTAACTTCAGGCAGGAAAAACGTACCTACCACTGAGTTGAGATGGAAGAAAATAAGGGTCAGGATGCAGATGTTAACAGAGTCAGGCAGAAAGTAGATGAAGGCTCTTGTCGATGACAATGTTTCCTTTGAAATGGAAAGACTATCTGCTAAAAATAATGAAACACGGAGACAGAAAAGAGTAATGAAGATCTAAAATAGTATATATAAGGAATGAAATGGAGAGCTGACCAGGGACTAGGAGACACACTGCTGAACAAGGAAGAAGGCTCTAGACAAGACCAGACATGAGGAAACCGTAGAGGCATTAATCAGCAAAATTGTATGTCTGTTCTCTAGTAGTGCTCAAAAACTATCATGCAGAAATAAAGAAGGCTATTAGTTGGATTGATTCAGGGGTGATGTTTGGCTGGGTGGGTATAACACACAGACCAGGAAACAAAAAGAATGTTTCATTGGCAAGAACATGAGTAAATAATGGATGATGGAGTCTAAGTAAGATGTGCAAGGAAGAGGATACAGGAAGGGGATGACAGACTGTGAGAAAATTAAAAGGTCAAGGAACTAGAGATTTCAACAGGGTTGAAGAAATGGTATAATGGGTGTTAAGAGAGTTGCAAGGGCCAAAATATGAGAAAAAGGTTGTGGTCAGAGTGATATAGTAGGATTTAAGATTTCAGAGGAAGGTTATTTCTAGAGATAATAAATGTTGTTCTCCCACTGATTTAAGGTTAGAAAATAGGATATGCATTACTCCCCCCAAAATGGTTATCTCATAATATAGCAAAATCACACTTAATAAACCAAAAAATCTTTTCAAATCACATATACAGAAGCTATGATCAGGAGCACAGACAGTCATGTAAGAACAGACCTAGATTTAAGTCCTAGCATGGCCACATAATGATTGACCTTGAGAAAGTCACTTATCTCTTCAGAAGCTCAATTTCATTATCTGTAAAATGGGTATAATACTGTCACTATCTTGTAGGGCTACTGTAAAGGTTAAATGAGTTAACATACAAAATGCTTAGCACAAAAACTGGCACAAATAAGCCCTCAAAAATTATCAGCTATTAGGAATCCTGTTTCCATGTAAGAAGAAGTAAGCACATTTCACCCTGCCTCTCCCACTAAACACAGTTATAAAAACTGGAGAGAATGCATGGAGCATTTGAAGACTGCAAAAAGCACACAGTCACAGGTGGAACAGGTGAGAATTTGAAATAACAAAGAACCCATGCCCAGACACAGCATAATCAGATTGCTGAAAAGTAAACAGAAAGAGTAAAAAAACAGTAGAATAATAAAGAGAGTTTTAAAACCCGTGTATTTATAGTCCATTGATTTTCTACAAAAGTACAAAAATAATTTAATTGGGAAAGCATAGTCTTTTCAACTAAAGGTGCAGGATAATTGGATATCCATACACAAATAAATTAATGTAACCCTAACCTTACATCATATGTGTAATTCAGGAATTGATTCAAAATGGTTCATAGACCTAAATGTATGAGCTAAAACTATAAGTCCTCCAGAAGAATACACATGAGAAAATCTTTGCAACTTGGGATTAGAAAGAAATCTTAATTATAGGCCAAAAGTGCAAGTCATGAAAAAAAAATAAGTTGGACTTTGCCAAAATCACAAACTTTCAAGCTTCAGAAGATACTGTTAAGAAAGGGGTCATCAGTGGAAATGGTAGAGTCAGGAACTCTTGAAATTCTCTCTTCCATAAAAACAATGAGAACACTGGCAAAAACTGTCAGAATCAACTTCTCCAGGACTCTGGAAATTAACCAAAGGCCTGCAGCAATCTGGGGAATATTTATTCAATAAAAATAGCTAAATCTCAGTAAGAATAATAAATTTTGTAACATTTTAACTTGCCCTTTTCTCATCCGTTTCTCCCAGGCCTGTGGTAACTATGAAAACCAACAACCTGAAATCACAGTGAAAACCAGCAGCCTGACAGCTACTGGAGAGGGAAGAATGGGGCTGGGGCTCCTTCAAAGCACCATTGTCAGAGAACTGTTATTACATGGCCTTTCTAGTGGCTCCCTGGAAGATTCCCCAAGCAAAGCTCTCCTTGATGTGACTCAAAGTTCACCACCCAGTACTAAGAGCCTTTCTCCCAGAACTTTTGTCAAAAATAATCAGAGGCAGGGGCACCTGGGTGGCTCAGTTAAGCATCTGACTCTTGATTTCAGCTTAGGTCATGACCTCATGGTTCATGAGACTGAGCCCTGCATTAGGCTCTGTGTTGTCAGCTTTTAGAGCCTGCTTGGGGTTCCCTCTCTCCCTCTCTCTCTGCCCCTTCCCTCCCTCACACACTCTCTCTCAAAAGAAATAAATAAACTTAAAAAAAAAATAATAGTCCGAGGCAGTTGGTGAATTTTTCCCCTGCCTGAGGTGGTGGAGCTGGGATAAATAATAGGTTGACAAACAGCTCAGAAGCAAATCTTGGGAGATGAAATGTCCTTAGAGGGCACTGAAAAGCTCCAACATTCTTCTAGGAATCTAAAAGGCCACACGTGTGCACAGGCCTGTCCACATGGCCAGAGCTGTGTGCATGCTCAGGAAAGACTGAAAAAAAACAACCCTAAGCTCTTACCTCTGACTAATCTCAACTCTCTGCAGAAATAGGAAGTGAGGGCTAAGATGGAACTGTAAACTGCTTGGCTGACTGTGGAAGATGTGCTCAGCTTGTATACAAATCCCTCAGTACTAGGAAATCCCTCAGTACTAGGAAAAGTACTCATTCTAGGCATAATTAAAAACACTGTGTTAAGTTAAAGAAGGTTACATATTATATGGTTCCGTTTATATGAAATGAGAGAATAGGCAAATCCATAGAGAGACAATAGATTAGTTGCTATCTGGGCTGGGAGAGGAAAAAGGTATTGAGAACAATTTGTGGGGTGATGGAAATGTTCTAAAACTACATTGTGATGATGGTTGACCAACTCTGTAAACTCACTACAAATCACTGAATTGTACATTTAAAATGAGTGAGCTTAATGCTATGTAAATGATAACACAATAAAAAAGTGGAAAAAAGCAACAACCCAACTACATCCTATAAGAAACTCTTTGTTTAAAAATTATGATGGGGCGCCTGGGTGGCTCAGTTGGTTAAGTATCTGACTTTGGCTCAGGACATGATCTCACAGTTCGTGAGTTTGAGCCCCGCATTGGGGCTCTGTGCTGACAGCTCGGAGCTTGGAGTCTGCTTCGGATTCTGTGTCCCTCTCTCTCTTCCCCCATTCTGCTCACACTCTGTCTCTCTCTTTCAAAAATAAATAAATATTAAAAAATTAAAAAAAAACTATGAAACACACTTTCAAATATAGTAATATAGATAGGATAAAAGTAAAATGGAGAGAAAGTAATTCTAGAATGTTGGAGTAAGGACCTTGAAAAATCTGCTCTTCTATAAAAGCAAAATTTGTCAAAAAATTAAACTTTTAATAAGTCTGGAAATTAAATACAAGACAGACATATAGGGTCACGTGGGTGGCTCAGGCAGTTAAGTGTCTGACTCTTGACTTCAGCTCAGGTCATGATCTCATGGTTCGTGGGTTTCAAGCCCTGCATCAGGCTCTATGCTGACAGTGTGGAGCCTGCTTGGGAATCTCTCTCTGCCCCTCCCCCACTTGCGCACACACTCACGCTCTCGTGCGTGTGCACTCTCTCTCTCTCTCTCAAAATAAATAAATAAACTTAAAACAAAAACGACAGACATATAGACCGGTGGAACAGAATAGAAAGCCCAGAAATAAACCCTCACGTATATGGTCAACTGATCTTTGGCTAGAGTGGCAGAAATACACGATGGGGAAAGGATTGTCTCCTTAACAAATGATGCTAGGGGCGCCTGGGTGGCGCAGTCGGTTAAGCGTCCGACTTCAGCCAGGTCACGATCTCGCGGTCCGTGAGTTCGAGCCCCGCGTTGGGCTCTGTGCTGACCGCTCAGAGCCTGGAGCCTGTTTCCGATTCTGTGTCTCCCTCTCTCTCTGCCCCTCCCCCGTTCATGCCCTGTCTCTCTCTGTCCCAAAAATAAATAAACGTTGAAAAAAAAAAAATTAAAAAAAAAAAAAAAAAAAATGATGCTAGAAAACTGAATCTCCAGAATGAAATGGAAAAAGAATGAAATGGAACCCTTATTTTATATCATTCACAAAAATCAGTTAAAAATGGATTAAAGACTTAAAAGTAAGACCTGAAACTCTAAAACTCCTAGAAGAAAACAGAGAAAAATCCTCTTAACACTGGTATTAGCAATGAGTTCTTAAATATAATTCCAAAAGTGTAGGCAACAAAAGCAAAAACAGGTAAGTGGAGCTATAAAACTAAAAAGCTTCTACATAGCAAAAGACACAAGAGAGTGAAAAGGCAACCTACAGAATGGTAGAAAATATTTCTAAACCATATATCTAATAAGGGGTTAATATCCAAAACATATAGGGAACTCCTACAACTCAATGGCATAAAAACAAAACCTATGAAACTAATATAACACTGTATATACTGGAATTCAAATTTTAGAAAATAATTTAAGGGTCGCCTGGGTGGTTCAGTCTGTTAAACATCCGACTCTTGGCTTTGGCTCACCTCAGGTCATGATCTCATGGTTCATGAGTTCAAGCCCCATTTTGGTTTCTGTCCTGTCAGTGCAGAGCCTGTTTGGGATTCTCTCTCTCCCTCTCTCTCTCTGCCCCTCCCCTGCTCTGTCTCTCTCAAAAATAAATAAAACTTAAAAAACACTTTTACAAATAATTTAAAAATTAAAAAAAAAACTGATAAAAAATGTGCAAAGTATTTGAATAGGCATTTCTCCAAAGAAGATATATAGATAACCAACAGGTATATGTAAAGGTGTTCAATAGCACTAATCATCAGGGAAACGTAAATCAAATCCACAATGAGATATCACCTCACAACTGTTAGGATGTCTAGTATCAAAAAAATCAAAATATAACAAGTGTTGGTGAGGATCTGGAAAAACTGGAACCTTTGTACACTTTTGGTGGGAATGTAAAATGATGTAAGTGCTACAGAGAACAGAATGGAGTTTCTGCAAAAGATCAAAACAGAAATGCCGTATTATAAAGCAAGCCTACTTCTGAGTATTTATTCAAAAGAACTGAAATCAGAATCTGCAAGAGATATCTGCACTTACATATTCATTGCAGCACCATTCATGATAGCCAAGATGTGGAAACAACCTAAATGTCCATCAATTTATGAATAAAGAAAATGTGGCATATATATACAATGAAATATTATTCAGCCTTAAAAAAGAAGAAAATCCTGCCATGTGACAACATAGATGAACCTCAAAGACATTATGTTAAGTGAAATAAGCCAGTCACAAAGGACAAATATTGCATGAAACAACTTACATAAGGTATATAAGATAATCAAACACATAGAAGCAGAGAGTATAATGGTGGTTCCCAGGGGCTAGGAGAGGGGGAAAATGAGGAGCTATTATTTAAAGGTTATAAAGTTGTAGCCATGCAAAATGACTAAGTTCCAGGGACCTTTTGCACAACACTGTGCCTATAGTTAACAACACTGCATCGTACACTCAAAAATTCGTTTAAGTGGGTAGATTTAATGTTAAGTGTTCTTATCATAAATAAGAAAGAAAAACAGGGAATGAGATGTCCATAAGTTGCTTTGAAAAGTTAAGACATACCCCTGGGACTCTAGAAGGTAACAAACATGTGCTGGGCTATGTCTATGCCCAGGAAAGTTAGAGCCTAAGAAGTCACTAATCTCTCACCTCTGGCTGACCTTAAGGCTCTGTATCAGCAGGAACTAAAGTCTAAGGCAGAGTTGCAAACTGCCTCCCTGAGCACTGAAGGAGTAACCCAACACACACACACACACACACACACACACACACACACCCTCAACAAAAGCTGGTAGAACTTTTTGGCTAAAGGTATTTAAGGAAAATTCTCTCCAATCATTAGTAGACCACTATGCTAACTGAACAGACTTCAATGGCTGCACATGACAGAGAATTCAAATTTACAGAATTAGTCTAGGCAAGTCACTAAACAAATAGCAACAACAACAAACCCTAGGCATGTGGGGGATACTGATTTTCAGAGTTGACACATTATGTTATTTTAAATGTCTAATTTGTAACCAAAAAAAATTGTAAGACTGCTATGGACTGAATATTTGTGTCCCCTCCCCCAATTCATATGTTGAAACCCTACCAGTGATGTGATGGTCAGAGGAAGTGAGGACCTTTGGGAGGTAACTGGGATTAGATGAGGCCATGAGGGTGGAGCCCTCATGAATGGGATCAGTGCCCTTATAGAAGTCATGAGAGAGCTTGCTTCCTCTCCCTGTTCTCTGACATGTGAGGTTGCAACAAGAAGTTAGCAGCCCGTAACCCAAAAGCAGACTATCACCAGAATCTGATCATACTGGAACCCTGATCTCAGACTTCTAGCCTCTAGAACTGTGAGAAATAAATCTCTATTGTTAATAAGCTACCCAGTCGATGGTACTTTGTTACAGCAGCCTAAGCTAAGGTGGAGACATTACAATGGAATACTACTCAGTGATCAAGTGAGGTCTTGCCATTTGCAATAATGTGGACAGAACTACAGTGTATTATGCTAAGTGAAATAAGTCAGTCAGAGAAAGATTTCACTAATATGTAGAATTTAAGAGACACAACAGATGAACATAGGGGAAGGGAAGGAAAAATAAGATAAAAACAGAAAAGGAGGCAAACCATAAGAGACTCTTAAATACAGAGAACAAACTGAGGGTTGCTGGAGGACAGGTGGGTGGGGGGATGAGCTAAATGGGTGATGGGCATTAAGGAGGGCACTTTTAGAGATGAGCACTGGGTGTCATATGTAAGAGATGAATCACTGGGTTCTACTCCTGAAACCAAGACTACACTGTATAACTAACTTGAATTTAAATTTAAAAAAAAAGAAAGAAAAGGAGAGTATGGCCCATACACAGGAAATAAGAAACAGTCAATAGAAACTTTCCTGAGAAAGCATATTGCGTTTCTCAGACAAACCTTTAATCAGTTACAAGTCCTTCAAACAATTAAAGGAAACCATATATAAAGAACTAAAAGAATGTTTCAGAATGGCTTACCAAATAGGGAATAAAAATAAAGAGATATAAATTATAATAAAGAACCAAAAAGAAATTCTGGAGTTGAAAAGTATAATAACTAAAATGAAAAATATACTAGAGGGGCTCAGCAAAAGATCTGGGCTGACAGAAGAATCAGCAAACTTGAAGATATGTTGACTACTCATCTAAGGAAGACTACTCAATCTAAGGAGCAAAAAGAAGGAAGAATAAAGAAAAAATAACAGACCCTCAGAGACCTGTGGGCAAACATCAAGCATACCAACATACACATAATGGAAATCTCAGAAGAAGGAGGGGCACAAAGAACATCTGAAGAATGAATGCCTAAAAACGTTTTCAAATTGATGAAGAACATTAATCTATACATTATAGAACCTTGACAGACTCCAAGCAGGACAAACTCAAAGGGGCCTACTTGGAGTCTAAGAGACATTTAGACCTGTAGCCAAATTGTCAAAAGCAAAAGATGAAGAATGAATCTTGACTGCAGCAAGAGAGAAGAGACTTACCATGGACAAGGAGTCCCAAATAACATCAACAGTTGAATTCTCAACCGAAACTACAGGGGCCAGAAGGCAGTAAGATGACGTATCTGATGTGCTAAAAGAAAAAGATCACCAACCAAAAACTTCACTGTCTGGCAAAAAACTATACATGAAAACTGAAGGAGAAATTAAGACATGCCAAGATAAACATAGACTGAAAGAATTCATCACTGCAAGACCTACCCTACAAGGAAAACTATAAAGTACTTCAGGCTGAAATAAATGGGACACTCAAAGATAACTCAAAGAAAGAACACTAGTAAAGTTGACTATATAGGTAAATATAAAAAAAGACAGTATAAATGTATTTGTAACTCTTTTTCTTGTCCTGTCTGACCTAAAAGATATCTACATAATGCAATAATTATAAAACTGTGTTAATGAGATTAAAATCTATAAAGATGTTATTTGTGTGACAATGATAGTACAAAATAGGAAGGAGAGAACAGAGATAAACAGGACAAAGTTTTTGAATATTTTTGAAATTACGCTGTATTAATACAAAATAATTTGTTTAAGCTGTTAATTATAATTCCCTGGGCAACTATTAAGAAAGCAACTAAAAAAAAAAAAAACAGTAAAAGAAGCAACAAGTTAATTAAAATTATATACTGCAAAAACCTATTTAATATGAAGGAATGGGGCATCTGGGTGGCTCAGTCAGATGAGCACCTGATTCTTGATTTATGAGCCCAGGGTTGTGGGATTGAGGTCCAGATCGGGCTCTGCACTGAGTGTGGAGCCTGCTTAAGATTCTCTCTATCTCTCTGCTGCTTTCCTTTGCTTGTACTCTCTCTCCCTCTAAAATAAAAAAAAAAAGTAAAGGAATAAATGGAATAACAGAGGAACAAAAAAGATATGACATTCAGAAAACAAATAGCAAAATGGAAAATGCAAATCTTATCACAGGACTCCAATTAAATATATCAAATATAAATGAACTAAATACTCAATTGGAAGAAGGAATTAAAAAAGGAACATGACCTAACTATTTGCTGTCTACAAGAGATACACTTTAGGTTTAAAAAAAATAATTGAAAGTGAAAGGATGGAAAAGATATTTTTTTGCATGACAAAAAAGAATAAAAGTAGAGCAGGGTATAAGAAGTTTTTCTTTCTTCTTTTTTCCTTAGTAAGTCTAGCTACAGGATTATGAATTTTGTTGATCTTTCCAAAGGACCAACTTTTGGTTTTGTCGATTTTCTCTATTTTTTTGCTCTAGCCTTTATTGTTTTACTCCTTCAGCTTGATGCGAGTTTAGTTCACTCTTTTTGTAGGTTCTTTTTTTTTAAAAGACTTGTTTAAAATTGTTTTTGGAGCAATTATAGGTTCACAGTAGAATTAACTGAGGGGAAGGTACACAGATTTCCCACATACCTCCCATCCCCACACATGCACAACCTATCCCATTATCAATATCCCCCATCAGAGTGATACATATGTTACAACTAATGAATCTACATTGACCCACCATGATTACCCAAAGTCTATAGTTTACATTACAGTTCACTCTTGGTATTACACATTCTAAGGATTTGAACAAATTTTTGTAGTTCTTTTTTTTAATTTTTGTAGTTTTCAAGGTGAAAGTTTTTGGTTATTAATTTAAGACCTTTCCTCTTTATTAATATGGGCATTTATAACTATAAATATGCTCCCAAACACTGCTTTTACTGTATTATATAAGTTTTGGTATGTTAAGTTTTATTTTCATTTGTCTCAAAGTATTTTCTAATGTCCCCTGTGACTTCTTTTTGACCCATTTGTTATTTAGTAAAGTGTTGCTTAATTTCTGCATATTTGTACATTTTCTAAATGTCCTTGTATTATTGATTTCTAATTTCATTTAACTGTGAATAGAAGTGGCAAGAGTGCACATCTTTGCCTTCTTCCTGATACTTTGGGAAAGATTTCAATCTTTTACCATTTGTCATGAAGTTAATTATTAACACAAACATATGGCCAATTTATTTCTGACAAAAATGCAAAATAAAGTAAATGGAGAAAGAATACTCTCTTCAAAGTATGGTGCTGAAACAACTGGAAATTCATAAGTAAAAAGTGAACCTTAACCTAAACCCCACACTTATAATATAAGCATCAAGTCAAAAAGATCATAGATCTAAATGTAAAATATACAACTCTAAAACTCTTTAAGGAAAACAAAGAAGAAATCTTACTCATAATCTGTTGTTAGACAAAGAGTTCTTTGACATGTAAAAAAAAAATGATCCATGAAAGAAAAACCAGATAATTGGATTTTATCAAAATTTAAAACATTTGTTCTCAGGCAAAAAAATTGTGTACTAAAAACTACAAAATGCTGCTGAAAGAATTAAAGATACAAATAATGCAAAGATACCCCATGTTCATGGACTGAAGACTTAATATACCATTAAGCTGTCAATACTACTCAAAGTGATCTATAGATTCAGTGTAATCTCTATCAAAATCCCAATGACATTTTTTCTAGAAATAGAAATATCCATCCTAATAGTCATATGATATCTCAAGGGTTCCTAAGCGGTGAAAATCTTGGAAAAGAAGAACAAAGTTGGAGGTCTCACTTCCTGACTTCAAAGCTTACTACAAATCTACAATAATTAAAACAGTGTAACACTGGCATAAAGACAGACATGTATACTAATGGAATAGAATGGACAGCCTAGGAACAGACTTTTGTATTTATGGTCAAATGAATTCTGGAGAGGGAGCTAAGAACATTCAATGGGTAAAGGACGATCTTTTCAACAAGTAGTATTGGGAAAACTGGATATCAACATGCAAAAAATAAAGTTGGATCCTTACCTTATAACTCATACAAAAAAATTAACTCAAAATAGACCAAAGACTCAAATGTAAGAGCTAAAACTATAAAACGCTCAGAAGATAACATAGGAAAAAACCTTTATGACATTATATTTGGCAATGATTTATTGGCTTTGACACCAAAAAGCATAGGTAACAAAAGAAAAAACTGACAAATAAGACTATCAAAAATATAAACTTTTGCACATCAAAGGACACAATCAATAGAGTAAGAAGGCAACCCATGAAGGGAAATACTTGCCAATTATTTATCTGATAAGAGAATCAATATATAGGATATACAAAAAAATCCCACAACTCAACAATAAATAAATAAACAACCAGTTTAGATAATGGGCAAAGGACTTAAATAAACATTTCTCTAAAAAAGATACATAAATAGCCAAAAAGCACATGAAAAGATGCACATCACCAGTCTTTAGGGAAATGCAAATCAAAACCACAGTGAAATACCACTTCACACCCATTAGGATAGCTCTTACAAAAAAGAAAAAAAGAAATGAAGTGTTGGCAAGGGTGTGGGAAAATTGGAATCTTTGTTTACTGCTGGTGGGAATGTCAAATGATACAGCCTCTATGGAAAACAGTATGGTGGTTCCTCAAAAGATGAAATACAGAATTACTATATGATCCAGCAATTCCACTTCTGGGTATATGCTCAAAACATCTGAAAGCAGGGACTTGAACAGACACTTGTACATCCAGTTTCATAGCAGCATTATTCACAACAGCCAAACGGTAGAAGCAACACAAGTTACTACCGACAGATGAAGGGATAAACAAACTGTGGTAGATACATACAATGGAATACTATTCAGCCTTAAGAAGGGAGGAAATTCTGGCACACAGATGACCTAGAAGACATTATACTAAGTGAAATAAGCCAGACACAGGACAAATATTGTAGGATTCCACATATCTGAGGTACCTAAAGTAGTCGAATTCACAGAGACAGAAGGAATGGTGTTTGCCAGGGGCAAAAAGGGGGAGTATAAAAGGGAATGGTGTTTAATGGGTACGGAATTTCAGTTTGGGAAGATGAAAAAGTCAGGGAGATGGATAGTGATGATGGTTTCAGAGCAGTGTGAATATACTTAATGCCACAGAATTGTACACTGAAAAAATGGTTGAAACAGTCAATTTTATGTTAGGTGTATTTTACCATGATGAAAAAAAAAGTCTGTTCTGCGAAAGACACTGTCGAGAGAATGAAAAGATAAGCTACAGACTGGGATAAAATTTTTGTAAATCATATATGCAACGGAGAATTGCATTTGGAATACATAAAGAGCTCTCAAAAGCCAGAAAGAAAAGAAACAACCCAATTAAAAAACAGCAAAAGATTTGAACAGACACTTCAGCAAACAGGATATAACGGTAGCAAATAAGCATATGAAAAGATGTTCAACATCATTAGCCATTAAGGAAATGCAAATTAAAACTACAATGAGATACCACTTCATAGCTATCGGAAGAACTAAAATAAATACCGATGATACCAAAGGTTGACAAAGATGCGGAGCAACTGGAACTCTCATACATTGCTGGTAGGAATGCAAAATGGTTCAGCCACTCTGGAAAATGGTTTGGCAGTTTCTTATAAAGTTAAACAGACACTTACCATAGGACCCAGTAATCCCACTCCTAGATATTTACCTTAGAGAAATAAAAATTTATGTTCACACAAAAACCTGTACAAAAATGTTCATATCAGTATTATTCATCATCACCATAAACTGGAAACAGCCCAAACGTACTTCAATGGGTGGATGAATAAACAAACTTTGGAATACCCATAGAATGGAATGCTATCCGGCAACATGAATGAGCTATCAATACACACGACTTGGATGACTCTCAGAGGCATTACACTAAATGAAAGAAGCCACTCTCAAAAGATGACATATTGTACGATTCTGTTTATGTGACATTCTTTAAAAGACAAAACTACAGTAATGGAGAACAGATCTGGGATTGCCAGAGATTATGGGTGGAGTTGGGGGTGACTATCAATGGATGGTATGAGGGATTTTTAGGGTGATGGAGCTGTTTTCTGTCCTGATTGTGGTGGTGGTGACATGAATCTACATGATTTACATGATTTACAATTCATAGAATTGTACACCAAGAAAAAAAAGAAAAAACCAGGCAATTTTATTGTAAGTTCATTTTAAAAAGAAAATATCACTATCATATCATTATCAATAGTTATACTTTAGTGATTAATAAAAATATTCAGAATTAGTTGTGAAACAGGATCTAAAAATCATTAAGTTCACTTTACGTCTGATACAATAACTTACAGGTATAGAGAAAAAAATCAACAGCACTAAATGTAAAATTTTACAACTTCTACTAACTCCTCACTTTAATATTCTACATCAGGATAATATGCTCCCTCTGGATCATTTCCTATAAACATTGTCATATACTGAATATGGAATTAAATAAGCACTCAACTTAGAAGTCTGGGACCCTATGTTACATTCCTAAAGCTAACACTGTAAGAAAACTCTCGACTTGCCTTTTGTGCCTAATTTTATCTTCCTCTTCATTGAGGTCATGTACTTGTCTGCACTTGTCTTTTTGTGGTATGCTGTGAAGGTTTAAAGCAAGGAGTTTCAAAGATAAGAAAAAGAACAGATTCATACACCACCCACCCACCCCAAATACCAGGTACTACTCTAAGTGATTTACATGTTATTACCTCACTTAAGCCTCCTAACAACCCTATAATATAGACACTACTTCTATTCTCATTTGACAAGATGAAGAAACTGAAGCATAGAGCGGTAACTTGCCCAACATCTTATAACAAGCTAGTAAGTGGGGGAGCCAGGATTGTTCCAGCAGTCTGCCACCAGAGCCCATGTTCTTAATCAGTAGGCTAGGTCTCTCCACAAAAGCCTGTTCACGTGTTCTTTCATTCCTTCCTTCACCGCTGCTCTTCCATGTCTATGTTCTCTCTGCCTGTAACAACGCATTCATTTGTTCTCAGGGCTTTACGTACCACCTAAGCGTACATGATTCCCAATTCTGTGTATCCAGCTCTGACCTCTCCCCTGAGCTTTACTCCTGCTTTTCCAACGGCTTCCTCAGTATGGGTATTTCATGATGCTGCCATTCTTACCAATTCAACATGTTTAAAATCAAACTCCTAGCCTTCCGTCAGAATTTCCTCATAAAGACTTTCTTAATTTTGCCAGCTGTTAATGGCACACAGACTAAAACAGCTGGGTTACCTTTGACCTCTCTTTTGACCCTCTTCCTTCACTCTCAGGCAATAAGTTTAACCAGTTCTTCCTTGGTGATGTCTCTTATAACCATACCTGCCTCTCTTTCCAGTACCACTGCAATCATTCTAGTCTAGATCTTCATGCCTACATGACTATAAGACCTCCTAAATCATTCTCCCTGCTCCCAGTTCTTTCTCTCTTTCATCCTGTTTATGGGCAACCAGATTAATCATTTTCAAATACTGCTTTTATCACATTACTCCTGGCTCAAAATCCTGGAACCATATCCAAACTAAGTAACTGAATAACTAACTAACCAAATAAAGTTCAAAACATTTAGCTACCTTTCTAACCTTGTCTCTCACAACAGCCTTAGACACGCTGGTGTGCCCACACCACCATCTGCAAATAAAATGCCTTTCCTTCTCCTACTAAGGAATAGGTAGTACTAAAGGAATGTTTAAATCTTACCTCCTCTAAGAGGCCTTCTTCAGTCATGCCAATGCACAGAGGCCTTTCTCTCCAATGAACTCCAACTGCACTTAACAACTGCATCTAGCATTGTTACTAAACGTTACATGGTTCTCGCTCCAACCAGAACTTTACTCACTAGAAGTCAGGAATGATTTCTTAAGCTTCCGTGCACCTGCCACAGTACCTAGCAAAACTTATCTGTTAAACTAATACTCTCTGGTTAAGACACACACCATTTATCTATAGACTTTGTGTTAATTTATAGTTCAGACCAAAGACCCTTCACAATCTAGCCTCACCTACCTTTCCAGTATCTCTCTCATCCCCTGCTGTGCCCTATGCCTCCTGCCACAATGAACTTTTCACTGTTCCCTAGATGCACCAGGCCCTTCCACAAACCTGCTCCTATTCACCTACTGTCTGTTATGCCTCCTGCCCCTTATTTACCTGACAGTTGACTGTTGAGCTGTCAAGACTTAGTACAAATGTCAACTCCTGACTCCCCCCTCAACTAGACTGAGATGTTCTGTGTCTGCACTCCCGTAGCATTTTATTCACATCTCTGTAACAGTAATTTCCATGATGTATCACAACTGACTGTGTACATATTTGTCTCTGTCATGGGGCTTTCTGCATTCCTCAAGGACAGTGATAGTTTCTCTCCCCTACTCCTTTCACTAACTTTTCACATTTAATGCCCTGCTGTTAAATCTTCCTTTCAGCGAAACAGCATGTCAAAGTCAGTGGTGATCACATACCTTGGTAATAAAGAGCCTTGAGGAAGGAGTGCCGATCAGCTCCCTGGAATAAAGAGTTTTCTATTTCCATTTCACGCCGGGTCAGTTGTTTGCTCTTGGCAAATCTCTGTGGCAGGCAAAGGATGCGCTGACGCTCTGAGATCCTTTCTTCAATATCTTGAAGACGGTTCTGTATTGCTTCAGGTGTTGCCCTCAGTCTTGTCTTCTGGAACCAGAGAAATGCGATGACATATATCATAGAGGATACACCCTAAAAGTGATGGTCTAATGTCTGAGATAAGAAAGAAGACAATGTAGGACACGGAATGATCATTCACAGACGTGTGAGCTAAAAAGTCAAGGAAGGGCTGCCCTTTAGCAAGGTTCCTCGCACAGAAACCAAAGAAGAATCCAACAGAAAGCTCAGTTTTGTAAGAACTAAACATGAAAAGGTTTTCAGGGCCAAAGGAAGAGATCTTGCTCTTTATTCTCCAGGAAAAAAAAAAGGTCCCACTCACCTTTTCACCTGAAACGTGGCTCTTCCAGATCAAGATTTCTGTTTCATTGAGCCCTAGCTCCCGAAGAGAAGCAGTTTCCTGGTCCTTCTCATGCAGTGTCTGGAACTGGGACAAAGTCATGGTCCCAGCTGCTTCCTTCCCAAAGGGCTTGTACATAGTACCGGGAGCAAAGCTCTCTTTCTTAGACACACATCTGCAGAACAAGCAGGACGAAAGTAAGAATATCTTCAAGTTACCACAGTTTTCAGAAATGGGGCTCACCATTAGAAGAGGCCCAATGAAACTCATCAGCAATGTCTCTCTCATGTCCTATTTCTAGGTTGAAGCAACCATGCAATGATATAGAAGTCCATCAATATTCCCCCACACCCAGGACCAATAAATGACTGGATCAAATCTTTATTTATTGAGTACCTACTATACATCGCTGGGCTAGGTACTGAGGATTTAACAGTAAAAAAACCACAAGTGGTTTCTGCCTTTGTAGAAGAAAAGTGGAAGAGAAGCAAGTAAACAGGCAATGATCATATTGGGTTATAAGTGCTAGGTATGTTAAGGGAAGACAGAGGAAAGGTACTTAACCCAGACTTAGTGGGATATGGGAGGCCTCCCAGAGGAAGAGACACAGAAGAAAATGTTGCCTAATAAGTAGAAGTTGGCCAAGGAAAGTGGGGAGGGAGAGGAGTGTTCCATCCAGGCTTTAAGAGGGATCTGCTTCCTGGAGGTAAGGGTCTATGATACTCTACCTGTTTGCAAAATCAATACCTACTCCTCAATGGAGACAGAGGTATCAAGTTGATGCTGAAGGAGGCTTTTCAGCTGCCTCTCGCCTTCTGTTTCCAACTCCTCCAGGACATGCTCACCACTCTTCACACAGCTATTTATCCTGGAGTAGATATAAGAATATATGTAGAAAGTAGAAACAACAGTGAGTCTCAAAGTATATTCTTTATATTATCTACTGGTAGTGAACCCATTTGTTTGAAGACACTTTTCTAACTATTTGATGCCCTTTATCATTCATCCCACAAACATTGACTAAATATCCACTTACACGCAATGCACTGTGTTAGGTACTGATGGAGTCGACGATATTCAAGACATAGTCCCCATCCTCAAGAAGCTTGCAATTTATTTAGGGAGAAACATCATGTGTGTACATGTTACGTGCATGTGCCTGTTGTGGGGTGGGGAGGAGGGAGGAAGGGAGGTAGAGAGAGAAGAGAAGAGCAATACAAAGAAGGATATGCCAAATTAGTAGGAGTTCATATAGAAGGAGATACTTGGGAGCTAGGGTGATAAAATGAAGACTCTGGAAAGGTAATTCTTAAATTGGCATTTGAAGGAATGGGTATGATGAAGGAAAGATCAGGGAGAATGAGTAAGAAGAGACAGAAATATGTTCTGGGGGAATAATACGAAGTTCAATTTAGCTGGCATTCACACATATGAGCACTGGGAGATGATCTTTGAGGGGGTAATTAGACTCAGATTGTAACTGGCCTTACATACACCAACTAAGCAGCCTGGACCTTCCTATATAGGTATTAGAAAGCAATTAGGCAGTTAAGTAACATGATACAAATGATGGTTTAGGAAAATGAATGTGGTTACAATATGCCTTGTGGATTCACAGGAAAGAAACCAGAAGGACTAGTTAGGAAACTCTTTAAATTTATCAAGCATAAGGTGATGAAAGTATACACTGGAGTGGTAATAGTGGAACAGAAAAGTGGGGAGTTAGAGGAGTGAAGCCTTTTGAAGGTAGGGGTAAGGGAGAAGTCAAAGATAACCCTGAAATTTCAAGCTGTATAACTTAAGAGAACATGGTACCAATAAAGGAAAGAGGAAGATCCAAGAAGCAATAAGTAGTTTGGAAATGAGAAAGTCCATGTTGCCTTAGCCATGTGGAGTCAAACTACCCATTACAACTGAAACACCAGCATGAAGTATCAGGAATACTTCAAAGACATTGACTCAGAGGTGCCAGTATAAGTGAGGTTGGCTAACAGGAAAGTGAGAGCTGGAAAAATTATATAGATGAGAGTCTGAGGCTGAAGATGGAAATCTCAAGTCATCTGTGTGGGCAGGATCTGGAGCTGTGAAAGAGGAGGCACTCTCCAAAGAAGAGAGTATAGAAACAAATGCAAAGAGGGTCATAACATTTTATAGCTTACGCACTACTGTGTAGAAATCTAGGCAATGCTAATATAAGCTAGTCAACCCTAAATAGCTGAAAACTCTTATTATAAAAGTAAAATGGGCGTCTTGGTGGCTCAGTCGGTAAGGTGTCTGACTTCGGCTCAGGTCATGATCTCGCGGTTTGTGAGTTCGAGCCCCATGTAGGGCTCTGTGCTGACAGCTTGGAGCCTGGAGCCTGCTTTGGAGTCTGTGTCTCTCTCTTTCTCTCTCTGCCCCTCCCCCACTTGCACTCTGTCTCTCTCTCTCAAAAATAAATAAATGTTAAAAAAAAATTAAAAAAAGAGTGTGAAGAAATAGCTGGACCAGTGGAGTATACAACAACAGGTGACAAAAAACAAAAATGAGTTAATTCCAGGAGAAAAGCAAACATTAAATACCTTCTTTATGTAATAATCCTTTACTATTCGGGTTATGATGCAGCTCTCCTAATTATAAGCAAGATTCCCATGCTCTAGAAAGACTGAGACCTATTTTAGAAAATTTTAGAATATCCTCAGGCCTAGGTTTTTTAAAAACTTCCTTTTAAGTATCTAAATTTGTATTTGTTATTTAAAATTCTGAAAGTTCTTGCTAAGTTTAAAGTGGCTTTGAAAGGAATAAACCATAGCTAACTACATCAGTGCCCATGAATCACGCGGAGTGAAAAAAAAAAAAAAGCAAGTCACAGAAATATTCACACAATATGTGCCCATTCACATACAGTTGAAAAATGGATGAAAGTAGCACATAAATTCATATGTGGCAAACCTAGTTTTTTAAAAAAGCAAGGGAAGGATTAACGCCGAATTCGGGATAGTGGTCCCCTCAGGGAGAGGAGAGGGAGGAGAAGCAATCAGGGAAGGGACTTCTAAGATACTGCTAATTAATGCTCTATTTCTAAAGCCTGTGGTGGGTGCCAGTCTATTACTATTCTTTAAACTGAATATATATATATATATATATACATATATATATGTATATATATATAATTTTTCATATACGAAATATATCATAATGAGCATTTTTTAAAAATTATTTTGAGGCAGGGAAAATCAGAAACGGTTTTTTAAAAGATGCAGAAACTGACAGTACAGGAGAGCATAATATCAGAAGAACTTTAAATGAACCGTCCTATTCCCGAGTGATCTTTCTACTTTGCAGTGAATCCAAAACCAATTTAAGGAGGATCTTTTTCAAAAAGCATTGTGTGCTGTTCAAACAATTGTGAAGCTCAGGCTTTCAACAATGACGAGCCAAGTTAAAGGTGCCATTCCCTACAGAACCAGTAGGGGGAGCTGCTTACAGCGGTGCTTTTCCTATGATTCGTGGAGCCGGTTTTGTACTTTCCGTCTAAATTTTTAGACACAAAGTGTATTAGTAGCTTACGTTAAGATCTGAAAGCGCTATATGCCCTTCGAGGCCCAAAGAAGTCTTCTTTAGTACACAAACACTGAAAAAAAAAAAAAAAAAGAAAGAAAGAAAGAAAGAAAGAAAAGAAAAAAGGCGCCCACCCCGAGCCCCTTTCGGAGGATAAGGTGGAGGTAGGGCGGGACAGGGAGGAGCTGGCCTGGGTTTCTCCGGCGCTGGGCATCAGTCGGCCAACACTCTTTTTTTATTTTTATTTTTTACCTGGGTGGGTCCGTCTGAAGCTGTAAGAAGCCACGGCATCCGTGCAGCTCCTGGGGCCGGCGCCGTGGCCTAGATGCCCGTGCGGGCAAGGCATTCCTACGGGAAGCGGCGGCGGCGGCGGCCCTTCCTGAACTTCTCCCTGCAGGCCTATCTAGCCCGTTTCCCCTCCTCCCTCCTCCTTTGTCTTCCAGCTCACACGTAACCGCATCCCGAGAACGTGACATACCCCAAACACAAAGTCATAAAATCTATTTTCAATGTTAAAAGGTAGAAGAGAGCTCCCTTTGCCGCCTGCTCTCAGACAAGCCCTTACCTCTTCATGTTTCCACAGGCCCCTATCTCTAACTTGGCTGAACAGGCCGCGGACTTCAAGTCCCAGAACTCCGTGCGGCCGACTCTAAGGGGATTGTGGTGGAGTGCGGGGCTCTGGGAATTGTAGTCACGCAGAGCTAAAGAAACCGAAACACAAGAGTACCTACTGAATAACCGGTGTATTTTAAGTTCAAATATTTCTCCTACGGATTAAGGACAACACCCAAAATATCCAGCTCATAAAGCTTTGACTTCTTGACTGACTCAATCAATATCACCAAATCCTGGCTCCTCTACTTTTCCTTCAATGTGTCCCTATCAACCCTGCTTCTGCTTTCAAGGACTTGTTATCTGGCCTACCTTCTGTGTCCAGTGGGGCCCTTAGTCCATCCTCTGCAGGGTAGCCAGTTATCAGACACAAGTTTGACACATAATTTGCACTAACGGTACTCCTCTATCTGTTACAGAGGCTTATGAGACATTGTACTGCCTATCTTGAGAATTTGAAGTCTATGTGAATTCAGGCCTGTGAATGTTTTATTGGTAATTGTGTTGAACCAAGAGAGAGGTATAACATAGTGGTCAAGAACATGCGCTCTGAGTTCCCAGAAATGGAAATACAAATGTCCCTAAGTATTGGAAAATAAAGATGTCTAATCTCACTTATAAGTGAGATGTAAATTTCAAAGTACACTGACTATAAAATACATGATCTGGACTCTTTGAAACTGACAAGGTCATCAAAAACATGGTTAAGTCTGAGAATCTGCCAACCAAAGAAACCAAAGGAAACATGAAGACTAAATGTAATGTGGTATCCTGGATGGGGCTCTGGAACAGAAAAAGGGCTCTAGGTAAAAACTAAAAAAATATGAATAAACTATGCACTTTAGTTAATAAGATTTGTTACATGTGACAAATATGCCAGTTATATAAGGTGTTAACAGCAAGGGTTAACTAAGTGGCGGTATACAGAACTCTGTACTATGCAACTTTTCTGTAAATCTAAAACTGTTCTAAAAAAGTTTCTTTTTTTAAAGTTTCAGAACACATTACTTTTGTTGAGATCATGGGAAAATAATCACTCTCATTACACTGCTGGTAAGAACATAAATTGGTACATGTATGGAAGGCAGCATGAGGATACAATTGAAACCATAAATGCCCACTCCCTTTAGAGCAGAAATTCAACCTCTATGAATAGTATTCTCAATACTATGCATCCTCAAGTATGTGTGTTATATGTTTATATATGTATAAATATATATGTATGTGTATAAATTTCATACATGTATATATAAAATACATATGTATATATATAATTATTTGCTGCAACATCATATCTAATAACAAAATGTTGCAAACAACTTAATTACCCACAAATGTAATAAATCCATTTAATGGAAAACTATGCAGCAGTCCCAAGCATGACAGCATTCTCTAAGGACTGCTAGTGAGCAATCTAAAATATATCTAGTGCAATAGCAAGGTGCAGAACAATATCTATAGTATGCTTCCATTTGAGTAAAAAAAAAAAAAAAGAGGGGATTATAGGTATGCATTTGCTTGTGAATAATCAAATACCTCTGGGAAAACATATATACAAGTGATAAGTGAATGTTTCCAGGTAGGGGAGCTGGATGGTTAGGGACAAGAGTGGGGGGAAAAACCCTTCACTTTTTGTACCCTTTGAATTTTGAACCACATGATTACATTGCCTAGTCAGTAATATTTTTATTATTAAAGGGAACCCTTCTTATACCACAGAACCAAAAAAGAAAAAGATCATGGATTTGGGGGTCATACTGTTTGGATTTCTCAGTTCCCACAGTTATCAACAATATAACATAGTAGGCAGTCTGAACTTGAATTTTTGCTTTGGCAAGTTACAAGACTATGTGAGTTTCAGTAAGTTTCTTTAACTGGTCTAGGCCAGTTTTCTCATCTGTAAAATTGGGATATTACCTCTGAACAGGGTGATGTAAAGTGCTATATAAAAGTATGGTTTTAAAGTCACTTGATAGGTGGTCATCTATGAGCAAATATTCTGTTATCCAGCAGGACTTATTCAAACTGTCTATACTGCCATGCTCAAGGCTCAAGTTAGAGGATAAGACCAAAGAGCAGCTACTGGAAGACATTGTACTTCCTATCCTAAGAACTTCTTACAGATTGAAAATGTCATGGCAAGTATTTGAGCTATCCAAAACCTGTTATGTGGAAATGACTGTGCCCTTGAAGTACACAGGTGAATGAATGCAGATATAACATGCACTACTTTGTGGCTTTGGCACAGAGCATAGACACAATGTAAGCATGGGGAAAGTGTGGGTCACACCACACATAGCCTGTGCTAGGTAAATCCTATATATGACAGTAGGGCCGAATTCTGCTGCTTAACCAAACTGTCCAATGGACACATTGATCAATAAGTTGATGGAAAAATTCACCAGAGTTGCTGGTGTGTTTGTCCCCTTGGGAAAGTGGCAAAGAGCAGAACAAACACTATATACTGACCATTACACCAGGCTTGGAGACAATTCTAAGAAGACATATATCCTATTGGCACAGAAGCGATACACACTACATTATGAATCCACTAGGTGGGATAAGTGGAGAATAAATGGCTAAAAAGACAAGTAGGATGGAATTGCCTTGAAAGCAAGGTCACTAGGAAGTACTCTTTGTACCTGTGTATAACTGTAGCCGGTCCTAGTGGTAGGTACCAAGGGACAAACATTCAGAAAATTGCACTAGAAGGAAAATCAGGCTATTTCTAGCTCTGCCAAACTTATTAACTGTGGAATAATAGCTATTCCATTTCCCGCAGCACGCCTTTCCCCACTTTAAAAGGGAGACAGTGTATAAAAAGCTTTGAGGCAGTTTATAAAAAGCTTTGAGATTTCTAGATGGTATTCATGGGCACAGAGGTCTTAGCATTAGGTAATTTCACAATTTCACCCCAGATTTTATGACAAACTGAAAAATATGCCTCATTTGTCTTTCTGACAATTTAATAAGATTCGTTTAATTAAGCCAGAAGTTCTTCCTTAACATAGACATATTTTCAGTGTTTGTCCTTTTGAGATGCTTTGTTCGCAGCACACTTCTGATGAATACATTAGGAAGCAATTATAATTTCCAGATATGGAAGAAGATGCAAAAACCAAGTCTTCTCTAGAAGAGGGATAGCATCACTCATCCAATATTAAGAGTAATCAACTGTGCATGTCTTTCAAATTCCCCAAATGAGATAGCATAAATGCTGTTATAGAGAAAATAAATATAGCATCTTTTTCAAAGGACAAAAAAAAAAGTAGATAATCACTGGAGAAGTGTCAAATTTAAGAACTCTCCTTCAGCTAATATCTTGGCTGGTCTTTAACTGCCAGGAGAGGCTCAAGACTCCAGTACCTCACAAAAATCTTGCCTTAAAATGGGTTATTTGTGATTTTTTAAATTAATATTTGGTCAACAATGTCTTTTCGACATATGTTAGAACCAGAGTCCAAAGGAACCTTAGAGATGAGTTAGTCCAAGGCTCCAGATTCCAGACAGTACACTGAGATCTACCAGTAAATCCTACGGTGCTACTGTATTGATCTGGAATCCACATTCCATCCACTGGCCTCTTCTATGTCCTGGGAAAAACCCTAGAACTCCCAGTGCAAATTCAGTAGTACTTTAGTCTCCCCTTTTATTTCACTGAGGAACTTTTACAGTAAGCATTTACTGTTAGTGAAAAGATATAAAAGCATCACAAAATTACAGAGAAGTGAAAACTAGTTTCCTTCACTTGGGAAGGCCTTATTAATATGGTTAAACTCTTTCATGGTATATATAAAAGATAATGCCCAAAATGAAATTATTTTTCCAGTTAATTAAGTAGGGACAAGACTAAATCCGGTGTTTCCTCTACTATACTATGTACCTTTTACTGAATGTAGAACTTAACTTACATACAGATTACTTTATAGGAGTTGAAGCTCCAAAAACAATAAGGAAAATGTCTTTATCTAGGGTATAACAGAAATAATACTGGACTCGAAAATTAGAGAGTACTCAAAATTATACCCAAATGTTCTCTACCTACAGAAATCATCCACAAAATTATTTGGTCTCTGGATTATTTTCATAGTCTAACATTTTGAGTGGTAACAAAACTTACTTGATAAACTGCTAATGTAAGAAGTTTGGGTAGGAAAAAAAGGCCATTTAAGCTCTGATACTTAGTTTACTTATAAGGTGGTAAGAACCACTAATACTCATTTCAAAAATATTTTCTTCCTATAATGTGTACCCCTCAGGATGGTCATGTACGGTCAGTATAACAGGAGTTTATCTCAGTAATTATAGACAACTAAGCTCTAGTCACTCAAAAACTTTTAAGTAAGTTTACTTTCATGTTACACTTTTATTTTTTAGAATATCATCTTTATTTATGCCTTACGTAAAACATGCAACACAAAAGATCAGACTATTGCCAAGCTAAGAACAAGGCTTTTTCTTGAAAAACAAACAAATATACAAAAACCAACAACTATAAATCATATGCTAAAGCCAAATAAAATAAGGTTATATATACATCAAAAATAAATGAGTTGCCTAAACCTTACCCTTTTAAAAATAACCTAATTCAAGGCCCAAATCCACCCTAACTTCTCTTCTTCTCTGAATCTCTATAGCACACTTTCTGTGATTCACATACTTCCTTGTATTGTCTATATTGTTTTTATACAGACAGGCATTAATTTTATCTCAAACTAGACATTATGTTCCGTTGAGGAAAAAGACTACAGTATCTAGCACTATATGTTGAAAGTTAAGAGGCACGCAGTAAAGACTGGTTGGGCATCTATTTCTCGTCAAACATTTCTCTATGATCCGGTTAAAGTAAGAAGGACAATGTTGTGCTGCTGGTAGAATATGGAATCTAGGAGAATATAAGATAAAATTACACACACAGTGTCGACATCTAATAGGTTGCAGCCTGGTAAAGAAGGCAAATATAGTTCTGGTTTGCTAATACGAAAAGCCAAACTACAGAATAATTCTCAACAGCCTAATATTGAAATAAAAAAAAAAACCCCAACAACGTGCACACTTTATTGCAACCAAAGATTAAGTAATAATTGTAAATACTACTCTATTTCACATCATCACAATTTGTAGGTGATATATAATCCCAAAAGAACATGCTGAAGATATGGTCATTCAATCAAAAGCAATCTTGACACTGCGTTCCAGCTCCATGTGATTATGATCCTCAAAAACCTGTGTTACCTCTTCTACCTTCCGTTGCAGCATGCCTACAGGAGGAAAAGTCATGAATCGTTAATCCAAGGTCAAAATGTCCCAGGAACATAATAACTTACATTCTCCCTTCAACATATGATTTATAAAACATCGATTTTAATAGTTTTAAGTATTAGAAAATAAAGGGGGGAAATCGTCTATTTAGAAACTATGGAAACAGTGGACAAGACTGTTCTTGATTTGCTCTCTGTAGTTTTCAGGTAAATAACAGTCTACATGACATTTTTGTTCTGTTGAAGAGAATTGAGAACTGCGTGTTACTCATTACAGCCTAAAAGTGCTTTACAGGGTGGTCATTAAATTGAGGGTATAGATTTTGGTAGGTCTTTGCTGTCTATAAGTGAATTAGTACATGGAGTATATTCACATTTCTGTTCCTTTCTAAGGATTTATTTAACTTGGTGGTCTTCAATTTGCTCAGGAGCAGAGCAACAGAAAATACCATTAACTTTAGCATATAAAACACTAACATTCTGTAGTAAAAATAAGTTGTCGATGTAAGCATGATTATCTTAGGTTTTTCTATTAATGTGCAGTTGGCCATTTGTTTTAGTGTTCATTAATGCTTATTAGCCAATAAGCAATGGCTGGTGCCCAAGATTTAAGAAAAACTTTAGGAGAAAAACTAAAAATTTGAAACAATATACTTTAATTTTCTTCAGCCAATTAGAAAAGCCCCAATGTTATTCAGTTTTAAAGTATAACAATACATCATCTTATGACATACAGGCATTTTTCAAGATCACACTTTAAGAACAAGTAATTTAAATGATGGTTGCCTAATGAAAGGCTACCAAAACAGTGTATGTTGAGCCTGGCAAAATATATCTCCTTTTTGTTGAAATAACTGCAGCTTGCAAATTTTTACACCTAAATAACATTTTTCAATGTGATAGAAACACAAATGAGCACTCTAACAAACCATTAACTTGAGGCCAGAACTGTCAACATAAGGAAAATCTACTTAATTTGCTGATTGATACATATTAAGTACAAAGGAGTACATTTATAAAAATTTTAAAAATCAATGAAATGTCAAGAACACAAGCCAGCATTATTAAGAGAGCTTTACTATAAACATTTTGTCATGTCTTCAAATTGAATTCTCAGGACTATTCCTATAGTAACATACTTTAAATTTTTTAGAAGTTTCATTATTTGAAGGCAAAAACTGCACCTAGGCACTCAACTGCCCAGAGTTCAGTTTCCATGATATGCATCAGTGATTGGTTCCTGCAGACCTCTGAAATTATATACTATACTAGATCAATGCTAGTAATAGCCAAAATTTGGGGGAAATACATTATACACATTTTGAGATTAAAATTAGTGGTACTGAACAATGTGAAAATGAAATTAAGAAAATGATTCCATTCACAACATCATCAAAAAGAATTAAAACACAGTAGAAATAAGCCTACCAAATGAAGTATAAGACCTGTACACTGAAAACTAGAAAATACTGCCAAGGGCAGTAGATCTAAGATCTAACTAAAGAAGATCTAAGAAAATGAAGAGATATCCCATGTTCATGGATTGGAAGACTCAATAGTGGTAAGATGCCAACCCCCCAAAGACTGATCTACAGATTCAGTGGAATCCCTATGAGAATTCCAGCCAGCTGTTTTTGTAGAAATAGAAAAGCTTTACAGTTTACATGGAAAGGACCCAGAACAGCAAAGCAATCTTGAAAAAGAATAATGAACTGCAAGAATTACACTTATAATTTTAAATCTTACTACAAAGCTACAGTAATCAAGACAGTGTAATACTGGCATGGGATAGCCATAGAAATCAATGGAACAGTAAGAAAGTCCAGAAATAAAACTTATATTTATGGTCAATTCATTTTTGATGAAGGTGACAAGGCAATTCAGTGGGGGAAAACACAGGCTTTTGCAACAAAGGGTGCAGACAATTGGATATTCAACTCAAGGTGAATTATGGACCTAAATATAAGAGCAAAACTATATTTGGAAAATAAAACACAAATGTCAATCAACTGATGAATACATAAGCAAAATGTGGATGTCTGCACACTGGAATGATACACAGCAATAAAATGGAATGAATTACTGATACATGTTACACATAGATGAACCTTGAAAACATTAAGCCAGACAACAAAGGCCACATATAATATGATTCAATTTATATAAACTCTCCAGAAAATACAAATCTCTAAAGACAAAAAGTAGATTAGTGGTTGCCTTGAGTCCAGAGTAGGAATAGGGATCAACTACCAACAGGCCAGAGGGAATTTTTTAGGGCAATGAAAATATTTTCAAATGGACTATTTGATGTGTGCACAACTCTTAAGCTTTAAACAGCTATTGGTTAAGATGGTAAATTTGTGTGTTTAAGGTATTTCTTAAAAACCACTCCCCCCCCCAGAAGATTCTGGTAAAACTGCTCCCAGCCAGTCCCATTCTGTTGAGGGGACAGATGTTTTCTTCACTTTAGCCTACTTACAAATATTTTAGCTAAAGATTAAAAGACTTTCATAGTAGGGGCACCTGGGTGGCTCAGTCGGTTGAGTGTCTGACTCTTAATTTCAGGTCATGATCTCAGGATCATGGGATTAAGCCCTATGTCATGCTCTGTGTTGAGTGTAGAGCCTCCTTAAGATTCTCTCTCTCTCTTTTTGAAAAAAGAAACAAAAAGATTCTCTCTCTCTCCCTCTTTCCCCCTCCCCTACTTGTGATCTCTGTTTCTTTCTCTTTCTCAAATAAATAAATAAATAAATAAATAAATAAATAAAAGACTTTCACGGAGAATTATGAAAATAAGTGAGTTGGGGGCGCCTGGGTGGCGCAGTCGGTTAAGCGTCCGACTTCAGCCAGGTCACGATCTCGCGGTCCGTGAGTTCGAGCCCCGCGTCAGGCTCTGGGCTGATGGCTCAGAGCCTGGAGCCTGTTTCCGATTCTGTGTCTCCCTCTCTCTCTGCCCCTCCCCCATTCATGCTCTGTCTCTCGCTGTCCCAAAAATAAATAAACGTTGAAAAAAAAAATTTAAAAAAAAAAAAAAAGAAAAGAAGTGAGTTGGTCATTAAGCCCTAACACAGCTTTTTCTATAGTTATTTTTATTTTAAGTATTACATGTAAATATTAATAGATAATATTAAATTCACTGTGAAAGGAAACAATGTACTTTCACAAATACTGCTATGGTATGCCTCTTACTTTCCTCTTAGAAAAACAAATGGGGCAGTTGGAGAAAAAAATATCCTGAAAAAATGGTCAAAAGACGCAAATAAGCAACTTAGAAAGTGAAATACAAATTGTTTATAAACATTTTTCAAATACTCAACCTTATTAGTAACCAGAGGAATGCAGATTAAACAAGGGAAATATTATTTTCACCTATAAATGTTAGCAAAGAATGATGGTGATGGTGGTAGAATCCTAGAAATTATTTGGAATTAGCAGAACTAGGTAATTCAAAGTGGTGCTGAAAGGGGGACTGTAAGCAGAAATATGAATGATTAACAAGCTGACCCCTCTTTTCCTCCACATCCTACATCTGGGTGATTTTCCCTACCCAAGCCCAGCAAAGGACTTTTTAGAGAGGGAAAACCAGATGGGCTGTGGCTCAGGGACACCAGGTAGAGCTAAGGACAAGGAATCTGTACCAAAAATTGGGATTAAATGGAAGTTCACTGCAAGGTGAACACTGAGCCCTGGTCCCTTCTCTAACCGTTCCAAGAACACTGGCTTACCATTAGGTTTATTAATATCTAGCCAAGTGTTGGAAGATTCTTCTTTGGAGAATATGATCAACTGAAGAGAAAAATCCTAAAGGTAATGGTTGGAGATTCTCCAACGAAAAGCTCTTGCCAAATTATCCTATAGTAAATCAGCAAGGCCCATCTACAATTTAGTGTCTCATTCTTGAATACAAATGGACAACCAAGAATCATCAGATATTTAAGAAATGCCTCTAATATAAGAAAGAAAAAAAAACTGAAAGAAACAACCCAGGAAGAATAAAACATTTTAAAAAATCGATAATATCCTCAGAGAGATGATACTGAATCCATGAAATAAGAACTGGATGTTATTTAACACATACACACACATACACACACACACACACACACACACACACACACACACACACAAGTCATAAAACAACACAAGCTCTTGCAAAATAAAAATTATGACAGGAAGTAAGATTAATAGAAAGACTAGAATATAAAGCTGAGTACTTATCTGAGAAATTTAGCAAAAATACAGCAGAAACCTAATTCAAGAAAATTCTCCCAAACTGATAGTTTCTTCTGATAGAAGAGCTCACTGAATACCATGTCAGTGGATGAATTAAACCTACATGGAGGTACATGATCTGAAATTTCACTATTGTGGGTAAGATCCTGAAAACTTCCATAGGGAAAAAAAAACATAAAAATGAAGGAGTCACATAAAGTTTCGGGAGTCAGAATGGACCCTCAAAGCTAGAAGACAGTGAACAACATTTTCAAAAGTTTAAGAGAAAATTATGTGGAAGCTAGATTTTGATAGCCAATACTATCAATTAAGTGTGAGGGTAGAATAAAGACCTTTTCCCAAAGAAAATGGAAACAGTAATTTGAAACGATATATGCACCCCTATGTTTATTGCAGCATTATTTCCAATAACCAAGATGTGGAAGCAGTCTTTAAGTGTCCATCGATTGACGAATGGATAAAGAAAATGTGATGTATATATACTATGGAATATTACTCAGCCATAAGAAAAAGAATGAAATCTTGCCATATACAACATGGGTGGTCTTAGAGGGTATAATGCTAAGTGAAAGAAGTCAGAGAAGATAAACACTATATGATTTCAGAGAAGATAAATACCATATGATTTCACTCATGTGTAGAATTTAAGAAACAAAACAAACAGATAAACAACAACAACAAAAAAAACCAGACTCAACTACAGAGAACAAACAGGTGGTTGACAGAAGGGAGGTGGGTGGGGAGGATGGGTGAAATAGATAAAGGGGATTAAGAGTACACTTATCTTGATGAGCACTTTGAAATGTACAGAACTGTGGAATCATTGTATTATTCACCTGGAACTAATACAGCACTGTATATTAATTATACTTGAATAAAAAAAAAACTTTTCAGACGTGTAGTATCTCAAAAAATGTACCTCCCTTACACTCTCAGGAAGCTGATGTAACACACGTTATATTAACACAAGGGAATAAACCAGAAAACAAGAAGTATAAGAGCCACGAAACAGGAAGGTCAACAAAGAAAAAAATAGAAGGAATACAAGATGCGAGAGAAGGAAGAATCTAGTTGAGCAGCAAACCAAGAGAGCAACAATGCCAGATAGTAGATTAGAGATAAGAGGGCTCTGGGAGAAAGAAATCCAAGGAGAAATTGATAGATTTAAAGAAAAAGAAGGGAGTTAGAGAACGGACTACTGGTAAATATATAGAAAATTAAGCAAATGATGAAATAAAATTCAAAGGAAAACAAAAACTTGTACAAGCAATAACATATACGGGCTCCATGCTGACAGCACGGAGCCTGCTTGGGATGGGATTCTTTCTCCCTCTTGCTCTCTGCCTCTCTCTCTCTAAAATAAATAAATAAAACTTTAAAAAGAAAAAAAGTGGGCAGCTGGGTGGCTCAGTCAGTTAAGCATCTGACTCTCAATTTTGGCTCAGGTCATGATCTCACAGTTTGTGAGATCGAGCCCCATGTCAGGCTCTGCTGCTGACAGTGCAGAGCCTACTTGGGATTCTCTCTCTTCCTCTCTCTGCCCCTCCCCTGCTCGTGCACACTCTCTGTCAAAATAAATAAATAAACATTTAAGAAAAAAAGAGAAATGACATAATATAGCATGTTACATGGCCAGGCTGTGAGTGACATTTATGCAATCAGAATTCAAATAATAAATACTGTTCTATGTATAATTTATGATATACCTATATTGGTAAGATGACAGAAAAGTGTACTTACATGCATACATTTATATACTTCTCTATATGTAATATGTACATATACTGGGGGGGCAGTATGGTGGTATATTATATACACATACTTAGGTACTACATGCATATACACACATATACACACACAAAATGAGGGTGGTATAAAATAGTTAAATCCTTGCCTCCCATTTTGGGAAGTCAGTACAGAAGGCCTAAAATGGAAAAACTAAAAAGAAACAGTATACATGGTATTTAGAGATCTAGAAATATGTTTTAGGGGCACCTGGGTGGTACAGTCAGTTAAGCGTCTGACTCTTGATTTTGGTTTAGGCCATGATCTCACAGTTGGTGGGTTCAAGCCTCATGTCGGGCTCTGCACTGTCTGTGTGGAGCCTGCTTGGAATTCTCTCTCTCTGCCCCTCCCCAACTCGTGCTCTCTCTTTCAGAATAAATTAAACAAATAAATAAAAGAAAAAAGAAAAAAATTTTTTAAGAAGCAGCTAAAATAATTGAAAGTGATTGCTTCTAGCGAGTGGCAAACGGGGTGTGGACAGGGGAGCTGGTATTTTTCATAAACCTTATTAAAAAACCTTATACTCTACTATCAAGGTGGGAGATGAAGAAGACCTGAAATAAGGCAGTGATAGGAATCTACTGAAAAGATTCAAGAGCTATTAAGAAGTATAATCATCATTACTTACTGGAGAAAGAGAAATAGTCTACCTTAAGGTCCCTGAGTAAATAATAGCAATCGTTAGCTGAGAAAAAGAAAAGTAGGAGTAACTGATCTGAGAGGCCCAGGAGAGAGTGAAGATAATGAGATTAGTTTTACGTAAGTTTAATTTGAGGTGCCTTTGGGTATGTATGTGCAGGTGTTTATTAACATGGAGCTTTATAATGGAAAGTAAAAGAACCATTAGTAAAACTGATGGTTAGAGATGACAACTGATGTTTAAAAACTGCTGATTATCAGAAAGCCTTGAAAGAGAATACTATTAGAAACAAGGAGAGGTCTCAAATCCATAACTTAAGTTCCTACCTTAAGAAAATAGAGGAAGAGCAAAATGAACCCAAAGCAAGCAGAAGGAAGGACATAATAAAGACTGGTTATCAATGAAATTTAAAACAGGAACACTATATAGAAGAATCAGTGAAACAAAAAGCTGATTCTCTGAGGGTAAAAAGAATCAATAAAATTGATTAACCTCTACTAAGACAGAAAAAAGTAAAAATAGAGAGAAAACACAAATCACCAATATAAGGAATGAACAGGGCAGATCACTACAGGTCCTGCAGCCATTAAAAGTATCAAGAGGAAATCCTAAGAATAACTATTCTTAAAACTCAAAACTTAGCAGAATTGTACCAATTTCTAGAAAACCACAAATTATGAAAATGCAACCAAGATACTCTGAAGCATATTCCTATAAGCATTATAGAAACTGAGTCTGTAATTAAAAAGCTCCCCAAAACGAAATACCCAGGCCCCTATACAGTTTCACTGGAGAATTCTACCAAATACTTAAAGAGAATCAATGCCAATTCTTCACAAATTCTTCTAAAAAAGAGGCCACTATTAACCTAATAACAAACCAAGAAATGATAGTATAAAAAAAGAGAAACTATAGACCAATATCTGTCATGAACATTTAAAAATCTCTCACTTAAAAACTTCTAGAAAATTCTAGCAAACTGAATTCAACACTGTATAAAAGAAACTATAAACCATGACCAAGTAGAAGTTATTCCACAAATTTAAGGCTGACTCAACATTAAAAAAGGTATCAATGTAATCCACCATAATAACTAATTAAAGAAGAAAAAACATATGATTATATCAATAGATGCAGAAAAAACATATGACAAAATCCACTACGTATTCATGATAAAAATTCTCAGCAAGTCAGGAACAGAGCAGAATTACCTAAACTTGATAAAGAGCATCTACAAAAAAACCCTACAGCTAACATCATACTTAAAGCAAAAGACTGAAGGCTTTCTGTGCAAACTCAGGAACAAGACAAAGATGTCTGCTCTCATCACTTTTATTTAACATAGCGCAGGAAGTTCTAGCCAGTGCAATGTGAGGAAAAGAAATAAATGGCATACGGATTGGAAAGGAAGAAGTAAAACTATCCCTATTTGCAGATGATATAACTACCTCCATAGAAAATCCCAAGGAATCAAAAACAAAACAAACAAAAATTCCTAGATCCAAGAAGTGAGTTCAGAAAGCCTACATACAAGATCAACACATAAAAATGAATTGCATTTTTATGTACTAGCAATGAACATGTGGAAACCAAAATTTAAAACATAATACCATTTGTAATCACTATAAATAAAATGAAACAGTTAAGTATAAATCTAACAAAACCAAAATGTACATAATGTGGGTGCTGAAAATTACAAAATCATATGAAAGAAGTAAAAGGAAATCTAAATAAATGTTGGGTCATGCCATGTTTTCATGGATGGGAAGATTCAACAAAGTAGAGATGTCAATTCTTCCCTAAACCGATCTATAGGTTTCATGTAATTCCTATCAAATCTCAGCAAATTTTTGTGAGAGGGAAAAGGAAATAAAGTAGCCAAAACAATCTTGACAGGAAAAAAAATGGGAGGACTCACTCTACCAGATATTAAGGCTTACTATACAGCAACAGTAATAAAGACAGTGTGACATTAGTGGAGGAAAACACATATAGGTCCATGGGGTAGAGAGCCCAGAAAAAGAACCACACAAATATGCCAAAGTGATATTTGCCAAAGTGTAAAAGCATTTCAATTGAGGAAGGATAGTCTTTTCAACAAATGGTGCCAGAGCAACCAGGATATCTGTAGGCATAAAAAGGAAAAAAAAAAAACCTTGATCTAAACCTCACATCTTATAGAAATATTAACTCAAAGTGGATCATGGCCTTAAAGGGAAAATGTAAAACAATAAAACTTGTAGGAAAAAAAGAGGGGGGGGGGATTTTGGGGATACAGTACTCAGCAAAAAGTTCTTAGATTTGGCACCAAAAGCATAATCCATAAAAAAATGGAGAAACTACACTTCCTCAAAATTAAAAATTTTTGTCCTGTGAACAGCTCTATTAAAAGGAATAGACAAACGAAGACTAGGATAAAACATCTTCAAACCACATAAGCCAACAAAGGACTAGTATATACCCTAGAATATATAATAAACTCTCAGAACATTAAAACAAATAAACCAATTAGTAAATGGACAAAAGAAGAGACATTCCACCAAAGATGATATACTGACAACAATATGATAAGCATATAAAAAGATGTTCAACATCATTAGCCACCAGAGAAATGAAATTAAAACTGCAATGATATTGCTACACATCTATCAGAATGGTCAAAAGGGAAAAAACAGTGAAAATGCCAAATGCCATTGAGGACACAGACAAATTAGATCTATCATACATCACTGGTGGACATGGAAAATGGTACATCTACTCTGGAAAAAAAAAGTGTAGCAGCTTCTCATAAAACTAAACATGCAACTACCATATGACCAGCAATTGCACTCTTGGACATGTATCCTAGAGAAATGAAAACTGCTGTTCATACAAGAAATCTGCACATAAATATTCACAGAAGCTTTATTCATGAGTAGCCAAAAACTGGAAACATCCCAGATGTCCTACAACCAGTAAATGTGTACATAAACTGTGATGAATACATATTAGGAAAACTGGCATATTAGTCAGCAACAAAAAGGATAAAACCACTGATATACATAATTTAGATCAATGTCAGAGGAATTACGTTGAGCAAAAAAAGAAAGCCACATGGTTATATGCTGTATGATTCCATTTATACAATATCTTGAAATGATAAAATTTTAGAAATGGAGAATAAATTAGTGGTTTCCAGGAATTAGGATCTGGGTTAGAGGAGTGGGATGGAGGTGGTTCTGGCAATAAAAGGGGAATATGAGTAATTCTTATGGTAATGTAACTGTTCTGAATTTTGACTATGGTAATGGATATACAAACCTACACATGTGAGAAAACTGTATACAGCTGAACACACACAAACACAATACAAGTAAAACCAGGAAAATCTGAACAAGACAGATTATACCAATGTCAATATCCTGCTTGTGATACTGTTCTACAGTTTTATAAGATGTTACCAGTGGGGAAAACTAGATAAAGAATAAACTGGACCATGGGGTGCCTGGGTGGCTCAGTCGGTGAAGCATCTGACTCTTGATTTTGGCTCAGGATATGATCTCATGTTTCGTGGGATTGAGTCCTGCATTGTAAGCCTGCTTGGGATTCTCTCTCTCCCTCTGCCCCTCCCGTACTAGCTTGCTCGGTCTCTCTCTCTCAAAATAAATAAATAAACTTAAAAAAAAGAATAGGACCTCTCTATTATTTCTTCAGGACCTCTCTATTATTTCTTACTAGTGCATGTGAATGTACAATTAACTAAATAAAAATTTCAGTGATGAAGACTAACACAAATAAGGATTAGATTCTCAACCTCTTTTCCTGGAAGTGCCTGCTCAATAGGCACATAATACAACTATTTATATGAGGCAACAGTTTTAACAAATCTGTTCTCACTACTTAATATGGTTGGCCATCTTTTTAGCCTTCAATATGGTTTCCCTCATTGTTGCATGCCTGTTAAGCTAAAGCCATACTTTAGGTTCTCGTTACTGCACTTGATCTTAGCCAAAAGTCCAAGAAGCGATAGGTTCTGGTTACTATAGAACATACCTCTGTATTAGGTTAGTCTGCTGTTTAAAAGCAATCTTGAAATTTCGGGAGGGTAATATAATTAAGGTTTATTTCTCATTCAGATAGGGGAAGAGAGAGATAGGAAGGGGGCAAGGGAAGAAGAGAGAGAGAGAGAACACTGTCCTATTTGTCTTAGCTACTTTTTTGAGAGAGAGAGAGAGAGAGAGAGAGAGAGAGAGAGAGAGAGAAAGAGAATGAATCCTAAGCAGAATCCCATGGGGCTCGATCTCACGACCATGAGATCATGACTTGAGCTGAAATCAAGAGTCAGACGCTTAACTGAGTGAGCCACCCAGGTTCCCTGTCTTAGCTAATTTTTTTTTCAACGTTTATTTATTTTTGGGACAGAGAGAGACAGAGCATGAACGGGGGAGGGGCAGAGAGAGAGGGAGACACAGAATCGGAAACAGGCTCCAGGCTCTGAGCCATCAGCCCAGAGCCTGACGCGGGGCTCGAACTCACGGACCGCGAGATCGTGACCTGGCTGAAGTCGGACGCTTAACCGACTGCGCCACCCAGGCGCCCCAGCTAATTTTAAGAAGATTCCCAGTTTATTAAAACTGAAGGAACACTCAGAATAAATATACCTGAATTCTTAGTACTAACTATGGTCTGATGGGAAGAAGAGTATTTCTAGATGATGCGCAAAGCTCTCATCTCTGCCATGGGAATGTTCATCCTGGTCTTGCTACTGATACATTCAAGTGGTACTCTCTGCTTGTGTATAGCACTACACTTCATACAAAATTAATAAAATATACATTTCAAGGAAAGGTATAAAAAGAAAAAATGGTGAAGGTATCCTGAAATCTTCGAGGCGACATGGCGGAAACAAGGTAGTAGAATTATTACATTACATCCTAAGTGGTCCTCAGACAGTCATCCTATTGAAATATCACTCACTCTTCAAGTCTCATTTCAATTCTACCTCTTCCAGGAAATCAATTAAAGATGTTTCTCTTTCTTTGCTGCCCCCACTCCACACTGTGAACCTGTTCAAGGCAGTGTAGCACTGATGTTTATACCTCCTACACCGATTGACAGTACCATGGCCCACAGTAGGTGTTTTGTATGTAGAGTCACAAATATGTGGTTTTGACTTGCATCTAAAAGAACACATTCCAATTATACAGTACTTCAGTTTTCAAAATGCCTATACATATCACCTTATTTGAGTCTCACAATATCCTAAGATGGAGAGAATGAAAAACTCAAGAAGGTAAGGTTCAGTAGCTTCCCAAAGGCCAAAGCTAATGAAAAATGATACCAGGATTCTTATCTTCAGACTCCCATCTACAAGTGCTTTTTCTATTACAGTGTGCCTGTTTATCAAATGCTGTGAAGACCTCAAAGAAAAAGTACAATGCTGAGCTAATAACTGGCACAACAGCATAATGCTATTTGTTGTCCCTTCAAATACTGAAGGGCTCAAAATAAGGCAGGTCTATCTGAACCCCATCTGGGTAGATATCATTGGTGAAATACTATCAGGCCATTTTATCTATGAGGTGGCCATAGAGCATGGGCACAAAAACACCATTACAGCAAGACTCCAGCATATTTACAGTTTTTAGTCACTACCAGGAAGAAAATTGCTTTGGAGAAAAATCTGTATATCTCACAAACAATATAAATCCTATTTGGGAGTGATTTAAATCATGCTACATATAATTCATCTGAGGAGGCTCTCCAGCTTGAAGAAATTCACTTGGGCACAAAATGTACATAAGGAGGATTAGGGAGAAATCTAATTCTGCAGATGCACTGAGTGTGTTTCAAATCTGGATTTACATATAGAAAATGAATTTTAGAAGTGGAGCTCTGAGAATGTTAACCATCACACACTACTTCCTAACAGGAGCTGAAGACTTCATCATTTTTAACCTTCGTACCCTAATCTAACCTGTAAGAGATTCTTTAGAATCAAGGAACAATGATGTGACAATAAACCTATTTTGTCTGTAAAGGGGAGCAGAGATGAGGAGGCAGCTCATTAAACAATGGAAAGACATTAAAATACCTTTCAGTTAGCTGCAGTGGGAAGAAGCATGTGAGTACCTGTCTCTGCTGAGCTTAAGAGACCCTTAAAGTGAGTCTGCATTGTTGCCACATCTCTGGCAGATCAAGAATGTTTGCTTCTCAAGTATCTGAAGTGGAACATTATACTCCAGAACACAATAGATGACTTCACTGATCAACCAATGTCACCAAGATTTCCCAAAGAATTTAATAAAAAGAGGAGGTAAAAGAAACCACCTTAATCAGTAAATCAGATTCTATTTGAGAAGATGAAAGAGGAAGAAGACACTTCATTTGGAATTCAAAGACATCTTTTGGCATCTCAGCATTTGATGCTCTTCAGATTTAAAAGGGATGAAAATTAATTAATATAAATATTTTTAGAGCATTTATATGGACCGAGCTTCTTTTTTTATTTTTATTTTTTTCTTTAGAGAGAGAGCAAGCAAGCGGGGGAGAGGGGCAGCAGGAGAGGGAGGGAGAATCTTAAGCAGGCTCCATGAGTTCAGTGCAGAGCCTGACACGGGGCTCGATCTCATGACCCTGGGATCATGACCTGAGCTCTAATCAAGAGTTGGACGCTAGGGGCGCCTGGGTGGCTCAGTTGGTTGGGCGCCCGACTTCGGCTCAGGTCATGATTTCATGGTCCTTGAGTTCGAGCCCCGCGTCGGGCTCTGTGCTGACAGCTCGGAGCCTGGAGCCTGTTTCGGATTCTGTGTCTCCCTGTCTCTCTGACCCTCCCCCATTCATGCTCTGTCCCTCTCTGTCTCAAAAATAAATAAATGTTAAAAAAATTAAAAAAAAAAGAGTTGGATGCTCAACTGACTGAACCACCCAGGCACCCTTTGGACCAAGCTTCTTAAAAAAAATACAGCACGGTGGCCATAGTTAATAATACTGTAGTACATATTTGAAAGTTGCTAAGAAAGATATTAAAAGTTGTCAACACAAGATTCCTGTGACGAGAAAAAAAAAACCTTTTTGTAACTATGTAAGGTGACAGATGTTAACCAGACTTATTGTGGTGATCATTTAACACAATGTACACAAATCTTGAATCATTGCGTTGTACACCTGAAAATACCATAATGCTATATGTCAAATATGCCTCAATTTTTAAAAAAGCGATTAAAAAATACCCAACCCTGGGACACCTGAGTGGCTCAATCGGTTGAGTGTCTGACTTCGGCTCAGGTTCTCGCAGTTCATGGGCTCAAGCCCTGCATCGGGCTCTCTGCTGTCAACACAGAACATGTTTCAGATCCTCTATCCCCCTCTCTCTCTGCCCCTCCCCTGCTGGTTCTCTCTCTCTCTCAAAATAAATTTTAAAAAATGTAAATAAATAAATAATACCCAACCCTGAAAAATCTAATTTAGAATAATCCTCTCAACCAATAAATATTAACATTAAGTAAAAATGAATTATGATTGTGACATATCACAAAAAGCTGCTTCTCTGAAATGATCCTGAAGACATTTTATACAAGAGTTAGTCATGCCACACTAAACAACTTAGAATGCTTTACATCAAAAAAGAAAAAATAAGGTGATCACAGACCAGTACTAATGGGACTATATTTTGGAAACATCACAAAATTCCTGTAGCATTTTTAGTTACTTCAAGGATTCTTCTCTCTCTGCCCTAAATAGCAGCCAAAATGTTGTGAGCTGCTATTAAATAATCATGGGGTTGTAACCCATAAGAGACTGCAAAGATTATGGATGAAATATATTTTAATCGTGATGCTTTAGGACACCTCACCGAAAAAGCAAAATACCATGAAAATATTCAAGGAACTTTTACTTTTTTTTAATGTTTATTTATTTCTGAGACAGAGAGAGACAGAGCATGAGTGAGGGAGGGGAAGAGAGAGGGGGAGACACAGAATCTGAAGCAGGCTCCAGGCTCTGAGCTGTCAGCACAGAGCCCGCGACGCGGGGCTCAAACTCACAAACTGTGAGATCAAGACCTGAGCTGAAGTCAGTCGCTCAACCAACTGAGCCACCCAGGCACCCCTGAAGGAGCTTTTAAATAATGGTAAGTAGATGATTTACACTGCACATTCCTTTATTGTGGCACATGATATTAATATTATAGACACAACAATGGTTTGGTATACAAAGAAACAAAAAAATGCTTGTCCTTCACCCCTATCTCCCCCCTCTCTCAGAGAAGTAGCTCAATATATTTAAAATGAATAACAAATTAGCTCAGATTGATTGTCAACTCTGTCATAAGTGGTCCCCAAAGAGCTGGAGTTGCTGCAGTTTCGGTGACTCAGAAGACAGATGTGTGACTGCAGCACCACCATCCAGCAAACCTTGAAATAATGCTGTAAATTTTTACAGAAAGAGACAAGAATGGAAAGTGGTATTGGACTATCATTACTATTAACTCTCAATTATCTATACTAATCAGGAGGAAGAGGCAGAGATAATGTTAAACAATGGATGAATATCAAATCGGAGAACTGGTCAATATCAGCACATGTTCAGACATCCCCTAATTGAATACTTTTGTACTTATCTCTGACCACTTTCTAGCTCAATCCCATAAATTGGTTCCATGTATGCTAGAGAAAGAAAGGGGCCTGCTTCTCTATAACTCACTCATCAATAATGAAAAGTTGATTGGACAGTGTAATACTTTAATATATTTGAATTTTGATGTATGATTTCTTTTTTTAAATGTTTATTTATTTTTGAGACAGACAGAGTGCAAGCAGGGGAGGGAAAGAGAGAGGAGGCCAGAGGATCAAAAGTGGGGTCTGTGCTGACAGCAGCAACCTCGATGTAGCATTTGAATTCATAAGCTGTGAGATCATGACCTGAGCCAAAGTTGGATGCTCAACCAACTGAGCTACCCAGGTACCTCAAAAGTGTGATGTATGATTTCCAAGTCACTTTTAAGGATAAGCTGATTCTTAAGTTAAGCACATGATCCTATTAGCATTACAGTTGCTATGCTTTAGGGGCGCCTGGGTGGCTCAGTCGGTTAAGCGTCCGACTTCAGCTCAGGTCATGATCTCGCGGTCCGTGAGTTCGAGCCCCACGTCGGGCTCTGTGCTGACTGCTCAGAGCCTGGAGCCTGTTTCGGATTCTGTGTCTCCCTCTCTCTCCGACCCTCCCTCGTTCATGCTCTCTCTCTGTCTCAAAAATAAATAAACGTTAAAATTAAAAAAAATTTTTTAAATAAGAAAAATTTTATACCAATGTTAAGGATATTAAATCATAAAAACATTTCCCAGAAACCTTTTAAAACACAGATTTTGACATTAAAGCCATTTTAAAAAACTATACACTTAGAGATTTTTCTTTAGTAAAAAATATATTATTTTTATTGTGAAAATAACATATTAATTTTTCTATAACTATTATTTGGATGTGAATACATGGACTCATTGAAAAGTTTAACCTTAAACTTCTCAGTCCACAGTCCTGATCAGCAGATGTGATCTCATTAACTATTAAAAAGCAAAATAGACCATCACCAACAAAAATCACCTCTTAACATAATTGAACCCTGCCACTCTCCATTACTTGATCATGTCATTTCCTGATATGAAAAGGAAAGGTTCCTTGGGTGGGAACAGAAAAAAGGAGCTCACAGTATCAAGAATTACCAGGCTTTTCCCCCATCTTCATCATGGCCTCCATTGTCTCAGTTGAGAATCTCATTTTGTCTCCAGTTCAATTGCATTTTAAGCAAATAAGTAACTCCCAGTTACTACCCATAACTATCTTATTCTTACTCTTTTTATCCTGTGTTGACTGAGAAATTTACCCAGAAATTAGAACAAAACGTCCCACACAAAGTACTACCATTATCATATTTTGAAAACCCTTGTCCTCTACTGTTAGGTAACGTTTGTTTTTACATCCAGTGATGCCTATATTAAAATTGTTTTGAGAGCATACCAGTAGAAAGAACATTGTTCTGATAATCAGGAAATTTGGATTCTGGTCCTAGCTTTGCTAGTAATTAGCTGTGTGTTCTCAGGGAAGTCTTTTAAACTCTCTGGGCCACAGTTTCTTCATTTATATAAAGTCCCCTGCAGTGCTAACAAACTTAAGTTTATTAGTAGGAAAACATTGGCCTTGATATTTTACTTATGACAAAGATCTGAGCCAGGAGAAAAAAAATTGACTATAATCTTTCTTTACAGCCCCATTTACATTCTGACAACCCCCGCCCCAATTCCACTCAAGAAGAACTGTTCACTGTAGGAATACATGTAACAGACAGGAGGACAACTGAGTCAGAATGCATAATCTCATTCCTCAGTGTCTTCCAGTCACCAACATTCTCCCACATATCAGCCATTCTTACAACTTCTCTAAGGTGAGTGGTTTTCAATGATAATCTACCTGGAACTGCCTTTCCTAGACCCAATTTAACTACTTCTCATCTTTCTCGTTCTCTCTCTCCCCTATACACAGTTATCTCTGATAACCAGTTCTGCCAGTGTCTTTTACTGACCACCAACCTGGGCCAGGCACTGCTCAAGGAAAGTTCAACATTGCTTCTTTTAATCCTTACAAAAACTCTGAAAGGTAAATATTATCCGTCACGTTTAAAATGGAGATACAGGGGTGCCTGGATGGCTCAGTCGGTTAAGCAACTGACTCTTGATTTCGGCTCAGGCCATGATTTCACGGTTCGTGAGTTCGAGCCCCACATCGGGCTCTGTGCTGACAGTGCAGAGCCTGCTTGGGATTCTCCGTCTCCCTCTCTCTCTCTTCCCCTCCCTTGCACACTCTCTCTCTCTCTCTCAAAAATAAACAAACATTTAAAAAAGTAAAAATAAAAATTAGTAAAATGAGGATACAGACTCAGAAATTAAGCAAGTTAAGGTCACAAAACTATTAAGTGGTAATGCCTTGACTTGAACCCGTATCTATCAGACTCAGAAACATCTACCCATCAGGTAATTAATACTAAAGCAATATATAATTTAACATCCCTATGATGATTCAAAAGAGTTTGGAAAAGGATAGAACATTTCTTCTGAGAGAAGGAAGTAAAGGTGAATGATGATATAGGCAGGTCTGAAAGGGGGGAAAGATGAAGTTCATGGTTGATGAATTCTATTAATGAAGAGAATGAGGAATCTAGAAATAAAATAATACAAATGAGAAAACTTGTATTATTTTCATACTACATCTTTAAAAAGAGTAACAACTCTGATTGCCTAACTAGCCCCTATTTATCTCAACTACTAAAGCCTCATTATAGTCCATATTTAGGCAAAAGTCTATAAAAATTATTTCCTTCCCATGTTTTTATTTTAAATCTATAGAAAGTCAAGAGAATAATAAAAATCACAAACTTGTATATCCTTTATGTAGATTAACCCACTGTTAACATCTTGCCTAAAATTGTTCAATCTCCTTCTCTTCACAAGATTTTGAACAACTTGAAAGCTACAGATATGACTTCTTTAAATAATGTAGCATACAGCTTCTAAGAATAAAATATTTTCCTACACAACCACAACAACACATGAAAAAAAATTAAAATTTCATTAATATCAATTAATATATAGTTCATATTCAGTTTCCCCAATTATTCTAAATAATATCTTCTTGAGAAAACATAGGTGAAAAGCTCCTTGACACCAGTCTTGGCAATGACTTTTTGGGTCTGACTCCAAAAGCAAAGGTAACAAAATCAAAATTAAACAAATGGGACTACATCAAACTAAAAAACTTCTGCACAGCAAAGGAAACCATTAACAGAATGAAAACACAACCTACCAAATGGAAGAAGATATTTGCAAATGATATATCCAATAAGGAGTTAATATCCAAAGTACATAAAGAACTTATACAACTCAATACCAGAAACACAAATAATCCAATTTAAAAAGGGCAGAAGACATGAATAGACATTTTTCCAAAGAAGCCACAAAGGTGGCCAACAGACACATGCAAAGATGCTCAGCATAACTCATCATCAGGGAAATGCAAATCAAAGCCACAATGAAGTATCACCTCATACCTGTCAGAATGCCTATTATCAAAAAGATAAGAAATAACAAGCGTTGGTGAGGATGTGGGAAAAACTAGGACCCTTATGAACTATCGGTGGGGATGTAAACTGGTGTAGTCACTATGAAAACCAATACGGAGTTTCTTCAAAAATTAAAAATAGAACTACCAATGATCCAGCAATTACAGTACTACGTATTTATCTGAAGAAAATGAGAATATTAATTTGAAAAGATTTATATACCCTTATGCTAACTGTAGAATTATTTATAATAGCCAAGATTTGGCCACAATCTAACTGTTCATTGCTGGATGAATGGACAAAGATTTGGTATACAGAGGTGGGTGGGGGGATGGGTGAAATAGGTGAAGGGGATTAAGAGCACACTTATTGTGATGAGCACTGAGTAATGTATAGAAACTGTTGAATCAGTATATTGGATACCTGAAACTAATAAAACACTGCTAATTATACTGGAATTAAAATTTAAAAAAAGAAGATTTGGGGGGTGTCTGGGTGGCTTAGTGGGTTAAGCGTCTGACTTCAGCTCAGTGATGATCTCACCACTTGTGAGTTCGAGCCCCACGTTGTGCTCTCTGCTGACAGCTCAGAGCCTGGAGCCTGCTTCAGATTCTCTCTCTCCCTCTCTCTCTCTGCCCCTCCCCTGTTTGTACTCTCTCAAAAATAAATAAACGTTAGAAAAATTAAAAAAAAAAAGAAAAAGAAGATTTGGTATACATACACACACACATACACAGACACAATGGGATACTACTCACCCATAAAAACATGAAATCTTGCCATTTGTGACAACATGGATGGAACTAGAGGGTATTATGCTACGTGAAATAAGTCAGACAAAGACAAACACCGTATGATTTCACTTATATGTGGAATCTAAAAGACAAAACAAATGAACAAACAAAACAAAACAAAACTCATAAATACAGAACACAGCATGGTGGTTGCTAGAGGGGAAAAGATGAAATGGGTGAAGAGGGTCAAGAGGTACAAACTTCAGTTATAAAATAAATAAGTCATGGGGAGGTCATGTACAGCATGGTGACTATAGTCAGTAATACTATAGTGCATACTTGCAAGTTGCCAAGATAGTAAATAACTAAAAGTTCTCATCACAAGAAAAGAATTTTTTTATAATTTTGTATGGTGACAGTTGGTAACTAGACATATTATGGTAATCATTTTGCAGTGTATATAAATGTCGAATCATAATGCTGTACATCTGAAACTAACATAGTGTTATAGATCAATTAGAACTCAATGAAAAATAAAAAGAAAGGAAGGCAGGCAGTAAGAAAGTAAGGCAGGCAGGCAAGGAAAGAAATAAAGAGGGGAAAATGAAAAAGAGAAAGAAAAGGAAGGAAGGGAAGGGAAGGGAAGGGAAGGGAAGGGAAGGGAAGGGAAGGGAAGGGAAGGGAAGGGAAGGGAAGGGAAGGGAAGGAAAGGAAAGGAAAGGAAAGGAAAGGAAAGGAAAGGAAAGGAAAGGAAAGGAAAGGAAAGGAAAGTCTTCTTGGTTTTGATCCAGTATCCAATCAAAGTTAACATAGTAGACTTGTTATGTTTCTTTTAAACTAAGACAATTCCCTTAGCTTGGTTTTGAATTTTGTTTCCCATGACTGACTTTTTGAAAAGTCCCAAGCCAATTATGTTTCACGATGTGCTACACATAGAGTGTCTGATTATTTTCTTGTGATTTTATTCAGTTAAACATTTTTGGTAAGAATATTACATCATCTTTCAAACTATCTCGCTGGTAGAATGTCTCTTTCTTATGATTAGATTCAGATGAACCATTTTTGATAAGAATATTACATATGTGATATTGTATATTATCGTGTCATATCAAGAGGCACATCATATCAAGTTATCCTGCTACTAGTGATATTAAATTTTATCAATTGATTAAAGTGGTACTTGTTTGTGGTATGTAAATTATACTTCAATAAAACTGATTTTTTCTTAAAAAAAATAACTCAGTAACATGCAGTCTGTATTTGGTCCATTCCTTCTAGCATATTTTTTCTGCCAAGAAATGATTGACAGTTGAAATATTTATTAAATGAGGTAATGGGGCACCTGGGTGGCTCAGTCACTTAAGTGTGCAACTCTTGATTTTGGCTCAGGTCATTATCTCACAATTCATGAGATTGAGCCCCACATCAGGCTCTGTGCTGACAGTGCAGAGCCTGCTTGGGATTCTCTCTCCTTCTCCCTCTCTCTGCCCCTCCCCTGCTCGCTCGCTTTCTTTCAAAACAAATAAATAAACTTATTTAAAAAATATTTTATTTTTTAATAAAATATTTTTAAAAATAAATAAATGAGGCAAGGTATTCAATTTCAGGGTAAGCTTAATAGAAGTGCTCTGTTGAAATTTTCTTAATTGTGGTTCTCTAATTCTATAATTCCTTCTATAATTATTAGCTGACATGTTTCTACAAAGACTTTTCCCTGTACCTCCCATTTCTCTCTAGAGTAGCAGAGATTTTCCCCCCTCAATGTATCATAGTAATCCACTTATTGATACTCTTTTTGATGTTCAAACCATCCTAATTTGGCCAATAGAAGCCCATTCAAGCACCATCTTGTGTTCTGATATAACCTCATTAGTTTTGAACAATCTCTTTTCTTGCATAAAAAGTTCCAAACTCACCCTGTACATTCCCTGCCTGAAACCTGAGATCAGATATTTCCCTAAGAAGCCTTGGTTATAACTTTTAATGGGAATGGTACTTTTTTTTAAGTAGGCTTGACATACACCATAGAGCCCAACATGGGGCTTGAGCTCATGACCCTGAGATCAAGACCTGAGCTGAGATCAAAAATTTGATGTTTGACTGAGTCACCCAGGTTCCCCTAATGGAAATGGTGTTTAAAAACCAAGATTTAGGTGCTTGAGGTGCTGTTCATTGCTATTGGGGTTTGTCATTGCTTCTTCGACCCTTCTTTTTTTTTAAAGGGGGAGGAGCAGATAGAGAGAGAGAGAGAGAGAGAGAGAGGCAGGCTTCGCACTGTCAGCACAGACCCAATGTGGGGCTCAATCTCACAAACTATGAGATCATGACCTGAGCCGAAATCAAGAGTCAGACACTTAACCAACTGAGCCACCCAGGCATCCCTGCCTTTTCTATATACAGAAAAAGGGAACAGGAATTCATACTAATATTTGCAATTCAAATTTACAATACAGGGGTGCCTGGGTAGCTCAGTCGGTTAAGCATCCAGACTTTTGATTTTGGCTCAGGTCATGATCTCATGGTTTGTGGGATTGAGCCTCATGCTGAGCTCTGTGCTCTTAGCACAGAGCCTGCTTGGGATTCTCTCCCTCTCTCTCTGCCCCTCCCCCACCCACATGCACACATGTGTCTCTCTCAAAATAAACTTTAAAAAATTACAATACAAATATAAAAGGAAGAGAAAAATATCTTCTATCTCTTTTATCTTTCAATGAAAATCTTGGTTTCCATTATCATTACTATCCTCATGCCTTTTCTTTATCCTACAATATATAGGATGACAATATTATTATATTAGAATATATATAAACACAATACAGCACATTATAATTGTGAAACTAACAATAGCCTCTTAAGAAAGTTTAAGATTTCTCTGCAGATCTTTTTATCCTTAAGATTACATCCTAGTAAGAATGTACTGTCAAGAACACACGTTCAAAAATCTGAGCTGGATTATGTTATAAATTAGTTACACGGGTTTGTTTGGTTTCAATTTGTATGTATTCGATTTTAGCACTTGTCTTTCTTCCCATTCTTTTTGGCTTCTTATTTTTGAGTATTTAAACTTTTAGATAGGCCAAAAACCAAAACTATGTCAAAAGGTATACTTGGAGAAGTCCTGCTTCTTCCCACCTCATTCCTATACACCCCCTAATTTCATGAGTTTCTAGTTTATTCTTCACACACTTATTCTTTAGTGTTCCATTTTATAAAAACAAGCAATTAGACTTCTTGAGAGTTAATGTATACATTCCGTCAGTTAAGCAATACCCCTATAACCAAACTCTCATTTGAGTGTGGTCATGGTGCACAAAAGCTGACTTGCATCACGTTTTCTACTTGTAATAATGGATACCTTCATGTACAAATAAACTCCCACCTGAATTCTCATTAATCCACTGTAGAGAGTCCATATGAGCGTTCAGAATTTTGCAGATCTGCTGGAGCTAAAAGCACACACAGAAGTTTTAGATTATGATTATTCAGATACAGTAAGTAAAACAAACATAAAAAATTGAAATTACGAAGTAACTTTTCATTTCTTTTGGTAAGAAATGGACTGAAGATATATAAAATATTAATGACTTTTTGCTCTTTCATATTTGTAATGTTCATTACATCTTCATATTACTTCAATCTAACAATTTTGTAACTGTCAAGAAAGATGCCTATAATTCAATAAGACACTGACTACGACATAAAAATAAGTAAAAAACATTAACAGACATTTCACAAGACAAGAAATTCATATAAAACTTAAAATGTTACTTTTTTCAAACAAATCAGCAGCTTTTTATTGAGGTACAATTGACAAATAACATTTTATTACTTTCAGGTGCATAATATAATGATTTGATATTTATATATATTGTGAAATGATCACCACAATAACTCTTGCTAACATCCATCACCATATGTGGTTAAACACATTTTTTCTTGTGATATTAACATTCAAGATATAATTGCTTAGCAATTTTCAAATATGCAACACAGCATTATTAACTATAGTTACCATGCTGTATACATTACATCCCCATAACTTATTTTATACCTGGAAGTTTGTACCTTTTGACCACCTTCACCCATTTCACCCACTGCCTACTCCTTGCCTCTGGCAACCACCAATCTATTCTCTGTATCTATGAGCTCATTTTTTTTTGGTGCCGGTGTTTTTCAATTCTACACTTAAGTGAGATCATTCGGTATTTGTCTTTCTTGGTCTCACTTATGTCACTTAGCATAATGCCCTTGAGATCCATCATATTGTTTAAATAGCAAGATCTCCAAGTCAGCAATTTTTAATAAATGGTAATACTCAGTTGTCAAGTGTATGGAGAAAACAGGTACATTCCTATATAGCCTATAGTAATAAAAACTGACCCAACCTTTCAAAATGTAAATTTTTACAATATATATCAACAATCTTAAAATATTCATATCTTATTCTACTTCTAGGAACCTATCCAGAGGAAATAATCAAATCTACACATAACTGGTCATTACAGAACAATTTTATAATGGCAAAAATTCGGAAACAATATCTCCACCAATTTAAAAAAGCAATCCAATATATTATGGTAAAGTCACCTCTAATGAAATATTATAGAGTCATTAATATTTTCAAAGATTTCCAAAGTTTTCAAAGAATGCTTAAAATTTTGAGAAAACACCATGAAAGAATATTAAATACAAAACTCTATATATATTTGCTTCCAATGCTGTTCAAAACAAAAGGAGAATTTTTACCAGCACAGCAAAAAGACTTGGAAAAAACATACCAAAGTATTCACAGGGTACTGGTAATATAGGTGATTTAATTTTCTTTATAGATTTCCACATTTTCCAACCCTAACACATTGAATAAGTATATGTATTAAGTTTGTAATGAGACACACTAGACATTTAAATTTTTAAAAATATTTTTATGACTATTGTAGTAAAGTCCAGGATATAATAGGAAGAAATGAAAATGTTACACCTAAAAGAACAGTATGTAGTGAAAGTAGCAAATTTAGTGTGTTTTAACATATCAAATGGAAATACAACTTGTACTAGGAACAATGAATTTTTTAAATTTTTTAACATTTATTTATTATTGAGAGACAGAGAGAGACAGAGCATGAGCATGGCAGGGGCAGAGAGAGGAGGAGACACAGAATCAGAAGCAGGCTCCAGGCTCTGAGCTGTCAGCACAAACCTGACACGGGGCTTGAACTCACAAACCAAGAGATCATGACCTGAGCCGACCAACTGAACCACCCAGGCACCACAATGAGATTTTTTTTTAATGTTTGTTTATTTTTGAGAGAGTGCATGTGGGGGAGGGTGAGTGAGAGGGGTATGAAGGATCTGAAGCGGGCTCTGTGTCAACAGCAGGGAGCCTGAGGTGGGGCTTGAACTCACAAGTGGCAAGATCATGACCTGAGCAGAAGTCGGCTACTCAACCTACTGAGCCACACGGGAAAAATGAGTTTTTGTAAGACAATGTGACTGAATACCATTTGCCGAAATATGGATTTACTTAATAAAAATTTCAGGTATTAGGTTTTCCCTCCCATCCCCACCCCCCCAAAAAGTAAAAACAAAGGTAAATCCCATCATTGTGAATATTGTTAAACATCGTTGCTATCTTTCTTCCCTGGTGTACGGCCCACGGTCTGTTGATCTAGTTATAATAATCTGCAAGAATGTTATTGTTCAGCAAATGTTGTCTCTGCTTCTTGTCCAATGATCTACGCTGAGAAAAGAGATGAATTATTGCTGATCTCTTGCTTCTTTTGTCCTACTATCAAGCAGCAATTATCTTTAATTCACTCATCTTAAATATCTCAATCACCCTTGCCAGGAAAAACAAAAACAAAAGACTCACACCATTTACTCCCTGCCACCAAAATAAAGTAAAACAAGGCTAAGTAAACAAAAAGGATAAGGATAAGATTACAGGCCCCTTTTACTTGCTCTGTTCAGAAACTTCTCGTATTTTAATTTAACACAGAGAGACTAGACAGCAGGTCGGCCTCATGAGTAAATCTGCATGTATTTGTCTATGCATAAAAATTCTTTTATAAAATAATTTTGGATTTTATAATCATAATGGTGACCTAATAGGTCATAAAAAGAAAACTTATTTTCTGTCAACTCGCGATCATCTATGTGAACACAAGGAGACGGTAGCATGGATAATCCCAGTCTAATTTGTATTTGTCTTTGTTCAATTTTAGATTCACCCAAAGTAGAGAATGGCATAATTTTTATAGTTAGAGGGTACTTCAAGATCATTTGGTCCACCCTTGACATTTTGCAAAAGAAGGAGCTAAGATCCAGAGATTAAGTGACTTAAATAAAATTCTAATGCTTTCCTAAACTATGCCATGCTGTCTCTTTATAATTAAAAAAGTTAGTAATGTGTACATAGATAAAGAACTATCTGTATGATTGGACAAAGAGCTTACTAAAGAATAATCACAATATACTGTATATCCTTTGTCCTCACCTGCCCAGATCCTGGTCCCACTCCGAATTATAATCAACAGACAGAAAGTACAATAGGAGTTCCCACAATGGAAGATTCCTCTTACCATTACTGCCATGGAGTGGGAGGGGGAAAAAGAACTTCATTTAGCTGCTACGACAATAGGGAAAGGTAGAGGAAATAAGCTCTTTAATTGGAGCACAGATAAAGGAAACAATCCTTTCTCATGGCCAAATTAATTCAAAACATCTCAATTCTCTAATTGGAGGCTCAGCTTTATTTTCCCATGCTAAAATACACTTACATTATAAGTGAAGTAGGATTCTATGAGGCAGACAGAAACGTAATGACCACATCAAACAAAAGTTCTATGGAAAAATATATTTTAAGACTCAAATGGCTGACTTATCAAACTTTTGAGATAGATCCCAGTTATAAATTAAGGATGGCCTGGATATACCTAATAAACTCAAACATATAAACTCACAATTATATGAACACATAGAAAAAGGAAGAATGAGTTAGCCAATGAGTAAGTTGACAGAAAAAGTAAGTACAGGGACATATTTAGCTGTGTGAAGAGCAGGGAGAAAACCCTGAAAATTTAGGGAGGAAAGTCATTTTTTTTTACCCTCCTAGGAATAATCACACAAAAAAGTCATAACCTTTTCTGCTCATAAATATTTCCTGCCCCACTAACTACACCCCAAAGTTCAGATCAACAAAGGCAGGTAAGGAACACAAGAGGACAGGACAAGGTGACTAGCTAGAGGAACCCACAGAATGCTAATTTCATACTAAATCTTGCTTGTCTAAATAGATAAAGCAGTTAACGCACCCGGTCAGTGATGTCTGCAGGACTTCCGAATGTATTCAGGTTTTCGATAATGTCCTTGAGATCTTGGGCCATTCGCTTCAGCTGAGCATCTATATTTTCTGCTAATTTGTAACTGAAAAGGCAGGTAAAATAAAGAGATTAACAAGAAATGCTTTCTCTGCTACGTCTTGTTACTGACATACAAAGATGATGCTGCCAGCTGGATTTGCACCAATCCCCCCCCTTCTAAGTAGGTCTCAGTTATGACAAATGACACATTTTTATGTAGGCAGCATTCACAACCTTATTATTACCATAGTCTAAAAAGACTCCATAGGTGAGGCCTTGTATCCATCTTGCCATTTTTAGTCACCTATTTACTCTCTGGACAATGTTCCAGGGAGCTCTGAAGCAAAGAAACTCTTTTTAGCTCTTATAATAAACTCCTAAGACCCTTAGATACATGGGAAGTTATTTGGTGTTTACCAGTATTCAATAAGTGCTGAGAGGTCTTTAATGATTTTAAATACTAAATTCTCAAAGTAAAACCTTATATATATCCACCATTCAATAAAAGATGTTTTGAGAAATGAGATTAACAATAATTAAAGGCAGATAAACCTGTTACACATTCACAGCAAATATTAGTTGGCTAAATTCTCAAGAGTTCTACCCAAATTATTTACACACATACATACACACTTACCTAGTCAATAATATGCTTATGAATTAAAGTGGTAAGAGAGTTTTTCAATCTTAATGTGTATAAAGATTAAAGGATTCAATTAGATTTATTCATAGCTAACTATTGCCTTTCCATCCCAAAGTAGTTAAATAAAGGTAACTGGTTGCCTTGATTGCTGAAGATCTTACTAAAGATTCCATCACACTATAAATCTGACTGCACAAAAACAACTGGAAAGGAACTAATGTTTCAATTATTCCCTCAAATTACAATTAGGAACCCATGGCCAAAAATGTAACTCTATATGCTTCAAAAAATGGCAGAATGCATAGAAAGCAATGCAAAAAAAAAAAAAAAAAAAGATTCACAAAGGTGGAAAGACAAAGCCAGAAACAGAACTAAGGTCCATACAGATTAGCTATACTTACCATATTTAATGCGCCTACAACAAAAAGTTAATTTGCAAACCTTTAGAAAATAAGCTCAGTCTTAACTCATGAATAAGCCATTAATAAAGGTAGTCTGATTTGGTCTCAGTCTGTTTTATGTAGCACATTCAGACAAGTTTTCCTAACAACACTTATTATTTGGCCTGATTACCAAATTTCAGTTGCGGAGAGATGAAGTTACAGTGGGAACAGTGGTAATGTTATCAACAACAAAACTGAATCACACAAATATATTTAGCCCAAGACACTGACAAAAATCATTCAATTTTTGAAAGCTATGCAGCCTGCCCCCAGATTAACAAATTGCCTTTAAAATAGCCAATGATTTATCACTGAAGCAATTGCATGAACATTAGGTTTACAAGAGTCAATATAAATAGGAAACCATAAATATCTCACAATACTATGACACCACACACTTAAAACTGGTATTTCTAGTTTAAGAAAAAATTTGACAAATAGAAAAACTTTACTGTGGTCATGTATAAGCTTGAGATTAATAAGTGTACACAATGCTATAAAACAAAACTGCCAGAATGATTACTTCATTTTCAAGCATTGTGAAAAGATAAACAGAAAATAGTCAAATAAGTTGAAAAATGGCAACTACAAGAACTTGTCCTTTCCTACCAATTTTTATTCCTTGTCTTTCAATTCTATTTTTTCCCTTTTTTTTTTTCAGTAGCTAAGTTTTTGCCCCATTGCTTGATCTTTATTCAGTTACTTACGTCTTCCCAGGCTCCGCATCTTCATGCTGCAGATAAGCAGCCCCATTCTGGTCCTTCACAAACTCCTCTAAAGGGGTCAAGAGATCTTCTAGTTCCTTCTGCTGTGACAGGATAAAATCCAATTCTTGTTCCAGCCTGAAAAAACAAGTCAACGGAAGGGCTTATGAAAAGAATTGGGAGTGGCAAAATAAAGTTGAAAAACTAGAGCAAGGGGGAAAAATGGACAAAGAAATCGATCTTTAATCTTTCAACCTAGAGAGTCTAAGGTTCTACCTTTTCTGATCCAGTTTCACTTTTTCCACTTCTCCATGCAAAGTTGTAATCTATAAATGAAAATAAGGATATGATAATGCAAATATTTGAATTTATATTTAATTTTAAAGCAATATTAATTTTCTTATGCACACTTCAAACATAGGCAATTTACTAAATCAGGGCACTCATTACATAGGAAAAGATTTGTAAGTTGATCATCAAATAGTGGAATAGAAAATTACCACAAAACACAGGTCTATACTCTTGTGTTCATCTGAAAATGTTTGTACAATACACATAGAATAGTGAGACTATCTTCTTACCTTCTCACCATTCTCAATCAGTGTACGGTCCCAAGCATTGACCTGAGTGGCCTGGTGAAGAAAGTACCTCTCTTGATCCTCTAAATCAAGGCTCCATTTGTTTATCAGACCCTCCAGCTGACCATATGTCATCACAGGAGTTACGATTGCACTAAAAAAGAGGGATGCAAAGGGATACAGGTGTGCTTTTTTAAAAGGGCACATGCACCCCAATGTTTATAGCATTGCTATCGATAACAGCCAAAGTATGGAAAGAGCCCAAATGTCCATTGACAGATGAATGGATATACACACACACACACACACACACACACACACACACACACATATATATACACACACACACACACACACATACATATATACACACAATGGAATATTACTCGGCACTCAAAAAGAATGAAACCTTGCCATCTGCAACAGTGTGGGTGGAACTAGAAGGTATTATGCTAAATGAAATTAGAGAAAGACAAATATCATATGACTTCACTCATATGTGGAATTTAAGATACAAAATAGATGATCGTAAGGAAAAAGAAGCAAAAATAATATAAAAGCAGAGAGAGGGACAAAACATAAAAGACTTTTTTAAAATGTTTATTTACTTTTGAGAGAGAGAGAGAGAGAGAGAGAGAGAGGGAGAGAGAGAGGCGTGAATGGGGCAGGGACAGAGAGAGGGAGACAGAGAATCCAAAGCAGGCTCCAGGCTCCAAGCTGTCAGCACAGAGCCTGACATGGGGCTTGAACTCACAGACTGTGAGATCATGACCTGAGCTGAAGTCGGACGCTTAACCGACTGAGCCACCCAGGCACCCCAAAACATAAGAGATTCTTAAATATAGAGAACAAACTGAGGGTTGGTGGAGGGGTTGTGGGTTGGGGGGATGGGCTAAATGGGTAAGGGGCATTAAGGAAGACACTTGCTGAGATGAGCACTGGGTGTTATATATGGGGGGGAAATCACTGGATCCTACTCCTGAAATCACTATTGCCCTATATGCTAATTAACTTGGATGTAAATTAAAAGAGAAAAAAAGAGAAAAAAAAGGGGAGCCCATTGTGGAGACAGGCTGAGAGGAAAAGGAGATTTCTTAGCAGAAGAACAAATTAAAATCCTCAGGAAAATCTAAAAAAAAAAGAGGGATGCAGTATGATCATATGATCATACTTTGTACTTTTTGAATGAATAACATAGGAGGACTTAGAGAAGAAAAGAGCACATGAGGAGTTTTTCAGACCTGCTCCCCAACAAAATCATCATAGCTGGTAAAGATTATTTTAAAAACAACCATTCAAAATCTTTGGAAATTATCCTAGAGGAATATGGCAAATTATAAAAGCTCTACTAAGAAATCTACTAAATCTCAGTAAGAACAGCTGAAGTCTGTGCCACACCTGCTTCCTTCCTTCCCCCTCAGCTCAGCATGATACAAGCTCCCTTCTGGGTGCATGTGGCCAAAGAGACAGGACTCCCTCTTCCCACAGCTCTTAATCAAAATGATCCATTTCCGGTCTAAGTAGTATCCACAAAACAGAGTAGGGAGCTGATCTTCCATCCTCCATTGGGCAGAACCGAACAGAACCATGATTCCCCTGCCGGGTGGTATCAAATAGGCTAAGCAGGTGGCTGAGTTTCCATCCCATGACTGGTGGAACCAGGCAATGCCCTAATTCTCCTGCTGGGGCAGTGTCAGCAGGGCTAAGCAGAGAGGTAATCATCAATTCCCTGCTCGCCAGAGGCAGGTAGTGTTCTATTCCCTTCCTCTACCAGGGTCCTGTCAGCGAAGGCCAGTGACAAGCTGAATCTAAATACCCACCCAGCAGCAATCAAGACATAATAAAGACAGGGTTAGTTACCATTAGGTTCCCCCACTTGTCACTAGTGTCAGTGAGACCCAATGGGGGGCTAAACTCTATGCCCACCTGGCATCATCACTGAGAATGAACAAAGTAATGCTAGTCTGCACTCGGCCCCCCTGCTCCCCAGAGCCTGTGTCAGTGAGGCCCAGTAGGGAACTAAGCTTCCATACCAAGCCAGCATCAAGAGGCTGAATGAAATTGGAAGACACAGAATAGTTGATATCCTGCTTCCTCACTCCTTTTGTGTCAGTGACACCCAAAAGGAAGGTGAAATTCTGTCTCCACCCTGCAGCACCTAAGTGGTTAGTCCCCCACTTCCTCTTATTTTGGGGACCCAGCGACCCATTGAGGCAATGAAGTGGTGGGACCCAGTGTCCCACCTTCTTGGGGAATGAGTCAGCAGGGCTGAGGGGGTAGCTGAACTTCCACACCACTCATGTGCATTGAGACAGTATGAGTCAGCACCCCACTTTCACTGGGGTGGTGTGGGCAGGGTCTAGTAGGAAGCTGAAGATACAAACACACCCAACCCATGCATTACACCCCAACAAAAGGATTACCTGATTGAAAAAAAATTAAAATAGGACCTGGACTCTCCTAACATGATAGACATAATGTCCAGGATGCAACTGAAAATGGTCTGTCCTACCAAGAACCAGGAAAAATCACAACTCAAGAGAGAAAAGACAGTCCACAGGCACCAACAGCGAAAGGTGTCAGATGTTGGCATTCTCTGAAAAGAATTGTAAAGCAACCATCGAAAAATGCTCCAAACAAGCAATTATGAATTCTCTAGAAACAAAAGAAAAAGAGAAAATCTCAGCAAGGAAACTGAAGTTATAAAAAAGCAATTGAATGGAAATTATAGAATTGTAAACTAAAATAAAGGAAATAAAAAGCTCACGTGAAGGGTTTAATAGTACAGTGAAGACGACCAAGGATAGAATCAGCAAACTTGAGAGTAGGTCAATAGAATTTTCAGAACAGCAAAGAGAAAAGAGACACAAAAATTAAAAAAAAATCTAAAGAACCCAAAGGACAATAATTAAAGTGGTAACATCTGTATCATTGGAGTATGATAGATTAGAGAGGAAAAGACAGTATGGGACTGAAAAAGTATTCTGTAAAATAAAGATGACAACTTCCCAAATTTGGCAAATGATATAAATCTACAGATTCAAGATGCTGAGCAAACCCCAAAGTGAATAATACAAAGAAATGTGCACTAAGACACCTAATACTTAAATTTCTGAAAACTAAAGATAAAGAAAGAAAAAAATCTTGAAGGTAGCCAGAAACAACACATTACTTAAAAGGTAATACCAATTCGAATGACAGCAGATTTCTCATCTTAAACCATGGAGGCTAAAAGAAAGTGTCACAACATTTTTCAAGTACAGAAAGAAAAAAAAAAAACTGTTGACCACAACTTCTCTATCTGGTGAAAATGTCCTTCAGAAATGAAAGGAAAATAAAGATATTCCCTTGCAAGATTTTTTGCCGCTGGCAAACCTACTCTTGAAAATTGGCTAAACTGGGGGCACCTGGGTGGTTCAGTCAGTTGAGCATCCAACTTCAGCTCAGGTCATGATCTCACGGTTTGTGAGTTCGAGCCCCACATCAGCTCTATGCTGACAATGCAGAGCCTGCTTGGGATTCTCTTCCTCTCCTCTCTCTCTCTGCTCCTCCCCCACTCGTGCTTTCTCTCTCTCTCAAAAATAAGTAAATAAATAAATAAATAAATAAATGAAAAACAAAGAAAAAAGAAAACTGGCTAAACAAACAAACAAACAAACAAACAAAAGAAATGAAAACAGAAGAAGGCTTTGGAACTTCATAAAGGAAAAAATGTCATAATGAACAAAAAGGGTAAATATAAGACTATCCTACTTCTCATGAATTTTAAAAATCATATTTGATGGCTGAGGTAACAAGTATAACACCACATAATGTGGTGTTCAGTACATGGGGGAAAAACTTGAGACAAACTTAAAAGATAAGAGTAAAGGGAGCTACATGGAATTACCAAAGTGGTAAAATGTCAACATGACTAGCCGATTATAAGTTACATATGTATACTGTAACACTTAGAGCAACTACTAAGAAAACTAGACAAAGCAATATACTCAGAAACACTATAAAAATAGAACAAGGGGTGCCTGGGTGGCTCAGTCTGTTAAGCGTCTGACTTCGGCTCAGGTCATGATCTCATGGTTCGTGAGTTCAAGCCCTACTTCAGGCTCTGTGCTGACAGCTCAGAGCCTGGAGCTTGCTTTGGATTCTGTGTCTCCTCTCTCTACCCCTCCCATGCTCATGCTCTGTCTCTCTCTCTCTCTCTCTCTCTCTCTCTCAAAAATGAATAAACATTAAAAAAAGAGCAAAATAGAACCCTAAAAAAGGTCTTAATATCCCACAGGGAAATTACAAAACAAAGAAAAACAAAAACAGAAGTAGCAAACAAAAGACAAATAATAAAATGGCAAACTTAAGCCCAAACATACCGATAATTAGCTTAAATGTAAATGTGCTAAATATACCAACAAAAAGGCAGAAATTGGCAGAGTGGATAAAAATTATGACCCATCAATGTGCTATCCACAAGAAACTCGCTTCAAATATAAAGACACAAATAGGCTGAAAGTAAAACGATGGAAAAAGATGTACATGCAAGATTAATTTTAATGGCTATATTAATAACAGATGAAGTCAATTTAGAGCAAAGAAAATGACCAAAGAGGGACGTCGCATAATGATAAAGGAACCAAAGCACCAGGGAAGGCCAACAATCCTAAATGTGTAAGGCAACCAACAGCAGAACCTCAAAATACACAAAAGCAAAATTGATAGAGCTAAAGGGAGAAACAGACAAACCCACAATTCCTGTTGAGGACTTTAAAAAGCCACTCTCCAGACTGAAAGGAGCTTTAGAGAGGAAAGCTGCAAGGATACAGATCTGAAAATACAACAAAGCAGGATCTAATCATCATACATAAAACACTCCTCCCAGTAGCAGAGAAAACAATTTCCAGGTGCCCATGGAACATTTCACCAAAAAAGACTAGATCTTCAGGGTGCGTGGGTGGCTCAGTTGGTTAAGCATCCAACTCTTGGTTTCAGCTCAGGTCATGATCTCATGGTTCATGAGTTCAAGCCTCACCTCAGGATCCTTGTTGACAATGTGGAGCCTGCTTGGGATTCTCTCTCCCCATCTCTCTCTCTGCCCCTCTCCCCACTTGCGTGCATGCATGCATATGCTCTGGCTCTCTCTTCCTCTCTTTCTCAAAATAAGCATTAAAAAAAGAAAGACTGTATCTTCATCATAAAACAAACCTGAACAAATATAAAAGGACTGAAGTCATATAGAGCATGCTCTCCAACTATAATGGAATCAAAACTAGAAATTGATATAGAAAGAAAATAAAATCTCCAAGCACTTGGAAATTAAACAACATACTTCTAAATAATCTATGGGCCAAAGAGTAATTCACAAAGGTAATCTGAAAAGTAGACAGAATTGAATGAAAATAAAAGTAAAACATAATAGAGTATGTGGTACACAGCTAATGCAATGGTGAGGATATTTAGAGCATTTAATGCTTACATTAGGAAAAAAGAAAGGTCTCAAATCAATAATCTATGTTCATTACTCAAGAAACCAGAAAAAGGGCAATATGAACTCACCCCAGAGGGAAAGAAATAATAAATGGTAGATATCAATGAAATTGACAATGAAACAATAGAGAATAATCAATCAATAAAACAAAAGCTATTTTTTTTTAATTTAAAAAATTTGTTTAATATTTTTATTTATTTCTGAGAGAGGGAGCGAGCTCGAGTGGGAGAGGGGCAGAGAGACAGAGAGACACAGAATCTGAAGCAGGCTCCAGGCTCTGAGCTGTCAGCACAGAGCCTGACATGGGGCTTGAACTCATGAACCGTGAGATCATAACCTGAGCCAAAGTCGGATGCTTAACTGACTGAGCCACCCATGTGCCCCCAAAGCTACTTCTTTGGAAAAAGATGAATAAAATTGATAAAAGAAAGGTATCAACATACCAACATAAGAATTGAAAAAGCTATTAAAAGCACAGGAAGGAAATACTACAAACTTTGTACTCATAAATTTGACAACTTAGAAAAACAGACCAAATGAAAACCACACACTACTAAAACTCATGAAAGATGAACAGATAACCTGAGTAGTCCTAAAACCAGTAAAGAAATTAATTTGTAATTTAAAAGCTCCTGCAAAAGAAATATACAGGCCAAGGTTTCACTAAAGAATTCTGCCAAACATTCAATAAACACAATTTGTTACACAATTTTACACAATTCCTTCTATAAAACAGAAGAAGATACTTCTCAGATCATTTTATGTGGCTAGCATAATCCACATATCAAAACCAAAGACAAAATAAAAATGAAAGAAAACAAAACTACAGACCAGTATCTCTCAAGAACTTAATAGAAAAGTCGTCAAGCAAAATACTAGCAAACTAATCTAGAAAAGTATAAAAAAATTATACAACATGACCAAGTGGGATTTATCCTACATTTGTGAGGCTGGTTCAACATTTGAAAATCAGTCAATGTGGGGTGCCTAGGTGGCTCAGTGGGTTGAGCATCTGACTTTGGCTCAAGTAATGTGAGTTTGAGCCCCGTGTCGGGTACTGTGCTGACAGCTCAGAGGCTGGAGCCTGCTTCTGATTCTGTCTCCCTAGCTCTCTGCTCTGTCTCTCTCTCTCAAAATAAATAAACATTAAAAAAAATTGAAAATCAATCAATGTCATTCACCATATCATTATGCTAAAGAAGAAAAATCCTAAAATATTGTACCAATTGAGGCAGAGAAAACATTTGACACAAATATGTCCAACTGATTTTTGACAAAGATGTGAAAGCAATTCAGTGGAGGAAGCTGAAGACTCCCTTTCAACAAATGCTGTTGGAAAAATCGGACATCCACAGACAAAAAAGGAAAATGAACCTTACTCTAAACCTCACACTTTACAGAAAAATTAACACAAAATGGATCCTGATTTAAATGTAAAATGTAAAACTGTAAAACTTTTAGAAAAAACTGAGAATCTTTGGGATCTAAGGTTAGGCAAAGAGTTCTTAAACTTGATATTAAAACACGGTCCATTAAAGAAAAAACTAGACCTCATCAATAAAAGTTTTTGTTCAGAAAAACTCCCGGTTAAAAAGATGAAAAGGCAAGTTACAGAGTTAGAGAAAATATTTATAAACTACAAATCTGAAAAAAAAACTGAATCTAGAATGTAAAAAAACTCTCAATACTTGAAAATAAAAAAAGAAATTCAAGTAGAAAATGGACAAGACATGACATGAACAGACACATCATCAAAGACAGACATGCTGATGGCAGAGAAACACATGAAAAGATGTTCAACATCACCAGTCGTCAGGGAAATGCAAATTAAAACTGCAACGAGATATTATTTCACATCTATTAGAAGGGCTAAAATAAAAAAATAGTGACAACATCAGATCCTGGTGATAATGCAGACAAGCTGGGTCCCTTACACATTGCTGTTCAGTGTGTAAGATGGCACAGCCACTCCGGAAAAGAACTTGGCAATATATTAAAAAAACACACACACACACACACACAACCACACCACTCAGTAACTGCACTCTGGGCATTGATCCCAGAGAAATGAGACTTACACTCACAAGAAAAAACCTGTACACAAATGTTCCTCACAGCTTTATTTATAACTGCCAGAAACCGGAAACAACCTAGGTGTCCATCAACAAGTGAATAGTTCAATCATAGTTCATCCACAATACTATGGACTACTTCTCAGAAATAAAAAGGAAGAAAGTACTGATACACATGACAACCTTATCTTAAGGAATTATGACTAGAAAAACAAAACAATCCTTAAAGATCACATAATATATGATTCATTTGTATAACATTTCTTTAAATGTCAAGGTTATAGAAATGGAGAACAGATTCTTCATTGCACAGGGTCACGAAAAGGAGGGGAAGGCAGTGAGTGTGGCTATAGAAGGGCAACAGGAAGGATCCTTGTGCTGATGGAACTGTTCTATACCTTGACTATATCAATGCCAATATCCTGGATGTGATACTGTACCTCTAGCATAGCAAGATGTTATTATTGGGGCATACTAGGTAAAGGACACAAAGAATTTTTTGTATTCTTGCCTAGAAGTACATGTGAATCTACAGTGGTCTCCAAATAAAAATTTAATTTAAAAACCCAAACAAGGGGTGCCTGGGTGGCTCAGTTGGTTAAGCATCCCACTCTTGGTTTTGGCTCTGATCATGATCTCATGGTTTGTGAGTTCGAGCCCCACATTGGGCTCCATGCTGACAGTGCGGAGCCTGCTTGCGATTCTCTCTTTCTCTCTCTCCCTTTCTCTCTTTCTGCCCCTCCCCCACTCACTCTGTCTCTCTCTCTCTCAAAAATAAATAAACTTTAAAAAAGTAATAAAAAATAGGGGCGCCTGCGTGGCTCAGTCAGTTGAGCATTTGACTTCAGCTCAGGTCATGATCTTGCGGTCCGTGAGTTTAAGCCCCGCGTCGGGCTCTGTGCTTGACAGCTCAGAGCCTGGAGCCTGTTTCAGATTCTGTGTCTCCCTCCCTCTCTCTCTGACCTTCCCCCGTTCATGCTGTCTCTCGGTCTCAAAAATAAATAAACGTTAAAAAAAATTAAAAAACCCCAAACAGTTAGAGAGGGACATGGTATAGATTCTAAGATAGGCTCTGGAACTCAACTGGCTGAATTTTAATCCTGGCTCAACCATTATCAAGTGTACAACCAGGGGCAGATTATAAAATTTGTATGTGCTCCAGTTTTCTCATCTATAAAATGGGAACAAAATAGTGCCTACCTCATAGGGTTATTGGGAAGATTAAATGATATGATGTTTGTAAAGCATTGTCACATTGCTAAATATTTAGTAATTGCACAACAAATGTTAGCTATTATTAGTAATAGTAATAATAGTATTATAATGGTAATAAGACAAAGGCAAGCTGTTAATTGTTCAATTTATGAAGCTACAGAAATCCTTTATCTGCTCCTTTGACGGAGTCATTTACCTAAAATTCAAACACTATTCTACAGCTATATAAGCAAACTATACTTTGTACATGATAAATAAAATGAAATTCACACAAATTTTCAAATAAACAGGCTTACTTAACAGTCGAAGTAAAAGGTATGGAATTAATACCGACTGGAACAATGCTATTAATCCCAGCTGATGCCAGTGATCTTAGATTCAAAGCAAAGCCACTGGTGGTTGTGGTAGTCGTAGTGGTAGTAGTGACAGTGGTGGTGGTCGTTGTTGATGCTGTAGCTGGAAAATAAAATGTGTGTTATCAAGAAATGAGAGACTTACTTAGTCCTTGATCATTCAGGATAAAAACTATAGAAGCATTTATTTTTATTTATTAATTTTTTTAATTTTTTACTTTATTTTCAAGAGCAAGAGAGACAGAGCACGAGCAAGGGAAGGCAGAGAGAGGGGGAGACACAGAATCCAAAGCAGGCTCCAGGCTCTGAGCTAGTCTGCAAAGAGCCTGACGTGGGGCCCAAAGTCACGAACCTCAAGATCATGACCTGAGCCGAAGTCAAACGCTCAACCGACTGAGCCACCCAGGGGCCCCATTTTTTTATTTAAAAAATTTTTTTTTAATTTATTTTTGAGAGAGAGAGGCACAGAGTGTGAGCAGGGGAGGGGCAGAGAGAGAGGGAGACACAGAATTGGAAGCAGGCTCCAGGCTCCAAGCTGTCAGCACAGAGCCTGACGCAGGGCTCGAACTTGGGAACCACGAGATCATGACCTAAGCCTAAGTTGGACCCTTAGTCAACTGAGCCACACAGGTGCCCCTACAGAAGCATTTTTTTTAAATGTGAATTTGAACTCAAAGTTGTATGGATTTGCACTTAACATTGTTATAATATGAAGTGATATACAGCAGGCCAGATATCTGGGTTAACTCTTCTGCCAAAAATTAAAAATCCTGGATATATTTGTAGAAAAATAAAATTTACAACTTAACCAGACCTGTAACCATTAAAGAAATTGAATCAATCCTCAAAGCTCTTCCCATAAAAAAACGTTCCAGACCCAGATGACTTTGCTGGCAAATTCTACTAAACTTTCAAGGAAAGAATAATTGCAATCTTATACAAACTCTGTACATCTATACTTTTGTATACTTACATGAATAGATCTGTGTAATTAATTCCTAGAAATGAAATTGCTGGATCAAAGGGTCAGCATGCCGTAAGTTTTAATATATCTTGCCAAACTGCCCAACCAAAAAGATTTTGCCAATTTACATTTCTATCAATAGGGGAGAGCACCTGTTTCTCTACATTATAGCCCATACTAGGCATATATCTTTGCCAGTCTAATAAATAAAAGTCTCTCAAAGTTTCATCTACAGCCCAGACCTCACTTCTATGTGTCTTTTCCTATTGCACCCCTACTAGAATTCCCAGCCCTCTCTAGATGAAATCCTCAATATACTTCATGGCCTAACTCAAATTCTTCCTTCCTGGTATTTGTCACCCACTTCTCTTCCACTCCACCATTATCCCTTAGTTTCCTGAAACTTCTATAGCACTTTTGGTTTTTCCTACACACTGAGCACTTAAAGAACAATTCACAGAAAACTGTGCCTGGTGGGACCTGCAAATGTCTTCTTTTCTTCTTTTTGGTTCTCTGTATTTTCAAATGTTCTCAGTAATTAATAGATGATGCTTCTGTAACAAGAAATTTGTTATAAAAATATATTATAACACATGTACACAATTGTTTGTTTTACATTAGTTCTGCTTTCCCAATTAGCAGTATTTTCAGGTTAGTGGCCGTATTAGATAAATACCTAAATCATGGTGCCTGCCAAAATATTCACAGCCTATACTGAGGGGAACTGGACTACTCTGTTCCTGCTGAGGGGCCAAGCTCAGATATTCCTTCTTTATTCCAAGAATTCTGTCCTTTGCTCCTGATTCATAGTCAATTGGGACAAGGGTGGGCATCCGAAGTACGGTATCCATCCCATATACTACTGGCAGCTTATACAAGGGTCTGGCATAGAAAACTCTAGCCAAGCAAGGGTAAAATAGGTCAGCATCTCATTTTCAAAAATTTATAACTATGGAAAGAATCAGACTATAGGTAGAAATATGGAAATATTTCCAAAAATATGGAAAGAATCAGACTTTAAGCAGAAATTTGGAAGTATTTCCAAAAGTGTAGAAAAAAATCAGACAATAGGCAGAGGTGGATTGAAAGGACCTACAGAGGTCACACATGAAGTAGAATTAAGGAGTCTGAGCAAGCCAAAATTAAGAATAAGCTAAAATTGGGGTGCCTGAGTGGCTCAGTCAGTTAAGCGTCCAACTTCGGCTCAGGTCACGATCTCGTGGTTCATGAGTTCGAGCCCCGCGTCAGGCTCCATGCTGGAAGCTCAGAGCCTGGAACCTGCTTTGGATTCTGTGTCTCCCTCTCTCTCTCTGCCCTCCCATGCTCGTGCTCTGTCTCCCTCTCTCTCTCAAAAATAAACATTAAAAAATATTAAAAGGATAAGCTAAAATTGTAAGGTAGAAAAAGAGGTAAGGAAACCAATGGAAAGTTTTAAAAAGTAAGGGTAGACGAAGGGAGAAGAGCTGAATTATGTTTATGCAACAGATTCAAGGGGTCCCTAAAAGTTGCCTTTAGAACAACTCTTAAATTCTGATTTCTTTCAAGTTCAGTGCCAGGACAATACCTGTGTCAGATTTCTAAAAGATTCCATTTCCCTTTTGGCCACAAGAATCCTTAAAATAATTTCCCCATTTTTTGTGTTAGCCTTTCTGAGGGTGGAATGAACACCACAAGGAAAGACCATATCCAGTCACAAAGGATCCCTGGGGTCACTTATCACTCCAAACACTTGAGAAGATTACAGACTGGATCCCATGTGGCATTCTTTACAATCATATGTCATCATAATTTTCACCTGAGAATAAAAATCTTATCTGAAAAGAAATCCTTCCCCAGAAATACTGAAACTTAATGACACTATCAAGACCCCTCCTGTATTGATTAGTTCAAACAGAAAAACAGAAAAGCAATTAAGAAAAAGAAAGAGTCCTTCTTATAAAGCTTTTCTTCACCCAAAGATTTTTTTCAAAAAAAAATAGTAATCTGTTTTGGGGCACCTGGGTGGCTCAGTCGGTGAAGTGTCTGACCTCAGCTCAGGTCATGATCTCACGGTTTGTGGGTTCAAGCCCCACGTCGGGCTCTGTGCTGACAGCCTACTTCAGATTCTTTGTCTCCCTTTTTCTCTGCCCCTTCCCTGCTCATGCTGTCTCTCTCTCTCTCTCTCTCAGAAAAAATAAATAAGCATTAAAGAAAGTAATCTGTATTTCCTGACATGGACAGATGTGCAAAGATGATATATAAGAAAAATAATTGTAGGATTATGTGTGTGTGCGCGTAATTATCCCATTTTTGCAAAACAAATAAATTCAATGTGTGTTTGTATGTGTTTGGGAAAAAAGGCTGGAAAGATAACTACCAAACTATCCTTTCTAGAGACAGTGATATATGTACACACACACACACACACACACACACATGCACATACGTGTGTGTGTATGATTTTTATAAAAAGAAAAGCAAGCATCATCACTACCAAAATATCTTCACAAAGATGTTGAGTGATACCTTCAGGAAATTAATACCTGTCAGCCTAAACATAAAAGCATCCTGAGTCACAAAAAAAATGGTATGATTATTTTAACCTTTTAAGACAGTATTTATCTTTGTTCCTTAGCTTTTATGGTATTTTTAAAAGGTATAAATTAGCTCTGGCATAGAAGATAATACTCAAATGCCAACAGTATTTCAATTCATATACAAAAAAGCAATGGATTTGAGAATGAAAGTTCCATCACAGTCTGATTTTGTAGGTTATGACTTTGGTCTAAACTAAATGCAGCCATCTTTACATTATCTGTGTAGTAAAAGGGAAGCACAGTTCTATAAATACTAAGACATAACTGCTTATCACATTTGTATTTAAATAAATCTCATTCTGATGTTCTTAAAGATGGTTATATAAAATAGTGAAAAGATCCTTTAAAACATCCTACTATCTGATTTTTCTATCCAAACAAACATTTTCCATACAAAAGATAAGACTGATAAAAAGCAAGCTTTCTTGGGGCACCTGGGTGGTTCAGTCAGTTGAGCATCCGACTCTTGGTTTCCGCTCAGGTCATGGTCTCACGGTTCATGGGTTCGAGCCCCATGCTGGGCTCTGTGTGCTGACAGCATGGAGCCTGCTTGGGATTCTCTCTCACTCTCTCTCTCTCTCTGTCCCTCCCCTGCTCATGCTGTGTGCTGGTTTTCTCTCTCTCTCTCTCAAAATTAAAAAAAAAAACTTAAAAGAGTTATTATTTTAAAAAAAGCAAGATTTTCTTAAAACTTGCTGATTATACCTAGGGCAGAGAATAATGCCAAAGGGCTATAAATTTGCAGACACAGACACTTGAAAGCTGCCCTACAAGGCTGATCTGTGAGGTGAAAAGTCTGAGCAAGTAAATATGCTTGGGGAGAAGGAATGGTAAGTAGGGGGAAAAACTAACTCCGGGTTAAGGGTGTCAAGTTGAGACATCTGATGGGGAGATGGGCATATAAGGTAATGGTAGATGCAATGGCAGTAAGGGGTGGGTTAGGAGCAAAGGTACCAGTTTGCAGGAAGGAATCTGAGACCTAGCTAGGGAGGGGGTGAGTTATGGCCGGGTCCTCAAAGCACATGCAAATTCATATTTCAGTGACTCTACCCATGGCTGAAAGAATCAGTTCTTTGTTCAGCATTTTAAAGGGGGAAATTATGGGTTATGTTATTTGCAAATATGGTAACTTTTAAAGTTCTCAAGACACACCCTTCATAACTCTCATAAGTTGGCTAGTTGCCTAGTACACAGTAGAAACTCAGGTAGGTATCAGTCATGCAAAAGAATAAATAGATGGTGGATCTCTCTGGTTAGGAATAATTTCTTTAAATTTAAAAGAGATTGACTTTTAATTTATGCCAGGTTTGAAGAAAGAATCATTCAGCCTCAAGTAAACTTTTAAAAAATTTTTTTTGAATGAGCACAAGTGGGGGAGGTGCAGAAAGAGAGTGGGGACAGAGGATCTGAAGCGGGCTCCATGCTGAAAGCAGCGAGCCGGATGTGGGGCTCAAATTCGTGAACTATGAGATCATGACCTGCACCGCAGTTAGATGCTCAACCAACTGAGCCACCCAGGTGCACCTCAAATAAACTTTTAAAATAAGACAAGTAAAAGTTTCCTAAAATGGAGTCTGACTTAAATGGTAGGTTTAAGTAGCAACTGACTCCTAGCCACCCCGCTCACTATAAGGCAACGACTGGCCAAGTTCTCTTCAACCTACAACCTAACTGGCAGAAATAAATTTAGGATGGAAACTCTTGTAATCAGCCTTAGGATAGGGTCAACTTTAATGCAGGTCAAAACTTAGATTAAGTTCTATGGAAAAATAACTATCAATCTCAATCTACTGGGTCAATGTAAACACTATGATAAATAATAAAAATTCTTAAATTGAAAAGTTGACAAGAATTTGATAGCAGCTTTAAGTATGGTCATATCAAAGGACTAGTATCATCGGTATCAGATGTCTCACTACACTTTGGCAATCGTCAGTACTGGTGTACCTTTTGCATACTATGATGAAATGATCAAAACTTACTCAGACGATACTAAAAACTACAGAAATCAATGTACTTACTGCTTGTTATACAGCATACTTCCAATGAGCATCCAAACACATCACACACCCCAATAATTCTAAAATCTTACTAGATACAGTATGAGCTCCTCCACCCATTCCAGGAAATTTGAATCCAAATCCCAAAGTTAAACCACCAAATGCTCCATTTGAAGTTGTTGGGGAAACAACTGCAGAAAAGAACATAAAGATTACCTATTACACCTTAATTTAAGAACAGTGAGTAATTTATTTAGGGTCTTTTTCATCTGAAGTGTCCTTTACAAACTTTTGGCTAAACTCCAAAAACCTGTGGCTAATCCATTTACAAGAAATGTTCAGAAAAGGCAAATCTATGGAGACATAAAATAGATTAGTTATCTGGGGCTGAGAGACCTTATTTGGATGATAGAAATGTTCTAAAACTGGATTACAGTTTTAGTGGTAGTTACACAATTCAGTAATCTTATTAAAATCACTGATTTGCATGCTTAAAATAAGTTAATTTTATATGTAAGTTTTACCTCATTAAAGTTAATTTTACAAACACTATGGTAGAGCTTTCTTTTCATTTTGTAGGCAAGGACATCAAAGACAGGAATGAAAACAAGCCTGTCAAAGGTCAGAGGGCAAGTCTCTGATTGAAAATCAAATTCATGCAACAACTATAAGTTCTAACCTCAGACATGGTCTTATTCACAAAATCTATCGTAGTGGAGAAGGATATTGCTTACACATATCAAAACGCTTCCAGAATCCCAGTCATGTCTCAAAAGTGGAAGTCTACTTGGTAGAAAATACAACTCAGGTGGTAACCAGCAATTTTAACTAATGTTTACCTATGCCGACTTCACAAGAGGGTAGGGATGGCAGACCACTATTTTTCACCCTGAAGTAGGCATGAGCATTTCCTGGCAAGTTTTATTCCTAGGAATGGCGACAATCTTCCTATAACAGGGCTGCGGGGGAGGGGGGTGGAGGATGGAGGGCATATTACAGCTAGGGTTACAATAACAAAGTCTAATGATAAATGTCATGGCACTGTGAATATATCTTGAAAGCAGAGTCAGTTTATATGGACCTTTAAAAAAAGAATTACTCAACATTTGTTGTTACTGTACTAATGGAAGATACATAGCAGAGAAGTTGGGGTTACAAGATAATTAATATCCCACTTCTCAGCTCTACACATCCAGATGTTCCTCTTCAAGGAGAGAAGCCACAAGACATCACACGGTGTCAATTAAAACCCCAAACTGGTCCTTTTGTCATCCATCACTTCTGATAGGTAAAGTATAAGGACCACAAAACTGGTCTATCTGCAAGAATACATTATAGCAAAGCTCCAACATTCATTTCCCATTTTATCTTATTCACATGGATAATAAGACTTCTTCTCTTTCAGACATACTTGGCAAAACTCCCATCTTACTATTCCCATTAGCTTCAAGAAGTTGTTTCAAAACATTACAATGTTAATGAATTATATGCTTAAAATTATCACTTTAAGCTGGAATAATCATGTTAACATAAAATTCACAGCTAAAGCCATGACAATTGGGTTCTTAAGCAAAGCTACTATTGATATCAGCAGTTACAGATGGGTTCAAGCATAATGATAATTTATGAGATGCAAGAGATCCATAGCTTATATTGGCAAATTAAGCGAAGTTGCCTGATGCGAAATACCAGGCTTTTCTCTGCAACCAGTAACTTACATGAGAACCCAGAAGCAACAGTGGAGGTAGAAGCATCTGACACTGAAGTAAACAGCATGGTGCTTGAACGAGTAGTGGCGTCAGCAGTCGATGCTGAAGCCGAACCTAAAAATCAAAGTCATGAGCAGAAATATATGTCACTGAGCAATTTTTAAAGGCAAAACACCATTATAACAAGGTTCATTTATATGGAGAAACTGAAACAGAGCAAGGAAAATCAGATACTCTGAAATCTAATAAATAAAACACAATAACAGTCTGATTAAAAAAAGTAGTTTATTAGTAATACTGAGTACAGCCAGTCTTCTAGCACCATCATAACAAAGAAATTCCACTTTATGGAAGAGGGGGATCCTCCTCCAGAGCTGCAACATAAGAAGTCCTAGGGACCTATATTCCCCAGTGAAACAACCATAACTGGTAAAAAAGAAAAAAAATAATAATAATAAAATGTTGAAATCTCGGGAAATTGTCCTACAGGTATACAGCAAATAAAGAACATTTACTCAAGAAAATCTGCTAAGACTCAGTAATACCAGTGAAAGTCTGGCATATGACCCACAATCCACTTCTCTCCATCCCCATCCTCACCCTGAAGGAAGCTACACTCCAGGCAGGAGCTGCCAATAAGACTGGCCCAGACTCCCAAACAAGGGACAAAGCATTTCATTGGGGAGGGCAAGCAGCCAGCATATCACCTCCAACGCAGATTTAATGGGTTGAAGCAGATTTAATGGGCTGAAATTCTTGGCAAGTACAGCCAAGAGTAGAGGGACTCCCTTCCTTAGGTTAGCCCTCATTCATAGGGCAGAGGCTCTACACCAGGCACATCAAGTTGAGAATACTGGAGCCCCATCACCCTTACCCTGACTGCCTTGCCCCAGCTCACTTACAGGGCTGAGCTTCCACACCTGAAGAGATAAGCAAGATCAGAGGAAACTGTCACTGCACAGCACCCAAAGCAATGTTTCAAAGATTTTGCCCAAGGGTAAAGGCGGCCCATAAAAAGAGAGTTCCCAAGCTATCCCAAAAGAATTGACTTTATTTGAAAAAGAATGTGAGGAAATTCAGGCCAAAAGATTCTCTCTCTCTCAAAAAAAAAAAAAAAATTTAAGAGGAAGCAAGTACCTTCATGAGACCAAGATTTAGGCTGTAGACTAGTTAGTTTACCAGAGGTAACTAGGGAAAGAGAAGGTTGAAGAGGCCTCCTCCTGAGATCAGAAGAATTAATACTCATACATGCTACACCTTGGATGAATCTTGAAAATAGTAACCTAAGTGAAAGGAGCCAGACACAAAAGGCCACATAATGTATGATTCCATTTATATGAAATGTCCAGAATAGGCAAATCCATAGAGAGAAAGTAGACTAGTGGATGCCAAGAGCTGGGAGGAGGGGGTAATAAGGTCTGACTGCTAATGGGTACCCGGTTTGTTTTGGGGTGATGAAAATATTCTGGAATTACATAGTGGTAATGGTTGCACACTCAATGAATATATTTTAGAAACGTTGAATTGAATACTTTAAGAGGGTGAATTTTAAGATATGTGAATTATACTTCAATTATGCTATAAAAAAAGGATCCTCTCAACAGAAGCAGAAAAAGCATTTGAGAAAATCGAACACAGCTTCATGATGAAAAGGTTCAACAAACTAGGAAGAGAAGGGAATTTCTTTAACATGATAAAGAGCATTCATGAAAAACCCACAGCTAATATCATATTTAATGGTGAAAGACTGCATACTTTCCCACTATCATGAAGAACAAACTAAGGATGTCTGCTCTTACCAACAATACATTGGAAGTTCTAGCCAGGACAATTAGGCAAGAAAACAAAATAAATGGCATCCAGATCAAAAAAAAAGAAATAGACCTATATCTATTTACAGGTGACATGATCATGATTACAGAAAATTCTAAAGGAGCCACAAACAAAATCTATTAGAACAATAAACAAGTTCAGCAAATCTGCAGGAATCAAGATCAACATAGAAAAATGAATTACAGGGGCACCTGGGTGGCTCAGTCGGTTAAGCATCTGACTTTGGCTCAGGTCATGATCTCATGGTTCATGAGTTCAAGCCCCATGTCAGGCTCTATGCTGCAGACAGCTCAGGGCCTGCAGCCTGTTTCAGATTCAGTGTCTCCCTTCTCTCTCTGCCCTCCCCCACTAACACTCTGTCTCTCTCTCTCAAAAATAAATAAACATTAAAAAAATTTTTAAAAAGAAAAATGAATTCCAATTCTATATACTAGCAATGAACAATCCACAAATGAAATTAAGAATGCAATTCCACTTATAATCACTCAAAAAATACTTAGGAACAAATCTAACAAAAGAAGTACAAGACCTATACCCAGGAAAAGATAAAACATCATTGTAAGAAATTAAAGACATCCTAAATAAATGGAAAGGTCTCAGGTTTGTGGATCAGAAGATTTAGTATTGTTAAGATGATGTAGTAGACAGAAAAATGGTCCCCAACCATAGCCACATCCTAATACCCAGGGCCTACAGACATATTACCTTACGTGACAAAAAGGTCTTTATAGATATGATTAAGGTTTAGTACCTTGAGATAGGGAGATTATCCTGGATTAGCCAGGTAAGCAAAATCTAATGACATAAATCCTTAAAAATTGAGATTATTTCCAGGCTGTGGGCAGTGGGAGATGTGACTACAAAAGAATGGTCAGAAAGATACAAAGTGGCTGATCCAAATGGCCATCTAACACATGAAAACAAATTCACTGTCATTAGTCATTGGGGAATTGAAAATCAAAACCACAATGAGATTCCACTTCAAATGGACTAAAATGGCTATAAATCAAAAAGTCAGATAAAATCAAGTGTCGGTGAGGATGAGGAGAAATTGGAAACCTCATACAATGCTGGTGGGAATGTAAAATGGTACCGCCACTCTGGAAAGCTGCCTCACACTTCTTCAATGTATTAAGCATAGACTTACCATATGACCCAGTAATTCCATTCCTAGGTACCTACACAAAAGAAATGAAAACATATATCCACACAAAAACATGTATGTGAATGTTCATAGCAGCGTTTTTCATAATTGGCAAAATGTGGAAACAACACAAATGAACATCAACTGACGAATGGATGAATAAAATATGGTACATCCATACAATGGAATTTTATTTGGCCATAAAAAGGAAAAGGAGCACTGATATATGCTAAAACATGGATGAGCCCTTAAAAATTTATGCTGAATAAAAGAAGCTAATCACAAAAGATCACATATTTTATGATTCCTTTTGTATGAAATGTCCAGAATAGGGGAATCTAGAGCCAGAAAGCAGATTAGTGGTTGTCAGGGACTGGCAGAAGGGAGGAATGGATAGTGTCTGCTCATGGGTATAGAGTTTCTTTAAAGGGTGATGAAAATATTCTAAAACTGCGGTAATGACTGCACAATGCAGTAAATATACAAAAAAGTAATCAATTGTACATTTTAAATGGGTAAATTACACAGCATGTGAATTAAATAATAATAAAACTGTGAAAAAATAATAAAAAAGAAGTCTGGGATAGTTTCAGAAAACAGATTACCTGCCTCTTGCTTTAAAATTTCAAATAAAAAATAAATAAAATAAAATTTCAAATAAAAAAGTATATAAAAAAATAAAGCTAGGGTGCCTGGTGGCTCAGTCGGTTAAGTGGCCGACTTCAGCTCAGGTCATGATCTTGCGGTCTGTGAGTTCGAGCCCTGCATCGATCGGGCTCTGTGCTGGCAGGCAGCTCAGAGCCTGGAGCCTGCTTCTCTCTCTCTGCCCCTCCCCTGCTTGCTCTCTGTCTCTCTGTCTCTCTCTCTCAAATATAATAAACATTAAAAAAATTAAGAAAAAATAAAGCTAAAGAAATTAAGTACATAAAGACACAAATGAAATTCACTGGTTAACCAAAAACAAAGTTTATCTTTTTCCTCATTCTAGATCATTGTACATGGCACATGGTAGTAAGTGCTCCATTAAAGCTTCTGCTGAACTGAACTCACTTTTTCCAGATTCCAATATACAATTACACACATTCTATTTCCTCTTCAAAAGGAGAAAGTACTCAATAAGTAATTGTATTTGAGTCTGTTGTTGCCTACATCCAACTGCTGAGCAACTTGTGGCAATATATAGCGTAAGATCCTGCTATCCAAAAGATCTAGCGCCTTTGAGGGTGAAGAGGACAGGGAGATGCTGGGGAGGAATTGGGAACATTACCACATACCTTTGACTATTTAAAATGTGTACTGTGGAAAATCCGCATGTCTCATTTAGAAGAAGCACGCATATAGTATACTTTTAAAGAGATGATCAATTTTACAGCAAAGGTGTTTTAATATTTATAATTCATTACCGACAGGTGAGGCTAAATTTTTATTATGAGCTTAATGGCTACTTTAATTTCCTCATTTGAAATTGCCCATTCATGTCATCTACTCATTTTCTCATTAAGAGTATTGTCTTATTATTGAAGTGTGTATCAAGGCTATTTAGTCAAGTGTTGCAAAAATTTCCCAGCCCCAGTTTGTCATTTGTTTCTTGATTTTGTTTTTGTTTTTTATGTAGTCAAATATTTCCATCATGTTTTTTCCTTTATGGTTTATATCTCCATATTATGTTTCAAAAGGCTTTCCCTCTTAAACATATAAAAGGTGTTCAACCTCATTTTTATTTTTTATTTTTTCAATATTTATTTTTGAGAGAAAGAGAGAGAGAGAGAGAGAGAGAGGCAGAGCATGAGCAGGGGAGGAGCAGAGAGAGAGGGAGACACAGAATCTGAAACAGGCACCAGGCTCTGAGCTGTTATCACAGAGCCCGACGCTGGGCTTGAAGGAACTCACAAACCGTGAGATCATGACCCAAGCCGAAGCTGGATGCTCAACCGACTGAGCCACCCAGGCGCCCCATCAACTTCATTTTTAGGAGAAAATCACAAATTATAACTATTGAGAACAATTTCACCAGACAGATGGGAAGAAATTTAAAAAAAAAAAAAACCTAGTAATACACTCTGTTAAGGACACTGTGGACAAACAAGCAGCCTCTGAGGTTCCTAATGGGAGTGTAAATTGGTATAACCCCTATGGAAAACAATTGGCCAATTTTTTTGTGTTTTTGTTTTTTTAATTTTTTTAAATGTTTATTTATTTTTGAGAGACACAGAGAGACAGAGTGCAAGCAGGGGAGGGGCAGAGAGAGAGAGAAACATAGAACCCAAAGCAGGCTCAAGGCTGTGAGCTGTCAGCAGAGCCCCCCATGGGGCTCGAACTCACAAACCATGAGATCATGACCCAAGCCGAAGTTGGATGCCTAACCAACTGAGCCACCCAGGTGCCCCAACAAGTGGCCAATGTTTTAAAAATTCCAAATGAATCTATCTTTTGAACCAATAATACTACTTCTCAAAATTTATCTGCAAAGATGTACTTGCACACCTGTAAAATGACATGTAAAATGATAGCCATTTCATCCACTGTATTAGCAAATGAAGAAACAACCTAAATGCCCATCAGCAAGGGACTAAATAAATTATAGCACATCTAGACCATGGAATTCTATGATGCTACAAAAAATACTGAGAGAGGAGCACCCTCAGTCAGTTAAGCATCTGCTTCTTGGTTTAGGCTCAGGTCCTGATCTCATGGTTTGTGAGTTTGAGCCCCATGTCAGGCTCTGTACTGACAGCACAGAATCTGCTTGCGATTCTCTCTCTCTCTCTCTCTCTCTCTCTCTCTCTCTCTGCCCCTCCCCAACGCGTGCATGTGCACTCTCTCTCTCTCTCTCAAAATAAATAAATAAAACTTAAAAAAAAATACTGAGAGAGCTATCCATATACTGATTGATGTGAAAAGATCCCCAAAATGTTTAAAGTAAGTTTATAAAGTTTATAAGTAAGTTTAAAAAGGAAGGCATAGAACATTGTGTATACTATCATTTATGTAGAAAAAATAAAGGTAGAGGTAGAGGGCTAAGAATATATTTTTTTATTTGCTAGCAAGTCCATGAATAAATTCTGAAAGGATATATACAATTACAGTGGTCAGCTGAATCCAGGGAGTAGAGGAGGTGGGGGTAATACAGGGTAGATGGGCGACTATTTATAGTTTTCTTTTTGAACCATTTGCCTGAATATACTACATATTTCCCCAACCCAAGAAATACTGTTTACATATTGTCATATTTATCTGCATTTTTTAAATGTTTATGATTTCATTTTCTACCTTTAATTCACCTAGTATTTCTTTTGGTTGATCTTGTTTAAAAAAAAAAACCAACAACAAAATTCAACAGAGTAAATCTGAAGATCTAACTGACTTTATTAAATGATTCACGAATCGGGCAGTATCTCATGTAGCTCGTGGGAATTATACAAAATAATTTTTTTGTTTTTTATACCAAGAAGGGTGCATCAAGAAAGTCATGAGCAAAAGAAAAGAAAGAATTGTTTCAGGCAGGATCACCTTCTTTTAGGGGGAAGAGCAGGGGATCTTATTATGCAGATGAGCTCATCTTCTTTTGGGGGATGTAGAGGGCCCAAGTGACAGATAACCTCATCAGTGCTTATCAGAAAATTCCTGACTGACCAGTTAAGACTTAATATTTCTGGGGGAGGTTGAAACAGCAGTTAGATTAGGTATTAAGCCCTGGCTTATTGATTTGGGGTCTTAACCTAAGTGACACCATTTTGGACCTGTGGTTTTCTTTTCAACAATCTTTTTAGGCAAAAAATCCCCCAAATCACCTGGCTAGTCAGGTACTGCAATTCATTTACTCACTACCCCATCCTCTCTCACCACAGATTTGAAAATGTCATCTTCATAGACCCAGATTTATTTCTATACTTTAAAATTTTTCACTAATTTTTCTATCACTGTTCCACAAGAAAATTTCAATTATAGCACTAGAAGTCATGTGCTTTTATATTACACAATGTTTTAAATTTACAGGAAGAGAATAAACTTAACATACATTTTCATGTATTTTCCTACACGTACTCCATCATTACTTTTCCTTAAAAAACAAAAGACTTGACTAGTCTCATGCATTTATTCCCCCATTTAAACTTTAGACTCTAGTCAAGTCCCTCTTTCCTTTCCCTCTCTCCAAATTTCTATTTAAAAAAAGCCCAATTTGGGAGTCATTTGTCCCCCACCACAGGAAACCACAACATCATTATAGTTTCAACCTATTCCAGAAAGGTGACCTTTTAAAAATCAATCTGAAATTTCCTGATCAGTACTAGGGAGGTAATCTGCATGATAAAACAAACAAACAAACAAACAAAAAAACCCTGCTGTTCCCTTGCAGCCAAAAGACACGCAGCCAGAAACAATCCTTTCTTTTCTTTTGCTAATAATTCTTGCCCCACCCTCCTTCCCATAAAAACCTTCCATTTTGTACCATTTCTTGAAAAATCTCTCTACTTGCTAGATGGGATGTTGCCCAATTCATGAATCGCTTAAAATGCCAATTACCTCTTCAAATTTTACTCGGTTGAGTTTTGTTTTTTAACAATTCCCATTGTGGTTTTATAAGAATTACATTAAATGTGTAGGTTAATTTGGAGATACATGACATTTTTATATATCGAGTCTGTGCATTCAGTGGGTCTCTTCACTTATTCATGTCTTCTATTATATTCCTCAGTAGAATTTTGGAGTTATCTTCAAATAGGTCATGCACATTTCAAATGTTTATTGCTGGGCATTTTGAATTTTTGGTTGAAATTGTTAATGGGACCTTTTCCCATTATATGTATTTCCCAACTACTATTGCTTAAACATGGGAACACTATTGAGTTTTGTATTTACACCTGGCCATATTACTGAAACTTCTTCACTAGTACTAATTTAAATTGCACTTGATATATGCCAATATTTAAAAATCCTAATCTTTTGTCTCAGGCACTGGCATAATTTCAGGGCCTGACCTTAAATCACATACCCAGAGGTAACTAAGGAAGAAAATACTGTCTAATATGATTTGCTTTTAAGTTATAGGAGTCCTACTCTTAAATAAAAAAGGATTTAAGAGACAGTCTTATTTTCCTAATCATAGAACTAGAGCAGGGTTTTTCAACGTGGCATCACTGACATTTGGGGCCAGGTAATTCTTCATTGTGGAAGACTAGCCCATGCTGAGATATAATAAGAAATGTACAGAGGTGCCTGGGTGGCTCTGTTGGTTGAGCGTCCAACTCTCGATTTCAGCTCAGGTCATGATCTGTTGGTTGGAGCCTTGCATCAGGCTCTGTGCTGACAGCGCTGAGCCTGCTTGGGATTCTCTCTCTCTTCCTCTCTCTGCGCTGCATCCCCCACCCCTATCCCTGCTCACGTGCTCTCTCAAAATAAATTAAATACACATTTTTTTAAAAAAAGAAATGTACATTTGGTCTGTGTCCCCTTTCCTGGACAGATCCTAAAACCCTTGTAATTTCCTAAGTGATAAAAGTGATAGAAACATCTTTCGTTATAATATTTGGTTTTTGTCCCCAGTTCATGAAATAGCTCCAGAAGTAATATAGGTGAAAGGACCCCCTGGTTATTTATTACCAGGCCTATACAACTACACTTGATTTACATTAATGAGGTGAACTTTATTTTTATTTTTTAATGTTTATTTATTTTTGAGAGAGACGAAGTGTGAGTGGGGGAGGAGCAGAAAGAGAGGGAGGCACAGAATCGGAAGGAGGATCCAGGCTCTGAGTTGTCAGCACAGAGCCCGACGCTGGGCTCAGACCCACGAACTCTGAGATCATGACCTGAGTTGGAAGTCAGATGCTAAATCAACTGAACCACCCAGGTGCCCCTTAATGAGGTGAACTTTAAAGAGCCCTTAATGATGAGCAGCTGGTTGCCAGAGAAACCAACCAACTGACTGCAGCGTTAGAACTTTTACCCCACCTTCTCACCTCTGGAAATGGGAGGGACTGAAGATGGAGTTCAATCATCATTGGCTGATGATTGAATCAATCACGCCTACATAATAGAACCTCCATTGAAACCCTAAATGAAGGGGTATGGAGATATTCCAAGTTAGTGAACACATGGACGTTGCTAAAAGGGTGACAACACCTGGAGAAGACAAGGAAGATCTGGGCCTCCCCCCCCCATACCTTCCCCTATTTCCTATGTTGTATCATTTATAATAAACCAGTAACTGTAAGTAAAGTGTTTTCCAGTGTTCTGTGAGCTGTTCTAGCAAATTATCAACCCAAGGAGGGAGTCATGGGAATCCCCAACTTCTAGGCAGTAGGTCAGAAGTACACGTGACAACCTAGGACTCACAATTGGTATCTGAAGTAGTGGTCAGTTCCGTGGGACTGAGCCCTTGAAATATTTGGTCTGTGATAACTCCAGGTAATGAGGATCATAACTGAATGTAGGGAACCCAGCTGGTGTCCAGAGACTTGGAGAATTCGTTGGTGTGGGAAGAACCCCCCCCCCCCCATATTTGGTGTCAGAAGTGTTGAGTGTAGGGGACACGAGATTTTCTTTCATGTGCACTGCAGGATATTTTGCAGTGTGACTCTGAATAAAGGAAACCTCATTTAAAATGGGGTTGGGAGGCCAGAAGAGGGAGCTCTCACACCATACCACTTGCAGCCCTTTGCAGGCCCAATAGGAAAAAGACTGTTTTACTAAGCCAGCAGAAGGAAGATCTTCTCCTTGCTTGGCAACAGCCCAGCCAATGAGAGACTGTCACAACACAGCCGAAGAAAAGCCACTACACTTCAAACACCCAATTTACTCCAGTGGACTTCTTGTTTACAACAGTCCCTCCCAACTCCCCCCTTTTCTCTAAAAGAGCTTTTTTCTCCTTTGTTCTCCAGACTTGCCTATGGTTTTGCTGTAGCTTGCTTGTCCCAAATTGCAATTCCTCCTCTATTCAAACAAACCCATTTTGCTAGCAAAAAAACTGGCTCTTTTATTTTCAAGGTCAATCAAGGTCAAAAGCAGCATCCCTGGGCTCTACCCACTAGATGCCAGTAGTACCTCCCCAATCTCAACAACCAAAAATGTCTTCAGGCATTGCTAAATATCCCCTAGGAGAGGGGACAAGTCATCTCCAGCTAAGAACCACTGGACTAGAGGAAGGGTTCAATATAATTTTCTCCATCCAGTGCTATAAGGATACCCAAACCAGCCTCAATTCCTTGATATTTAAGAAACATAAGAAAATGCCAACTATTTTAACAAGTTTTTGGCCATAGAAAATAGCCAAGAATGTTTTCAACAGAATTGGGAAAGGTAGACTTATGCTACAAGATAGCGGGGCCTGCTCCAATAACTAAAATGGTGATATTAGAACAATAAAGGGCAAATCAATAGAACAGAATAGGAAGTCCAGAAGCAGAACTAATCATATATAATAATTTGCTGTATGTGGAAGTCAGCATCTCAAATCAATAGGAAAAGAATGGCTATTTAATGAAGTATAATGGTTGAACTCACTAATCACTTAGAAAAAAATAAGATTCCTAAAAATATAAACTGTAATAAAACTACAAAATTTAAGGATCTTGAGACGGAAAAGGCCTATTTGTCCAGAGAGAGAAACTCAGAAGAATAAGAGATGTGACAATATAAAAATTAAATTCTTTGGGACTTCCTTTCCAGGAAAATGGGATGCAGATCCTTTTCCTTACTCAAGTAAAAACCACTTATTCAACTAAATATCATATATAAAACAAACATAAGAAGACCCTAAAAAGTGGTGAGAAGAAGGCAAACCAGAAAAGGATCCTGAGACACAAGGAATGATATGATGGTGAGTTCCACAGGTTTTCTTTTTGCCTTGTATTTCCCAGGCTTGGAGTTGAATAGGCTAGCAGCCCAGAAATACCAATGGATATAGACCACTCCCCACTCCCCACATAAAAGCCCCAATAAAAGCCTGCTCTGTAGACGAAAGACAAGGAAAGGGGCAGACTAATAAGACAGAAATCTTTTAGACAATAACCACTCTAGTATAACCAAACGCCACATAAAAAACTGTGGCCCTACTTCCTACCTATCCTAGCAAACACTAAGTGAGGAGCCTAAACTTCTACCCACGTGAGACTGTAATGAGGTGTCCCAATAGCTGTGCCAGAATGGTATCAGAGAAGGTCAAGTAGGGAGCCAGGTTCTTCATCTCTGCCAGCAGTTTGTGAACCCTCTCCTCACAGTGACGTGGCAGGATGTTCCACCATTGCCCACCAGTAATTAGGAGACCCCTGCCTTGGGCAGCAATGAAGACCAACAGGGAAAATGAAGTTTTACTCCTACCTTATGGTAACGAAGCAGCACCCCTCTATTCCCCTGTTAGAGCAATGTCAAATAAAACCAACTAAAGCAAAGAAAAAAAAAGCCTTAAATCAGATTCAGTGTCTCATAACATAATATGAAAATGTCCAGGTTTCAATTAAACACCCATCCTACCAAGAATGAGGAAGGTCTCAAACTGAATGAAAAATGACATTAGCAAGATAACAAACGTTAGAATTGATGATCAAAGATTTGAAAGCATCCGTGATAAAAATGCATCAACAAGAAATTATAAATACACTTGAAACATGAGAAAAAATAGCCTTACCCAAGAGAAAGAAAGAAAAAGAAATGAAAATAAAACCTCAACAAATAAATAGAAGATATAAAGAACTGAACAGAAAATTGAGAACTGAAAAAGACAATAACCAAAATGCAAACTTAAGCGGAAGGATTTGAGAGCAGACATTGACAGGAACCAGTGAAATGGAGGCTAGGATGATAGAAGTCTACACCAAGACATATAAAATCACTACACTTCGGAAAACTAAAGACAAAAAAAGTCTTTAAAGCAGCAAGAGAAAAACAGCATCTAATTTATAGGGGGAAACCTATTTAAATGATAGATTTCTCATCAGAAACCATGGAGGCAAGAGGGAAGTATAACTGTATTTTTCAAGTGCTGAAAGAAAATAACTGCCAACCCAGAATCCAATCCTACAGCTAGTGAAAATATCCTCCAGGAATGAATAGGAAATGAAGATATTGAGAGGAAAACTCAAGAGAATTTGTTGCCAACAGACCACCTTAAATGAACAGCTACAGAAGTCCTCTAAACAGAAAGGAAATGACAACAGAAGGAATCTTGGAACTTCAGGAAGGAAGAAACAACAAATAGAGCAAAAATATGGGCAAATACAATTGGTTTTCCTGTTTGTTGTAAGTTTTAAAAATTATGTTTGATGGTTAAAAATTATAACCCGGCCTGATGTGGTTCTAAAAGTATGTAGATAGAATAATTTAAGACAATTACGTTACAAATAGGGGTGGGTTAAGGGACATACAGGGAGAAAGGTTTCTATACCTCGAACAGGTAAAATAACAATTAGACTATTATACATATATATGTACTACCTAGAGCAACCACTAAAAAATCTATACAAAGAGGAACTCTCAAAAATACTATAGTTGGGGCGCCTGGGTGGCTCAGTTAGTTCAGTGTCCCAATTCAGCTCAGGTCATGATCTCACGGTCCATGAGTTCGAGCCCCATGTCAGCCTCTGTGCTGACAGCTCAGAGCCTGGAGACTGCCTTGGATTTTGTGTCTCCCTCTCTCTCCACCACTCCCCTGCTCATGTTCTCTCTCTCTCTTTCTCTCTCTCTCGCTCTCGCTCTCGCTCTTGCTCTCTCTCTCTCAAAAATAAAATAAAACATTAAAAAAATACTTAAACTGAAATGGAATTCTACAACATGTTCAAGTAATCAATAGGAAGGCAGGAAACAGAAAACAGGAGAATGAAAAATACAAACAAAACAAAAAATAAAATGGCAGACTTAAGACCTAACATAGCAATAATTATGGAAAATGTAAACGGTCTAAATAAGCTGATTAAAAGTGAGACTGACAGAGGGTATTAAAAAACCATGACCGACCTGTATGTTGTCTATAAGAAACTCACTTCAAAAATAATGATAGAGGCAGGTTGAGAATAAAAAGATGGAAAAAAGATACTATACAACAATAAGTAGAAATGTATATATTATTATCAGATAAAGTAGACTTCAAAGGAAAAAAATTACCAGAAGGGCATAATTACATAATGATGTTACATAAAGAGCCAATCCCCCAATAAGTCTTAGCAATTGTATATATATGTACTAACAACAGAGCTTCAAAATATGTGAATCAAAAACTGATAAAAGTGAAAGAAGAAATAAACAAATCCACTATTCCAGTTAAAGACACACCCTTCTCTTACCAATTGATAGAACAACTAGACATAAAATCAGCAAGGATACAGAACTCATCAAAACCATTAACCATCAAAATCCAATTGTCCTTCATAGAACACTTTGCCCAACAAAACAGAATACACGTTCTTTTCAAGTGCCCCTGGAACATCTACCAAGATAGATTTTGTACGGGGCCATAAAACAAACTTCAACTAATTCAAAATAATAAAAATGATATAGTATATTCTCCAACTACAATGGAAAGGGACCAGAAATCAAAAACAGAAAAACAATAGGAAAATCTCCAAACATTTGTAAACTAAACACATACTCTAATAACTCATGGGCCAAAGAGGAAGTCTCAACAAAAATAAGAATTACACCGAAGTAAATGAAAATGAAAATACACCCTACCAAAATTCATAGGATGTAGTTAAAGTAGTGCTAGCAGGGAAATTTACAGCAGTAAATGTACACATTAGAAAAGAAGATGTACGGCATGGTGACTGTAGTTAATACTGTATTGTATATTTGAAAGTTGCTAAGAGAGTAAATCTTTAAAGTTCTCATCACAAGAAAAAAAATTATAACTGTGTATGGTGATGGATGTTAATTTAATTAGACTTATTGTGGTGATCATTTCACGATATATACAAAGAGTGAATCATTATATTGTATACCTGAAACTAATATGTCAATTATATTTCAATTTTAAAAATTAAAATCAGAAGAAAAGTTTCTAATCAATCATCCATGTTCCCACCTGAAAACCTACTAAAAGAGCAAAATAAACCCAAAGCAAGCAGAAGAAAATTATAAAGAGCAAAAATCAATGAAATAGAAAACAAAAATAGAAAAAAAAAATCAATGACACAGAGTTGATTCCTGAAACATCAATAAAATTAACAAACCTCTACTAAGATTAAAAAAAAAGGGGCACCTGGGTACTTCAGTCGATTAAGCATCTGACTCTTGATTTCAGCTCAGGTCATGATCTCACAGTTTTTGAGTTTGAATCCTGCATCAGGCTCCGCATTGACAGCTTGGGGTCTGCCTGGGATTCTCTCTCTCTGTTCCTCCCCCTGCTTGTGCTCTCTCTCTCAAAATAAATAAATAATCTTTTTTTAAAAAGAGATTGAAAATGAAAACAGAGAGAAGATACAAATTACCAATAGCAGTAGTGAAACAGCTTATCATGACACACCATGTGGACATCAAAAGAATAATACTATACCCACAAATTTGATAATTTCAAAGAAATGGACCAACTAAAAACACACAAACTACCACAAATCACTAATAAGAAATAGATAATTTGGAATTCATAATTTTAAAACTCCTAAAAAACAAATCTCCAGGTCCAGATGGTTTCACTGGAGAATTCTACCAAATATTTAAAGAAGAATTTCTTTCAGAAAACAAAACAGGAGAAACACTTCCTGACCTAATTTATGAAGCCAGTATCATACCCTGACCAAAACCAGACAGACGATACAAAACAAGAAAACTGCACACCACTTTCTCTTATGAATATGAACGAATCGAAAAAATCAAACAAAATATAAGCAAATAGAATTCAGCAATATATGAAAGGATTATAGACCAGGACCAAGTGGGATTTATCCCAAGGATGCAAAGTTGGTATAATATTTGAAAAATCAATGTGATCCACATGACTGTATCAACTAATGAAGAAAAAGCATTTACAAAATTCAATACCCAGTTATGGTAAAAGTCTCAAAAAAATAGGAATAGATGGGAACATCTTCAACTTGAGGAAGGGCATCTACCAAAAACTACAGCTAACACCATACTTAATGAGAAACTAGATGTTTCTCCCTAAGATTGGGAAAAAGAAAGGATGCTTGCTCTCATCACTCTTATCCAATGTAATATTAGAACTTCTAGCTACTACACTAAAGCAAGAGGAAAAAACCTAGATAGGAAAGGAAGAAATGAAACTGTCCCTATTTTCAGATAACATGACTGTCTTGTCTGTGTAGAAAATCCTAAGAAATCTACAAAAAAACTTCCTAGAATAAGTGAGTTCAGCAAGGTCAGAGGATATAAGATAAACATACGAAATCAATTGTATTTCTACATACCAGCAATAAACAAGTCAATGTGAAATTAAAAATACAGTACCATTTACAGTCACTTTAAAAAAGAGAAATACTCAGGTATAAATCTAGCAATGAGAAAAAAATGCCCGTTGGATAGCACTTCTGGCTTTTGTAAAACCCTATTATCCACTGACATTTCCCAAAGCCCTATGTAAAAAGGACCCATATAATACATTACTATTTTTGAATGCTTTTTTTTTATCAGACTATAAAAGACATGAACAGATTGGATATACATATGACAAATAAGCACAGGAAAAGATGTTCAACATCATTAGCCCTTAGGGAAATAGAAATTAAAACCATAATGTAATATCACTATTTGCAAAAAGAGCTAAAATGAAAAATAGTGATAATACCAAATGATAGTGAAGAGCAGAGAAACTGGATCACACATACTTGCTGAGGGGCATGTAAAATGGTATGGCCATTCTAGAAAACAGTTTGACACTTTCTTATAAGACTGAATATACAACTACCATACGATCTAGTGATTGTACTCCTGGGCATTTAGCCAAGAGAAATGAAGACTTATGTTCACACACACAAAAACCCTATACATAAATGTTCAGAGCAGCTTTACTCATTACAGCCAAAAAGCAGAAATAACAGATATCCATCCCTGGGCAAATAGTTACACAAACTGCTGTACGTCCATATCATGGAATACTATGCAGCAATAAAAATAACTGATACACACACCAATCTGGATGCATCTATGGAAAATTAAGCTGGGTGAAAAGAGTCATCCCTAAAATATCTCATTGTATGATTCCCCATTTATACAGAATTTTTGAAATGACAAAATTATAGCAACGGTTGCTTTGAAATGGCAAAATGAAGGATCCTTGTGGTGACAGGACTAGTCCATACCTTGACTGTCAGTATCAACATCCTGGTTGTGATAATGTATGATAGCTATGCAAGATGTTACCACTAGGAGAAAATGGACAAAGGGTATGTGGAATCTCTATGACTCCTTACAACTGCATGAGAATCTACAATTATGGCAAAATAAAACACTTAATTTAAAGAAATAAAATCTTTTAATATTTATAAAACACTAAGAAAAAAATGTAAACAAATTGGGAGAAATACTTCTTACACAAATATCAAAGGGTTAAGATACCACAACTACATTATCAACAAGAAAGATAAATACCATATTAGAAAACTGAGCAAAAGGTACAATGAATTTATTCACTCTCTCTCTCACACACACACACATAAATGCAATTACTCAATAAATAATTCAAAAAGAAGTCATCCTTGTTAGTAATTAAAGAAATGTAAATCAAGATAATGGTAATATTATTTCCACTGTTAAGCTACCAAATTAAAAAAACAAACACACAAAAAGGATAATAGCCAACATATGTAACACTGCAGAGAAATGCAGATTTTCATAAAAACAACAGTGAAACTACCTTTGAGTGCCTATTATATGTCAGAGCCATATAAGAGCCATCCCTAAAATATCTAGGCATTCACCTATATGGACTTCTAGGCATTCTAGGCATTTCACCTATATGGACTTCTTGAATCCCCACAACCCTATGAGGTAAGTGCTGAGCACTTATAGATGAGCAAACCAACCAGTGAGAAGTTAAAATAACTTGCCAAGGTCAAAGAACTAGTAAAGAACAGAGCCAAAACTCAAAACATTTATTTCATACATTTTGAAAATAACAGATATGTATTATTTCTAATACCAAAAATTCATTTGTATAAAATTAATGATGTCCCCCAAGGTAGTGACCAAATATTCAAGCACCATAATTATTTTAATGTTCCACTTCATCTCTTTATGTACTACCATGCCATACCAAACATCAAAGTTGGTATTATCACTACTACAAATTATAGGTAAGTTATATATTTCTATGTATCTATAATTTAAAAAATATTTTTCCTTTTTGGTTGTTCCCAAAAAGCTCTGAAATTATTACTATAAATATCTAATTTAATAAAATGTGCTATAAAGTAAAATATACTAATATCTCAGTGTATTTCCCAAGTTCTCAAATATTTACATTTACAATAAAACCAAGTTTATATGGTTTATAAACCAGAACTCCTTATTAACTGTATTTTGGCTTAGCAAGACCCTAAATTCCTTCTCATTAATGTTCAATAAAGGTTAAATGTATTTTACTGAATCTTAATTATTTGGAAACTGGTAATCCACACAAAATATTTTACCATTCCCTAACCATGCCACAGAACTGACGTTGCATTATTATTTCAATATTCTCTAAACTTTTACGTCACTCCAAAAGCATTTTCTTTCCTGTTCTATTGTACCTCTTGATAAGTTTCATTTCAAAAGTTTTATTTTCAAAATGGAAAACAACATATCAACAGACTGCAAATAAGAATATACTTGCTAAACACAAACATTAAACAATTGATCACAACTTTTCAGTATAATTCTCACTACTAAATGCAGACTTGTCTAGACTACTGGTTCCCAGAAGGTTGTAACATTTTCCAAAACAAACATTCCTTGGTTCTAAATCTAAAACTGCAACACCAGAAGGAGCAGTTTGGATTTAATTTCTATCACATTTATCAATAACACTAAACTCCAGCAAGAGAAGTGAGTAATATTTGGATTTGAACCAATCAAAAAAGAATCTCGGGGCGCCTGGGTGGCTCAGTCGGTTAAGCCTCCAACTTTGGCTCAGGTCATGATGTCACGGTTCATGGGTCCGAGCCCCAAATCGGGCTCTGTGCTGACATCTCAGAGCCTGGAGCCTGCTTCAAATTCTGTGTCTCCCTCTCTCTCTGCCCCTCCCCCACTTGTGCTTGCTCTCTCTCTCTCTCTCTCTCTCTCTCAAAAATAAATAAACATTAAAAAAAAGAATCTCAAAATCAATCTTTTTTAAAAAAAATTTATTTATTTTTGAGACAGAGAGAATAAGCTGGGGAGGGACAGAGAAAGAGGAGAGAGACACAGAGAGAGAGAGAGAGAGAGAGAGAGAGAATCCCAAGCAGGCTCTGCGCTGTCAGCACAGAGCCCCATGTGGGGCTCGATCTCATGATCCATGACCTGAGCTGAAATCAAGAGTCAGACACTTAACCAACTGAGCCACCCAGGTGCCCCTGGAAATCAATCTTGAATACCTTGCTTCTCTGTTGGAGAGCGGAGTTCAAACCTTTCCTGCAGGCTCTCCACCAAGGCTGAAAGGAACAGTTGGTTGTGTAGCAACTGTTCTGCTAGATGCTGAGCAGTAGGAGTGAGGGGTAATCCTGCAAATGCTATTGGTTGAGCTGCATTCTCCATTGCTGAGACAGTATTGAAACTGGCCCTCCCAGTCTGAAGTGTACTTTCTTTCCACTGAGGAACAAGAACCCTGTGGCAGTTGCAGACTGAGCAGCAGAGGTGGTAGCAGAGCCGAAAGCAAAAGGCTGGATGCTGTCACCCAGTGTGAAGGAACACTGCTTGTTAAAGAATTAGTAAGAGTGCTGGTACCCAGCCCCAAAGCCCCTATAATCACTTGCAGGTTGTTGAAAGCAGGTGTTGCCCAGGTTTAATTTTGGTGTATTTACTCTAAACAGAAAAAGGAAAAAAATCACATAATAATTCTCTGGCACATTAAATGGTAGCTAGATAACATAGCTCCTGTCAAATTAGGTTTTAAGTATGAACAGTTTACAAGATTTTGTTCTATACATTTTCATCTCACTACAGAAGGAAAGATAACCAAATATTACAAGTTATTACATAACTAACAGAATTAAGGAGAATTCTAGAGAGAATACCCCAGCTTTCATTGGACCACCACATGCTACTGAAAGAAATGGCTGGATCCATCTGGATTGACAGAAAAGGCACTAAAAGAATGCTCTCTTTAAAATTTTGAAATGCAGGAGGAAATAATGTATACTCAAGGTCATTACAATGATCAATAGATAAAGATCGAGAGAGAAAGAGAGAGAGAGAGAGAGAGTTAATAAGCAAGGAGCCTAATTACAAGATGATATATGTCCAAAACTCAGTGGCTACCCCTCCTATGGCTCACATAAAATGAAGGGAAATCACAGATCAGAATTCAATGTGCCTTGTACCTTAAAATCTCAGATGGCTTCAATTTATAAGACTATCTTGGGAATGAGTGGCAGAATTCCAAATAGTTGACTTAGAAATGCCATACCTTTTGTTTAGCCTTTCCATACTCTAAATGGAAAGTTTGTCTAATTGCCTGTGTAGCCACTAAAAGAATCAAACAGTACTGCTCTTACCCTACAGAAAACTCCGTTCCTTCTGGGGCAGAAGTTGATATAAATGGTATACCAAAGCTGAATCCTTTAGTCTGTGGAGCTGGAGCTGCATTGCTGAATGAGAACAGACCAGTAGAAGATGTCCTTATTTATAACTGGTTGGGATGGAGTCCCAAACTTAAACCCTCTTGGACCAGGTGTAGAGAAAGTAAACCCTGTAGCTGAAGTAGTGGCTATTATCTGCAGAGCCCAAGGTGAACATACCTATACAGGTACCGGTTCCTCCAGAATTAAATAAACCCACTTCTGACTCCAAACCCTATATGGGGGTAAGAGAGGAATGGAAGAAAACCAACTTCAGAGATCTCAATGAGATCTTCAAGTCAAGATGGTGGATAGAAGCCACACTGGAATCACTCTCACATACTCCAAACTCCTAGAAATATCAGTTAAAAGGTACTTCATAACAACACTTTCAAAAGTACAAAGCAGACTTTTTGAAGAAAGAAGGCAATTTTTCAGGTGCCAGATACAGAAGGAATTCTTTTCTATAAGCAGAAGCTGAAGCTGCTTCATTAGCCCAAGGGGGAGACCTGAATGATATATGTGCCTTAACAGCTGGAAATATGCTGGATTATGGGTATGATCTGGGGCCACCAGGGTAAGGCTCCCCAATCAAGAGGCCTAATGAAGCTTCAATCTGGGAAAGAGATTTAAGGAAATGGAAAAGGTGATGGGAACATGCAGAAACCCCAAGCAGGTAAAGAAGATATCCATAGATGGCTTAAATTCAATTCGCCTTTATGGAGTAGAAACTTTAAGCTAAAATGCTAACATAAAAACTGATTAGGAGTTCATGAAACCTTCAGGATCCAAGTAGGTTGCTCATGTCCTCAGGAAAGAGGTGTCCCCACTTCCTAGGTCACATAGGGTCAGAAAAAGCCCCCAGAAAATTAACTCCTAGACAAGAATTATAAAACATCCAAGAAAGCAGTCTACAGACCTGAAAAAATGACAGAATTGTCATTCAAGGAATTAGAGATAATAAAGAAATATGAATGCCACATTAAAATATGTTTAATATGTTTAAAGAGCTCAAGAAACAAATAATATCCATAAAACAAACAAGTAAATGTGAAAAAGAACCAAGGAGAATCTAAGAAATGGTTATCACTATTAGAAATTAAAAGGCTCCTCAAAGTATGGAAAGAGCCCAAATGTCCATCAATGGATGAATAGATAAAGAAGATGTAGTATATACATATATATTACTCGGCAATCAAAAAGAATGAAATCTTGCCATTCGCAACTACATGGATGGAACTAGAGGGTATTATGCTAAGCAAAATTAGTCAGAGAAAGACAAATATCACATGACTTCGTTCATATGAGGGCTTTAAGATACAAAACAGATGAACATAGGGAAGGGAAGCAAAAATAATATAAAAACAGGGAGGGGGACAAAAACATATGAGACTCTTAAATATGGAGAACAGAGGGTTACTGGAGGGGTTTGGGAGGGGGGATGGGCTAAATGGTAAGGGGCATTAAGGAATCTACTCCTGAAATCATTATTGCACTATATGTTAACTAACTTGGATGTAAATTAAAAAAATAAATTAAATAAAAATTAAAAAAAATAATAAAAGAAATTTAAAAAGAAATTAAAAGGCTCCAGAGATAAGACTAGACCCAATTGACAAGAAAAAAAAATCAATGAACTGGAAGAGAGAACAGAAGATATCTGCCAGAATACAGGGAGGATAAAGTGATGGGGAAGAAGAGAGAAATTAGGAGATAAGAAAACAAAAGAAAAGCTTCAATATATATCCAGAAGGAATATCAGAAGAAGAAAATAAAACGGCAGAGACAATACTCAAATTTAATAAAGGAGTTTGCTAGAAATGAAGAACAATGAGTCCTCAGATTAAAAATTGCAAGCAGGCAACCCCTCCCCACCACACACACACACACACACACACACACACACACACACACACACTATATACAATATATTCAAACACTAGAATATTAAATACAGAGGGGAAAAAATCTGAACATTGCCAGAGAGAAAAAAACAGATTTATCTTGTAAGGAGTAACAACCAAGGTGACAGAAAGCTCTTCATTAGCAACAATAAACGCTAGAAGATGATACAATATCTTTAAAGTGTTAAGGGAAAAATCATTGTGTACTTAACAATTCTACCCAAGTCAAGATTTATAAAATGGGATGTGTCTAAAGATCAGTTTTTAAACAATAGCTCTGAAATGCAATTCTATGAAATCAGTTTCAAGAAATATTTCATCAAAGTTAAGAACCCCATTACTTTATGCACCAGTAAGAAAAAAAAGGCCAACCTGTCACAATTCCTTATCACTTAAAGTTTTTTATACTTTTTGAAAGAGCTCTTTTCAATGTAGACAGATTTTAATCAAACACGCATATCTTAAGAAAAAACTATTCAGAATCCAATTTTCAACTCAAATTTTTTGATGTCTTCTGTGCCACCAGGAACACTGTTGATGCAGTATCAAAACCATGGTGATAGCAATGAGGTTTTTGGCCAACATTTATGATATTATCATATACCTTCACATGATAAATATATAATATATGACCATATATTATATGATATACAATAATATGCAACTATAATATAGTTTATAGTAACATAACACTTAAAACCTCAGGAGAGTGGTACCCTTGGGAATGTAAGAGTAAATACAGCAAAAGAACTCATTAAGAGAACTAAAAGCCATTTAGCTATATGCTTTCAAGTCAGCTTTGCAAATGTGTAGACTAGTGTCCTTTTGTCTCTCATTTCAGCATAATTAATAACTAGAGTCAGTTAACCATCTCCACCATTCTCTCCCCACAACCACTGGTTTCTAGGAGTTAAAAGAGATGTCCCGTTGTCTCAAGGTTTGCACCCAAGCCACCCGTTATGCAAGTTTTGATCCTAGATATTCTGAAATTACATGTGCATACAGGAACAACTATAATATCACAACTGCCACATGGCCAAAGGGGATTATAAAACACCATCATCTGTTAAGTAAGACTCATTTCAATTTCAGAGATGTTAAACTATGAAAAACTGAACTTCTTAAAATTGACGAAATATGGTTATCTTGAGTAGTATTAGTATCATAGATATCTTGAGTAGTATTAGTGTCGTAGATATAAGTGAACATCTACCCACAGGTAATTCTGGAGGACAGTATTTGTCTGAATGTGTTGGTTATGACATGCTTATTTTTTGTAATGTTTATTTATTTATTTGTTTTGAAAAAGAGAGCATGCATGTGGAGCAGAGGAAGGGCAGAGAGAAAGACAGAATCCCAAGCAGGCTCCATGCTCAGCACAGAGCCAGACACGGGGCTCAATCTCACAAACCATGAGATCATGACCTGAACTGAAATAGACACTCAACCAACTGAGCCACCCAGGTGCCCCTGACATGCTTATTCTTAAGTCATATACACATCTTAAAACTTTTTAAACGTAAGCCCCAAATGGTAATTTCAAGTGTAATTCAGTCCAAGAAGGCACAGAAAGAAAGGCTTATTAGAGTTTTTAATGTACTCTTACATTCCCAAGGGTACCACTCTCCTGGGGTTTTAAGTACTATGTTATTATAAACTATATGATAAAAATATATTACTGTTACATGACATATAGTTATATGTATTATATATTTATGATATGTAATTATATGATAATATGTATGATATGTAATTATATGATAATATTATAAATGTTGACAGAAAATTTCATTGTTTTCAAACCATGGTTTTGAGACTGTAATAGAAATGAACACTTTCAGATTTAGGTATTGTCATCAATGTCACACTGCAGGCCAAAGGAGTCTTTTGTGGTAGTTATCAAAAGGTGGAACGTTTTTTCCTATCCTCTTGTATTTGTGAGCTTTCTACTCTTTTGGAAGTAATTTAAGAATTTCCCTGTTAAATGTAGCATGTACCTTTGAATTTTTCCTAACTCAGAAATTTGAGAAACAAAACAAAGCAAAAATCACATTTAGACTAAAAATGCATTTTTTGTCACTAAGAATTTGGCATTAAAGATTCTCTCCCCTCCATCTCATTTAGACATTAAATCTTTCATATTCTTACACTTTTTCATTTTTCAATCTATTTTCCTTAACCATTTTCTGACAAAGGTGTTTAAAAAGTCTCCCCTATTGTTAGGGATTGTCAATTTCTCTTCATAATCCCATTGCTTTTTGTTTTACATATTTCAAGACTACATTGTTATGGGCATAGGTTCATGGTTGATAGTCTCTTGGAGCCTTTTCTTCTATTCATCAGTGTGAAATGTCTATTACTAAATTGCCTTAAAAAATATTTTGTCTGCCATTAATGTTGCCTCACAATTTTTCTTTTGTTGGTATTTGCCTGGTGTGTATCTTGTTCCATACCTTTGTTTTCAACCTTTCTGAGACCTTTTAAGTATGGGTTTTATACATAGCAAAGCTGAAAATTTTTAAATCCAATCTAAAAGTCTCTTACTGAGTGAGCTTAATTTATGTGCATTTATTGTTAACTACTCACCTAGACTTATTTCTTCCATCTTATTTTGTTTTTTTTATTTGCTACGGTATACATATCTTTTATCTCTGTCCACATATTTAGATTGATGGAATTTTCTTTATTCTTTTTATTTTTCCCATGCTTGGAAGCTGCATATTCTATTAATTTGTATGAGCTTCTTTTTTTAAATGTTTTTATTTATTTTTGAGACAGAGAGACAGAGTGTGAGCTGGGGGGGGGGGCGGGGAGCAGAGAGAGAGGGAGACACAGAATCTGAAGAAGGCTCCAGGCTCGGAGCTGTCAGCACAGAGCCCGACGTGAGGCTCGAACCCATGAACATCATGACCTGAGCCAAATTCAGACGCTTAACTGACTGAACCACCCAGGTGCCCCTGTATGGATTTCTTTTCTTGAATTCTTTCTTTTAACATACAGACTTAAATTCATGTTTCATCTAAAACAGTCTGAAAGTAATCAGTGTTCCCAATCCTTTTTAACAAACAGGATCTTAGCTAGCACACTTCAGCTTCCCATATCATTGCTTTATTAAAAAATGGAAAACAAGTCCGTACTCCCTATACGTGGCTTTAAGTGGGGATATCTGTCTCTGTCATTGATTAGTTCCTCAAGCCAAACTCTATTTCTCTTCATCCACACTGCCTGTTTATAGGAGCTGAAAGTTGACAAAACTACAGTTTATGTTGAGCCCAGCTTTTTTTTTTTTTTTTTTAAATCCTGGATGTCTTAATGCAAGCACAATGTTCAAAGAAAGAAATACTGGATGGTAAAAGATTTCTGCAAAAAAAACCCATCAGGCCCAAAGAAATCATCAGAGCTCACTGAAAAGGTTCTTAGAAATGGGAAGACACTCCCTGCCTGGCAGTCCGATCTAAATGGGGCTTACTGATTTCCGCAACAACTGGATAGAAAGAAAACTATGCAGTGAGTGTTGCTGCCCATCAGACTATGCTAGTTACTTAAATGCACTGGAACCTCAGTTTCCTTACCTCTACAATTCAGACAGTTCCACTAAATGAGTAACCATTTTTTTTTATTTTAAAAAATGTTTTATTTATTTGTTTTTATGAGAGAGAGAGAGAAAGAGAGAGAGAGCGCAGGGGTGGGGCAGAGAGAGAGAGACATAGGCACAGAGAGAATCTCAAGCAGGCTCCGCACTGTCAGCACGGAGCCTGATGCAGGGCTGTAACCCACAAACCTCATGATCCCAGCATAAATCAAGAGTCGGACGCTTAACCGACTGAGCCCCCAGGTGCCCCACCAAAATATTTTTTAACCAATAAGTTTATAAACGGCCCTCCAAATATATTACCTTGTCTGATTTAATTTAATGTAAAGTGCTATATAAAAGCTTTCCAATATATAATGCTGGGGTTCTCCTCACTATCAGTGAGGGATCAGCAAATCAGAGATATCAGCACTCTTGGAGCTGGCCCTGAGACTAAACATAAATTGCATCTCAAATTAGAATTCAAAAATAATTACTACACATCTATCTAATTTATCAACATGAAAATTATCTTCTCTGTGTACTACCTATCATCATTTATTGATCCTAGGAGTGTTCTGGGTAATAGGAAAACCGAATGGAGATCAACAAATTATGGTAGGTCATTTCAGGACACATCTTTACCACTTAAGTTCTTGAGTCTCTTATGTAATATAAAGAGGCAAAGATAAAAGATAGCATTTATTGAATCTGAAACTCCTTATCTTCTCATTAACTACAACAAATCATAAAGAAACTTGATCTCCGTTGTATAGTTGAGGAAACCGAGGCTCTGAAAATACTAAATCACTTTCCCAAGGCCAAGCAACTAGTAAGTGAAAGAAATGGACACAATACTTCATTTTAATATTAGCGTAAGGAACACAATATTAGAAAGAGAAGTCTGTATCTCAAATGGCAGAAACAAAATAAGTTCGAGTACCTATAATAAACCATTTCAGCATAAATGTTTAGAGGCATCTTATAAAGTATAAATGATTTGGGGGGATCACTCATGCTATTACTCCCTGATATTACTTTCAGAAATGATTGTCAAGTGGTGACGAGCACAGAAGCTCAGCTATGTAATTTGTTAAAAATGTTTCCTTTCTTCTTTGAAGCAAATAGACTATTCTCTCTTGCAGGCAACACTCCCCCTAAACTGCTTAGTTACCTGACAACCATCAAGCTCCACTAATTTACTTCACCGTCTCAAGAACATCATGACTAAATGATATGGCATGATTAGTCATGTTATAAAACCATCTTCATAAATAGCAACTTTTGATAATATATATGATTCTTTAATATATCATTAATTATCGGGATGTCTGGGTGGATCAGTTGGTTAAGCATCCGACTTCGGTTCAGGTCATGACCCCATGGTCTGTGAGTTTGAGCTCGGCCTCAGCCTCTGTGCTGACAGCTCAGAGCCTGGAGCCTGCTTGGGATTCTGTGTCTCTCTCTGCCCCTCCCCCACTCATGCTCTCTCCCTCTCTCTCTCTAAAATAACCATTATATATATATATATATATAATTAATATCATAATGTTATATATATATCATTAATTATCAAACTAAGGAGAGAGGCAGAAAAGCAAAGGAAAAGTACAAATTCACTGAAGAAACCCCTTGTTCCACCAAGAGAGCCTTCCAGAAAGCAGAAAAATGTAAGCTTCAAAAGTAGGATCCTTATTTGCCACTGATAATTATGGATGCCAACTCTAGAGGTAGAAACTGGGTTATTAATGCTTTATTTGAAGTGTTTGAGTCCCAGAAGAGAAATGGATAGGGAGAGGTGAAATTAGTCCAGCCATTTTTAAGGGAAACAGGAAGGGATCAAACTTGTAATGATGATCATTTTATTTTATGCCACAATAAATACAGAGCTACTGGAAATGGTACATTAGCTGGGAGTTCATATTAAACATCTTAAGCAGTATAACTTACCGATTATCTTTCACATTAACTTCTTTTCTCCTCCTTCATCCAATAACATATCAAAGCTATGATGTCAGAATCGTATTTTGAGAGCTTTTAGAAAGTTTTTTTAATCCCCAAATTAAGACCAATTTTCCAAATATTAAAAGTGTGACATTGTGGAGGCATGCAATTTGCCAGCAAACAGGTTTCATTGTCAGTAAATGCCTAGAGCAGTTACAAAATTGGAAAAGGGAAAACCAAGGGTGGGACCAAAGGGGAGGGTGGGCCAAAGGACTCAGAGAGGGAGAAACATGGAAGCCCTTAAAAGGACCCAAGAGTGAGCAGGGTGTGTGTGTGTGTGCAGTAGGGGGCCTCATGAGAGGGCAGACGGGGAGGGCAGAGACCCAAAGGGAAGGCATGGCTAATCAGAAACGGGGCAGAGAGACCAAGAAGGCCAGAGTGGGGTTGGGGGATTGGGAAATGGGAGAAGATCAGGGTTATGGGGAGGGGGGAAGAGAAAGAGAAGAGAGTACTTGAGAGCAGTAGTCAAAGAAAGAAAGGAGGAATGGAATTCAAATACAAACAAAAAGCCTCAAAGGCATACCCACTTTTAGAAGAACCCTCCCCAAAACATTGTAGAAGTATAGCAAAAAACAAACAAACAAATAACCCCCCAGAAACTTCTGAAGCACAGTATGCATAGAAACCTTAAACATCCAACTCTTGATTTCCACTCAGGTCATGATCTCATGGTTCCAGAGATGGTGCCCAGCATCGTGGCTCTGCACTGCAGGTGCAGAGCCTGCTCAGGATTCTCTCTCCCTCTCTCTCTCTACTCCTCCCCCGCTAGCATGCACTCTCTCTCTCTCAAAAATAAACATGAAAAAAATTTTTGAAAATTAAAAAAACATCTTACACAAGCATGCAAGTAACAGTAGTCATTCAAAAATCTCAAAAACCATCGTTTTGCAAAGAAAAATAGATTTGGCTAATATAGTTTAAGTTTACTTTTTTTTTTTTTAATTTTTTTTTCAACCTTTTTATTTATTTTTGGGACTGAGAGAGACAGAGCATGAACGGGGGAGGGGCAGAGAGAGAGGGAGACACAGAATCGGAAACAGGCTCCAGGCTCCGAGCCATCAGCCCAGAGCCTGACGCGGGGCTCAAACTCACGGACCGCGAGATCGTGACCTGGCTGAAGTCGAACGCTTAACCGACTGCGCCACCCAGGCGCCCCATAAGTTTACTTTTAAAAATAAATCTCACTTTTCTCAGTGCTTCACTCCACAAAAAAGGCAATCAAGTACATGCCTTTGAAAAATAAGCACAATTCTTATGTTTGTCATTTTTGACTGTGGTAAAATATGCATAATGTAAAATTTACCATTTTAACCATTTTAAGTATACAATTTGGTGGCATTAAGTATGTTCACAGTGTTGTTCAACAGTCACCACTATCCATTTACAAAACTCTTTCAGTGCCAAACTCTGTACTGGTACTGAACAATAATGCCCTGTTCCCCACTCCCCCGGCCCCTGGTAACCTCTATTTTACTTTCTGTCTTTATGAATTTGCCAATTCTGGGAACTTCATATTACTTGAACCATACAGTATTTACATGATTAATATGAATATTTGTATACTTGAAACAACCTAAATGTCCAGCAACAATAGGGAAATGGAGATTTTTTTAAAGTGGCACAGTTATAGGACAGAATACAGCAATAAAAGATAGCTAACTTTATCTATATTTAGCAATTTGGAAAAATCTCAAAAACAATGGTGACCCAAAAATGTTGCGGAAGAGTTAAATACAGCACACCACTTCTGTAAATGATAAAGGACATACAAAATCATATTACAAATCATTTACGGCCATCCACATGTGAATGCATTTAAAAATATAGATTGGGAGGGGCGCCTGGGTGCCTCAGTCAGTTAAGCGTCCAACTTCAGCTCGGGTCATGATGTCGTGGTCCATGAGTTCGAGCCCTGTGTTGGCTCTGTGCTAACAGCTCAGAGCGTGAAGCCTGCTTCAGATTCTGTGTCTCCCTCTCTCTCTGCCCCTCCCCCCTCATGCTCTGTCTCTCAAAAATGAATAAATGTTCAAAAATAAAAATAAAAAATAAATTAAAAATATAGATTGGGAAAATATACAACAACTTCAGAAGAACTATTATCTCTGGGATGGGAAGGAAAGGAGACTGGGAAGGGGTACAAAGAATTAGCTATAATGTTTTAGTTCTTTAAAAAACAATACCTAAAGAAAATATGGCAAAATGTTAACAACTGTCAAATCTTTCGTAGGTACGTGGATGATGGTGTAAAATAGTCTCTGTGCTTTTTGTTCGAAATATTTTATCATTTTAAAAAGAGGGACTAGTTAATGTTTTAGAATGACAGAAAATAAGACAATATGTGTGCTTTGAAAAGGGAGATGTGCTAATAAAGACCAATTATAGCTTTTATTCTCCCAGTCAACTTAATTGGACCTTTTATAAAAAAGTTTTTAATTACAAATGAATCCGCACTCATACAATCTTTGGAAAAGATATTCATAAAGAAAGCTAATCAGCATGAGTGTTATTATGGCACTTGAATCTGCTAGGATTCATGTATCTTTTAAAGTAAATCATTTTGAAAATGTCTATACTCATTACTTAAAAAATACATCCCATCTAATTCATATGTACAATAGATATTATGGTTGATCACTGCTTCTCTAGCGACAAAAACCTACATGGGTAAATTCATACATCTAAAGTGGGGAGTGGCAAACACTAGCATCTCAGGTCCAAATCCCTGGTCTTCCTGTTAAGATTCCCCTTGAGTTTCATGTAAGGTACAAGTTATATAAATGATTTCAAATAACCCAAATTTGACAGTGTTACTGATAGCATGAAATTACTGGAAATAATTTTCTGTTGTTGGGTTAGGCTGAATAAATTATAGCCATCTCACTCTATGGACCATTAGGATGCTGTTACTAATAAAAATTTGAAAACTATCAACCACATTGAACAGATTCCCAGAATAATATTAAATAAAAGGAACAAAACTTATACAAGCAAGGATTAAAATTATTTAAAAATATGGGTACATATGAATAAAATAGGAGGGGAACAGAAATAGCAGTTATATTTTTGGTAGTAGATTTGAGGGAGATTTTTCACCTTTAATTTCTTTTAATGCTGGCTGAATAAATTACTTAACTAGTTAGTGTTTTAAAACAGTTGTTCTATATATTACAAGAGAAATATGCTAAACTAAATCCCTTTTTCATAGCGATAACCCACAAAATCTTTTAGGTGTATTTTTTATTTTTTTAGATCTCTCAAGTTTCCTTTCATTAAAACCAAGCCAGCAGTCAAAAGCCAGAAATTCTGTTGCCTCTGCAAGTCAGAGAAGCTCTCTTCCTGTTTCAACTTCTGCCTCTAGATCTGACCTGCTATCAAGAATATTAGACTTCATCAAGTGACTTTATCTTTGAGATCCACTTACTTACAATGTGATCCTGGGATAATCACTGAAATGCTCTAATGTTTGTGTTCTTCTATCCCTAAATTTCTGTATTTACAAAATTCTCCAGGGAAGCCAAGTATTCACAGATTCATCTCAGATCTAGGGCTCATCCCCTACTTTCCTACTTCCTCAACCCTGGGGAAAACAGTGCTTAACATTGGATTCCACCTTGCCAGGGGCAGGCCAAACCTTGAAGAGGCAATTAAATCCCCAAAGATAAATAGCCTTTGCTCCTCAAGAAGTAAACTATGGTTTACTGAATCCTTGTGCATCTGGCACTAAACCAGGCACTTCAAAAATGTTACTCGAACCACCTTCCCCTACCAGAGACACACATAACCAGATGCTGGAGCCAGGGAAATCAGCATTTGCGATTTAGGGGCCAAGGACAGGTGGCCCTAAGATGGGCCACTTTGGTATGTAGATTATGCTGATCTGAAAACAAAAGCCCAAAGACTCAGGAAGAAGCTGACTCCCCACCCCTCCTCCCTGCCCTCAGCAAAAGCTGCCTGAAAGATTTTAGATGAAGGACCTGCTCCACGAAGAGAGCTATCACGACAGATAACTGCATTATAACATGAACTAGGTATAGTAGACAGGAAGGAACCAAGCAAAGCCTGTTTGATTAAAGTCCTAAGTCGTACAGTTGCTGAATGGCCCAGCAAACATCTGTTTACCAAACATTTACTCTTTTTCATCTTCCTGTGAGTTGTGTTCCTTCCCTTTGAAGTCCCAGACCCTTATCCCCCTTTTCTCCTTAGTTCAGGATGACAATTAGACTTCATTTTGCCTGTCTGGAATTTCATGTCTGTAGATTCCCCTTATGTATGAAATTAAATTTGATTTTCTCCTATTAATAGGTCTCATGTCAATTTAATTCTTAGTCCAGCCAGAATTCTGAGGGACAGAGAAAAATTTTCTTCTGCCCCAACAGTGACAAACATCCTGTGTGATTCCTAAACACACACAAGTTTGAAAACCAAAGATCGAAGTTTTTCAAACTGAGTGAGGATTCATTACTGGCTTGTACTCCACATTTAAAAAAAGTACATAATGGAGACTATCAGAGTAAACTGCATGTAGTAAGTATTGTTTTTGTGAAATGGTTGTCAATTATATATTGGATATGTATATACTGGGCCACAATATAAATTTTATTTCTGTGAGTCACAGCAAAAAGGTCTGAAAAGTACTAGCTAGGCATTACCGACTTAGAATAATGCACAATGAGGAAAATAGAAAAAAAGCAATCAAGAGACAGCATAGCATATAGCTACACTCCACAAGTTATCTATCTAGAGAAATAACAAAATTTAAGACATTTGTAGTCATAAGGGATATTGTGGTATAATTAATTTGGCCAAAAAGCCAGTAACTTTACTTTTAGCCAATAACTTAAATATTATACTTCCATTTTGTTTGTTTACTGTGGTAATATAACAAGGAGAATGGACAAATTATTCAAGTTTCACTTCACCAGATAGGGAGGAAGCTAGTAAAATATGATAGCCAAAGAAGGAAAAAAATTTAGTTAATTCATTAATCGAATTCCAATCCCCCCAATAACCAAAAGTAACAACCATCCATGAAAGCCATCCTATCTTTCCTTGCTTACAACACTCAAATAATGTACTAGGGGCCCCACTACCAAACACAACTAACCAGTTGCGAACATTCCAAAAGTATATTAAGCCACGCCCCTTTTGCTTAAAACCAAACCACGGAATCCACGGGAAACTAGGGTCACAACTGCACGTCTACGTGAAGTGAAGACACGCAGATTGCCAAGCAGTGGCAAGCGGGCGGCGTGCCTGCGTTTCTCCACTCCAAGGCGGGAAAAAGCAGGGGACCAGGTCCACTGTGTCACTGGGAGCGGGAGCAAGGTGTAGCAGGGATGCTCACCCCAGGGGTTCAGGCCCAGAAGTCATGCCCACAGCAAAGGAAAAGAAACGCGATCCCACCTTACACACAAAACACACCACCCCCAGCGCACACACACGTTCTGAGCCAAGGAAAAGAACCGTGATCCCACCCCCACCCCACAACACACACGGAGTCGATGAAAAGCGCGCTCCCACCCTACACGCCCCCTCCCCACACACCACACAAGCCGAGCTAAGGAAAAGAAGCGCGGTACCACCTTACCTGCGCTCGCTCGAGTACACACACACACACACACACACACACACACACACGCTGAGCCTGAACGAACCACAACCTGTGTCTCTATCGCGCGGCGGGGAGGAGGCGTGGGGAGCGCGTGGAGAGCTGCGGCAAAACCTTCTCAACCCCCCGGGGCCACCGAGCCTATGCATCCATTCCCGCTGCCCAGGAGCCGCGGGAGGAGTCTTCCGGTTTGGAATTCACGTGCGGGAAAAGTGTAATGATGAGCGAGCCTGCCGATGCCTGGGACAAACGAAAACCTTGCAAACTTACCTTGGTGGCTGCCGCCGCCGCTCGCCGTCGGGGCTCCCAAAGTAAATGGGAAGGGCCTCCGAGACTGTCTAGCGGCCGGAAAGGCGGAACTGGGCCTACTCGGACCAGGAGAAAAAACCAGCGTCTACCGCGGACCGGTTGCAGCTGAAGTGACGCTAACCGAGACAGACGCTTAACTGGGGTCCACCTAGTTAACTGGAAAGGGCGGCCATTGACCCCTACTGGCACGAGCCCGGATTGGTTGATTCTGGTGTTGTTTCAAAGGAAACTCTTCTCTGATTGGCCAGGAAAGTCAAGCGGGAACCCAGAGGTGGTGGGTGGAGGGGGCAACAAAATTGTTACCTAGGCAACACAGAGACGCAGAGCTTTCCGCAGTCTATTTTCGGAGCCCCGCCAGCTACCCGAAAACTGACCCAGGTGAGGAAACCCGAAACTTAAGAAGGGAAGTCCTCAAATGCCCTGGCTATCAGAGAAACTGGGGAGAACTCTGGAGTACTTACCACCCTGAGAGATACTCAGAAAAGCCACAAATTGCAAATAGAACAGACCTTTTCCCTAAATTCCCCTGCCCTAGACACTAGAAGCAGGAGGCGGCTTTAAACAACTCGGTCTATCAGGATGTGAGTGAGAGATGGGGCCAGTTTACCATACAGGGAATGGATGCTGTTCAACTGTCTGAAAGCCAAAATGAGCAAGTGAAGGCTTCCCAGTGCCTCTGTCAACTCACCACACTTATGGTTGTAACACTAATTTGAGAGTGAAAACTGTGTCCTTATAGGTAGATCTGGGTGCTCCAAGTTGGAGCAGCCACTGTTCCTTCTGTTTTACATGTACAGACATGGTTTATCCAGAGTGCATTGGTTAGGATATATATTTTTAGGGGGTATAACGCTGTTCAAACGGGGAAAAAGAAGTGGCCCGTGAGCTTGCTACGTAGACAATGGCCTGAGGGTTCCAACGGTCTTGGTCAGATCCGTTGAGGACTGAACAGCGGGCCACACTTAAGTGGGCTAGAGCGTGGTGTGTAAAGACTACCTGTACTTGGCAAGCCTGCTACTCACCAAGGACTGATTGGGAGAGTATTATATATCGTTGAACTATACCTGTCAAAAAGTAAGAAACCGTGTAAAAAAAATAAAATCTGATTAAGGGGAGAGAACAGAATTTGACCAGAGGGGTAGGGGTCATTTCTCCTAAGACCTTCCTGTTGTGACAAAGATTCAGAACAGAGACTAATTCCCAAAGAAATTAAGAAAAAGGCCTGTTGACTTAGGGAGAAACTGTCTAAATAGTGAAGGAAAATTTGCTGTCTCCTTTTTAGATAAAGGTGGAGTATGAGAATGAGAGAAAAAAATTATTGACAAGTGTATTAAGTTTGTCTAAAATAATAATAGAGGAAGTATTGAATCAAAAGAGTCTCATTTATTTTATGAAATATTCCAGGTACTTTCAAAAGTCATCTTCTACTAAATGTATTTTAAATTTGTAAAAAAAACTCTGTTAAGTCCTCATAGTTACTTATGACTTGGTACATTTTATAGCAGTGAAAGTTTGAGACCTAAAAAAGGAAATAATTCTTGGTATTGTAAAGACAAAGCCAAAAATGAATTATTTTTAATAAGCAGGGAATTATTGATGTGTATACTGTAAAACAAATGTAAAAAATAGCCAGTATATTGTAATTTAATTCAGACATAGGCAGAGATGATGTTTACTTTTGTGTTTTCAGAAGAATTTAACGTAAGAATTGCTAACTATTATGTAAATAGAGTTGCAGAAGAAATGCCAAATTATTTAAGACAGTAAATGGATTTTTGTTTTGTTTCGTTTTGTGTTTTTTAAGAGAGTAAATGGCTTTTGAATACTTTGAAATCATTCGGCTAGCAACAGTGCTTTACATAAGGATATGTGTTTACCTGTTAAACAAGTTCCCAAAGGATACTACTTGGTATCAACCAGCCATCACAGAGTCTGACTTAATCTCAGGTTACTGATCTTGCTTCAGTGCCATGGATCTGGAGCAATCCTGGTTGAGTTTTTCTAGTCCCTAACTGGTTTCAATGTTTTGGTAACGAGTTGTTTCTGAAGCGTCTGTCTCTTTAGCTCTTGTGGCTGGTACCAAGAGAGAGTCCCCCAATCACACCTTTATGTAGGAAGGCCCTGCGGGCTCAAGTTGATGTCCAGAAGATGCTTCCATTGGAGTCAGCCTAGCAATGGAGAGTGAGAGAAATAAAACCAGAGGGCCTAGAAATTTTATTTTCTAATAACCAAATCTCAAGTTGATTTGGCAATATATTTTGTTTTTGATGAAACTACTGCTTACATTTAATTTAAATGTATTATTGGCCTATTTAAGTGACAATGCCAGATTCAGGCAGTGTGGCTCTGGAATTTTTTTTTTTTTAATCACTACACTACAAGAGTACTCTAAGCAAAAGGAAAAATACATTCTCAGGTACAAAGGCAGGAGATTATAAGCTATGTTTAATAAGCAGTTCAGTTTTTAACAGAACACATTGCATGTAAGAGAATTAATAGGGAGGGGCAGAAAATTAGATGGGTGTAATATTCTAAAGGATCTTGGTTGCCAGGCTTACGATGAACCTAACATATGTCAAATTTACAGGTAAAAGATAGCCCTACAAATAAATAACACTGCACAGTTTGTAAAAAGGCATCTTGCTTTAGTTTTTCCAATGTGATCTGTTTTTGTCAAACTTCAAAGTTTTTAATAGTTTAATTATTCTTAATTTGTTAAACTTCTAAAAAAATCTAGTAGAATCTTCATTTCCCTTGAATTTAGAATATTTTTTCCAAAAATTCATATCATTGTTTTTCTCTTTTGATACTTTGAACTATTTAGTTATTCACAAAGTACTAGTGATTCCTTTACATCTCAAAATATAATAACAAGCTTGTCTTGATTTATTATTTCGTGTTTGCAGGTTATTATTACAGTTGCTATGGTAAAAATTATTTTTGCTTAAGGGCCAATTTCATTATGCTATCTCTACTCCAATTTAGCTACTTGTGAATCTATGCCATTTTATGCTAGCATAATTTGGATTTAAGAAGTCTAACTCCTAATATGCTTTGGATACATAGAGTGTTACTATCAATTATTGTGAATGATTTGTTGTATACTTGAACATGCATCCCAAGAAGTGGCATCCCCTTTAAAGCAATCACATTGGGAGTCTATCCACTTGCTGTTGGTATTGCTCAAATTACTTTTGAAAATGCTCTTTCATGATTGCCTTGAGGCCTGTAGCTTACTTATTCTTTTGAACCTCCTCAAAGTACCAAATCTTCATATTTTAAAAGTAGATGTGATACCTAGATACATCTAGAAATCACTTGGAGACAAATCTGATTTTTAATCATAAGGATGCCTATTTTCTTAGTAATACATATGAAGGCAATCCCAAAATATTTTGAGCACTGATAGCATAATTTACATCAGTGTATAACCTTCCAAGGTGACTACTTTTAAATACAACATTCGTATGAATTTAATCATGCTTCATTCAGTATTCATAAACTACTGACTATATGCCAGCTCCAGTTTTCAAGACTCTCGGCTTACAGGTATGGCTTCCCACTGCCCACACTGCCCTGCCTCTCACCAGATGAGAACAAGGCCAGAACTTCTTCCCAACTGGTAGGGATTTAAAATAAATCTGCTTTCCCTAAATCCTGTATCCACCATACCCACTGAATGACAGCGTTGCAGCAGGGACGCAAGAAAGCCTTGGATTCAAGGTCTGGTTGTCTTTTCCAGCTGTGATGTTGAACCCTGCCATATTCTGAACCTTTATCCCTAGCTGCCAACTCTCCAATTATTCTCAAGAACCAGATCCTGCCTCCTATACCTCGACCTATGGACCAGGATTCTGCTTCACCTATATAGACCTCCCTCTAACCATGCTTTTCAACCTTTTTGCCTTGAAACATTGCTCATGTCCCCAGACTCCTTCTGCCATGTCCCTCCCAAGAAGACGAAAATCTATGAATAGCAGTTCTGATTGCTACCTCAGATACTATATTTTGGACTTCTGAATACACTTCTTCTGCATTAGCTTGGCTGGTTCCAGTTTATTCCCCTATCACCAGCTCACCATTGAGCTCTTACAAGCATTATCATTAAGTATCTGTGTGTGCTGGCACCATGTGCCAAACAATAATAATTTTATACAGCTTTTCACATTTTAGCAAACTCTTTCACCTACATTGTATAATAAGGCCATCACAAGTTTGTAAGGTAGGAGATAGCGGAATAATAAAAGTTTCTATTATATTTGTTTTTTTAAAAGTCTCATTGTGCACTCTCAACTCAAAATACTGTTCATATCATTGCATCTGATATCTGGATCCATTTCCCCTTTTGCTGTCAAAGGTAGAAAATGTGTCAATAAACTTTTTTGCTTTTAGTGTTCAGCAAATATTTAATGAACACATAATCAACTAGAACTTTTGAAATATAAACAGGAGCCTTTTTGTTTAACTTAATATGTGTCAATTATTCATTTCCATAGCAGACTACCAGACCATACTGTGAGAGAAGATTGCTTTCTCACCACTTATTTTACCTTTTGCAATTTAATGAGTTTCCAATGTAATGAGTTTTATCATTAACTTATTTAACATCATTATTAGAAGTGATATTCATGTCCAGCAAAATTAAGTTTTTAAAGGACCAACAATAGCTCACATATGTTGAGTGCTTACTATGTGCCAGGTACTGTTCCAAGCTCTTTTACATGTATTGAGCTACGTAATTCTTGTAACAACCCTATGAGGTAGCAGTATTATTATTCCTATTTTATAGGTAAGGAAAAATGGGGTTAAATGACATGCCAGTGTCACAGAGCGGGAAGTAAATAATAGAAATCTAGGCAGCATGACACCAGAGACCTTACTCTTAACCACTATGATATACTGCTCCTATGGTAGATTTAACATTTCTTTCATACCCTTGACTTCTTCAATAAGCATTTAGATCAGTTTTATATTTAAAAAAGAAAGTCAAAATAATAGTAAAACATAAAACAGAAGGTTTGTAAAACACCATCTGCATGCAGATTGATTTTGATAGGTGATTGTACCAGCACACATTTGAAAATCCCTTTGTATTACTGTTCTAGGCACAATGCAGAAATTTTAGTGGATCGTTTAGTAACAGCACTAAAGAAGTGTTGCCAGTGAATTGATTTTATAAAATAACATTTAAAAATATTAGCAGAAGTGTAGAAAAGATTCCTATTACATTTCTGTTCAAATCATTAGCAATAGTCTTTATTCAGGTTATTCATTAAAGTCTGTGACACTTTCAAGATTTTTAAGGACTCTGAATTCCTACCCCAAATTTAACTGTAAGGACTATTTAAAAGACTGATGGTTGGTAGGATCGTAGGTAGTTGAGATTTTCCTATTTATGCTTTTAATGTATTATTTCCTCAAATTTCCATGATAAACATATACAGTGTCACTATTACAATCATAAAAACAGTTCATTTATTTTCTGTGAACTTTTCACTAAAGTCAATGAACCAACCCTCTAGAATTCTCAAATGGCAATATAATGCTAGGCATCATCAAGGGTTGATTAAAAATTTAATCTTCATGTCTTCAATGAAATAGAAAACCAAAATATCTCTCTCTGATTATATTCTTCCTCAGAATATGGAACCTGAAAATATGGAGTCTGAAAATACAGAAACCGAAAATATGGAAACTGAAAACATGGAATCTGAAAACATGGAAATTGAAACCATTTCTTCAGTTTCAGCCCTGCAAGCTCTCTCCAAGCTACTTTATCCTGAAGAGGATGATTTTGAGGCTGGACAGGTGGTCGTATACTTACAGATGAATCAATTCTGTTCATGCTAAGTTGTTAAACTGTATTTGAACAACTCATTCCAACCTTTGCTATGGGAGCAAGGCTGTGTCATCTGATACATTCACAGGAGGCTGTAGGACTGATTATTCATGAGAGTATAACCTCTAGTACATTTCTAGCAAACATAATTATATTTTTTTCTAAACTACCTGAACAGTGAATAGGAAGATAGTTCTGTAACTATGGTAGCAATAGCCACATTTTAAAATGTTTGTCATTTATATTTATGGCCAAAGAATGCTTGACAACCATTGAAATGAGTGGTAGCTAGGATTTTTAAGCCTCTAGACAGTATGTGTATAAACAAATAATTTCATCTAGACACTATTAATTAGGCCCCCATAATCAAGTTTCCTTGATTTTTTAAAATTTGTCTACACATGAAAACAGAACAGAAAATAATTTGGGCCAAATAATGGGGCAAACTAGCTTTAGCCTACTAAAACTGACTTGTGTGATACATGTTCAGATAGAGCTGTGGAATCTAATTTATTGTACAATATTTGGGATCAGGACAGGTAACCTCAGGGAGGCTTACAGCAGCAATATGGGCTTCATTTTGGGGAAGGAGAGTTCCAGAAACTGACCGGCCACTCCACAGTCACTGGCAGTATTCCCAGAATAATCAAAATACTTTTATGTAACCCCTTGCTCTCCATTCTCCTACTCCTTAGGTATCAGCAAATCTTGGCTGTCAGAGTGCTTATGTGAAGGCAAATAAAATTGGGGGCAGAAACCTCACACTATAGCAGAATATGTCAATCCGCTTTAAATTATTTTAGTGAAGTTGTTATTATGACCAGTTTGCCACAAATAAGCAATCTTCAGCGAGCAGGCATATTAATTTGCTCCTCCCCAAATTCTTTTCTTCTATTGTGTGGAAAAACAAGTATAACCTGAATATGCAGCAAATTTGGTGGCTCAGATCAACACTGGATTGATATTGCACCATCCGGGAAGAATTAGAGGGAATGTGCAGAATCAAATAAAGACTAAGACATGCAATGAAAATAAAATGTGTAGATGGTTACTGAATCAACTTGGAGCCAGGGTTAGAAACCAAGAAGCTTTGGTCAGGCAGGAGTTACTAGGGGCCAAACAAAAATCAGGACAATAATAATAGCATTGAATACATACAACAAATAAAACATTGGAGAAAAATTTAGGAGCAATGTATCAGTGAAGTTAGGAGGGCAGGTTCATTTTTGCTGCCTGAAGCTGAAATAGAATAATGATACAGCCTGCGAAGGGTAAGGGTAGAGTTATGTCATATACAGAAAATATGTTAAATATCTGAGAAACAGCAATCTCGAATAAAGGCAAGTGAAACTTGTAACTGGAACAGATTTAGAGATAAAGATTCACCCTGGTTACAAAGCCTGTTCTCTTTGGCGTTTACGTATGGGGATGTTTATTTGCATCTAGAGGTGATTCTAGGAGAATGATGAGTGATTAGGAGAATAGAGACACTAGGATAATTTTACCAAATTGTACAATTCATAGAAGAAAATTACTGTAATAATGTATGATTCTGTATATCTGGGTTATAAACAATTTTGAGGTAATTGGTCATTCAGACACCCCTGTACAGATATCATTAGAGGATATAGAATTGGAGTATCAGAACAGTGGGAGAATAATTAACGTTTCTAATGAACTATTAAATTTTCCAGGAGAAAAATGGTTTTTCATTTTTTAACATGTATGAATCTTGATAACTGTGAAATGATTACAAGAGTGATGTGGTTTTGAAAATACTCTCTCTGAAAACAGCATTAGAACTGTTGCATACACATTAGTTTATTTACAGTCCCCATCATGCATTAAGAATCTAGGAGACTGGGAAGAGACTGCTTTTGAAACTCAAAAGGGGATCTTAAGGCCTGTGGGAAATAATGCTCACCACTCCACAGACATTGTAAAAAAGTTGTTCTAACTCTCTTACATATTGCAAAGTGGCATGAATTGCAATGACAAATTACTCAGATAATTGGATGTGGATCCATGGTAAAGGCTGAAATGATTATTTTTATAGAGAACATTTGCAAGAGGGTTTTTAATGTTTTTATTATCCTGGTTCATCTTTTCACTTGAAATTTTTGTTTTTAATCATTTATTTTCATTAAGTTAATAAACTGCAATTCCCCCTCTGTTGTGATGTACTGATTGAATCATCACTGTGCATGGAGAGCATACTAATTTTTTTCAGGAATGTTCGAGTTTTTATTTGTATGGATTTTAATTTTCGGTGGAAGGAGTCACTCAACAAAACAAGAGGTCCTCATGTTCCAAGAAATGCTTTACTCTGATTGACTATTAGTATTCTAGTGATTAATAACTTAAGAAAAGCACCACAAGTTTATATGACCTTAGTGATTAAAAAGAAAAAAAACATACAAAATACGGTCTTGGGATTTTCACATAAAAATGCCTGTAACACTTTAACCGCAGACATAAGCACTTTTGAAGCACCTTTTGGAAAAGAATGGTTACTGTCTCAGAAACCATTGAGATGTTACAGATTAGTTTCTGATTTATAGCTGTTGGAATAGTTTAGTATAATAAAGACACAGGTGAGCTTTGCCACTGGCTTTCAAGGACAGACACTATTCCTTTTGCCCAAATAGGACATCGTAACTCTTCTATATGTCTGAAGTCTTGGGAGATAGGGGCAGGGGCCTGAGAGAAGAGAGCTAGAGATGGTAGTTTGCCAGGATGCAAGGAGATAAGACTTTTTGACTGCCAGCAATAGAGTAAATTGGAGCTGCAGAATCTGGCATCAGCAAGAACAATTAGTAAAATACTGGGGTTTTCTTGAGATATCTAAAGGCCCCTGAGAAAGACCAATGAGGCAGTTGCTGCTATGCTGAAGGTGTAATATGTGTTATACTTCAGTGAAAAAAGGAAAATTGTTCTTGTACTGGGGAGTAGAGTGGCAGCCCTGTGGGGGTATGTTTCCTTGCACAAAGGATGGCAAAATCAACTCGTAAGATGACTGAAGTGGTTTAGCATGTATTTGACGCTATTAATTGGGGGTTGCTGTTTAAATCCATTAGTTCAGTGTCATGAGGTGGTATGACGAGGAAGGGTTTCATACCCACAGTGGAAAAGAAGTAAAATCTGTTAACAGGAGTTTTGAATGAGTTCTTTGGTATGTATATACTTAAGACCCTAGCTAGTGGTTTGTTTTTGTTTCTATAAAACTTTCCCATCTGTTTCCATCTTCTACCTATGACCAGATACTGCCCAAACCCAAAATTGTCGATGCTTTTACACTAATACTTTGTTCTGACCTTCAAAGAGATGAATGTGGCTCATCCCCCTATCCGCAGGGATACATGATTCACTGGGCTGGAACTGGGGATTTAGTCTGATCAAAGACTGCCTTAGGGTCTATTAAACTAAATACTTTTTGAAAGGACAAGGAAAACACATTCTAAATAATACTTGACATCTGTCTCTCTGTTGTATAACAACGATGCTTAATTAAATGAGAAGCACTATGAAATTTGAGATGGAAAGCTTACCAACTTTCAAGTATTATCGGTCACGTAAGTTGAACAAGTAGTAATTACAGAATGTTGGGCTTTTTTTTCTTCTCTCCCAGCCAAATTGTTCATCTGCTTTTGGAGCCATGGGTCCTGGGAATATTGGACCACCAAGAATAGAAGAGCTCAAAGGTAAGTTATTTAACAAAGCATATAGATCACTATAATTGGTATAATCTTTTCTTTGGGAGCAAAATTGTAGGGAGAGTAATATTAACGCTAGGATTTGTCAGAGATGAACTCAAATAATTGTGGAAGTGATGAAGAGCCATTTACATATAAGATGATGTTTTTACTCTACTATTGTAGGTAAGTCATTTTTCTACTAATGGAAATTAATTCGCCTTAAATTATTCACATTCATTTTTTGGCATATTTCCCGAGATGTTAAACCAAGAAAGTCATGTGTGGTTAAATAACTTTTTTATTATTTAGGGTCTAGTTACCAAGTTGCTTAGCTTCTTCACTTTCTACCCTGCTATATCTGCTATATTCTGGCAATTTCACAGGATTCATTAATTCATTCAACAAATATTTATTGAAGGCCTGTTATATGCCAAGCATTATGATCATCTCTGGGACTATGATGAAGATCAAAATAGAAAGGTCTCTGCCCCCATTGAGCTTATAGTCTTTTGGAGAATACAATAAAACAAATAACGACACAATTTGATCTTACACCAAAATACTTATAAATTAAAGTCCATTTATATATGATGGGCTTTAATTATACATTAAATAGGGCAACTGATATAGTTATTTAATATATAATTAAATACATTAAGTATATAATGAAATATATTTATATTTATAATATATATTCATACTTATATAATATATTTAATTATAATACATAATATACAATACATAATTAAATATATTTAATTAAAATATATATTTATAATTAAATAATTATACATATATAAATATAATACCTATAGTTATACATATATAAATATAATACATCATACATAATTAAATATATTTAATTATAATATATTTAATTACATATTAACTGGGTGACTTATATAGTCACAGGTCCAATAAACCAGAATAAATATTTCTGGGGATGTTTTCCCAGCATTTTGGCCTATACATTTTCATATAGTTTAACATTTTACACATCTTCAAAAATATAGAAGGCTCTAATTCTGTCATGATGACAGCTGCCAGAGTTGGATAGGGAAAGGAAAAGAAGTTCCTTCATCAATTTAGCTGATTGTAAAAGATTTCATCGGGAAAAATGTTTAAAATAATGGCTCAAATGAAGTCTGAGAGAATGATTTTAAAATTTCAGTTATTAGACTCTACATACTGAAGAATCTATTTACCTAGTTCAAGAGATGTTGGGGGGCACCTGGGTGATGCCTGGGTGGCTCCGTCGGTCGAACGTCTGACTTGGGCTCAGGTCATGATCTCGTGATTTGTGAGTTGGAGCCCCACGTCGGTCTCTGTGCTGACAGCTCAGAGCCTGGAGCCTGCTTCAGATTCTGTGTCTCCGTCTCTCTCGGCCCATCCCCTGCTTACACTCTATTTATCTCTCTCAAAAATAAATAAATGTTACCAAAAAAAATTTTTTTAAAGAGATGTTGGAAGACTAGTTCAAATTTTAATGTATTTCTATGCTGCCGGTATTTCTGACATAATGTCTAATAACCTCTAAATTCTGAGAACAATGAGTCATTTGTAACATATTTTATATAAATCTGTAATTAGGCTTCACAAAGCCCATGCTAGATAGAGGCAGATAATTTGAAAAGAGTGGCAGTATTGAAAACCTAGTAATCAAGTGCATTTCTGGGGATGCTTAAAAGGAGAACTCGAAATAATGTTCTGCACCTAATGTTGGTCTGCATTTGCTGCCCCAATAGTTGGAACAAATGTAAGCTGAGTTTTTGCATGCCTCGTTTACTTTTAAACATTTAAAGATGACATGTAGAAACCCAGGTACATGCTCAGTCCTACATAAAGGACAAGTGATAGAGATTTTCTTTGAGGCTCCCATCTGCCTGAGGAAAATACTGGATTAAAAAATGACCATTGTATCCACTGTTTTCAATTTATTTAACCAACAGTATTTTTAAAGAATTATGTCATGCTTGCATGGAAAAGGTATCAAAGAACTTCTATATAGTAATACACGATGCAAGATAAGACATTTCTACACAAATCAGATTGATTGTATGTTTGATTTGTTCTTTTACATAAATATTTTACATATGATCCTAGTATTTCTATGTATATCTATGTTCTATATGTTTCATATAAGATGTTACTTCATATATTGAGTATATATGCTATATGCATATACATATGTGCACACACACAGAGACTGGAAAGATATACATCAGAATGCTCTCATTGATTATCTTGGGTGGTTGGATTACAGATTATTTATTTTCCTCTTTTTGCTTATATGTTGTTTCTAAATTTTCTCAATTATTATTATAATTTTACGACATATTGGTTGTGTATTGATTCAAAAACGTCAAGTTTTTACAAATTAAGCTTGTTTTGACCAAAAAACAAGCTAGTGGTAACAAATAGAAAATGTTTGACTTTGACGATCCCAAACTGCGTGTGAAGAATGGGAGCAATTTTGAGGGGGAAAACAGACAACAGCTTCAGCTTTATCTTCCCTTTTTTTCACAGTCATCCCTCAAAACAGTGATGAAAATGTCGAGGATATCTGGAATCCAGAGGAAGTTCCAGAGGGAGCAGAGCACCATGACACGTGGGATGTTAGAGAAATACCAGAGTAAGTCAAATGAAGGCGGGAATGTGTTTGGGGCTGAAGTTCGATGTGTCATCCGATACCATTCTATTTTTGACAGGATTCATAAAGTAACTTCTACCACATGAAAGAGAAGACTGCAGTGACACACAGAAGCCATGTGTAATTGATAATTTTTTTTCCTTGTGGAGCAGAAACAAAGTAAAACATAACACCTCCCTTTAGTTATTATCTAACAAAAAATGAAAAATAGTCATTTCCATTACAAAATTGTATTCAGTGTCAGTAGTATAATGTGGAACTAACACTGGGAAAGAAAAGCCCATTAAATTACAAGCATTCATACAAACTAAATTATTATACCATGTTTATGTGTCAAAGACTTGCGTTTAATTACTCAATATTCAATTTTGGTAAAAGGCTATGTTCTCCCTCCGATTATCTATTATTACCTGGACCTGTTTACTAATTATTTTAGGATTCTGTTTAATATATTTTGCAAGCAGGATTGAAGCCTCACCTTGTAGCTTTTTCATTAGGAACTGTGAATATGAATTGTAAATATGGAATTTAGGATTATTAACATAAAAAGTTCCTTCACTTTGATAAAATAAATCACCCACAATTTCAAGGAACTGAAAGTGTGTTCACATTCATAATTGAAACTAATGGTTAAATACACTAAGCTTTAAATATATGTATTTTTTTTATATTTTAGTTAGTTAACATACAGAGCAATATTGGTTTCAGAAGTAGAATTCAGTGATTCATCACTTACATACAACATCCGGGGCTTTAAAATAAAATCTTGATTGAGTATTTAGAATAGCTTGAAAAACAAAGGCAGTACTTACAAAATTATAATGTACTTTATAAATTCTTGAAGACTTCTATGGTAAGTGATCTGACAACTTTTCTAATTCTGACTATAAAATTGTGTCCAATGTTAGAAAAAAAAAACCTTATGCTTCTATCTTCTACTTCCATTCTGAAAATGGAAACAGTGGGAGACTGCAGATAATTAACTGGAAAAAAGTATCCAACTATTGCATAAACAATGTAAAAAAAAAACCTATAAACCTCATAAAAAAAGATCAAAGGGGATTTTAAAACATTTCTGTGTGCATCTTAAAAACGAAGAGAGTAAATCTCAGGTTATGTTTATACAGTGCCCACACATCCGTATAAAAGGTAAGAAGTAAGCCACTCATTTGTCATACTGTCTAATGAATGTCAAACATCCATATGTGGCAAGTTCCAAATTTGAGTAAATTTTCACTTCTCATCTTGATGTTTGATGTTCTGTAGAAATAACATCCATGAAAGCTTTAAATGAATAAGAACTCCAGTCAGGGTATGAAGAAAATTGCTTTATAAAATTTTTTAATCTTATTTTCCATTTTATGCAAGTACATTTCAAAATGTCCCAATGGGTAAAGAAGAAAATGGGTAAAGAAGTGAGCAAGCAGCTCACAAAAAAGAATCATGAGTGGCCACATGCAAAGTAAGATGGGCCTGAGCTGAGTCACTGGCCTTGGGTAGAAATGTGAGGATCTTTATTTGAGAGAGTCTTAAAGGAATATATGGTATTCAATTAGATATAATGAATGAGAGGAAAGCCTCAGAAATGATGCTGAGGGTACCAACTAGGGTGACCAGGTGAATAGTGAGGCTATTGACTGTGATTGGGAACGAAGGGAGAGGGGAAACACTGAGTTTGGTTTTGGATGTGTGGACTGTAAGTTGCCTTTGGGACATCCAGGCAAACGTAGACAGTTGGAAAATTGCATCTGGAGATGAGGAGAAAGCAGCAGCTAGAGCAAATCCATTTGGTAGTCATGGAGTGTGGATCGATACCCTTCTGTTTTGTTTTAACCTGGCTTCACCTTTGTAAATATAAGGTAAATGTTATAGTTATAGTTATAGTCTATTAAGAAAAAAGTGCCCCATATCAAATAGCTACTTATTGCTAGCCCTGTTCAAACTCAGAGAAATCCCTTTTTCATTCTTGGGGATTCCTATTTGCAAGTGGTCAGAAGTTCAACATAGTCCTTTAGTCTTCCTATCCAGAGATTTACCATTTCTTCATAAGGGTAGAATTAAATGGAAAAGATCATTTGTAAACATTTGCTTACTACATTCCACCTAAAAAGATAGGTTCCATTGTGGCTGGGTGATTCTAGAAACGATCCTGTCCCTAGGGGCCCTAATTTGGGGACAAAGAAAGATTTGTGAATTGTCATGGGTGAGGTGAAATGTCAGGAAAATCTTTCACTGGGCTAAGAACTCTGTAGGCCTAGGGGCACCTGGGTGGCTCAGTTGGTTAAGTGTCCAACTTCAGCTCAGGACATGATCTCGCAGTTCGTGAGTTCAAGCCCCATGACAGGCTCAGTGCTGACAGCTCAGAGTCTGGAGCCTGCTTCGGATTCTGTGTCTCCCTCTCTCTCTGCCCCTCCCCTGCTCATGCTCTCTCTCTCTCTCTCTCTCAAAAATAAATAAGCATTAAAAATTTAAAAAAAAGAACTTTGTAAGCCTAGATTGTAAACACTGCAATGTAGTTGTGCTGACTGCATTACCAGTGTTTCCATTGTAGAATTTTAGAGGCAAAAAAGATTATAGAGGTCATTGAGTTCAAACCTACCCTTCTCCCCACGACTTTGTGACTTGACCAAGGTCACACAGTTAATGACAGAAAAAGTACTAAACCTGGATTTTCTAACTCTACTCTGTGGCTTCAATTTAGCAGAGGAGGATTTTTATCTATCCATCAAACCCTGGGTTATGGGCCTACTATTTTTCTGAGCCATCGTTTTCCAGGAAGAAAAAAAAGAACTTTTTTTTCCCTTCTACTTTTAATCGTCTTAGAAGTTCCCTTAACCCATTTTATTTGTATAGCTCTAAAACAGTTAAGGTTAATTTTTCGAAAATAAGTAGATACAATATAAATCCTGATTTACAGCGTTAGGTATTTTTGACTGTATTTCTAGACTTCTATTTCTTTATGTTCTGCTATATGCCCGAAAAACTGTCAGAACTTTATTTTTTGTAATAGCATGTCCCCGTAGTTTCTAGTTTTTTTGCCCTGTGAGAAAATTGCTCTTTCTTTTGAGTCTCTGTATCATTGACTCCTTTTTTTTTTTTCCAGGTATGAGATTATATTCAAACAGCAGGTGGGAACTGAGGATATGTTCCTAGGATTTTCGAGAAAAGACTCTTCAACAGCATGTTGTGAAGATCTAGTGGTGAGCTTCTCTCCATTTTCCGTATGACCATTATGGCTAAATTGACTGACTGTTTTACACATAATACCATAGGCAAGGCAGTAAACTCTTTAAAAATAATGGTTGCTATATTTTAGGCACTAATGGAATAATGGGATTGATAGTTTGAAATTGGTAAACATGTACAAAATAAACTCCATTTACACATATGGGTAAGATTTACAAATAAACATAGTAGAATCATATGACATAATACACTATTTCTAGCCCTATTGAAACTTCCATTTGGGATGCCTGGGTAGTTTAGTTAATTGAGCATATGACTCTTGTTTAAGGCTTAGGTCATAATCCCAGGGTCATGGGATCAAGCCCCATATCAGGCTCCATGCTGAGCATGGAGCCTACTTAAGATTCTCTCTCTGCCCCTCCCCCCTCTCATGCTCTCTCTCTAAACAAAACAAAACAAAACAAAACAAAACAAAACAAAAACCTACTCATTCCAATTGGACTGAATTTTCTTTCATCCTAGTTCTGTTCAATGAATGCCATCTGATTGGTTATTAACTTATGATGAGTTGATGGCAACCAGAATGAAATCTTCCCTTCCCTGAATCTCTCTTACTTCTTCTAATGACTCAGCTTATAATGGTGAGATTTAAAAAGGGAATTTTTCTTAAATTTTGGATCTGAACTTCTGATTTAAAACTCTAAAAAGATGTATAAAATGTTACTTGACTCCCTTATCCAAATGATTCTATTTCTATGTAATAATAATAACAATACCAATGACATCAATGAGATCACCTTACTTTTGCTTATTTGAGCCTCGTAATGATCTTGTTGAAAAGTCTGGACCTACCTAAGAGTGTGGAATGTAACTCTTTTTGGTAGCATATACTAGTAATTCTGGTCTGGAGAATTTTTTTTCTCTGAGATCAGGGACTATACATATATCTTTCCCCCTCTCTCATAATACTCTACATTATAGAGTACTGAGGTGCCCATTGGAGATGCTTAATATTTTTTCCTTAAGCAAATGATAAATGGTATCTCTCTGTTGCATGAACTTCAGGTTTTCTCTTATTAGCAAAATCTAAGACATTCAATTGAATCAAGTAACATAATGGGAATAGCGAGTTTAAGTACCTCAGGAGATTTTTCACATTCTAATGAGTTAAGGTTTCAAGTGATCTTGAAGTAATTAGCTCCCAGGGTTTTACCAGTAATATCCCAATTCCTCTCTTTTAAATAACTGTAAAATAACATTTTTGATGTCTAGTATTGAGGATTGCTATAAACTCTGGAGGAATTCCAGGCCCTAAGTAAATAACTGTTGTGAGCCTTTCCATTTCTCTCCTGTAAAACGCTACTAGTATTAATAATAAAGGTATCCTGAATGAAGACTCTTGGAACCCAAATTCTACCTCAGAGTACTATACAATTTATGTAAAACTCAACAAGTATAAGCAGAAGAAGACCTGATCTCTTCCTTTAATGAACTTCTAATTGACTGGGGAGACAGCACTAACATAAATGAAATCATCTTATTATTAACAATGAAACTCAATGTTGACAGTTTTAAGTCTACCAGGAGTTTAGAAGGTTTGGCGGAGGCACGGATGGCACTGAATGGAAGCCGCATGAAATATTTGTTGGTGCTATGGCACCTCACCAAATGTATACTGTTCTTTTTCTCTGTCTTTCTTTTCATACATTCAGTCTTTAAACACTTAGTACCATTGCATAACAGGCACTGTTCTAAGTACTAGGGATACAAAGATAAATAAGATACAGTCAATTACCCTCAAGGAATTTATAGTAAAGGGGATGGAAGACTAACAAATCATTGCAATCCAATATGGTAAGTACATATTTAGAGGCATATACCAGGTACATGGTGACATAAAGTGGAAAGAGATCAACACCCGGTGGACAAGATTTTTCCAGTGGACAACATTCCAAGAAGGGCATTCCAAGCAGAGGTAAGGCACATGGGAAGGTATCTAGGCATGAAATAGCCTGGCCTATTTGAGTAAGCTGTGCGTATAAGAATAATAAAGAGTAATTGTGGACAGTGGTGTACTGGTAAGCTGACTCTCAAAAAAGAGGAAAAAAATCCCTGATTTGTAGCTTAAATTTTATCCTATAAGCACGTTAATGGTGATATCCACTATCGTTGCTTAACCCCACTGGTAAGACTTGGACTGAAGAGGTTGTCGACTGCATCTCAAGTATTTCTTCCTCAAATGTATAAGCTTATTATTCCTGTTGATAATATAGCATTTTTCTCAGATCTAAGACATCATCAAATTGTAATCATGCCACTTAATAAAAAAAGGAGCAATAAGTATACTACCACGTTAAATGTACACATTGGTTGTGTGATGCATCCCAGTATCAGAAACACTAAAATGTGGGGGGAATTACACCTTAGAATTGGCCAAATTTCTTATTCGGGGGCTGGACCTGGTCTCTATATAACAATCCAAACCAGAGACTTCAAAAAGAAGACCTCTGTTTAAGCTGAAGAGGATAGTAACACAAACAATCTGTTTAAGTACAAGAAGGAATTTGGGATCTAAAAATTCAGGCGGACCTGGGATTTATACCTGGGATGCAGGGCTAGTTCAATATCCACAAAGCAATTAACATGATTCATCACATCAATAAAAGAAAGGACAAGAACCATATGATCCTCTCAATAGATGCAGAGAAAGCATTTGACAAAATACAGCATCCTTTCTGGATAAAAACCCTCAAGAAAGTAGGGATAGAAGGATCATACCTTGAGATGATAAAAGCCATATATGAGCAACCCAACACTAATATCATCCTCAGTGGGGAAAAACTGAGAGCTTTCCCCCTAAGGTCAGGAACAAGACAGGGATGTCCACTCTCGCCACTGTTATTCAACACAGTATTGGAAGTCTTAGCCTCTGCAATCGGACAACACAAAGAAATAAAATGCATCCAAATTGGCCAGGAGGAGGTCAAACTTTTACTCTTCACAGAGGACATGATACTCTATATGGAAAACCCAAAAGATTCAACCAAAAAACTGCTGGAACTGATGCATGAATTCAGCAAAGTTGCAGGATATAAAATCAATGCACAGAAATCGATTGCATTTCTGTACACCAACAATGAAGCAACAGAAAGAGAAATCAAGGAATCGATCCCATTTACCATTGCACCAAAAACCATAAAATACCTAGGAATAAATCTAACCAAAGAGGTGAAAAATCTGTACACTGAAAACTATAGAAAGCTGATGAAAGAAATTGAAGAAGACACAAAGAAATAGGAAAAGATTCCATGCTCCTGGATAGGAAGAACAAATATAGTTAAAATGTCGATACTACCTAAAGCAATCTACATATTCAATGCGATCCCTATCAAAGTAACACCAGCATTCTTCACAGAGCTAGACCAAATAATCCTAAAATTTTTATGGAACCAGAAAAGAACCCAAATAGCCAAAGCAATCTTGAAAAAGAAAACCAAAGCAGGAGGCATCACAATCCCAGACTTCAAGCTATACTACAAAGCTGTAATCATCAAGACAGTATGGTACTGGCACAAGAACAGATACTCAGATCAATGGAATAGAATAGAGAACCCAGAAATGGACCCACAAACGTATGGCCAACTAATCTTGACAAAGCAGGAAAGAATATCCACTGGAATAAAGACAGTCTCTTCAGCAAGTGGTGCTGGGAAAACTGGACAGCGACATGCAGAAGAATGAACCTGGACCACTTTCTTACACCATACAGAAAAATAAACTCAAAATGGATGAAAGACCTCAATGTAAGACAGGAAGCCATCAAAATCCTCGAGGAGAAAGCAGGCAAAAACCTCTTTGATCTTGCCCGCAGCAATTTCTTACTGAACACGTCTCCAGAGGCAAGGGAAACAAAAGCAAAAATGAACTACTAGGACCTCATCAAAATAAAAAGCTTCTGCACAGCGAAGGAAACAATCAGCAACCTAAAAGGCTACCAACAGAATGGGAGAAGATATTTGTAAATGACATATCAGATAAAGGGTTAGTATCCAAAATCTACAAAGAACTTATCAAACTCAACACCCAAAAAACAAATAATCCAGTGAAGAAATGGGCAAAAGACATGAATAGACACTTCTCCAAAGAAGACATCCAGATGGCCAACCGACACATGAAAAAATGCTCAACATCACTGATCATCAGGGAAATACAAATCAAAACCGCAATGAGATACACCTTACACCTGTCAGAATGGCTAATATTAACAACTCAGGCAACAACAGATGTTGGCGAGGATGTGGAGAAAGAGGATCTCTTTTGCATTGTTGGTGGGAATGAAAGCTGGTGCAGCCACTCTGGAAAACAGTATGGAGGTTGCTCAAAAAACTAAAAATAGAACTACCCTACGACCCAGCAATTGCACTACTAGGCATTTATCCAAGGGATACAGGTGTGCTGTTTCGAAGGGACACATGCACCCCCATGTTTATAGCAGCACTATCAACAGTAGCCAAAGTATGGAAAGAGCTCAAATGTCCATCGATGGATGAATGGATAAAGAAGATGTGGTATACACACACACACACACACACACACACACACACACACACACAATGGAGTATTACTCGGCAATCAAAAAGAATGAAATCTTGCCATTTGCAACTACGTGGATGGAACTGGAGGATATTATGCTAAGTGAAATTAGTCAGAGAAAGACAAAAATCATATGACTTCACTCATATGAGGACTTTAAGAGACAAAACAGATGAACATAAGGGAAGGGAAACAAAAATAATATAAAAACAGGGAGGGGGGACAAAACAAAAGAGACTCATAAATATGGAGAAGAAACTGAGGGTTGCTGGAGGGGTTGTGGGGGGGGATGGGCTAAATGGGTAAGGGGTACTAAGGAATCTACTGAAATCATTGCTTCACTATATACTAACTAATTTGGATGTAAATTTTAAAAAATAAAAAATAAAGTTTAATAAAAAAATTCACGAGGACCACCCCTTCCTTTACCCTCTCCAGCCTCCAAATAAGAAAATAAGATTTATGAGTCTTAAAGCAATTGTCCTAAACAAAATTCTCAGTTAGGAATATGCATGTCTTCAGCAAACCTTTCATTCTTTCCTTCTAACCCCAAGCCAAGGAGCTCCATTATCCAAATCATGCCTGCTGCTCCACTCCCCGAGTTCATAGCTACCAAGCTTCTTTGCCTTAATCTATATTTAGGCATTTAATGTTTTAAGTAAAAATTGTATGTATTTAAGGCGAAGTGTACAACATGATGATATGATACACGTATACATAGTGAAATTACTGTAGTCAAGCTAATTAACATATCCTGTCCTCACCCACTTAGCATTGTGTGTGTATGCATTATGTGTGTGTATGTGTGTGTGTTTGTGTGTGTGTGCATGTGTGTGGTTGAGAGTACCTGAAATCTACTCTCTTAGCAGATACCCAGTATTCAATACGGTATTAGTAATTATAGTCATCACGCTGTACATTAATTTTACAGCTACATCTAGGTTTGCAGGGTTTTTTTTTTTTTTTTTTTTAGCTGCCAACCATTTACTTCAAACAAAATTCCATGAGAAAACCCAACATATAAAACACATAAAAGTACCCCTGCCTTGGTTAAAAGGGTACTGTCACCATGAGACAGCTCCTAGGAGAAAAACTGGGCCTCTTTGGAACATGGTTTAAAAGGTGCTTATCTAGGCTTTTCTCCTTGTAGTACAGTTGAGAAAATAAGGTCAAGCTTGCAAGGTATGAAATACTCATATAAATTAATGGAAGAATAATAAGAGAGCCAGAAGGCTTTTTCCTCCTTGGTAACACTATGTTTTTCTTTAAGCCTCATGAGTATAATGCCTCTGTCTTGTTCTATTTTACTTTTTTATTTTTAATTTTCTCTTTTGTTCTCTATACTTTCCATCCGTTCCCACAAGCATCCCACTATCAGGGGTTTGATATATATCCTTGAATATGTATTTACCATTGTTTGCTATGTGTTTTTTTTTTAATGTTTACTTATTTGTTTTGAGAGAAAGATAGAGAGCGAGCCGGGGAGAGGCAGAGAGAGAGAAGGAGACAGAATCCCAAGCAGCTTCCGCGCTGTCACTGCAGAGCCTGATGCAGGGCTCGGACCCACGAACCATGAGATCATGACCCGAGCTGAGATCAAGAGTCCGATGCTTAACTGAGCCACCCAGGCACCCCGCTATATTTTTTAATTTAACAAATACTTATTGAACACTTGCCATAGGCCAGATACTCAGTATATAGTGTTGACAAAATAGATAAGTTTCTCCTTTTAACGAGCTTACTGTCAAGACATCAAGTAGTCCATAAGCAGCAGCAGACTTCCATAGATCCATCCAATAAGGAAACAGTGAGCCCCAATGCATATAGTTGATTATTTACACAGGCAGCATAAGCAAGATCAGTATAGTGTCATCTCCCTTTGCCCCACAGGACAACATCAAACTAAAGTGGCCAGATGACAGGTGACACAGGCAGTAGGACACTCTGTTGCTAAAGGGCAAACTCTAGACTGTAGCTGAACTATTTTATAGCCTGCATCTATAGCCAAGAGAAGGGAGACAGAAAGCCCTTTCTGCCTTATGGGAACCAGGGAGTAGGGTGAGAAACGGCCTCCCACAAGATAAGGAGCCTCCCACAAGGTAGAAAGACAGATAGGAAACAGATGTGAGGCAACTCTTCACAAGACTGTCTACCTTCCCACGTTCCAAGAGGATCACAGGATGTCCTGCCAAGACTTGGGGCAGGCTGTAGTGGAATCTTGCATATGTGGCCTATGGGGATAGTGCAAGGTCACTGGGGTGCCATGGCAGAGCCATCTCCCTACATTCACAGTCTACAAATAAACGTTTTTATCCAGATTGTTTTCACTTAACATGAAATAATAATAATAATAATAATAATAATAATAATAATAGCAAAGCAATTTGTATAATGCTTACTATGTGTTAGGCATTTCTCTGTAAACTTTGCATATAGCAAATCATTAATCCCCGCATTGACCCTATGAAATAGGTGCTCTTATTTTCATTTTACAGATGAGGTTGCTGAAGCACAAAGAAGTTAAGTGGCTTGCTTAAGGTCACACACTTAGAATCTGGTAGAACTATGATTTGAACCCAAACAATTTGAATTTGATAGAAGTGTGTATAAAGTGATATGGGTGCAAAGAAGTAGTCCAAGCAGACTTCACAATACAGGTGGCATTTTGCCTGGACATTTGTTTTTTTGTTTTTGTTTTCTTTTGTTTTGTTTTGTTTTTAGCGATAAGAATTTATTTATGTATTTATTTATTTTTAATGTATGAAATTTATTATCAAATTGGTTTCCATACAACACCCAGTGCTCATCCCAAAAGATGCCCTCTTCAATACTCATCACCCACCCTCCCCTCCCTCCCACCCCCCATCAACCCTCAGTTTGTTCTCAGTTTTTAACAGTCTCTTATGCTTTGGCTGTCTCCCACTCTAACCTCTTTTTTTTTTTTCCTTCCCCTCCCCCATGGGTTTCTGTTAAGTTTCTCAGGATCCACATAAGAGTGAAAACATATGGTATCTGTCTTTCTCTGTATGGCTTATTTCACTTAGCATCACACTCTCCAGTTCCATCCACGTTGCTACAAAGGGCCATATTTTGTTCTTTCTCATTGCCACGTAGTACTCCATTGTGTATATAAACCACAATTTCTTTATCCATTCATCAGTTGATGGACATTTAGGCTCTTTCCATCATTTGGCTATTGTTGAGAGTGCTGCTATGAACATTGGGGTACAAGTGCCCCTATGCATCAGTACTCCTGTATCCCTTGGGTAAATTCCTAGCAGTGCTACTTCTGGGTCATAGGGTAGGTCTATTTTTAATTTTTTGAGGAACCTCCACACCGTTTTCCAGAGTGGCTGTACCAGTTTGGATTCCCACCAACAGTGCAAGAGGGTTCCCGTTTCTCCACATCCTCTCCAGCATCTATAGTCTCCTGATTTGTTCATTTTGGCCACTCTGACTGACCTGAGGTGGTATCTGAGTGTGGTTTTGATTTGTATTTCCCTGATGAGGAGCGACGCTGAACATCTTTTCATGGGCCTGTTGGCCATCTGGATGTCTTCTTTAGAGAAGTGTCTATTCATGTTTTCTGCCCATTTCTTCACTGGATTATTTGTTTTTCGGGTGTGGAGTTTGGTGAGCTCTTTATAGATTTTGGATACTAGCCCTTTGTCTAATATGTCATTTGCAAATATGTTTTCCCATTCCGTTGGTTGCCTTTTAGTTTTGTTGGTTGTTTCCTTTGCTGTGCAGAAGCTTTTTATCTTCATGAGGTCCCAATGGTTCATTTTTGCTTTTAATTCCCTTGCCTTTGGGGATGCGTCAAGTAAGAAATTGCTGCGGCTGAGGTCAGAGAGGTCTTTTCCTCCTTTCTCCTCTAGGGTTTTGATGGTTTCCTGTCTCACATTCAGGTCCTTTATCCATTTTGAGTTTATTTTTGTGAATGGTGTAAGAAAGTGGTCTAGTTTCATTCTTCTGCATGTTGCTGTCCAGTTCTCCCAGCACCATTTGTTAAAGACACTGTCTTTTTTCCATTGGATATTCTTTCCTGCTTTGTCAAAGATTAGTTGGCCATACTTTTGTGGGTCTAGTTCTGGGGTTTCTATTCTATTCCATTGGTCTCTGTGTCTGTTTTTGTGCCAATACCATGCTGTCTTGATGATGACAGCTTTGTAGTAGAGGCTAAAGTGTGGGATTGTGATGCCTCCTGCTTTGGTCTTCTTCTTCAAAATTCCTTTGGCTATTCGGGGCCTTTTGTGGTTCTATATGAATTTTAGGATTGCTTGTTCTAGGTTGGAGAAGAATGCTGGTGCAATTTTAATTGGGACTGCATTGAATGTAGATAGCTTTGGGTAGTATTGACATTTTAACAATATTTATTCTTCCAATCCATGAGCACAGAATGTTTTTGCATTTCTTTGTATCTTCTTCAATTTCCTTCATAAGCTTTCTATAGTTTTCAGCATATGGATCTTTTACATCTTCGGTTAGGTTTATTCCTAGGTATTTTATGCTTCTTGGTGCAATTGTGAATGGGATCAGTTTCTTTATTTGTCTTTCTGTTGCTTCATTGTTAGTGTATAAGAATGCAACTGATTTCTGTACATTGATTTTGTATCCTGCAACTTTGCTGAATTCATGTATCAGTTCTAGCAGACTTTTGGTGGAGTCTATCGGATTTTCCATGTATAATATCATGCCATCTGCAAAAAGTGAAAGCTTGACGTCATCTTTGCCAATTTTGATGTCTTGATTTCCTTTTGTTGTCTGATTGATGATGCTAGCACTTCCAACACTATGTTAAACAACAGCGGTGAGAATGGACATCCCTGTCGTGTTCCTGATCTCAGGGGGAAAGGTCTCAGTTTTTCCCCATTGAGGACGATATTAGCTGTGGGCTTTTCATAAATGGCTTTTACGATGTTTAAGTATGTTCCTTCTATCCCGACTTTCTCGAGGGTTTTTATTAAGGAACGATGCTGAATTTTGTCAAATGCTTTTTCTGCATCGATTGACAGGATCATATGGTTCTTATCTTTTCTTTTATTAATGTGATGTATCACATTGATTGATTTGCGAATGTTGAACCAGCCCTGCATCCCAGGGATGAATCCCACTTGATCATGGTGAATAATTCTTTTTATAAGCTGTTGAATTCGATTTGCTAGTATCTTATTGAGAATTTTTGCATCCATATTCATTAGGGATATTGGCCTGTAGTTCTCTTTTTTTACTGGGTGTCTGTCTGGTTTAGGAATCAAAATAATACTGGCTTCATAGAATGAGTCTGGAAGTTTTCCTTCCCTTTCTATTTTTTGGAATAGATTGAGAAGGATAGGTATTATCTCTGCTTTAAATGTCTGGTAGAATTCCCCTGGGAAGCCATCTGGTCCTGGACTCTTATTTGTTGGGAGATTTTTGATGACTGATTCAATTTTTTCGCTGGTTATGGGTCTGTTCAAGCTTTCTATTTCCTCCAGTTTGAGTTTTGGAAGTGTGTGGGTGTTTAGGAATTTGTCCATTTCTTCCAGGTTGTCCAATTTGTTGGCATATAATTTTTCATAGTATTCCCTGATAATTGCTTATATTTCTGAAGGATTGGTTGTAATAATTCCATTTTAATTCATGATTTTATCTATTTGGGTCATCTCCCTTTTCTTTTTGAGAAGCCTGGCTAGAGGTTTATCAATTTTGTTTATTTTTTCAAAAAACCAACTCTTGGTTTAATTGATCTGCTCTACAGTTTTTTTAGATTTTATAGTGTTTATTTCTGCTCTGATCTTTATTATTTCTCTGCTTCTGCTGGATGCCTGGACATTTGAAGTCCATAATAGTTTGTCAGGGTGGAAAAGCTCTCCGAGAAGAGTAAGCAGCAGCATGAGCAAAGGCATAGTGCTATGAAAGCATATGATGTGTTTTGAGAGCATTTGTGATGTTCTTGGAACCCCAGAATGCACTGGCATGGAGTAATACAAGATAAAACAGAATAAGCAGCTTGGAGCTAGTTGGAAAAGCCCTTGAAGGTCATACCATGTGCTTTGGACTGATTGCGTCCCCCTGAAGTTCATATTTTGAAGCTCTAACCCCCACTGTAATGGTATTTGGAGATGGAACCTTTGAGAGGTAATTAGGTTTAGATAAGGTCACAAGGGTGGGGCTGGCATGATGATATTAGTGCGTTTATACAAAGATACCAGAGAGCTTGCTCTGCTTGGTTTCTTTCTGGGCCATGTGAGCACCCTGTGAGAAGGCAGCTTTCTGCAAGTAGAGAAAAGAGCTCTCACCGGAAACCAACCATACTCGCACATCTGGCATGCTCAGAATTCCAGTCTGTAGTATTGTGTTATGGCAGCCCCAACAGACTAAGACACCGTGAATTGTGAACTTTTGTGGGCATTAGAGTTACTAAACATCTTAAAGAAGGTGAGTTAAACAATTAGATGTGGCATTTCATAACAACTCTAGTGGCAGATTATCGAGAATTTGGCAGAGATGATGGTAGGAGATGAGTGCGAGTTAGGGAGATTGGTGTTAGGAAAACCAATTGATAGACAATATCACTAATTCAGGTGAGAGAGGTAGGCCCCTGGCGGGTGGCAGTAGGGATAGAGAGCAAGGTAGATATTTAAGAAGTAGTATTGATAAGATTTATTTTTTTAATGTAATTTATTGTCAAGTTAGCTAACATACAGTGTCTACAGCATGCTCTTGGCTTCAAAAGTAGATTCCCATGATTCATTGCCTACATACAACACCCAGTGCTCATACCAACAAGTGCCCTCCTCAATATCCATCACCCATTTTCCCCTCTCTTCTGCTACCCCATCAAACCTCAGTTTGTTCTCTGCATTTAAGAGTCCTTTATGGTTTGCCTCCCTCTGTGTTTGAAACTATATTTCCCCTTCCCTTCCCCCATGGTCTTCTGTTAAGTTTCTAGAATTCCACATATGGAAAGTTGTCAAATGGGATATGTAAGGGAGAAATAGGAGTCAAGAGTTCTAGTTTGGGTGACTGGGTAAATGGTGATGACATGAATCAAGATAGGGGAATGTAAAGTGGTTTGTCTCTGGATGGTAGTCTTAGAGATGGTTTTTATTTCTTTTTGTTCATCTGAATTTTACACTTTATTTACAATTACCATTTATTACTTCTGGAATAAGAGTAAACAGCTTTGTTTTTGGTATGGGGATCAGGAATGCAATGCAAAAGAAAGAAGACAAAGTTCTAAGAGAAATATATTAAGTTTGGGTTATATTCAGTTTGAACTGCCTATAAGAAATCTTGCTGGAAGTGTCCAAGGCTGTTAGAAATATAAATCCATGTGAAACTCAAAGACAGGGACTGGAGATGTTGATTTTCAGAATTGGTGTTCTCTGAGGGGTTAGAATATACTACCACAGAGTACTGGCTTTGCATTGGGCTTGGAATAAAGGATAACTGATCTTAAGTAGCACATGTATGCTTGGAGAGGGGGAGGTATTGAGAGGGACACTAGGAAACTTGCAGAAATGGGACTGAGGACAGAATACATAGCCCTTGGGATGGGGTCAACATTCAGAGACAGAGTTCAAACAGAGGCACTGGAAATTCTCACTCCAGTTCCAAGCCAGGTATCAAAAACCAAGAGGAATCAGATCAATGAAGTGACGTTGACTCTGGGTCATGGCTTTAGAGATAAAAACAATGTTGATGAGAGAAGCCAAACATGTGTAATAGAAACAATGTGGCAAAGAATAGGGAACAGCCTACCCTTGAGAAATAGGGCTCACTGAAGTACCTGACCTCTTGGATGTCAGTTGGGGGCCATGGAAAAAGAAACTTCAGGTGTCAAAGGTATGTAGGAAGATAGCCTGTCTTCCCCCAGAGGACTACTCGTGGTAAGAAGGGGTATGCGTGCAGTGGGGAAGTAGGTCAGTGGATTCCCATTTTCACCCATGTGTGTTGAACAGCAGATTATCTCTAAAAGCCAAAAGTAAATGGGGCTAGAGTTATTGATATTCTGCCAAATGACCCATTGTTTGTTCTAGAGGATGGGAAAAGCAGCCTGCACATAGCTTGATACTCTTTTTGAGCAATGGATATATAATATTTTGGCTCTTCTGCTTTAATGCATCCATACTGATAAGGGGACATTCTGATGTGACCTATGAAACAAGCCATTTAGTCTGTTTCTTTTTCATTATCACCTCCTTCACAGGGATATGAGCCTTACTCCATCTCCAAGTCTCACTGAGAATGAGGTGAGAGTCAGGGATGGGATAGGAATCAGTCACTATCTGGCAGACACAACCAGGAGTCACATGTTTATCACACGTATTCATCTCAGAAAGCGCTACCAATCATTCTGAGCAATGTGTCTGCCTATCTTCTGAGAATCCACTTGTTTCCTAAATGGTCTATTTCTCAAATCCTGATTTTGCTCTTAAGGTTAAAACAGTCATACTTATTTACTTCTAATGAATACATAGATTTGGCTACATGATAATTGAATGGATTCTCTTTTCCATATAAATTCTAGAGGACGGACACATTTTTTGGCAGGCTTTCTGATTATGCTAACCTTATTGGATTGGTTGCAAATTAGACTGTGTTTCAGGGAGACAGATATTTGAGCTGTAATACAATTCCTTATTATCAGCTCTAGGCAGCACAGTAAACCTTCAATTAAATTCTAATAGTAATATAATATACATATATTTATAGTTAATATTCTAGCATTCTTTCATAATGATGGTAGGGGGTGGATACCTCCTTAAAAGTTGATCTAATTGTATATATTTAATGTATTTCTGATTGTGAAAGTTAGATGTATTTAAATTTTTAAATACATTTAATACATAATACATAATGAGAGAGTTAGATGCAGAATGCACATGGGGTGAGAAGAGAGAGAGATGGGGAAGAATTTGAGATGGGCTTAAGGTCAGGTATGAAGTAAGAGTGAAAGATGTCTTATACATATTACTTAGTTAAAAAATCAGTAATTTTACATTCTGATGATGCCATTTTGAGGCGGTTTCATCAAAATGTCTGAATCACATGTCTGGAATCCTTGAACCAGAACTGGCAGAAACTTCTGAATCCATGCAAGCAGATTGACAGACTGACCCTTGGAAAATGTCAATTTTGAGGGATGGATAAGGGAAGAGAACACCTGGGTTTTAAATGCTCTTGTGTATGTACCCAGGAGTGGAATTACTGGGTCCTGTGGGAATTGAGATGCGACATTTTTAAGTAAAATCTTACCAAACCAATAAATAGTCCCATTTTGTGTGTGCGTGTGTGTGGAGGTGGAGGTGGGTGTGGGGTACGTAGGGATCATTTTGTTATTTCTCTTGTTGTATTAACGACTTTTATGGACTCCTACACTTCTCTAGGAAATGCGGAATAGGAGTTTATACCAGGATACTACAAATGGCATCACCAACCCACACCCAACATGAAAATTAACCACTTTTTATTCAAAGTGCCCACTGATATAAAGTCCGTTGAAAGTCCCCAACCTTAGCAGGTGCACAAGTATGCACCTTCAGACAATGAAAGTTACAGGCAAGGAACCTTAGTTCAATTACAGATGGTTACCCTTGGGCTGCTCATTAAACTTCTCTGTATCTCACTATCTCCATCTATAAAATGGGGGTAATCCTGCATCTCAAGATTGTAATGAGGAAAGGGCCTAGCCATGCACACATAGCTGGAACTTAATAAATATTAGCTCTCATTTCCCCATACTTCCCTACCCTCTTCAAATTAACTGTTCTTCAAGACAAAAGTATTTTTCTTCTCATTTTCTCTTTCAGGTTAAAATTAAACTGCCGAAAACAAACCCTTCTGAAATTCAAATTGATATCCAGGAAATGATCCTTGACCTTCGCACTCCTAATAAGTGAGTAAAACTTAGAACTAGAATAATGTGTTAAAATATTAATGAATCTATAATCAATATTCTTAAAGTGTACATTGTTATTTTTCATCACTCCCAAAGTTTGACAAAAAGTGAAAAAGTGAGTTATTCATTCAGATGTTTGATCTACATAATATAAATATGTATGTATATATATTTTTTGAAACACCTAAAACACCTAGTTTTTTTTTGCTTTGCACTCGTACATTTGAAGTAGATTGCTACCACTAAAATACAGCCTTTGACATTCAGATACGGTTTACTTATCTGTGAGGAAAAATAACTAGAGATGAAAATCTCTTAAGTTGTAAGTCTCGCTTGTGGCTTTTTGTACAGAGATGCCATAAGAGAAGCAATATCTTTAAACTTTCTGGTTACCATGGGACTCTAAGGTTCAATTTGACTGTATCCATCTAAAAATTAACAGAAAAGTCTTGTCATCAATTCCTTAAAGCAAAAATTCTAACAAATTGGGGTGCCTGGGTGGCCTAGTTGGCTGGATGTCTGGCTCAGGTCATGATCTCACAGCTAGTGAGTTCGAGCCCCACATCGGGCTCTGTGCTGACAGCTCAGAGCCTGGAGCCTGCTTAGGATTCTGTGTCTCCCTTTCCCTCTGCCCCTCTCCAGCTTATACTCTGTCTCTCTCTCTCTCAAAAATAAATAAACATTAAAAAAAAATTTAAAAATTCTAACAAATTTATCACTAGCTTCTCAAGTAGTATAGATACATTTAAAAAGAATACAGGTAATAATGGCATAATATAATTAAACATTTTGATATTTTAAAAATAGTCTTCTTATTACACAGGTTCAAATTATGTTTCCAAAATGCAACACATACAGTAAGATTCTGATACAAGTGTTTATCTGAAACCTGGACAAATCAGTCCCGTCTCTCAAAAACAAGTCCATAAAGAGGAAATCAATGGAACCGGTGTGTGATAGATAAAATATCTAAATATCTCCTTGCTTGTTTCACTTTTCATCTGAATGTATGCTAGTGAGCACACTTTGGTTGACTGCAGTGGCTCTTTCTCTGTTATTCATGAGCGTTTCAAACTGGGTGTGGTAAGCAGTCAGCTGCTGGCACATTTTCTTTCTTCCATTATCAGTATCAATAATCTTCCCCTGGCCTGACGTGAGGTTCAAACCCATGAACCACAAAATAATGACCTGAGCTGAAACCAAGAGTTGGATGATTAACCGACTGAGCCACCCAGGGCCCCTCCTGAAGTGGATCACCTAAGGAGAAGCGAGCTAAGCCTGCCCCCCTGCCGCCGTGCACCTTGCCTACCCACCCCAGCTAATACGCCAGATCCCCAGCATCACAAGCCTGGCAGTGTGCAAGTAGCCCAGACGGGCCACGCCACCCCACAGTGAATCCCGCCCCTAGGAGAGGGGAAGAGAAGGCACACACCAGTCTGACTGTGGCCCCAGTGGTGGGCTGGGGGCAGACATCAGGACTGACTGCGGCCCCGCCCACCAACTCCAGTTATACACCACAGCACAGGGGAAGTGCCCTGCAGGTCCTCACCACACCAGGGACTATCCAAAATGACCAAGCGGAAGAATTCCCCTCAGAAGAATCTCCAGGAAATAACAACAGCTAATGAGCTGATCAAAAAGGATTTAAATAATATAACAGAAAGTGAATTTAGAATAATAGTCATAAAATTAATCGCTGGGCTTGAAAACAGTATACAGGACAGCAGAGAATCTCTTGCTACAGAGATCAAGGGACTAAGGAACAGTCACGAGGAGCTGAAAAATGCTTTAAATGAAATGCAAAACAAAATGGAAACCACCATGGCTCGGATGGAAGAGGCAGAGGAGAGAATAGGTGAACTAGAAGATAAAGTTATGGAAAAAGAGGAAGCTGAGAAAAAGAGAGATAAAAAAATCCAGGAGTATGAGGGGAAAATTAGAGAACTAAGTGATACACTAAAAAGAAATAATATACGCATAATTGGTATCCCAGAGGAGGAAGAGAGAGGGAAAGGTGCTGAAGGGGTACTTGAAGAAATCATAGCTGAGAACTTCCCTGAACTGGGGAAGGAAAAAGGCATTGAAATCCAAGAGGCACAGAGAACTCCCTTCAGACGTAACTTGAATCGATCTTCTGCACGACATATCATAGTGAAACTGGCAAAATACAAGGATAAAGAGAAAATTCTGAAAGCAGCAAGGGGTAAACGTGCCCTCACATATAAAGGGAGACCTATAAGACTCGTGACTGATCTCTCTTTTGAAACTTGGCAGGCCAGAAAGAATTGGCATGAGATTTTCAGTGTGCTAGACAGAAAAAATATGCAGCCGAGAATCCTTTATCCAGCAAGTCTGTCATTTAGAATAGAAGGAGAGATAAAGGTCTTCCCAAACAAACAAAAACTGAAGGAATTTGTCACCACTAAACCAGCCCTACAAGAGATCCTAAGGGGGACCCTGTGAGACAAAGTACCAGAGTCATCACTACAAGCATAAAACATACAGACATCACAATGACTCTAAACCCGTATCTTTCTATAATAACACTGAATGTAAATGGATTAAATGCGCCAACCAAAAGACATAGGGTATCAGAATGGATAAAAAAACAAGACCCATCTATTTGCTGTCTACAAGAGACTCATTTTAGACCTGAGGACACCTTTAGATTGAGAGTGAGGGGATGGAGAACTATTTATCATGCTACTGGAAGCCAAAAGAAAGCTGGAGTAGCCATACTTATATCAGACAAACTAGACTTTCAATTAAAGGCTGTAACAAGAGATGAAGAAGGACATTATATAATAGTTACAGGGTCTATCCATCAGGAAGAGCTAACAATTATAAATGTCTATGCGCCGAATACCGGAGCCCCCAAATATATAAAACAATTACTCATAAACAGAAGCAACCTTATTGATAAGAATGTGGTAATTGCAGGGGACTTTAACACCCCACTTACAGAAATGGATAGATCATCTAGACACACGGTCAATAAAGAAACAAGGGCCCTGAATGAGACATTGGATCAGATGGACTTGACAGATATATTTAGAACTCTGTATCCCAAAGCAACAGAATATACTTTCTTCTCGAGTGCACATGGAACATTCTCCAAGATAGATCATATACTGGGTCAGAAAACAGCCCTTCATAAGTTTACAAGAACTGAAATTATACCATGCATACTTTCAGACCACAATGCTATGAAGCTTGAAATCAACCACAGGAAAAAGTCTGGAAAACCTCCAAAACCATGGAGGTTAAAGAACACCCTACTAACGAATGAGTGGGTCAACCAGGCAATTAGAGAAGAAATTAAACAGTATATGGAAACAAACGAAAATGAAAATACAACAATCCAAACGCTTTGGGACGCAGGGAAGGCAGTCCTGAGAGGAAAATACATTGCAATCCAGGCCTATCTCAAGAAACAAGAAAAATCCCAAATACAAAATCTAACAGCACACCTAAAGGAAATAGAAGCAGAACAGCAAAGGCAGCCTAAACCCAGCAGAAGAAGAGAAATAATAAAGATCAGAGCAGAAATAAACAATATAGAATCTAAAAAAACTGTAGAGCAGATCAATTAAACCAAGAGTTGGTTTTTTGAAAAAATAAACAAAATTGACAAACCTCTAGCCAGGCTTCTCAAAAAGAAAAGGGAAATGACCCAAATAGATAAAATCATGAATGAAAATGGAATTATTACAACCAATCCCTCAGAGATACAAACAATTATCAGGGAATACTATGAAAAATTATATGCCAACAAATTGGACAACCTGGAAGAAATGGACAAATTCCTGAACACCCACACTCTTCCAAAACTCAATCAGGAGGAAATAGAAAGCTTGAACAGACCCATAACCAGCGAAGAAATGGAATCGGTTATCAAAAATCTCCCAACAAATAAGAGTCCAGGACCAGATGGCTTCCCAGGGGAGTTCTACCAGACGTTTAAAGCAGAGATAATACCTATCCTTCTCAAGCTATTCCAAGAAATAGAAAGGGAAGGAAAACTTCCAGACTCATTCTAGGAAGCCAGTATTACTTTGATTCCTAAACCAGACAGAGACCCAGTAAGAAAAGAGAACTACAGGCCAATATCCCTGATGAATATGGATGCAAAAATTCTCAATAAGATACTAGCAAATCGAATTCAACAGCATATAAAAAGAATTATTCACCATGATCAAGTGGGATTCATTCCTGGGATGCAGGGCTGGTTCAACATTTGCAAATCAATCAACGTGATACATCACATTAACAAAAAAAAAAGAGAAGAACCATATGATCCTGTCAATCGATGCAGAAAAGGCCTTTGACAAAATCCAGCACCCTTTCTTAATAAAAACCCTCGAGAAAGTCGGGATAGAAGGAACATACTTAAACATCATACAAGCCATTTATGAAAAGCCCACAGCTAACATCATCCTCAACGGGGAAAAACTGAGAGCTTTTTCCCTGAGATCAGGAACACGACAGGGATGCCCGCTCTCACCGCTGTTGTTTAACATAGTGCTGGAAGTTCTAGCATCAGCAATCAGACAACAAAAGGAAATCAAAGGCATCCAAATTGGCAAAGATGAAGTCAAGCTTTCGCTTTTTGCAGATGACATGATATTATACATGGAAAATCCGATAGACTCCACCAAAAGTCTGCTAGAACTGATACATGAATTCAGCAAAGTCGCAGGATACAAAATCAATGTACAGAAATCAGTTGCATTCTTATACACTAACAATGAAGCAACAGAAAGACAAATAAAGAAACTGATCCCATTCACAATTGCACCAAGAAGCATAAAATACCTAGGAATAAATCTAACCAAAGATGTAAAGGATCTGTATGCTGAAAACTATAGAAAGCTTATGAAGGTAATTGAAGAAGATTTAAAGAAATGGAAAGACATTCCCTGCTCATGGATTGGAAAAATAAATATTGTCAAAATGTCAATACTACCCAAAGCTATCTACACATTCAATGCAATCCCAATCAAAATTGCACCAGCATTCTTCTCGAAACTAGAACAAGCAATCCTAAAATTCATATGGAATCACAAAAGGCCCCGAATAGCCAAAGGAATTTTGAAGAAGAAGACCAAAGCAGGAGGCATCACAATCCCAGACTTTAGCCTCTACTACAAAGCTGTCATCATCAAGACAGCATGGTATTGGCACAAAAACAGACACAGAGACCAATGGAATAGAATAGAAACCCCAGAACTAGACCCACAAACGTATGGCCAACTCATCTTTGACAAAGCAGGAAAGAACATCCAATGGAAAAAAGACAGTCTCTTTAACAAATGGTGCTGGGAGAACTGGACAGCAACATGCAGAAGGTTGAAATTAGACCACTTTCTCACACCATTTACAAAAATAAGCTCAAAATGGATAAAGGACCTAAATGTGAGACAGGAAACCATCAAAACCTTAGAGGAGAAAGCAGGAAAAGACCTCTCTGACCTTAGCCGTAGCAATCTCTTACTCGACACATCCCCAAAGGCAAGGGAATTAAAAGCAAAAGTGAATTACTGGGACCTTATGAAGATAAAAAGCTTCTGCACAGCAAAGGAAACAACCAACAAAACTAAAAGGCAACCAACGGAATGGGAAAAGATATTTGCAAATGACATATCGGACAAAGGGCTAGTATCTAAAATCTATAAAGAGCTCACAAACTCCACACCCGGAAAACAAATAACCCAGTGAAGAAGTGGGCAGAAAACATGAATAGACACTTCTCTAAAGAAGACATCCAGATGGCCAACAGGCCCATGAAAAGATGTTCAGCGTCGCTCTTTATCAGGGAAATACAAATCAAAACCACACTCAGGTATCACCTCACGCCAGTCAGAGTGGCCAAAATGAACAAATCAGGAGACTATAGATGCTGGAGAGGATGTGGAGAAACGGGAACCCTCTTGCACTGTTGGTGGGGATGCAAATTGGTGCAGCCGCTCTGGAAAGCAGTGTGGGGGTTCCTCAGAAAATTAAAAATAGACCTACCCTAGACCCAGCAATAGCACTGCTAGGAATTTACCCAAGGGATACAGGAGTACTGATGCATAGGGGCACTTGTACTCCGATGTTCATAGCAGCACTCTCAACAATAGCCAAATTATGGAAAGAGCCTAAATGTCCATCAACTGATGAATGGATAAAGAAATTGTGGTTTATATACACAATGGAATACTACGTGGCAATGAGAAAAAATGAAATATGGCCTTTTGTAGCAACGTGGATGGAACTGGAGAGTGTAATGCTAAGTGAAATAAGCCATACAGAGAAAGACAGATACCATATGGTTTCACTGTTATGTGGATCCTGAGAAACTTAACAGGAACCCATGGGGGAGGGGAAGGAAAAAAAAAGAGGTTAGAGTGGGAGACAGCCAAAGCATAAGAGACTGTTAAAAACTGAGAACAAACTGAGGGTTGATGGGGGGTGGGAGGGAGGGGAGGGTGGGTGATGGGTATTGAGGAGGGCACCTTTTGGGATGAGCACTGGGTGTTGTATGGAAACCAATTTGTCAATAAATTTCATATATATATATATATAAAAGAAATATTAAAAAAAATAAAAAAAATAAAAAAAATAATCTTCCCCTGTTGATCTTAGGGTTTCAAAAATTAAAAAGTAGATCCCTCATACAAAAGACTTCTATGTATAAACGACCCAATGTACATACATAGCTTAACCTTGATTTCTATGGTAGATGCATTCAACCCAAAATGATCTACCCATGGATATATATCAAGTACTTTCTCATTACTTATGTAATTTCAAAACTATATTCTCACAAAAATTGTCTCCTGTTATAAAAATTTCATCCACTATTCCTATGATTTACTTCGAGGAGCAGTGTAATTTTTTCATTCTTATTATATATGCTTTTATTCTTCCACACAACCTCTGCAAGGAAAGTTGCTTAAATTAACAGTCAATCTTCCGTGATATTGGTGCGCTTGTTAAAAACACATACATATCTACACACCATGGAGTTAATTTCCATTCTCCTAGCAGTTCTCCATCAATCTTCAGGCAGCTGCTATGCTCCCACTCCAGATATCTATCAGAACCCACCAAATGAAAGACTCACACAGAGATACTTGTCCATGTAGAATGTGGACTACACTAGAATTTTGGGATCATAATGTTCTTATATATTAAATAGTGCAGAGAGGTGCTGTCTCTTAAGAAAAAAATCATTAATTATGATAGAAGACTGAAGATAGGCTGTTATCGTTTTTGTCATTTTTCCTTAACACTTGCACATTCTTTGGAGCCACGCTATTATCTGAAATTGTGTTATTGGAAATGTGACTTGTTTTTGAGGTTATTGGTATTCACATATACTTTCTTTAGTTTCTAACTTTGACAGCATATCACACTATGTTTACTCACCCCTAGAGAGAGAAGAGAAAACCTCCTGTTCATGAATCTATAAGGCAGAACACGTGAATCTATTCTAACTGAATTGACTGGTAAGATCAGTCAAATGACAGTCAATTGCATTAGAACTATCAATAAAACCCAGATTTTTAGAATTATACAACCAAAGGAAATAAAGCAATGTCTTAACTTCTTTATTTTTTAAAAAAAATCATTGTTTTTGCACGTTGATTCCCAACATGGAGTAGACAGAAAGGAGGAAAGATAGGGGAAATTGGATAATTTCCCAAGGACTTTTATCTTCATATGAGGTTTCACTATTTTTTGAAGTGTATTCTAAGAATATCATAAATGAATTCCTTGAATGTGATAGTAAAAACATATTGTAAAGACAAGTATGAATTAATTTTTGGTTGAATGCTGTTTTATTCTCATCTTTGCTGTGCTCCTTTAATTCAGACTGATTGAGAATTGACTGATACTCAAACTCAAAAGATGTTTTCAAATTGAAATACTGAATGTCAGCTTAGTAGCTATTTCTTCACTTTCTTTGAAAATAGTTATGTCTCCAATAGAAAACGTTTAAAAAGTCATGTTTTCTAAACCCAAATATTTATTTTTTAATTTAAATTTTGTTAGTTAATATACAGTGCAATATTGATCTCAGGAGTAGAATTCAGTGATTTCATCACTTACATACAACACCCAGTGCTCATCACAACAAGGGCCCCCCTTAGTCCCCATCACCCATCTAGCTAATCTCCCACCCACCTCCTTCCATCAACCCTTAGTTTTTTCTCTATCATTAAAAGTCTCTTGTTGGGGCGCCTGGGTGGCGCAGTCGGTTAAGCGTCCGACTTCAGCCAGGTCACGATCTCGCGGTCCGGGAGTTCGAGCCCCGCGTCAGACTCTGGGCTGATGGCTTCAGAGCCTGGAGCCTGTTTCCAATTCTGTGTCTCCCTCTCTCTCTGTCCCTCCCCCGTTCATGCTCTGTCTCTCTCTGTCCCAAAAATAAATAAACGTTGAAAAAAAAAAAAATTTTAAAAAAAAAAAAATAAAAAAAAAAAAAAAAAAAAAAAAAAAGTCTCTTGTTAACTAACCCAGAGATAAAATCATTTATTAACTACATAAAATAAAAACTACATTATGTGAATATGCACAGAACAAGGTTGTCCTGTATTTAAATCTCTTGCAAGGAACATCAACTTGACTTTGCTAATATAAATGTAAGGATGTAAGTCTCTAGAGTTCACTGTATAGATAATTCTTTTGTCTTTACTTTCATATATTATCATTCACTTTTAAACAATTTCTAATGAAAAGTAATACTGGATAAACATTTGATCAGTGCCTAAACTGTAGCTTCTTAAAAGCAAGTATACTATCAATGTAAAGGCAGAGGGATTGAGTTTAAATGTTTATTCATATTTGATAGTACTAATGTGTTCTGGGTACTCAAATGTTATTTTGCTTTTCATTCATTTATGTATTCACTCAACAAACATTAATAAAGTCTCCTGCTACAACTGGGGGGATATGAAGGTAAGATATAGTCCTGTCCTTCAATGAATTGTACATGGATAAGTATTTGTAGAATTTTATTTTGTTTATATATAAATCTCAATCCAGATATCAGGCAGTAAAACAGACTAGACAAAAATACTTCCCTTCTCCTAAGAGCCTAAATAAGTTGCACAGTTTCTGTTCAAATTTTTAGTATTTGAAGCCATACTGCTAAGGACTAGCCAGGAATGCAGGCATAGATGGATCATTCCAATGGCCACTGTCTCTGCTGAATTTATTTCTCTCTGGACAGAGAAGTGCACATTATCACTGGAACTCCTTCTTCAGCTGATTTATAGTTGTCTTTTAGTGCAATGAAGCTACCACCACTGAGCTTTGCTTTATTTTTAAAGTGAATATATTATCATTTGTAGAATAAGGGATAAAGCAAATCTAACTCCAGCTCAAACTATATTGTAAACAACTTTAAAAAGATGGACTCTAAACACTTTTTGCACCCACTTTTTTGAGATGCCAAATATTACATGATATATTAAAATACATCATGAGGGGCACCTGGGTAGCTCAGTTGGTTAAGTGCCCAACTTGGACTCAGGTCGGGATCTCAAAGGTCATAAGTTCAAGCCCCACGTCGGGCTCTGTGCTGACAGCTTAGAGCCTGGAGCCTGCTTCGGATTCTGTGTCTCTCTCTTTCTCTGCCCCTCTCCCTCTCACACTCTGTCTCTCTCTCTGAAAAATAAACACACATTAAAATTTTTTTAAATTTGAAATAAATACATCATGATATCATTACTTCTGGTGGAGAGAGATGTTTTTCCTACTACAAGTATCTGGAATAGAACAAGAGTAACAGGAAATTTCTCTTCTAGAGAAATGCGATCACACAAACATGTGTGATAAATACTTTTAATGAGCCCAGTTTCCTAAACTTAGGTCTTGCAAATGAGTGAGGAGGCAATCGGTTTTCAAGAGTTTGTTTTCAAATACTAGTTCTTTATACAAGGATTCAATAAGTACCCCTAAAAAATACCAGATTCCTTTACAAACTTGGATCCTATACCTTTTAAAAGAGCTTTTCTGTCCACTTTTTATAGAGATACTGAAGGCTTCTTTATGGAGAATGCGAGGTAACAAGTGCTTCATGCATTTAATTTTCTTCAGATACCAGCATGTGCCGACCCCATGCATAATTCAGATTCATACCACTATGACAGAATTATGGATGGCTCAGCCCAGCAATGCAGCTAAAGCATACAGCTATCTAGCAACGGAGCCCCACAACTGCAAAATAAACCCAGCAATCTCTCACAGGGATTTTTGTCAATGTATAGTAGAAAGAACCAGAAGCAAGCACAGAGAAGCACTTTCATTGATCTAGTATTAAAATCATTCCAGGCCTGAATTTCAATAACTATACATGTAGTAGAGACTCAGCCTGAGGTTGCATCAGCAGAATTATTATAGAACTATTCCAATTTTCAGATTTGTATCAGTTAGTCACATTCCATGTACACATAAGCATGGCTGGCAACATATCTATCCAACCAACTTAGAGTTGCAATGGCTCTGTTCCTCTGTCTATAAATCAAGCCTGAGAGTATGTGTATATAATGCAAAATGAGGTCAATCTTGAAAAAAGAGTGGGGGTATCAAAACCCCTGCTTGTATTTTTAAGGCCAAAAAGGCTGATATATTATGTGTGTTAATTTGGCATAGTTTTGAACTCGTACTTACAGTGTCTAAATATTGTTTTTTTTGATTCCTAACCTTTTGGTGGTATATATTGCCGTTATCTTATTAAAAGTGAGATCAAAACCACACTGAAATATCACCTCACGCCAGTCAGAGGGGCTAAAATGAACAAATCAGGAGACTATAGATGCTGGCGAGGATGTGGAGAAACGGGAACCCTCTTGCACTGTTGGTGGGAAACCAAACGGGTATATCCACTCTGGAAAACAGTGTGGAGGTTCCTCAAAAAATTAAAAATAGATCTACCCTAGGACCCAGAAATAGGACTGCTAGGAATTTACCCAAGGGATACAAGAGTGCTGATGCATAGGGGCACTTGTACCCCAATGTTTATAGCAGCACTTTCAACAATAGCCAAATTATGGAAAGAGCCTAAATGTCCATCAACTGATGAATGGATAAAGAAGTTGTGGTTTATATACTTGATGGAATACTACTTGACAATGAGAAAGAGTGAAATATGGCCTTTTGTAGCAACGTGGATGGAACTGGAGAGTATTATGCTAAGTGAAATAAGTCATACAAAGGCAGATACCATATGTTTTCACTCTTATGTGGATCCTGAGAAACTTAACAGAAGACCATGGGGGAGGGGACGGGGGGAAAAAAGTTACCAAGAAGGAAGGAGGCAAACCATAAGAGACTCTTAAAAACTGAGAATAAACTGAGGGTTGATGGGGCGGCGGGGGGGGGGGTTGGGGGAGAAGAGATGGGCATTGAGGAGGGCACCGGTTGGGATGAGCATTGGGTGTTGTATGGAAACCAATTTGACAATAAATTTCATATTAAAAATAAAATAAAATAAAAGTGATATCTTCTTGATATTACTTTAGGAAGTTGATTCTAGGTTTTTTATCTTCTCTTATTTTGTTTTGATTTTTAGGAAGCTGTTGATAACCCTTCCCCACCCTGTGGAATGCAACAGTGCCAAAGCTTTCTATATCCTGGAGACTGAGACTCTTGAAGTCGCCCTAACAATGAAAAGAGACTTGGATTTCATTAACTTCTTCTGAAGCTTCATGAACAAGAAGGAAACATGGTAAAACAGCACTGCTAAAAAATTTTTAAAAAAACCTTTGAAAAATTGGCAAATGTCTCCTATCTTTTTTATTATTCTGACATAGTTCATAAAGGGTCTAAATTCAATTCTAGTGAGTTCCTGGTCATTTACCGTCATTCCTATTACTCTGGTGGGAAATACTGTTTTCTTATATTCATAAGCTATTCCATTTTTTTGGTGATAGCTGGATAGAATTTGCAGGTTAACCAATTAGATTACTGCATGGTCAATTCAAACTGAAATATGACCATGAAATGGTTGGTCCACTTATTTCAGTAGTCTGAAGAACTTAAGCCAATTAATTATACTATGATACAATCAGTTCCATTGCAATTGGTCACTATTATGCCAGAAAAGTTTATTTGGCTGCCTTCTCATTGATTTGATCAAATGATTTACAGTATTCTCTGGTTAGGTTCTCGCAATCCTGGGATGTACAAATAACAAAGGATTATAAATAGTTTGGTACGCCATCCTAAACAACATGTTTTACTTGAATAAGAAATACTTCAGAACACACAGTGTTATTTAGCTTCCTCAGTCCTGCTTTCAGTGTCTGGATCTGGTTAGGTTAAAAATCTTCTTCCTTTTGTGCACTAATAATTACTAACAATACCTTTTGGACTACTGTGTGTATATTTAGTATTGAAATCCTTGACATTTAAAAGGAATATAAAGAAAAGTGTGGTGCATTTACAAAACCTGTTCTCTTTCATTTCTTATCTTTATTCATAATTGGGCATACCTATTTTTATGAGTTATGTCAATGCCCCCTGCCCCTTCTGGACTGTATTGCTGAAGTTTATTTCAGAATTATTTATGAATAAATCTTATTTTAAAGCTCATGTAACTAGGCCTCACACATCACTGTAGAACTGTGGAGTTAACTGGGAGTGAAATTTTGAGAAGAGATGAAAAATTGAAAGATGTTTATCTCATCTAAGTGAACTATTAAGGAACTAAATAAGCAGATATTTTCCAGACTTACGTATGTAGATAACTACCAAGCCTCTAGTTTGTAACTAGATCTAATAGAAGGAAAAGACTGAGATTTTGGCAAAAATAGTTGTGTTAAAACATTGAGCTCTTGTAGAGAATTCACCATTGAAATCACCACCATGACATTCTTCTGTGGGGGGCAAGAATTGAGGGTGGGATTAACTAAAAGGAACTAGTGTCTGTGAATTTAAGTCCATGATGTTACAGGAACAAAAAAGTGTCCTACTTTGCTTCCTCAGCATCTTTTTTCAAGGCTGTATTTTAAAAATTTAAGATTACACCCTACGGTGTAAACTCTGGGGCAAGCCTAAGCAGTAAGCAATGTTTTTCTTCTCTAGAGAGCAACAGTGAGTCAGTGGAAAATGTATCTCTTTTTCCTATGTACTGGCCCTAATTACAAAGACCATTATTATTCAAGCTGACTGAATGTGCATAAGTTGTCCCTGGAAGAGAAGATAGAGCATATCCAGGCCAACTTGAATTGGGCTTTGGTTTTGTGGTACTGTATCAATTATGTAATGAAACAGAGCTTCAAGACAATGAAATGCGATCCAGTAATTTATACCCATCTGCGCATCATCCTACTTCACTGTCCTTGGCCTCAGAAGTAACAACTTTGTTGTCATTGTTGTTTTGTTTTTAAGCTAATTCCCAGGACTTTCTTCCTTTAAAGGGGAATAGTCCAGTAAAGCAAATGTAGAATAAGAAGACAAAAAGGAAATTCATCTTGTCAGCATTTTTTCTTTTTTTTTAATGTTTCCTTATTTCTGAGAGAGAGGGAGAGGGAAAGAAAGAACACAGTGGGGGAGGGGTAGGCAGAGAAAGAGACAGAGAATCCTAAGTGGGCTCAGCGCCTACAGTTTCTGCGCTGATGGCAGTGAGCCTGATGTGGGGCTCAAACTCATGAACTGCAAGATCATGACCTGAGCCAAAGGCAGACACTCAACCGAATGAGCCACCCAGGCACCGCTTTATCAGCATTTTTCAATGAATCTTAGCCATAACCAGGAGAACTGGAATTTAAAACCACAGTTGTGGCATATCATTAGTCTTCTCCTTTATGAACTTCTTTGCTTCATTTTTTGGTTCCATAATCTCCAGTAGCACCACTTGTGAGGATTCAATCATTCATTCATTCACTCATTTATGCATTCTTTCAACAAATATTCACTAAGCGCTTAACAAGTTCCTGGCACTATATCAGGTGCTGGAGATACAACAATGAACAAACCAGATGGGGTCCCTGTCCTTACAGAGTTTATCAAGGCAGATGAACAATAACCAAGTAAACACATAAACATGTATTTTCAAGTTTCTTTTTATTGGTATGAAAGAAAAGAATGGGTGCTTTTTAAAAAGTTTTTTAATGTTTATTTTTGAGAGAGAGAAAGAGAGAGAGCAAGCATGAGCAGAGGAGTGACAGAGAGAGAGGGAGACACAGAATCCGAAGCAGGCTCCAGGCTCCAAGCTGTCAGTACAGAGCCCAATGCAGGGCTCAAACTCATGAACCTTGAGATCATGACCTGAGCCGAAGTCAGACACTCAACTAACTGAGCCACCCAGGTGCCCCTAGAATGGGTGCTTTGAAAATACCTATCAGAGAAACCAAACTTAAGTCTGGGGAGTGAGAGAAGAAAAGGCTTCCTTAAAGTTCTAGCCAAAACATGAAGAATACTTAGGACTTAGCCAGGCAAAGACAATATTGGGGTAAGGAGAGCAGCATGGCTTCCAGGTACAAAGGGTAGCAAATGTGAAGACCCAAATGGAAAGAACTTGGAGAGTTCAAGGAAATGAAAGCTGGTGTGGTTGGAGTAGGGTGAATCTGTGGAGTGACTGGAGGTAAGGTTGGAAATGTAGGCTGGAGCAATGTCATGTAGAACCTTGCAGGCCGAGGTTAGGAAACTGGATTTTATTCTCAGTGCTTTGGGAAAGAGACTTTATTAGGCCACAATGAAAATGAGATCGGTTATGATGCTATTGCAATAGCCAGCCAAGTTATTATTCTACACATTACCCTAAGTACAATTCATTGTTGATTTTTTTTTCTAATTAGAAAAACTATGTATATGCTTACATGTTCCAAACAGGAAAATTTAACAACACAGAAAAGCTATTTAAAAATAAAGCAAAGCTGGGGGGCCTGGGTGGCTCAGTTGGTTAAGTGACCAACTCTTGATCTCAGCTCAGGTCATGATCTCATGATTCAAGAGTTCAAGCCCTGTGTCCGGCACTGTTCTGACAGAGCAGAGCCTGCTTGGAATTCTCTCTCCCTGTCTCTCTATCCCTACCCCACTTGTGCTCACTGTCTCTAAATAAATAAATAAACGCATAAAAAATTAAAAATAAATAAATAAAAATTTAAAAAAGCAAAGCTAAAAATCACCTGTAAGCTAACAAACCATGAATAACCACCTTTACCATTTTTAGTGTCTCTTTTTGACATTTTTTTCAATGTGTAACATAGATATTATTTTTCCCTAAATGGGATAATATTGCACAAACTGGTTTTATAACTTACTTTCTTTTAATTTCCAAGTAAATCCTTTTTTTAATTTTTGTTTCTTGGAATTCTAATTTTATTGCAATGTGATAAAAGATCTATGTGTGCTTTTTAAAAAAATTTTTAAATGTTTATTTTTGAGAAAGAGAGAGAGCGCACAAGCAAGGGAGAAGCAGAGAGAGAGATAGAGGGAGACAGAGAATCCCAAGCAGGCTCTGTGCTGTCAGCGCAAAGCCAGATGTGGGGCTCAAACCCATGAACCATGAGATCATGACCTAAGCTGAAATAAAGAGCTGGACACTTAACCAACTAAGCCACCCAGGTGCCCCAATCTATGTATATTTTTAAAGAATGAGTATTTGGTAAATATTGGGTATAGAATTTTATATGCATCAATTGAAGTTTTTGTTAATGTTTATTTTTGAGTGAGAGAGAGACACAGAGCGTGATTAGGTAGAGGGGCAGAGAGAGAGGGAGACGCAGAATCCAAAGCAGGCTCCAGGCTCTGAGCTGTCAGCACAGAGCCCGACACAGAGCTTGAACTCACAAACCACAAGATCGTGACCTGAGCTGAAGTCTGGTGCTTAACAGATTGAGCCACTCAGGCACCCCAAAGTTTTTTTTTAATCAGCTGGTCAAATCTACATTCTTATTAATTTTTGGTCTGATTTCTCTATCAACATGGAGAGGTATATTAAAATTTTCGTCCTATGATAGATTTGTTGGTATCTGCTCGTAATTCAGTCAAGTTTTGCCTTATGTATTTTGAGGCAATATATTTAGGTGCAGAGAGATATAGAACTGTTATATCTTCCTGGTGAATTCTTTCTATTATCAATATACTATGACAGTTTATCCTTAATAATATTTGTCACTTTGTATGTTTTGTATGCATTATATGTTTTGTATGTTTCTATATTTAACTTTAACATACCTACATCAATTTTGGTTAGTATTTGCTTGGTTTGTCTTTTTCCATCATTTTTTATGCCCTTATGTTTTAGGTGACTTTTATGAAAAGAATGTAGCTACATTTGGGATATTTAAATGCAAACAATATTCTGTCTTTACACTCACAAGTTTTACTCCAACCACGTTTATTTTTACTAACGATATATGTGGATTTATTTATATCCCCTTATCATGGGATTTTTCTTATTCTGCTTTTTTTCTACACTTTTTTTTCCTTCTTTCATGACTTTTTTCCCATTAGTCAAAAAATTTTTTATTCTTTTTTATCTCCTACAGGTTTGGAAGTTATACATTTTGGTTCTTTCTTTTCCTTTTACTTAAAATGTCTAAACTGTCTCAAAGCTCTGCCCTCCCTTAAAACATTTCAAGGACTTATACAATTTTAACAAAACCATACCTCTCCAACTTTGCTTTTTTTAATTTTTATTTTTTAATCATTTATTTATTTATTTTGAGAGGGGGTGGGGAGCAGAGAGAAAGGGGAAAGAGAGAATCCCAAGCAGGCTCTGCACTCTCAGTGAAGCCACCTGGGTGCCCCTCCAACTTTGTTTTTATAGCCCAAATTATTCATCATCCTCATTTTTTTTTTTTACAACCAATGCTTATTTAGAGCTATCCACATGTTTACCAATATCTGGCTCACCATTCTCTTTTCCACATCAGTGTTTCCTTTTTGAAGTAAATATTTCAGTATTTCTTTCAACAAGGGTTTGTGAATTCTTGATCCTCTCAGTTCATTTTTGGAAATGTTTTTACTGCTGTCACTCTTGAATAATAATTTAGCTGGGGAAGGGGGTGCCTGGCTGGCTCAGTTGGTAGAACATATGACTCTTCATCATGGGGTTGTAAGTTCGAGGCCCATGTTGGGTGTAGAGGTTACTTAAAAATAAAATCTTTTAAAAAATAATTTAGCTGGGTTTAGAAATCTAAGTTGACAGATATTCTCCCTCAGAACTTCGAAGATGTCATTTACCTGTATTCTGGCTTATATTTTGTAATTTCAAAGTTGGCTGTCTATCTCGTTTGGATGTAATCTGTCTTTTTTCTCTTGTAGTTTTCAAAATTTTTCTCTTTGTTTTTGGTGTTCTGCAATTTGACTATAACATGTCTGGATAGAAATTTAACTTTATTTATTTTATTTGGTACTTGTGCTTCTTAAATCTTTTATCAATCTGGGAAAATCCTCAGCCATTATCCCCTTGAATGTTGCCTTTCTCCAATTCTATTTTTCTTCTGGAGAGCCTCTTAGATTAATGTTTCACCCTTCATTCTATCCTCCATGTCATTTTGCCTCTCCATCATATTTTCCATCTCTATTTGTTCTTCATACTGGGCAATTTTCTCAAATTCCATCCCCCCTCCCAGCCTGCTCCGTGGCTCTTAGGATTCCAAACTTGCTGATGTTCATGTCCACTGAACCTCACTTGTGTTAGGTCATTTATTCTTGTAGTTTCTTATTGCAGTGTCTTCCTTAATGGGTTTTTTAAAAAAATTCTGTGAAACTTCTGTGGTCTGTGTTGTGGGACCATCCATTCAAATCAGTTCTACCTTTACTTCCACCAAGAGCATCAGGGTAAATGTTCCTGGTAAAGCAGATGGTATAAATTACAACCTAAAACCATGTGAGTTCCAAGCCTGTGCTTTAGTTCTCAGAATTTTTTTTCTTCCATCTAGGACTCAGATAGAGACAGATAAATTTCCTTGTTGTTTCCCTCTGTTAAAGATGAAGATTTTTTTCCAGTCAAACATTTACAGAGAGTACAGCCCTTCCAGGGGAACTTTATGATGGTACCATTGGGCCAAAGACCTCATCTCCTGTCCCTGTGGGGTTTTTTTTTAAAGTTTTTATTTTAATTTCAGTTAGTTAACATACAGGATTACATGAGTTTCAGGTATACGATATAGTGATTCAACAATTCCATCACCCTGTGCTCATGACAAGTCCACTTCTTAATCCCCATCACCTATTTTACCCACCCATCTTCCACCTCACCTCTGGTAACCATCAGTTTGTCCTCTATAGTTAAGTCTGTTTCTTTGTCTCTCTCTGTCTCTGTCTCTGTCTCTGTCTCTCTCTCTCTGTTTTTCCCTTTGCTTGTTTGTTTTGTTTCTTAAGTTCCACATATGAATGAAATCATATGGTATTTGTCTTTCTCTGACTGACTTATTTAACTTAGCATAATATTCTCTAGCTCTATCTATGTTGCTGCAAATGGTAAGGTTTCATTTTTTATGGCTGAGTAATATTCCAGTGGTGTGTGTGTGTGTGTGTGTGTGTGTGTGTGTGTGTAGACACCACATTTTATTTATCCATTTATCCTTAATTTGGATATTGTAGATAATGCTGCTATAAACATAGGGGTGCATTATCCTTTGGAATTAGTGTTCTTGTATTCTTTGCGTAAATACCCAGTAATGCAATGGCTGAATCATACGGTAGTTCTATTTTTAACTATTTGAGGAAGCTCCATAATGTTTTCCACAGTGGCTGCACCAGCTTTCATTCTCATCAACAGTGCAAGAGGGTTCCTTTCTCTACACATCTGAATCAACACCTGTTGATTCTTGTGTTGCTGATTTCAGCCATTCTGACAGGTGCGAGGTGATATTTTATTATATTATTGATTTGCATTTCCCTGATGATCAGTGATGCTGAACATCTTTTCAAGTGTGTATTGGCCATCTGTATGTCTTTGGAGAAATGTCTGTTCATGTCTTCTACCCATTTTTGAAATTGGATTGGCTGGGTTTTTTGTTTGTTTGTTTGTTTGTTTCATTTGTATAAGTTCTTTATATATTTTGGATACTAACCCTTTATCAGATCTGTCATTTGCAAATATCTTTTCCCATTCCATAGATTGCATTATACTTTTATAGATTGTTTCCTTTGCTGTGCAGAAGCTTTTTATTTTGATGTAGTCCCAAGTTTATTGTTGCTATTGTTTCCCTTGCCTCAGGAGACACATTTTTAAAAAAAAAGTTGCTATGGCCATTGTCAGAGAAGTTACTGCCTGTGTTCTCTTCTAGGATTTTTATGGTTTCAGGTCTCACATTTAGATCTTTTATCCATTTTGAATTTATTTTTTCGTATCATATAAGAAAGTGGTACAGTTTCATTCTTTTGCATGTAGCTGTCCAGTTTTCCCAACATCATTTGTTGAAGAGACTGTTTTTTTCTCACTGGATATTCCTTCCTTCTTTGTCAAAATATAATTGACATATAGTTGTAGATTTATTTCTGGGTTTTCTTTTCTGTTCTGTTGATCTATATTTCTATTTTTCTGCCAGTACCATACTGTTTTGATTACTATGGCTTTGTAATATAACTTGAAGTCCGGAATTGTGATGCCTCCAGCTTTACTTTGCTTTTTCAAGATGTCTTTGGTTATTCAGGGTCTTCTGTGATTCCATATAAATTTTAGAATTATTTGTTCTAGTTCTGTGAAAAATGCTGTTGATATTTTGGTAGGGATTGCATTAAGTGTGTAGATTGCTTTGGGTAGTATAGATATTTTAACAATATTTGTTTTTACAATCCATGAGCATGGAAAACCTTTGTATTTATTTGTGCTCTCTATAATTTCTTTCATCAGTGGTTTATAGTTTTCAGAGTATAGGTCTTTCACCTCTTTGTTTAAGCTTATTCCCTAGGTATCCTATTATTTTTGGTACAATCATAAATGTGATTGTATTCCTAATTTCTCTTTCAGCCGCTTCATGATTGGTATAGAGAAATGCAAGATTTCTTCACTAACAGTTCTTTGGTGTAGTCTTTTGGGTTTTCTATATATAGTATCATGTCACCTGCAAATACTGAAAGTTTTACTTCTTCCTTACCAATCTGGATGCCTTTATTCCTTTTTGTTGTTTGATTGCTGTGTCTAGGACTTTCACTATTATGTGGAAGAAAAGAGATGAAAGTGGATATCCTTGTCATGTTCCTGACCTTAGAGAAAAAGCTCTCTGTTTTTTCCTGTTAAGGATGATGCTAGCTATGGGTTTTTCACATATGGGCTTTATTATGTTGAGGTATATTCTCTCTAAACCTACTTTGTGGAGGGTTTTTATCATGAATGGATGTAGTTTGTCAAATGCTTTTTCTGCATCTACTGAAATGATCGCATGGTTCTTATCCTTTTATTTATGTGAGGCATCATGTTGATTGATTTGCAAATATTGGACAATCCTTGAAATTCAGGAATAAATCCCACTTGATTGTGGTGAATGATTTTTAAAATGTATTGTTGGACTCAATTTGCTGGTATTTTGTTGAGGATCTTTGCACCTATGTTAATCAGAGGTATTGGCTGTAGTTCTCTTTTTTTGTGGTGTCTTTATCTTGTTTTGGTCAGGGTAATGCTGGCCTCATAGAATGAATTTGGAAGTTTTCCTTCCTTTTCTATTTTTTTGGAAACGTTTGAGAAGAATAGGTATTAACTCTTCTTTAAGTGTTTGGGAGAGTAGGATCCGCATGTGAAGCCATCTGATCCCAGACTTTTGTTTGTTGGGAGTTTTGATTACTGATTCAATTTCTTTGCTAGTTATCAGTATGTTCAAATTTTCTATTCCCATTTCAGTTTTGATAGGTTATATGTTTGTAGGAATTTATCCATTTCTTCTAGGTTGTTCAATTTTTTGGCATATAGTTTTTCCTAATATTCTTTTATAATTATTTTCATTTCCATAGTGTTGGTTATTTCTTCTCTCCCCTTTGTGATTTTATTTATTTGAGTCCTTTGTCTTTTTTGTTCTTGATAAGTCTCGCTAGAAGTTTATCAATTTTATTATTTTTTTTAAAAGAACCATCTCCTGGTTTCATTGACCTGTTCTATTGTTTTTCTAGTTTCTATGTCATTTATTTCTGCTCTAATCTTTATTATTTCCTTCCTTCTACTGGTTTTAGGTTTTGTTTGTTGTTCTTTTTCTAGCTCTTTTAGGTGTAAGCTTAGGTTGTTTATTTGAGATTTTCCTTGCTTCTTGAGGTAGTCCTGTATTGCTATATACTTCACTCTTAGAACTGCTTTTGCTGTATCCCAAAGGTTTTGGACTGTTGTGTTTTCATTTTCATTTGTTTCCATGTAATTTTATATTTCTTCCTTGATTTCCTGGTTAACCCATTCATCGTTTAGTAGCATGTTATTTAACCTCCATGTGTTTATGGTCTTTCCAGATTTTTCTTGTGGTTAACTTCTAGTTTCATAGCATTGTGGTCAGAAAAGATGCATGGTATGACTTCAATCTTCTTGAATTTGTTGAGACATGTTTTATGAGCTAATATGTGATCTATTCTGGAGAGTGTTCCATGTACACTGGAAAAAATGTGTATGCTGCTGTTTTAGGATGGAACATTCTGAATATATCTGTTAAATCCATCTGTTCCAGTGTGCCATTAAAAGCCATTGTTTCCTTGTTGATTTTCTGTTTACACAATCTGTCCATTGATGTAAGTGGGGTGTGAAAGTCCCTTGCTATTATTGAATTATTATCAATTAGTTCCTTTATGTTTGCTATTAACTGTTTTATGTATTTGGGTGCTTTCATATTGGGTACATAAATATTTACAATTGTTATATCTTCTTATTGGATTGGCTCCTTTATTAATATATAATGTCCTTCTCTGTCCCTTGTTACTGTCTTTGTTTCAACATCTACTTTTTTCTGATATGAGTATTGTTACCCCAGTTTTCTTTTGACATCCATTTGCAGGGTAGATTTTTCTCCATCCCCTCACTTTCAATCTGCAGATGTCTTTAGGTCTAGAATGAATCTCTTGTAGGCAGCATATAGATGGGTCTTGATTTTTTAATCCATTCTGTCACCCTATGTCTTTTTATTGGAGCATTTAGTCCATTTACATTCAAACGATTATTTACAGTTACGCATTTATTGCCATTTTGTTACTTGTTTTGTGGTTGTGTCTGAAGATTTTATCTGATCCTATCTTGTCCTTGTCTCTTTCATGGTTTGCTGATTTTCTTTGATGATATATTTGGATTTCTTTCTCTATATTCTTTGGATACTTATTAGTGTTCTGGTTTGTGGTTGCCATTAGCTTGTATATAACCTCTTCTGCATATAGCAGTCTACATTAAGTTGATGGTCATCTAAGTTTGAAACCGTTGTTTACTCCTCCCCTCCCCATGTTTTAGGTATATGTTGTCATATTTTACATCCTTTTATTTTGTGAGTTTCCTGACTGGTTTTTACGTAAATATTCATTTTTACTGCTTTTGTGTTTCCTACCTTCATACTGTCATTTTTGGTCTCTCTTTTCCACTCAGAAGGTATCCTTTACTATTCCTTGCAGAGCTGGTTTAGTGGTCATGAACTACTTTAGCTTTTGTTTGCCTGTGAAACTCTTTTTTTATTTTTAAAAATCAATGTCAATGTTTGTTTTAATTTCTTTATGTTTTATTTTATATTTGAGAGAGAGAGAGAAAGAGAGAGAGAGAACAGGGGAAGTGCAGAAAGACAGAGAGAATCTGAAGCAGGCTCCATGTTCCGAGCTGTCAGCACAGAGCCCAACATGAGGCTCAAAGTCACCAACAGTGAGATCATGACCTGAGCCATAGTCAGACACTTAACTGATTGAGCCACCCAGGTGCCCCATTTTTTTGTAATTTTAAAAAATCATTGTCAGTGTTTTTTTTAATTTTTTTTTTTATGTTTTAAATCTGAAACTCTTTATCTCCCTTTCTATTCTGAATGATAGCCTTGCTTGATAGGATATTTTTGGCTGCAGATTTTTCCCATTCAGAACTTTGAATATATCAAGCCACTCCCTTCTGGCTTGGACATTTTCTGCTAAAAAATCCCTGGTAGCCTTATGGGGTTTCCTTTGTATGTTACTGTCTTCTTTTGTCTTACCGCTTTAAATTTTTTTCTTCATCACTACATTTTGCCAATTTAATTACAATATGTCTTGGTATGGATCTGCTTTTGTTGGCTTTGTTGGGGGTTCTCTGTGCCTCCTGGATCTGGATATCTACTTCCTTCCCCAGGTTAGGGAAGTATTCAGGTATTATTTTTTTCAAATAACTTTTCTGCCTTTTTTTTCTCTCTTCTTCTTCCAGTACTCCTATAATATGAATGCTATTACATTTGATGGAGTCACTGAGTTCCCTAAGTCTATTGTAATTTTGCATAATTCTTTTTTCTCCCTTTTGTTCAGCTTGATTACTTTCCATTTCTCTGTCTTCTAGGTTGTTCATTTGTTCTTCTGCTTCTTCCAGTCTGCTGCTTATTGCATCAAGGGTGTTCTAATCTCATTTATCGAACTCTTCATCTCTGATCTTTTTTATCTCTGTGTTAAGGGTCTCATGGATGTCCTCCACTCTTTTCTGAAGTTCAGTATCTTTATGATCATTACTTTAAGTTCTCTATAAGGCATGTTACTTATATCTATCTCACTTAGATCTGTGGCCATGGCCTTGTCTTTCATTTGGGACAAATTTCTGTTCTTCTCATTTTGTCTAAATCTCTGTGCCTATTTCTCTGTGTTGGGAAAATCAGCTATGTCTCCTGTTCTTGAGGGTAATGGCCTTATGAAGAGGATGTCCTGTTGTTCACTGCCATGTAGTGTCCTCTGTTCCCCAGGGTCTGGCACTTCCAGGAATGTCTCTAATGTGTGCTGCATGTTTTCTACTGTTTTGTCCTGACTGCTTTATCCTTCAGGCCAGTTGTATGCAGAGGCTCTCTTTGTCTGTTGTAGGCAGTGTTTGGTCCTTGGACTGAATGTGGCTCATTTTAACTAAGTGTGCTCTGGTCTTCGTGTGAAATGAGACCTATCACCTCTGCCATCAGAACTGAGGCTCTGCAAATCTCCCAGGTTGGGAGACAGTATTGGCAGAGGTTTGGGCCAGTCTTCTGGGGGAAGGGACCCTGCCACATGAGGCAAATGTGACTGGGAAGTGTGGCTCCACTGGAATGTAAGGGGGCAGGACTTGGTATAAGCAAGTTAGGTACCAACTGTCAACACTGGGCTGGTTCCTGCAGGTGGCCCTGTGCTTATGCTGATGGGCAAGGGAGGGCAATGGTGACTACCAGTTCCTTATTCCCAAATGGTTCTCTCCATGACTGCTACCACTCAGGGACAGACTCTGAGATGAGCAACTAACCTCCCCACTGTGTGCCCCAGGCCCTCTTCAGATTGCTGTTGCCACATTGTATGTCCCACAGGTGGTTTGCCCTGTCTTCTCTCCAAGAGTAGCCCCAATACCCTTTGGGCTGTGTCCCAGCCAAGCCCACTGAACTTTAAAGCTCTAGGTTTTTAACCCCACTAGTTGCAAGAACTCACAAAATTCAGCCCCTATCACTTTTCAAGCCAATTGCTATGGAGATTTGTTTTCCCTGTGCACTCCCCTGTATATTTGTTTTCCCTGTGCACTCCCCTGTGTGCTAGTCTGTCTCTCACCTTTCTCTGCTACCATGACTCCCTCCCCACCACAACAGCCACGATCCATTTCTCTCCCAAATCATGTCTCTGTACTCCCTACCTTCTTTGATATGTCTTCTCTACTTTTAGTTGTGCCAGTCTTCAGGTCGTTTTCTGGGGGTATTTAGGATGATTTGATAGTTATCTACTTGTATTCATGGGATGAGGGAGCTTAGGGTCCTCCTATCCTGACACCATCTTCCCCTCTACCCCCTGTGGTTCTTAAAAGTTGAAACCCTCTTTTCAGGACAACCACAACTTCCACTCGTAAGGTTACAACTCTAATTTTCAGTTTCATCTTCATTTCTGGAATCCAGGGGTTTTCCTTTATTTCTTGTGAGCTTAGTTATGCAATTTTTTTTCATTCATGCAATTAGAAGAATGTCTGTATATTTCATCTTGTACTTGTATAAGTTTGTGTCAAAAGGGTTTTCAGCTAATTTAGTTGTCCATATTGTTGGAAATGGTCAGTCTGCTTTCTTAACTTGGCAAAATATTTTTAATATCTTCCCATGTTAGTAAATATTCTTTAACATAATTGTAGGATAAATATTCTGTAACATAATTGAATTGAATGTACAATTCAATTGTAAATAATTGAATTTCCAGAAAATCAGTCTCCAAGTAAGGTAAGAGTGTATAAGAGAGTGCTCATGCTAGAAGTGAAATTGCTAGATGAATGCATTAAATTTTTTTAATGTTTATTTTTGAGAGAGAGACAGAGCACAAGTGGGGGAAGGGCAGAGAGAGAGAGACACACACACAGAATCTGAAGGAGGCTCCAGGCTCTGAACTGTCAACACAGAGCCAGACGCAAGACTTGATCCCATGAACCGTGAGATCATGACCTTAGCCAAAGTTCGATGCTCAACTGACTGAGCCACCCAGGCACCCATAGATAAATGCATTTTTAAATATTTTGATAGATTTAGCCATGTTGCCTATCAAAAAGCTTATACTTCCCCCAATGGTATATGAGTACTTATTTCTCTGCACTATAAGAAATCCCAAGTATCATCATCCTTTTTCATTTCCATTTTAATAAGGAAAAATAGCATCATATTATTTTCACAAACTCTCTTCTTTGACATTGTTTTGTGTTGGTGTCAGCCTATCCATACTGATACTAACAGCTAGGAATGCTTGGGGCACTCACCTGTGCCCCTAATACCTTTGGCTAACCACACAGACACATCCCCAACCAGAGTCAATGTGCATCCGGACTGGTTCTTGTAGTTCTTATTGTGATTGTAAGATATTCCTCCACAACAACTAGCAAGGAACTTTGGGAAAACAAGGATTTTTACTTACAGATTCAGGAAGGTACACAGCATGCCAGGGCCACACAGGGAGTTCACAGGTAAAGAGCGAATGTGTGTTCTGTTTTTATTGGACAGAGGGTGAGGTGCCTAGGCTTTCCTGTGTCCACTTTTCATTGGTGAATTTAAAACACAGAAGTGTGAATTAAAGCATAGGGAGAGAAAAGCAGTCAGTTATCTAGTTTCACCCAGGGCTTTCTAAAAGAGGAACTTCATAGGTGGGAGTGGTCTGGCTCTTTATCTACTTGAGTAGCTGGTAGTGTTTATTTGAGATGGATGTCTTGGAAATGGATGCTTTAGCAATCAAAAGTTTGCCAGTCACAATAAAAAAAGTGAATCGTCAGGTACCTACACTACAGACATACTACTGAGGTTGAACAATTTTTTATATATTTATTAACCATTTATGTTATTCTTTTGAGCACTGTTTTTTCATAATTTTTGTATCAGAATATTTAATTTTTTCTTACTGATTTGTAAAAACTTTTATATATTAAGAATATCAAATTTGGTTATCTATAATATATTTTATAAATAGTTTCTCTAGGATGTTCTTTACCTTTTCATTTCATTTTTAGTATTTTTAATAGGTAGTTTTTATTTTATGTGTTATATTTGTAGATGGATTACCCTCTTATTTTTATTTTGGTAGTTTTAAGGCTTCATCTTATACTTTTAACTGCATCCATCTGGAAATTATTTTAGAACAATTAATTTTTAGCCTACCAATACTAGATTTGTGCATTATAAAGTACATTTAAAACATTCACTGTCACACTCTGACTTCTTCCATTTAATTTTAACCATGAAATCATCCATAAATTATGCTATTAGAAGAGCAGTTGATGATTTGTAATATATTATAAAGTAACAGAATTTGAGTGCCATGCACTTTTAGCCAACTCTTACAACAAGATAATTTTGAAATGTTTCTATTTGACTTTAAAATACATTTCATATATATGTGAATAGGTTTTACACTGAATTTATACCAGTGCAGATTTAAGAACTCTCCTGTGAACATCCAACTAGAGATGAGCTGGAAAGCAACCTGTTTTCCTCATCCCACCGATCTGTTTTATTTTTGCTTATTTGTTTCTTACTCCATGCAGAAAGGACAGTATCACCTTTCAGCCTAAGAGTGTTTTTATCTAAATATACCTGTCTGAATATTCCCACATTCAAGAGGGGGTTATTAAACAGATGGGTAACTAAGGCAAAGGTAATTTTCTTGTTTCCAAACTTTACCTCGTGGATAACTCGGGGTACAGAGAAAGGCAAGCCCAAGGTTAACATGGAATCTTTCTGCAAGTAAGAAAAAGCTTTCCCCCACCATACATTGACAAAAATGCCCCCAAAAGGCACCTTCCACAAATAAACTGAACACAAAAAGGCACAACCCTCAGAGGCCAACTAGGAGGAGGCACTAAACAGTGCCTATGCTGAATTTTGGCCTCAACTTGCTCCCTCTTGCTCAGATGCCTTTGGCCCTACACAACTTCAGGCAGTCCATCTCTGCATCCTCCATTTTTTCCCCCTCTACAATCCTTACTGGACTACAAAATTAAAAGGTCAATTGAGGAATCCAAATAATGTCTCTAGTTTGGTTAGTAGATTTCTCAGTTTTGATCACTGTATTATGGTTATGCAAGATATTAACACTGGGGGAAGCTGGGTGAACTATGAGAATGTTATACAACTTTTGTCACTTTTGGTGAGTCTAAAATATTTCAAAATAAAAAGTTTGCTTAAAAAAAGCTAGTAGAAGAGAAAGCTACAGGATTATGATCACAGCATTACTACTCTGTCTTTCTTTGCAGCTTGGAACTGTCTTTAGTTTTTGCCATGGTCACCTGTGGTATGTTTCATATTTTGCTACATATACTCCACCAAGCAGAGAATCTGTTTGTGGATGACAGCTGGCTTTATTTCCCAAATACAATCTGTTCAACATAAAGACATAAAGAAATAATGAGCTTTATCTCAGTTCTAATAAGGCTGATTAATGAACTTTGCTAGACACTGTGGAGGTGGTATACAGAAATACACAGTCAAAAAAATCTACAGTTTAGTTTGGGAAATATGAGTAACACACAATATAAAAGCAAACAAATAAGATGTTATATAAGTGTTAAATTGTGTACCACAAGACATTAACAAAAATGGTGGAGTGAGAACCACTGGATACTCTTCTTCATAAAAGCAATGAGAGAAGTAGCAAAAACTCTTAAGAATTTATTTTCTAAGAACTCTGAAAATTAGGAAAAGCTTGCAAGAATTCGGGGAGTACTTACTCAAGAAAAATGGCTGAATCTGAGTAAAAACAGCAAGATTTGTGGCATTTTAATTTACCTTATTCCCACCTCCAGCCTCTCCCCAGCTCCACGGTAACTTTGAAAACTAGTGGGCTGCAATCATGATGAAAACAAGCAACCTAGAAACCAATGGAGGGAGCAAAATGAGACTGGAGCTTGTAGATGGTCAATTTTATGTTCCGATTTGACTCAGTCACAAAGTGTCCAGATATTTGGCTAAACATTATTTCTGGGTACATCTGTGAAAGTGTTTCTGGGTGAAATTAGCATTTGAATCTCTGGACTCAGTCAAGCAGTTTGCCCTCCCCATTGTGGTGGGCATTATCCAATCCCTTGAAAGGATAAAGAGAACAAAAAGGTAAAGGAAGAATTTGGCCCTTCCTGCCTGGTTGCTTGAGCTGGAATCTTGATCTCCTCTTGCCCCTGGTGCTCTTGGTTATAAGGTTTTCTGACCCAGACTGGAATCTACGTCATTGGCTCTCCTGGTTCTCAAACATCAGACTTATACTATATTATACCACTGGCTTTCCCAGTCTCTAGTTTGCAGATGTCAGATCATGGATGGGACTTATCAGCTCCATAATTGTGTGAGTCAATTCTTTATAATAAATAAAATAAATATATACAAATTATAAATCTATATAAATTATAAATGTAATTAGAGAGAAAGCTCTCTTATTAGTTCTGTTTCACTAGAGAACTCTAATATAGAGTTCCTTCAAATTTCCATGCCCAGTATTACTCTAATACCTAAATAAGACAGACATCACAAGAAAAGAAGACTACAAACCAATATTCTTTATGAATATAAATGCAAAAATCGTCAACAAAATAGTAACAAACTAAATCCAGCAACATATAAAAAGAATCATACAACATGATTAAGTAGTATTTATCCCAGGAATGGAAAGTAGTTTCAACATATGAAAATCAATCAATGTAATACAGCATATTAATAGAATAAAAGACAAAACCATATGATTATTTCAATAGATACGGAAAAAGTATTTAACAAAATTAAGTATCTTTCATGTCAAAAGCACTCAACAAATTAGGAATAGAAGGAAATTTCTTCACCCTAATAAAGGGCATCTATGAAAAACCTAAAACTAGCATACTTAATGGTAAAAGGCAGAAAGCTTTCCCCTAAGATCAGGAACAAGACAAAGAGGTCCACTCTTACCACTTGTATTCAACATTTTACTGGAGGTTCTAGCCAGGGCAATTAGGTGAGAAAAAAGAAACAAAAACCATCTATATTAGAAAGAAATAAAACTAACTCTATTCTCAAATAATATGATCTTGTGTATTAAAACGAACCTACAGATTTCTGCATATAGAAAAACTCAAAGGACCCTTAAAAAAACCTCTAAGAGTTAATAATTGCATTTACCAAAGCTTTAAGAAACAAAATAAACATACAAAATCAGTTATATTTCTATACCCTAACAGTGAACAATCTGAAAATGAATTATAAAAACAATTCCATTTACCATAGCACCAAAAATAATAAAATGCAGAGGAATAATACAAAAAAAAACCCTACAAGTCTTGTACAAGGAAACTACAAAATATTGTTGAAGGGAATTAAAGAAGACCTAAATAAGTAGAAAGACATCCCATGGTCATGGATTAAAAGACTTAATATTGTTAAGATGATAATATTCCCCCAAATTAACCCATAGACTCAATGTGAGTGCTATTGAAATCACAAGTGGCTCATTTGCAGAAATTCACAAACTGATTCTAAAACTTATGTGGAAATGCAAGCGACCCAGAATAGCCCAAAGAATCTTAAAGAAGAACAGAGTTGGAGAACTCACAATTCCCAGTTTCAAAACTTACTATAAAGGTATCATAATCAAGAATGTTTAGAATAGGCAAATCCACAGAGATTTGTATTTGCCTACATCTGGGGAACAGAGGAATATGGAGGAATGGGCTGGTGGGTATGAGGATTCTTTTAGGGGTGATAACACTCTTTTAGAAATAGAAAGTAGTGATGGTTTGTGGCTCAATATTATTATGGTTCAATATTATGTAGTGCTTTGACATTTGAAATGAGGGGGAGGGTGTGGCTCTAGTGGCCTAACTATGAGCCATCCTCCTGAATCTACTCCTCTGAATAAGGTCCCCTAGCCAAACAACTCTCTTTATCACGGGGACCAGGAAAATACCTGCTTATCCTTAGGTAAAAGGTTTTAGTTCCCTGCTAGCCTGTGAAATTATTCAAACAAACCAATCACATCCTCTTGTGGGAACCAACGATCACTCCACCCTCCTGACACTACAAAGCCCGCCTCCCACAGCCTCTGCTTATTCACTCTGTTCCCAAGTATAATTCCTATGTGACCCTGTTTGGTATGCTATGTCCTCCCCCCAGGATTTGGTATGTGATTAATAAATTGTTAGCAATCTCATTTGTTCAGCATTAGGTGTCATGTGTTTGGCCATCCCTATAACCTTAAAGTGGGATTCCATGTCTCACCTATGGGGTGAAGAGCAGGCAATCCAAACATGGCTGCACCTCTTTGTGAATACACTAAAAACCACTGAATTGTACACTTTAAAAGGGTGGATTTTATGGTATGTAAATTATAAGTCAGTTCAAAAATCATGAAAAAATTATGTGCTACAGATGATAAATTCTGGAGATTTTTAAAGGAAAAGGAGATTGGGGAAAGCTCCATATAAGAGATGGGTCTTGATCTGGCTTTTGTAGGATGGCTGAGATTTGGGAGCTACAGGTAAATGAAGGCCCAGAATAAGAAATGAATATGATAGATCTGAAGCTCAGTAGGGAAACTGATCTGACTAAATTGGATGATTGCTTTAGGGATTTGCAGAGAATAAATCTGGCTAGGTAGGTGGAGTAAAAATTAGAGAGGAGCTTGAAAGTCAGCAGAGGAGTTTAGTCTTGATCCAGTAAATCCAGATTTTTTTTATCAGGCAATTGACATGATACAGAGAGGAGCTGCAATATGTAACTAGCAATTAAAGAGCATAAGTTCTGCAGTCAGACAGACCTAAGACTGCAATGTGACTCTATCTCCATCCCAACCACCGTACCTTTACTATTTCACAGCTTTAAAGTTAGTTAATACCTCTGAATCTTGTTATGGCAACGCATCATTGTCACTTTCATTAACTGTGCTAGCATTCTCCCACTTACTGCTTGTTCTAAATATCCTTTCTTTTTTTAAGCCTAGAATGATTGAGCAATAAGACTCTGGAAAGGCTTGCTAACCTGATCCTCTGTTACATTTGAGAGAAATGTATTAGAATGTACATTTAGAAAATTGTATTGTTTTGAAACAGCTTGACTAGAACTGCGCTAAAATTGGTCTTTCATTGATTTTATAGGAAATAATGTAAACAAAATGGTATGTTGCTTCAAAGTATTGAGAAATTAATTTTGTGAAGACTTCAGCTTGTTTTAATGGCACAGATGCCTGCTGCAATGCATAACAGTTGGAGCAAACAATACATTACCTAAAAAGCTTAAAAGGAAAAGCTGAATATGAGTTGTCCATAGCGACTTTGAAAAGCTGTATATTCTATGTAATCTAGAAGAGCAGACACATATATAGGACTGTGCACACACTTGGGAAAACCTAAGAAAGCCATAAGCTTTCACCTCTGGCTGACTCTGAGGCTCTGTGTAAGCAGGGAGTGCAGGCTATAGCAGAGTTGTAAACTGGCTGAGAACTTAAGGAATGCCCAACATGCTTACCAGGCCCCTTGGCAAAGGCTGGGGGATATTTGGTTCTAGGCATTTAAGGAAATTGCTAGTCATTAGCTTCCCTCTGAATGAACTGAGCAGAGATTTCACTGGCCACATATGACAAAGAAGGCAGAATTTACTGAATTAGTTCAGAAAATTTACTGAACAAGCAAAGAACAACAACAACCAGCAATAACAACAAACTCTGGGGAGAAGGAATGACATAATTTCCAGGATTGTCAAGTTATATTATTTAAAATATACAGTGTTTGACGAAAACCTATGAGAAATGGGGAGAAAGAGAAAACATTATGGCCACAACACAGGAAAAACACCAAGCAATAGAACCTGCCCATAAGGAAGCTCAGACATCAAAATTACTGGACATAGAGTTTTAACCATTTATTGTATGTATGTTCAAAGACCTAAGGGAAACTGTATCTAAAAAACTAAAGGAAATTATGAGGACAAATGAACCAGATGGAAATACTGAAGTTGAAAAGTCAATAAATGAAATGACAGTTTCCCTAGGGGGGCTCTACAACATATTTGAACCGAAGAGTTGTGAATGTAATGATAGATCTGTTGAAATTATCAAGTCTAAGGAACAGCAAGAAAAAAAGAATAAAGAAAAATGAACAGACCTTCAGTGACCTGTGGGATATCATGAATTATATATATATATATATATATATATATATATATATATACACACACACATATATATATATATAAAATATATGTATATATACACACCAATAAGACCCCCAGAAGGAAAGGAGAAATAAAAGGAAGCACAAAGAACACTTGAAGAAATATGACTGAAAATTTGATGACATCTGATGAAAAACATCACACATAAAAGAGGCTCAATGAAATCAAAGGACAAACTAAGAGATCCACACTGAGACACATCATAATCAAACAGTCAAAAGAGAAAAAAATTTGAAAGCAGCAAGAGAGAAGTGACAAAGCATACAGGAAGCATCCTTAGTAAGATTAGCAGCTGATTTCTCATCAGAACCATGGAGCCAGGAGGCAGTAGGGCAACATATTTAAAGTGCTGGAAGAAAAAAACTTTTAAATATCAAGCAAGTATTCTATATCTGGCAAAACTGCCTTCAGTATTGTGGGGAAACTAAGACACTCACAGATAAACAAGAACTGATGGAGTTAATCTCTAGCAGAAGTATTCTCCAAGAATACTAAAGGGAGTTTTTAAGGTGGAAATAAAAGGACACAAGATATCAACTTGAATTGACATGAAGAAATAACACTAGCAATGGTAACTACATAGGAAAATATAATAGATGATGCAAATTTATTTTTGTATGCAACTCCATTTTTAAATATCTGACTTAAAAGACAACTTCATAAACTAATAACCATAGTTCTATGTTGATGGATACGATATATAAAGATGTAATTTGTGAAAATTTTATGGATAAAGAAGGGGTAAATAAAGTGATATAGGAGCAAAATTTTTTATACTGTTGACATTCCATTGCTTAAAAACAAATTTAACATTTATTTATTTTTTGAGAGACAGAGAGAGAGACAGAGTGTGAGTGGGGGAAGGGCAGAGAGAGGGAGTCACAGAATCTGAAGCAGGCTCCAGGCTGTCAGCAGAGCCCCACACAGGGCTTGAACTCACAAACCGTGAGATCATGACCTGAGCCAAAGTTGGATGCTTAACTGACTGATCCACCCAGGCACCCTGTGTTGCTTTTAATCTAAACTGACTGAGCCACCCAGGCACCCTGCATTGCTTTTAATCTAAACTAGATTGTTATAAATTAAGAGGTTAATTACACTCCCTAGAACAATCACAAAGGAAAAATACTCAAAAATATCTAGTAAAAACAAAAGACAAGGAATTAAACTGGCACACTAGAAAATATCTATTTAACATGAAACAATGCAGTAATTGAGGATTAGTAAAACAAACAAACAAAAAAAGGCACAAGACATGTGGAAAAAATAGCTAAATGGCAGACGTAAACCCTATCTTATCAATTATTACGATAAATGTAAATGGTTTAGGGGTGCCTGGGTGGCTCAGTCGGTTAAGTGTCCAACTTTGGCTCAGGTCATGATCTCACAGTCTGTGAGTTTGGGTCCTGCATCAGGCTCTATGCTGATAGCTCAGAGCCTGGAGCTTGCTTCAGAGTCTGTCTGTCTCTCTCTCTGTCCCCCCCCCCCACTCTCTGTCTCTCTCTCAAAAAATAAATAAACATTTAAAAAATTTTAATGTAAATGGATTAAACTCTCCAATCAATAGGTAGAGATTGACAGAATGGATAAAAATCAAAATCCAACTATATGCTCTCTTCAAGAAACTCATTTAAGAATTTGAAGATATAAATATATTAAAACTGTGGAAAAAAATATATCATGCAAACAGAAACCAAAAGATTGGTAGAGTGGCTAGCTAATAGTATACAAATAGACAAGAAGAAAAAATTGTTTAGAGAGACAAAGTGGGATATTTTACAAGACTAAAATGATCATCAGGGATGGGGAATTAGGGGATGGAGATTAAAGAGTACACTGATCATGATAAAAAATTAAAATAAAATGATAAAAAAAGATTAAAATTATCAATCCAAAAAGAAGATATAACAATTACAAACACCCAGGGTGCCTGGGTGGCAGTCCGTTCAGTTTCCTGGTTCTGGGTTTTGGCTCAGGTCATCGTCTCACAGTTTGTGAGTTTGAGCCCCACATCAGGCTCTGTGCTGACAGTGTGGAGCCTGCTTGGGATTTTTTCTGTCTCTCCCCTGCTTGTGTTCTATTTCTCTCTCAAAATAAATAAATAAACTTAAAAAAATTTACAAACACATATGTACCTAACAACACAGACCCAAAATACTTGAAGCCAATACAGGCAGAATTGAAGAGGAAAATAGACAATTCAACAATAGTAGCTAGATATTTTAACACACCACCATCAATAAGGGATAGAACAATTAGAACAGCAAACAGAAGACTTGTACAACACTATTCATCAACTAGACATGACAAATATCTAAACAATATTCCACCAGTAAAAGGAGAATACAAATTCTCAGCTGCACATCAAACATACTTCAGGATAGAAGCTATGTTAGGCCATAAAACAAGTCTTGATAAATTTAAGAGTTTTCACATCATACAAAATATGTTTTCAGATCACAAGGGAATGAATTTAGAAATCAATCAATAACAAAAGGAGATCTGGAAAATTCACAAAAATGTGGAAATTAAGCAACATATTCTTGAACAACCACTGGATCAAAACAGAATCACAAAGCAAATAAGAACATATTTTGAGATGAATGAAAACTAAAACACAATATGCAAAAACTTACAAGATGGAACTAACTCAGTGCTCGGAGGGAAAATTATAGCTGTAAATACATACTTTAAAACAAAAAAATACAGGTGGGGCGCCTGGGTGGCTCAGTCAGTTAACCGTCAACTCTTGGTTTCAGCTCAGGTCATGATCTTGCAGTTTGTGAGTGAGCCTCCACATCAGGCTTTGCACTGGCAGTACAGAGCCTGTTTGGGATTCTCTCTCTCTCTCTCTCTCTCTCTCTCTCTCTCTCTCTCTGTTCTTCCCTGCTCTCTCTCTCTCTCAAAAATAAATACAAACTAATACTTTTTTTTAAAAAAGATCTCAAATTTTAAAAATATTACCTTCTATCTTAAGAAACAACAACAACAAAAATGCAAATTAAACCCAAGGCAACTAGAAGGAAGGCAATCTAAATATTGAAGGGGAAATAAGTAACATAGGTAATAGAAAAACAAAAGGTGAAAATCAATGAAACCAAAAGTTGGTTTTTGAATAGATAAACAAAGTTGTCAAACCTTTAGCTTAGACTGACCACTTAAAAAAAAGAGAAGTCTGAAATTCCTGAAATTGGAATGAAAGAAGGGCCATTGCTAGCAATCTAAATAGAAACAAGATGTATTAGAAAGAAATACTATGAACAATTATATGCTGGCAAATTAGATAACTTAGATGAAATGGACAAATCCCTAGAAACACACAAACTACTGAAGCTGATTTAAGAAGAAATAGAAAATCTGTATAGACTCATAACAAGTAAAAAGATTGAAGTAATAATAAAAAATTTTCTCACAAAGAAAAACTTCAGACCAGATGGCATCAATGGTGAATTCTACCAAATGTTTAAAAAAATTTAACACCTATCTTTCTCAAACTCCTCCAAAAAAATAGAAAGGAAGGAAAACTTCCTAACACATGTTATGAGATAGGTATTACCCTGATACTTATAAACCCAGACATAAAACAGCAACAACAACAACAACAAACCAAAACTAAAGATCAATATCCCTTTATAAATATAAAAGCAAAACACTCAGCAAAATACGAGTAATATGAATCTAGCAACATATAAAAAGAATTATACACTATGACCAAATGGGATTTATCCCATGAATGTAAGATTGTTTTAAACATTCAACAAACTTGAAATAGAAGGGAACCCCTTCAACCTGATAAAGGTCATGTATGAAAGATTCACAGCTTACATCATAATCAATGGTGAAAGATTGGCAGGTGTTCCCTGGGAATCAGGAACAGCACAAGGATGTTCACTCTCACTACTTTTATTGAACACTGTGCCAAAAGCATTTACCAGAGCAATTAGTCAAGAAAAAGAAATAAAAGTCATCCAAATTTTAAAAAGGAAAAAAATAAAACTATCTCTATTCACAGATAGCATGATCTTATACATAGAAAATCCTAAATAACAAAAACAACTTCTAGAGCTAATAAATGAATTCAGCAATGTTGCAAGATATAAGACCAAGATACAAAAATCATTTGTATTTATATACACTAGAAATGAATGATCTGAAAAGGAAATAAAAAACACAATTATACAGGATCAAGAAGAATAAAACACCTAGGAATAAATCTAACCAAGTAGGTATACCACTTGTACACTAAAATCTACCAAAAAATTGTTGAAAGACACCAAAATGACCTAAATAAATGGGAAAACATCATGGGCTTATGGATTAGAATACAAAATATTGTTAACATGACGATAACACTTAAAGCTATCTACAGATTTAATGCAATCCCTATCAAAATACAACTACCTTTTTTCAGAAATGAACAAGATTATTTTATTTTATTTTATTTTTTATTTTTTTTTTCAACGTTTATCTATTTTCGGGACAGAGAGAGACAGAGCATGAACGGGGGAGGGGCAGAGAGAGAGGGAGACACAGAATCGGAAGCAGGCTCCAGGCTCTGAGCCATCAGCCCAGAGCCCGACGCGGGGCCCGAACCCACGGACCGCGAGATCGCGACCTGGCTGAAGTCGGACACTCAACCGACTGCGCCACCCAGGCGCCCCTAGATTATTTTAAAATTTATATGAAACTTCAAGGGACCCTGAATAACCAAAATAAGCTTGAAAAAGAACAAAGTTGGAGGACTTAGACTTCTCAATTTCAAAATTTACTACAAACTACAGTAATCAAAATAGTATGGTATTGGCAGAAGGATAGACCTATGATCAATGAAATAGAGAGTTATATAGAAACTCATACACTCTAAATTCAATTGATTCTCTCTTTTTAAAACCTTTTTAATGTTTAGTTTTGAGAGAGAGAGAGACAGAGAGAGAGAGAGCAGGGGAGGGGCAGAGAGAGAGGGGGACACTGAATTTGAAAGCCTCCTTCAGATTCTGTCAGCACAGATCCCAATGCGGGGCCTGAACTCATGAACCACGAGATTATGACCTGAGCTGAAGTTGGACGCTTAACCAACTGAGCAACCCAGGCACCCCTCAATTGATTTTCGAAGAGGTGCCAAGATCATGCAATGTGGAAAGAACAGTCTCTTAAACAAATGAAGCTGGGACAAGTGGATATCGCATGCAAAAGAAGGAATGTGGACACTTACTTCATGCCATATGCAAAAATTAACTCAAAATGAATCAAGGACCTAAATGCGAGAACTAAAATTATAAGCCTCTTAGAAGAAAATACAGAGGTAACATCTGCATGACTTTGAATTTGGCAACAAATTCTTACTAGATGTGACAAAAACACAAACAAAAAAGAAAAAGTACATAAATTCAATTTTAACAAAATTGAAACTTTTGGGCATCAAGGAAGTGAAAAGACAGCCCGTAGAATGAGAGAAAATATTTGCAAATTATATATCTGATAATATTTTATTATAAATATTATATAAAGAACCCATGCTGGGTCATAGGGTAGGTCTATTTTTAATTTTCTGAGGAACCTCCACACTGTTTTCCAGAGTGGCTGCACCAATTTGCATCCCCACCAACAGTGCAAGAGGGTTCCCGTTTCTCCACATCCTCGCCAGCATCTATAGTCTCCTGATTTGTTCATTTTGGCCACTCTGACTGGCGTGAGGTGGTATCTGAGTGTGGTTTTGATTTGTATTTCCCTAATGAGGAGCGACGTTGAGCATCTTTTCATGGGCCTGTTGGCCATCCGGATGTCTTCTTTAGAGAAGTGTCTATTCATGTTTTCTGCCCATTTCTTCACTGGATTATTTGTTTTTCGGGTGTGGAGTTTGTGAGCTCTTTATAGATTTTGGATACTAGCCCTTTGTCCAATATGTCATTTGCAAATATGTTTTCCCATTCCGTTGGTTGCCTTTTAGTTTTGTTGGTTGTTTCCTTTGCTGTGCAGAAGCTTTTTATCTTCATGAGGTCCCAATGGTTCATTTTTGCTTTTAATTCCCTTGCCTTTGGGGATGTGTCAAGTAAGAAATTGCTGTGGCTGAGGTCAGAGAGGTCTTTTCCTCCTTTCTCCTCTAGGGTTTTGATGGTTTCCTGTCTCACATTCAGGTCCTTTATCCATTTTGAGTTTATTTTTGTGAATGGTGTGAGAAAGTGGTCTGGTTTCAACCTTCTGCATGTTGCTGTCCAGTTCTCCCAGCACCATTTGTTAAAGAGGCTGTCTTTTTTCCATTGGATGTTCTTTCCTGCTTTGTCAAAGATGAGTTGGCCATACGTTTGTGGGTCTAGTTCTGGGGTTTCTATTCTATTCCATTGGTCTCTGTGTCTGTTTTTGTGCCAATACCATGCTGTCTTGATGATGACAGCTTTGTAGTAGAGGCTAAAGTCTGGGATTGTGATGCCTCCTGCATCTAGTTGGTTTCATGACCTCAGGCAAAGTACACTCTCTCTGAGCCCTTTTTGTCTATTATGCAAAATTCGGGATTTTGACTAAATTAGTGACTTTTATACCTTCACAATAATTTTTTTTCAAAGAATAGAATGTATTTTTTTGCATTAAACTGTATTGTGTAAAACAGAGAGAAGTAGAACTGTCTAACTAAAGGAGAGATGGAGACTACGGCTGTGACTTCCTTGTCCCTCAATCCTGCAGTGTCCCCAACCAAATCTTAGATTTCTATGGGCCATATTTGAATGCTAACAGTTAATGAGAAAATCCTTCTAATTAAAAATTCTTTAAAAATGTTAAAAAAAAAAGAACCCATGCAACTTAACAAACAAGACAAACAACTCAATTTTAGAATGGGCAAAGGAACTGAATAGACATTTATCCAAACAAAATATACAAATGGCCTACAAGTGCATGAAAAGATGCTTAACTTCATTAGTCACTAGGGAAATGCTAATCAAAACCATAACAAAATACAACCTCACACCCGTTAGGATGACTATAATTTAAAACAACAACAACAATGGAAAATAACAGGTGTTAGCAAGGATGTGGAGAAATTGGAACCCTCATACACTGCAGATGAGAATGTGAAATGAAACAGCCATTGTGGAAAACGTCTTGGCAGTTCCTCAAAAAGCCAAACATAGAATTACCATATGACCCAGCAATTCCACTCCTAGAGAAATAAAAACATACGTCCACACAAAAACTTGTACATGAATGTTCATAGCAGCATTATTCAAAATAGCAAAAAAATCCCAAGTAAATAATCTAATTTCCCATCAACCGATGAATGGATAGACAAAATGGGATATATCTGTTCAATGGAATATTATTCAGTTGTAAGAAGGAATAGAAAAATGAAATATTGACATATGCTAGAACACGGATAAATCTTGAAAACACAAAAGGCTACATACTGTATGATTCCATTTATATGCAATGTTCAGAATAGGCAAATCCACAGACACAGAAAGCAGATTCGTAGTTACCAGGAACTAGATGAACCGAAATTGCTTAATGAGTACAGGGCTTCTCTTTGGTGAGATAAAAATATTCTGGGATTCGGGGCGCCTGGGTGGCGCAGTCGGTTAGGCGTCCGACTTCAGCCAGGTCACGATCTTGCGGTCCGTGAGTTCGAGCCCCGCGTCGGGCTCTGGGCTGATGGCTCGGAGCCTGGAGCCTGTTTCCGATTCTGTGTCTCCCTCTCTCTCTGCCCCTCCCCCGTTCATGCTCTGTCTCTCTCTGTCCCCAAAATAAATAAACGTTGAAAAAAAATTTAAAAAAAAATTCTGGGATTAGATATTGAGGACGGTTGCATAATACTATGAATGTACTAAGAAGCCATTGAATTGTACACTTGAAATGGTTACAATGGTGTATGATATGTGATGTGCACTTTACCTCAGTGTGAAAAGGATATGTGGTATTGGCATAAAGCTAGGTATATAGATAATTGAGACACATTATAAATTGAGATAGAATTGCAAATCCAGCAATACATCCACGGTCAATTGATTCTCTACAAAGGTGACAAGCTCAATAAATGGGGGTGAAATAGTCTTACCTAAAATTAGATGGCTAAGGTGGATTAAGGATTGAGGTAACTGGCACGAAGAAATAGAAAAAAAGTTGCTCAGAATGTGGTCTTTGGACAACAGAGTGTAGAATCAGTTGAGGAGTTTACTAAAATGACAATTTCTGGGCTCCATTTAGTGAATCAAGTTTTCAGGTGTTAGACCCAGGAATCTGCACTTTAACTGGCTCTCTAGTTAATTTGAATGTATACTGAAGTCTAAGAGCAACTGATATAGAGGATGGCATCATAGTTTTAGAGTCAAAAGAACCTGGGTTCAAATCCTGGCTCTGCCAATTAGTTTTACCTCTGTTCTTAGGTGTCACTGCCAGCTTCCTCTCTTCACCCATGTTTTTTTTTTTTTTTAACATTCATTTATTTTTGAGAAAGAGAGAGACAGAGAGAGACAGAGTGCAAGCTGGGAAGGGGCAGAGAGAGAGGGAGACACAGAATCTGAAGCAGGCTCCAGGCTCTAAGCTGTCAGCACAGAACCTGACACAGGGCTCAAACTCACAAACCATGAGATCATGACCTGAGCTGAAGCTGGATGCTTAACCGACTGAACCACCCAGGCGCCCCCACCCATGTGTTTCTGTCTCACTGGCTTAGCTCTTACCATGAGAAGCCTGAGTTGGTTACTTTGTGTTTTATAGTAACAGCAATGTAAGTGAACAAGCCCAGATGCAAAATATTAATATAAAACCTAAGCCCTTCCTTCCAGCCCTGTCCCATCTCTCTTTTCTTAGCATCTCCAACAATGCCCTGCACCCCAGGTCTGGTGCCCCCATATCTCCTTTTCACTGCAATACGAGTGGTCTCATCTTACTGTTGGAGATGGGAGACATGAAAACAGAGAAAGTTTCACAAAAGGGGTTTTAGTCTGAACTGGACCTTGAAGAACAGGACAGAATTTCCATATGCAGAAATGGGAAAAGAAAGAATTTTCCAGAAGGAAGCAAGGCTATTAATGTAAATGTAAAGAGGGAGGTTGCTATGTGGTTTGTCACTGGGACCAACCAAGGGATTAGGATTGGGTTACTTTGTCATTGGTTTACGGGTTTCTCTCCAATTTGTAGTTTGTATTCACTCTTCTGACCTGTCAAGGGGCTTGCCTTCGCTTACTTTGTCATTGATTGACCCTCAGCTTTCTGCCCTTGTAGCAACCTCAACTCCTGTGTACAAACACCAAATGCAAGCCTGTGATCCTTCCTGACATTTCCAGCCTAGCTGTCCCTTTCTAGTGCCAATATTTCCTTGAACACTAGTGCTAATGCCTCTCCATAAATCCTCATAGTCACAGGACAGGACAATTCTATTAGGGTAAAGGACGTGAAATCAGGGTAAGTTTTACAGAGGAGGTTGTGTTTATGCAAAGTGTTGAGGGATGGGGGCAGAATTTCCCCAAGAATGGAAGGCAAAGCCATCTCAAAAAGAGGCTAAAATATGAATTTATTTATTCAAAAATATTTATTGAGGGGCACCTGGGTGGCTCAGTCAGTTAAGCATCCAACTTGTGATTTCAGTTCAGGTCAAGATCTTGCAGTTCATGACTTCAAGCCCCACCCACATTGGGCACTGACAGTGCGGAGCCTGCTGGGGATTCTCTCTCTCCTTCTCTCTCTGCCCCTACCTCACTCTTCCTCTCTCTTTCAAAATGAATAAACTTTAAAAAAAAGCCAAATCTTTTTAAAAAATATATTTATTGAGCCCTTCATCTTTTCCCACCAACCAATAATGGCAATACAATTTTTAGAGCACCTACTATGTTCTGGGCTCCTAGACACTTGTTCACTCACTCAAATTTCCACTTGACAAGACTTGTGCTACCTCTCCATGTAGCTAGTGTATGGAAGTGTGCTCCAAGGACTACCTGCATGACTCACCTGAGTGATATCTTATATACCACCTTCTGTATCTTTGTTCCAAATCCTCCATAATTCTTATCTTCAAAGCTGCATGCTTAGTAAGCAACTATGTTCAGAGAATCTCTCTCCTCATTCTCTTCTGCAACCTACTGCCATCCTCAACTTCCTAGTTCCTACTCACCATCAGGTCTATTTTTTATTGTGGTCAAATACACACACACACACACACATATTATATACATTTCTGTATATATATTATATATATACATTTATGTGTATATATATGCATTTGTGTATATATATATGAAATATATGTGTGTATATATATATATACACATATATAATTATTTATATAGTCTTTTTAAGTGTACAACCCAGTGACATCAATTATATTCACATTTTTGTACAATGATTACTACAATCTACTTTTTAAAAATCTTTTTTTAAAGATTTTATTTTTAATTAATCCCTATACCCAATAACCCAATATGGGACTTGAACCCAAGATCAAGAGTTTCATGCTCTACTGACTGAGCAGCTAGGTACCCCACTACAATCTACTTTGAAAATATTTTCATCACCCCAAACAGAAACTCTGTACCCATTAAACAATAACCCCTCTTCTCTCCCTCCTCCTTAGTCCCTGGTAACCTATAATCTACTTTCTGTCTCTGGGACTTTGCCTATTCTAGATATTTCATATATCCAGATGGAATTAAACCATACTTGTCCTTCTGAGTCTGGCTTCTTTCACTCAGCACGATGTCTTCAAGTTTCATCCATGTTATAGGATGCATCTGATCTCCACTCTGCATGAAAGGATTTCATTCCTTTTATTGGCTGAGTAATATTCCATTGCATGTATATACCACAGTTTGTTCATCTATCCATTGATGAACATTTGGATTGTTTCCAGATTTTTGTTTCTGTGCACAATGCTGTTATGAACATTTGCATACAAGTATTTGAGTCTCTGCTTTCAATTCTTTGGGGCATATAACTATGAGTAAGATTGCTGGGTCATATGGTAATTCTACGCTGAACTGTTGGAGGAACTGCCAGACTGTTTTCTACAACAGCTGCACCATTTTACATTCTCACCAATGACGTGAGGGTTCCAATTTCTCCACATCCCTGCCAACACATACCACAAACCATAAATAGCATCTATATTGAAAATATGCTTTTACATAGTTAGTTGGCTTTCTTCACCCTGGTTTATTTGAAACTAAAGGTTGTATCCTTAATTGTATACACTTTAACTATGAAATCTAAGGCGAAGAAACTGAAATAGATTTCAAGTCACAGTGACAACTGAGCAGAAAATCTTTGAAAGAATTGGAGATGATTGAGTAAAGAGAGATTGGTGTCCTTTGACACCTTTTCATCGACTGAATTCAAATTTATTCCAGTGACAGCATCTGTAGCCATGAGAGAAAGGTTAACATTTCATAGATCACTTAACAACTCTGCCCATAGCCATTGAAGTGAAGAGGTCAGCAGACTGGGAAGAAATGACACAATGCCACTCACATTCTGAGTGGTTCCTTTTAGTTGATTATTTTAGAACTTTTCAGGTTATACAGTTTGGCTATTTCCCCCTATTTTGGAAGTACTCAAGCAATTTCAGGATTTAAATGTTCTTCCATCTGTAAAAGTTTTAATCACTTAGCCCTGCATTTTCAATCTTCTTGAATCAATTGAAGCCTCACAAAGTGTTCCTTTTAGCTAAGGTTGGAAAGAGAACAGCAGAGCTGAGCCAACCTTATTTTTTGGTATCAGGTGAAGATCAGAGTCAGTGAGGTAAGTTGGGCTGCCACCAAGACTTTTACCTACGTTGCAATGTCTTAAAGTGTAGCCTGGGGACCACTGGCCTTAGAAACACCTGGGGGTGTTTTAAAATAACTTACTCAGAACTAGGGTGACAAATCATCTAGGTTTTCCCCAGACTGAGGGGTTTCCTCAGACACAGGATTTTCAGTACTAAAACTGGGAAAGTCTTGGGGTGCCTGGGTGGCTCAGTCAGTTAAGCATCTGACTTTGGCTCAGGTCATGATTTCATGGTCCGTGAATTCGAGCCCCGCATCGGGCTCTGTGCTGACAGCTCAGAGCCTGGAGCCTGCTTCAGATTCTTTGTCTCACCCTCTCTCTCTTCCCTGACCCCATTCTTTCTCTCTCTCTCTTTCTCAAATAAACATTAAACAACTGTATAAAACTGGAAAGTCTCCAACAAACTAGGATGGGTGGTTGCCCTCATCCCAGACCTACTGAATCAGAATCATTGCTTTCTTAGAACTACTGAAGTTTGAGATCCACTGAAGTAGCCAAAGTCACCTCTTCACTTCCCCCTGAGGACCACCTCTAGGCTGCAGCTGCTTCACTCTGTAACTACCTTTGCTAACCACTTTAACTGTTACCTACCTCCATTAATTACATGTAGGTAGCCCCATTACTGCAGTTGGAGGGCAGTGCTTTTAGGGCAATGTAATGGCTAAGCAAGTATCACTGTTGTTTGTATCTGTGTGCTAGGTGAAATAGGGAGGAGGTTGTAGAAGTTCATTTCTTCACTTATTCATTCCATGAACATTTACTGAGCACATTTTTAATATATATATTGAGCTGTAAGTTGCTTAGAGAAAAAAAGAAACTAAGGTGTGAATATAAGCATGCATGTAGGGACATATGTCTGGCATGCATCAGCACGTAGATGAAGAAATACCTATTTTCCAAGAGCTGTAACTATTTGGGAATATTCATTAATTCAGCAAATATTTATTGATGGCCTTTTATGTCAGCACAGTGCTAGACAACAGTGAGCAAGATCTGTAGGTCCCTGTTCTCATGGAGCTTACATTCTAGGGCAAAGAGACAGATAAACACACAAATATATAATGACAGGTGTTTTGATAAGTGCTATATGATGTGATTGAGATGGAATGTCTACTTTTGATTGGTTGGCAAGGTAATGACTCCCTGAGCAGGTGATGTTGGAGCCAAGACCTAAATGATAAAAAGCCAGTCATTTGCAGACCTGGAGGAGAAATGTTCTAAGCAGAGGAAATAGCTACTGCAGGAGCCTGGAGGCAGGAAGGAGCTTGACCTGTTAGAGAAATACAGAGAAAGCTGGTGTGACAGGAGTGTCATGAATAACACGGAGAGTCATGTGAGAGGAAGTTGGAGAGGCAGGCAAGGTTTAGATAGAGTCCTGCCACCTTGTGGGCCTGGGTCAGGGACCTGGATTTCATTCTTGTTCTGAGTACTTGTTCAGAGAAGATATTGGAAGGTCTTTTTAAAAAAATATTTCTTTTTTTAAATGTGTATTTATTTTTGAGAGAGAGAGAGAGAGAAAGAGCATGAGTTGGGGAGGGGGAGAGAGAGAGAGAGAGAGAGAGAGAGAGAGAGAGAGAGAGACAGAATCTGAAGCAGGCTCCAGGCTCTGAGCTGTCAGCACAGAGCCCAACATAGGGCTCAGACCCCGGACCAGTGAGATCATGACCTGAGCTGAAGTTGGATGCTTAACTGACTGAGCCATCCAGGTGCCCCCAAAATTTATTTCTTTAAATTCAAGTTAGTTAACATACATTGCAGTATTGGCCTCAGGAGTAGAATCCAGTGATTCATCACTTACATATAATACCCTGTGCTCATCCCAACAAGTGCCCTCCTTAATGCCTGTCACCCATTTAGCCCATTCCCACCATTTTCCCTTCAGCAACCCTCAGTTGTTCTCTTTAAGAGTCTCTTATGATTTTGCTCCCTGTTTTTATCTTATTGGAAGGTCTTAAGCAGAGGAGGGAGGCGATCAGATTTATACTTTTAAAGCTCTTTCTGATACTTTTGGAGAATAGACCATAATAGAGTGAGAGCAGAAGCAGAGAAACCAGTTAGGAGACTATGGCTAGTAGACAACATGAGAGATGGTGGTGGCTTGGAGTAAGGTGATGGAAAGCAGAAACAAGGACAATTTTGTATGTATTTTGGAGTTAGGGCCAACAGGTTTCAGTGATGGTCTGAATGTAGGGTATAAAAGGAAAGAGAAAACTCAGGGGAATTCCAGGTTTCTTGATTTGGGTGAGTGGTGGGATCATTTACTAAAATGGGGAAGACTCAAGAAAAGGCTGGTCATGTATCAAGAGTTCGGTTTTATACACATAAAGGTTGAGATGTCTAATAAAATTCCAAACTGAAGTGCCAAATAGATATACATGGGCCCTGTCAGAGTCAGGGATATAAGTTAATTTTGGAGTTAAGAGCACATAGATAACATTTAAAGCCCTGGGACTGGATAACATTATCTAGGGAATCAAAAAGAATAAGAGGTTCCTGGACTTAGCCCTGGAACCTCCAACATTTAGAGGGCAAGCAGAGGACAAGGAACCAGCAAAAGAGTCTGAGGGGCTGGTCAGGTATAAGATAAACCAGGAAACTATAGTGTTGAGGAAGCTGAGAGGAAAAAAGAGTAGGGATTTCAAGGGGAGAGAGAATACTATTGTTTCCATTGTACAGATAAGGAAACTCAGTCAAGGGAGTATAAGTAGCTTGTCCAAGGTTGCACAGTTAATAATGGAACCGCAGAGAGTCAAACCCAAGCAATCTGACTTCAGAGTCTGTGCTCCTAACCACTACACCAGTGGCTCTCAAACTGTAGTGTTTATCAGAATCTTGTGGAGGCCTTGTTAACACCACAGATTGTTGGGTGGGTCCCACCTCCAGAGTTTCTGATTCAGAAGTTCTGGGATGGGACCCAAGCATGGGCATCTCTAACAAACTCCCAGGTGATGCTGATACTGCCAGCCCCAAGACCACCTTTGATAACCACTGCCTTACTGTATATTACCTTTCGTGTGGAGAGAAAGGCTTGTGATAATGTTGGTATTGTTTTTTTCCTCCAATTGCTTAGGTTGTAGGGGAAGAATTATCCCACCACCCTTTCTAGAATTATCTGAGTTAAACAACCATGTTTCTGACTAATGCAGAGGAGACCAGTTGAGCTCCAGGGCTTGAGGAATGCGGTGGGACCAGAAAAAAGGATAAGGCTACCAGCTACTTGATGTTTACCCCACAGCTATGATGGCCTAGATGGGACATTGCTAAACCCAGCTAAGGGCTGAGAAGGCAAGGAGAGACTGTAGGACAGTCTAGGCTTAGGGTTTTAACAAGGGTGGGACTGAGCCTTCTTATATCCCTGGTCAGTAGCCACATTTTTCCACTATGCGGCCCACAGGCATCTGTTTCAGCTTTATAAAGGTGCTAGGTAGCAAAGGCATACAAGACACTGGGAAGCAAAAGACTGGAAAAATGGATGCTGGCCTTGGATACATGAAAAAGCCCGTGGGTGCAAGGTTGGCATGCTGTGAGGTAGAAGGGCAGAAAGAGCAAGCATTTACTGTATGCCAGGCATTTGACATTACATTATCTTATTGCATCCTCACAACATGAGGTAGAGATTATTATTATTATCCTCATTTTACAAATGAGGAAATAGACTCAGTAGACTAAGGTCACAGCTAGTAAGTGGCAAGCCCTTGATTCAAATCTAAGCCTGTCTAATTCCAAAGCCTTTGTTCTTAACCACCACACTCTAAAATGACTAAAATATAAGAGTTTTCTAGACTGCGTGACTATAAATAAGATGCAGGAGAGTGGCATGGCTTAAGGAAGGCCTGGCCTGGAGGACCAAGTGAGGCTGCCAGATCAGACTGAGATACACTGACAGTGCAAATGCTCTGGGCCAGTGTCTTCCATACTGTTGTTGTTTTTAAGTCACCAGATTTACAAAAGGACAAATAGTTCACTAATGAGAATACTATATTTGAGAAGAAGTGTGTGAGATGACACAGGAGAGGATGACCAAGAAATGTGCTTGGGGCACCTCGGTGGCTCAGTCAGTTGAGCATCTGACTCTTGATTGATCTCATGGTTGTGAGATAGAGCCCCGAGTCAGCTCCACTCTGGGTGTGGAACCTGCTTGAGATTCTCTTTCCTTCTCCATGTGTCCCTTCCCCACTTTGTGCACATGTGCACACACACACTCTCTCTCTCTCTAAAATAAATAAATAAATAAAAATAAAAATAAAAGAAATGCTGTGCATGAGGCACACAACACACAGTAGCAAATTGGGGCCAATTCAAAAAGTATAGGCATTTAGGGGTGCCTGGGTGGCTCAGTGGGTTAAGCGTCCTGCTCTTGGTTTCAGCTCAGGTCATGATCTCACGGTTCATGGGTTCAAGTCTGGTGTTGGGTTCTGTGCTGGCACCACAGAGCTTGCTTGGGATTCTCTCTCTCTCAAAAACAAATAAACTTTTTTTTTAAAACAAATAAACTTTAAAAAATTTACAAAAGGAAAGGCATTTAAGTGAAGACACTCATGGAGAAAAAGGATGAGACATCTGGCAGAAGCAAATAGATTAAAGGCATTTATCACACTCAGGGACTCTAGGGTCAAGGATCTTCTTTTATTCTTTCCTTTTTTTTTAGCTTTTTTCTGGTTTCTTTTTAATTGGAATATTTATTCATAATTGTATATTCATATGCAGTTGTAAGGAATAATACAGGCGGAGTCCTTGTATACTTTGCCCAGTTTCTCCAAAAGGCAACGTCTTGCAAAACTGTGGTATAATATCACAACCAGAATGAGGACATTGATATAATACACCAATCTTATTCAGATTTCCCCAATATTGCTCGTAATCATTGTGTCTGAGTGTGTGTGTGTGTGTGTGTGTGTGAAGTTCTATGCAATTTTATTACCTGTAGGTTCATGTATCTATCAACACGATCAAGACACTGAACAGCTCCAACACCACAAAGACCCCTCATGTGGCTGTTTCTGGCCAAGTTTACTTCCACCTTCCACCATATCCCCCATCCCTGAGCCCTGGCAACCACTAGCCTGCTCTCTATCTCTGTAAATTGTCAAGAGTGTCATATAAGTGAAATCATACAATGTACAACTTTTTGTGATTGGCTTTTTTCCCCAGAGATTTATTCAAGTCACTCTGTGTATCAATAGCTTGTTCCTTTTTATTGACTGGTAGTATTCCATGTTATGAATGTGCCATGGTTTAACTGTTCATCTGTTGAAGGACCTCTGAGTTTCCAATTTTTGGCTAGTATGAAAAAAAGCTGCTATGAACATTTGTGCACGGGTTTGTGTGTCAATATAAATTGTCATTTCTCTGGGATAAATGCCTAGAAGTGCAATTGCCGGGCAGTTTGTTAGTGGCGTGTTTAGTTTTTTTAAGAAACTGCCAAAATGTTTTCCAAACTGGCTGTACCATGTTATATGCCCACCAGCAATATATGAATGATCGAGTTTCTTTGCAACCTCACCAGCATTTGGTGATGTCACTGTTTTTCATGTTAGTCATTTTGATGGGTAGGTAGGAATATCACTCTTTCATTTTTAAAAGAGGCAAACTAGAGAGGAGAAACTCAAAATTCCTTTGAGATAAGATCTCTTATTGTTTCAGTTTAACCATCCTGACTGGTTTTGCCTGGAAAGACATTTTGAACTTTTGCAATAAAAGATCTCCATTTATCTGGGAGTCGGTTGCCCTAAACCACAGACTAATTGCTTATCTTCTCCTAGGCCCAAGTAAAAGCTGAGAGAGCTATAGGAGATTTGTCTGAAGTAATCAGAAGAGTTGAGCAAAGAAGGGATATAGGGAGAGAATTTCCTGGACAGTATTTGCAAATAATAACTTCTCCATTTTGTTCTATATTCCCCTTTGACAGAAGCAGTAGTCTGGTTTAAGTGTCTGAGAAGAGAACTGAGTTGTAAAGGTGGTATGAGGAGAGCTGATTCTGCATATCTATTCCCAACTCTGTGTTCAGTGACCTTAGCTTGGTTGGTGGCTTAGCAGCTTGATGGCTTGAAATATGCCATAGTTGGAGTACTTATACCACAGAAAATGGCCAACACTATAAATCAGAGCACTTTTTATTCAGGGATTGGTTGATAACCATTTGTTAGCACAATGCTGTACATTTCTTTCCAAAACATGTTCTCTACCATTAAGAGGCAGTAGATGAGGAAATATCAATGGACCCCCTACACCTGCTATGTCTGTTAGCTCATATAATTCTCATGACTTTATGAGGTAGCTATTATTTTGTTCATGTTGGAGATGAGGAAACTGAGATTCAAGACATGAAGTATTTTATCTATGTTGCATGTCAGGTAACTGGCAGAGCCCTAATTCGGTTTGGGGTCTAAGCTCAATGAAAACAAGGTCTTTCCACTATACCATCCTGGCTCATTAGAGGTGAAGAGATACTACATGCCAGAGATAAGTGATGAGGCAAAACTTTAAGAAAATGATTTCCTCGGGGCTCTTGAGTGCCTCAGTTGGTGAAGTGTCCGACTTCAGCTCAGGTCATGACCTCGTGGTCCGTGGGGTTGAGCCCCGCATCAGGCTCTGTGCTGACAGCTCAGAGCCTGGAACCTGCTTCTGATTCTGTGTCTCCCTCTCTCTCTGCCCCTCCCCCACTCATGCTCTGTCTCTGTCTCTCTCTAAAAAATGAATAAACATTAAACATTTTTTTAATTAAATAAAAATAAATAAATAAATGATTTCCTTGACTTTAATGAAAAAGGAAAGAAAGTTAATTAAATGAAAAAACAAGCCTGTTTTTGGCATTGTGTAGCACTTTGGCTCATCTAAAGGCATTCTTATAGCTTTGGTCCTTATCATCTCTGCCTAGGGCCTGATAATTTGCTATCAGAGAAACATTACTACATCGTATGCAGGTACCTGACAGATCTCCAGCAGGCTTGCGGGATGTTTCTCATTCGCATTTCTTTACTAAAGTGTGAATTACAACCCTCTGCTCATTGAATGATGTAAATGAAATCACTTGTTTATACTATTACCTACTACCAATGTAACACTGTGCTAAAACTTGAGGGCCATAGAAGAGTTTTAAGGTGAGGTTTCTGTTCTCAAGGAGCTTATGTGTCAGGTGGAAAGAATAGACATTTACACATGAGGTATATTGGGGTACCTGGATGGCTCACTCAGTTAAGCATCGACTTTGGCTCAGGTCATGATCTTGTGGTTCCTGAGTTCAAGCCCCACCTTGGGCTCTGTGCTGACAGCTCAGAGCTTGGAGCCTGCTTCTGATTCTGTGTCTCCCTCTGTCTCTGCCCCTCCCCTATTCTCACTCTGTCTCTCTCTCAAAAATAAACATTAAAATAATTATACATAAGGTGTATTTATATTCTTCTCTAAATTGTATTTACATATGTATAGTCCAGCTGTAGTGGACACAGTAACTATGGCTTTTGTCTTCTGAGTATTCTTTCTACTTCCCCTCCAGTTCCCCCTGGAGAACCTTTCCCTCTTCCCATGTGGCACTAGTAAAGCTGGCCATCACAGAGCTCTGGCCTCCCCCAACCACAGGTGTGACTGGGCCATTTAGGGTCCTCCTCGGGACTTGTCTATTGAAACCAAAATAAAAGAGACTCTTTTTCCTGCTTGGGGTTGCTTACCTAGGACATTATGAGTCTGAGACTTGAATGTTCTTTCCACATGGTAAGTGAGATGGCCTCCTACAGGCCTGAACATAACCTGTAGATTTCCCAGTTAAGTGAGCCAGTACAATAACCCCTATCTTTCGTGTGTGAGTGCTTGTGTGTGGAATTAAGTTGAGTTGAGTTTTCATTATTTCTAACCAAGGGTCCCATCTCCTCTGTGACTGCTCCAGCTAATTAGTCTTTTCATTCTATGTTTATTTTTGACAGCGAGAGGGACAGAGAACAAGTGGGGGAGGGGAAGAGAGAGAGGGAGACACAGAATCTGAAGCAGGCTCCAGGCTCTGAGCTGTCAGCACAGAGCCCCAAGTGGGGCTTGAACCCACGAACAGTGAGATCATGACCTGAGCTGAAGTCGGATGCTTGACGGACTGAGCTACCCAGGCGCCCCCAATTTTTATGATATTTAACAAACTATACCAGTGCCATGTTCAATAGAAAGACAATGGGAGCAACATAGATATAATTTTAATTTTTCTAGTTAGCTACATCTTAAAGGTGAAGAGAAGTGGGAGAAATAAATTTAATAACATTTTTTATTTAACCCAATATATGAAAAATATTATCATTTTAACATATAATCAATATAAACATGCTTCATGAGATAGTTTACATTCTTTTCTTTTTTTAAGTCGTTGAAATCTGATGTGTATTTTCACATTTATAGCACATCTCAATTCTGACTACTGACATTTCAGTTCCTCAGTATGGCTAGTGCCTATGGTATTGGACAACACGGATTTATATTATACATATTGGCACCAAATCATACATCATCATGTATCGCTACTTGAATGTTTCATGTGTAAATGTCTATTCTTTCCACCTGACATATAAGCTCCTTGAGAACAGAAACCTCACCTAATTTAAACTCTTCTATGGCCCTTAAGTTTTAGCACAGTGTTACATTAGTAGTAGGTAATAGTATAAACAAGTGATTTCATTTACATCATTCAATGAGCAGAGGGTTGTAATTCACACCTTAGTAAAGAAATGCGAATGAGAAACATCCCGCAAGCCTGCTGGAGATCTGTCAGGTACCTGCATACGATGTAGTAATGTTTCTCTGATAGCAAACTATCAGGCCCTAGGCAGAGATGATAAGGACCAAAGCGATAAGAATGCCTTATGATTCTCAAATGAAAAGTGCTAAATTCAAAGTGTAAAATGAGTATCCTTTCCCAGTGCCATTTCATCTTATAGATGAGAGTATTAAAGTGCAAGATGAGTGATTTCTACCTCTGGTAACATGCAACTAGCAAATTATTAGCATCTGAGCACAGACAGAGGCCATTTCTTTTGCCCTTGTATAACCATTACTTTTTCAAAAAGTCAGTGGAAAGTGGGGGGTGGGGGGGTGGTGAAAGGGTGAAAAGGAGGTGGGAGAGATACAGAAATCAGCTTACAAGCTTTTTCTCCAAGTACACATTCCATATCCTCTAACACACACACACACACACACACACACACACACACACACATCCTTTCCACTGATATATCAGTGTCTTATCAGAGTCCAAAAGGAGTCCAAGAAGTCTAGGTCTCCTAAATCCTACTGGACCTCCCCCAAAACATAAATGCTCAGCTTCACATAGCCCCTCAGATCACTTAGTCATACATTTTTTTTCACTAACTTTTTTGTTATATATTATATGCCAGGCACTGTGGGAGTTGTAAAGACCAAATACACAATCTCTTCTCTCATAGAGTTCAATCTACTGTGAGTATGGTGGGCAGTGGGGGTGGCAACGATCACAGGAAAGATTGTTGGGGAGACTGGGTGGTTCAGTCGGTTAATCATCCGACTTCGGTTCAGGTCATGATCTCACAGCTTGTGATTTCGAGCCCTGCATCAAGCTCTGTGCTGATGGCTCAGAGCCTGGAGCCTGCTTTGGATTCTGTGTCTCTCTCTCTCACTCATGTTGTTTCTCTTTCTCTCTCAAAAATAAACATTAAAAAAACCCAAATACCTTCATTAAAACAAAAAGAAAAAAAGAAAAGACTGTTAACTATAATGCCACATGAGAAACACTACAGAAATGGTATATACAACATGGTATTGTGGAATGCTATGCAGCAGTTGTAAGAATGAAGCATATTCATGAAAAGATATCCAGGCATAGTGTTTCAGGCAGTGGTTCTCAAAGTGTGGTCCCCGGACCCACAGTTTCAGCTCACCTGAGAACTTCTTAGAAATGCAAATTCTTGGGCCTCTGATTCAGACCAACTGAATCAGAAACACTGGAGGTGGGAACCTCCAGGTATTTCTGATGCATGCTAACATTTGAGAATCACTGGTTTAGAAGGAAAAAAATTGCAAAATGAAATATACAGTGTGATACTATTTATATTTTTAAAAACACTACACTTCTTAATGTGTGTATACATATGTATACATACATATATATATGTATACACACATATACATATATATGTCCATATACATATGTATGTGTACGTATGTATACACACATGCACACACACAAACATATATATGTGCATAGAAGTCTGGAAGGAGACATACCAAACTGTAATAATAGGGTTTACGTCTAAAGAGGGGATTAGGATTGCAGGGCAAGGAGGTGGGTAAGTGGGTCTTTATCTTTTTTTCCATCATTTGAATCCTTTAAAATAAGAATGTATTCATATATTAACTGAGTAATTAAAAATAAATAAATAATATTTTGAGTTTTTTCAGGCACTCTGGAAATACAAAAGAGAGAACCAGGGGTGCCTGGGTGGCTCAGTTGGTTGAGCATCTCACTTCATCTCAGGTCATGATCTCATGGTTCCTGAGTTTGAGCCTCTCATCAGGCTCAGTGCTGACAGCTCAAAGTCTGGAGCCTGTTTGGGATTCTGTGTCTCCCTTGCTCTTTGCCTCTCCCCCCACTCACACTCTGTCTCTCTTTCTCTCAAAAATAAATAAACATTAAAAAAAAGAGAGAACTGTTAAATCTTCCCAGAGGAGGTAGCCTTTGAATCATGCTTTGGAGCTGGCCCAGTCCTTGCTCCCCATCTAACCTTGTGGCTCTCCCATGTCCAGGACCTAGCTCAGATTTTTGTATTCTTGTCCTTCCAGATGAAGAGGTATCTCCAGAGAAGCTACAATCTTGAGTTCTGAAATAGTAGAGTGGACCACCCACACTCCCCCTAAACTTCAAGTCTCAGAAAAAGTACTAAGCTAAAATCCTGAGTTGAAGATTGAACTGGAAAGAAAATGTAGCTGTCATTCCAATACAAAGAAACTGCCCTCCACCCTGTGTTTTAACAGTGATGTTGCTCTAAGCAGCATATTAGGGTGGATGAAAAGCATAAAGCAAAGATCTTTATTGATTCACCCTGGGCCAGGCTCATTCAAATTCAAAATGGAAAAGCCCTAGAGAGCCATCCATGTCCTTGTCTTCCAGTGTCCAGTGACAAACCATTTTGGGGAAAAAGCCATGCCCTTTAGAAGGCCAAGTTTTGCATCCTATTGACCTACTCTCTTTCACGGTCTGTTTTGGATCTTTTTAGCTGATGAGACTGGTGGGAGGTGACGTAGGCAAAACAACAATGGTAAGATCCACCCAGAGCCCCTAGCATGAACATGGCCTTTTCAAGTTATAAAGATAAATAAGTATCTAAGCAGCATTCTGGGGAGTTTGTTTCCAGTAAAGTGAATCTGAGGAGAAAAAAAGTAGTCACATTAACCTCTGACTCAGCTTTCCAGGCAAAAGCTTTCATAACTAAAGGCCAATAATATGATGGCAGGAAGAAGCTCTGGAGAATGAGCCAGGTTGCCCTATATAATCAAGAGGGGTAAGGAAACCAACAGCCTGGGGAGGAGCCCCTATCATTTATGATCCCTTTCTGACAGCCTGGATACTAGAAGGATGGCCTGATGCATTCCAACAGTTGATAGGCTGGGGAGAATGGGCAAGTGCAAAATATCTGTTACTTCTGGAAAGGTCTGAGATGGAAAATCAACACAATGTGCTGGGAAATTTGCTTTGAACCTTGGGTTGTTTGGGATCAAAGAGTTTCTAGGGCCTTTGATACAGCAGGAGGTAACTCTGGATTAATAGAGAGTAGTAGGACTTGGAGATAGAAGGGTTCCCCTTGAAAGAGAGTCTCTTTGATTTGGATCAAGAAGTTTGCTCCATTTGGAGCTTTGTATAAGACCCTTGCCTTCTTTGAACCATGTCAGAGCTTGTAGCTGAACTCAGAAAATTAATTATCACTCAAATTATTTGCCCTGACATAGAGATGCTGGAAGAATTCCATCTAGTTTTTAAGATAGAGATTGTGGTCACACTACAGATATTTCAAAAAGTGTTTATGCTGTTTTGATCACATTACATCTTTATACATTTTATGCTCATTAACATAGATTTGTAATTATTGCTTTATATAGCTGTCTTTTAAATTTTATAGGAACAAAAGAGGGGTTACTAGCCTACTTTGAAAAAGAAATAAAAATAAAAATAAGATAATAAGGTGGAAAAGCACATTATCATCTCAGTTAATATGGAACAAGTATTTGATAAAATCCAGTATCGTAAAATTATTTAAAAAATCCAACAAATAAATAAGAGGAAACATCTTCAGCCTGATAAAGAGCATCTATTAAAAACCCAAAGGTAACATTATAATTGTGAAAGAATGAAAGCTTTCACCCTAAGATCGAGAACAACACAAAAATGTGTTCTCTCACCACTGCTATTCAACATTATACTGAAGGTTACAACCAGGGCAATTAGGCAAGAAGAAGAAATAAAATTAGAAAGAATAGATAAAACTATCTCTATTTGAAGATGACATGATCTTATATATAGAAACCCCTAAAGACTCCATATACAAAGAAACTATTAGAGCTAGTAAAATGATTCAACAAAGTTGCAGAATACAAGAACAGGATACAAAATCAGTTGTATGTCTATGCACTAGAAATAAACAATCTGAAAAGCAAATTAAGAAAACAATTTCACTTATAAAACCATTTAAAAGAATAAGATACTTAGGAATAAATCTAACCAAAGAGGTGCATGATTTGTAAACTTAAAACTAATAAAATATTGTTGAAAAACATTTGAAGATTTAGATAAATGGAAAGACATATCATGGTCATGGATTGGAAGATTTAATAGTAAGATGGCAATACCGCCCAAACTGATCTACAGAGTCAATGCAATCCTTATAAAAATTCCAACTTCCTTTTTGCAGAAAGGGATGTACTGATCCTAAAGTTCATGTTGAATTTCAAGGGACTCTGAATAGCCAAAACAATCTCGAAAAAGAAGTCCAAAGTTGGCAGACTTTTACTGATTTCAAAACTTACTACAAAGCTACAGTAATCAAAACAGTGTAGTACTGGCATAAAAGGATGGACATACAATGAATGGACTTTAACTGAGAGTTCAGAAATAAACCCATACATCTATGGTCAATTGATTTTTGACACTACAAGGGTAGCAAGATCATAAAATGGTGAAAGAATCCTTTCAACAAATGTCATTGGGACAATTGGGTATCTATATGAAAAAGAATGAAGTTGGACCCTTACCTCATACCATATGTATTAGGGTTCTCCAGAGAAACAGAATAGGTAGATATGTATCTATCTATCATCTATCTATCTATCTATCTATCTATCTATCTATCATCTATCTATCTACCTATTTGTTCTGTTTCTCTGGAGAAATACAGATATAGATCCATATCTATCTATCTATCTATCTATCTATCTATCTATCTATCATCTATCTATCAAAGGAGAGAGATGAGAAGACAGGTAAGCTGGGAACTCAGGAGAATGTAGTTCCATTACAAATCTGAAGGCCTGAAAACCAGGAGAACCAATGGTATTGTTCTAGTCCAAAGGCCAGCAGGCTTGAGACCCAGGAAGAGTTAATGTTTCCGTTTGTCTCCAAAAGTAGGAAAAAGCCAATGTCACAGTTTGAAGGCAGGAAGAATTCTTGCTTACTCAGGGAAGAGTTAGCTTTTTTGTTCTATTCAGATCCATCCACATGAGGGAAGGCAATCTGCTCTACTCAGCTTATCAATTTAAATATTAAACTCATATAAAAACACCCTCACAGAAACACCCAGAATAATGTTTGACCAAATACCCAGGCTCCCTGTGGCCCAGTCAAGCTGACACATAAAACTAGCTGTCACACCACATAAAAAAAAACCTCAAAATGGATCAAAGACCTAAATGTAAGAGCCAAAACTATAGAATTATTAGAAAAAAAAGTAGATGTAAATCTTTGTGATCTTGGATTTGGCAATGGCAATATGACACCAAAAGCAATAAAAGAAAAAAACAGTAAATGGGACTTCATCAAAATTAAAAACTTTGAGCATTAAAAGACATTATCAAGAGGGGCGCCTGGGTGGATCAGTCAGTTGAGTGCCCAACTGCCGCTCAGGGCATGATCTCATGGTTCATGAGTTTGAGCCCCATATCAGGTTTGCTGTGTAGAGCCCACTTCAGCTCCTCTGAACCCCTCTTTCTCTCTCTGCCCCCTTCCCTGCTCATGCTCTCTCTCTCAAAACCGAATAAACATTTATTTTTTTTAAAAAAAGACATTATCAAGAAAGTTAAAAAACAAAGCAGAGGATGCAAAAAAAATATTCTCAAATTATATATCTGAAAACGGTCTAGCATCCAGAATATATAAAAGAACACTTATAACCCAACTCCAAAAAGACAAACAATCCAATTAAAAAGTGGGCAAACCAGTCAGAGTAGCCAAAATGAACAAATCAGGAGACTATAGATGCTGGAGAGGATGTGGAGAAACGGGAACCCTCTTGCACTGTTGGTGGGAATGCAAATTGGTGCAGCCACTCTGGAAAACAGTGTGGAGGTTCCTCAAAAAATTAAAAAAATAGGGGCGCCTGGGTGGCGCAGTCGGTTAAGCGTCCGACTTCAGCCAGGTCACGATCTCGCAGTCTGTGAGTTCGAGCCCCGCGTCGGGCTCTGGGCTGATGGCTCAGAGCCTGGAGCCTGTTTCCGATTCTGTGTCTCCCTCTCTCTCTGCCCCTCCCCCGTTCATGCTCTGTCTCTCTCTGTCCCAAAAATAAATAAACGTTGAAAAAAAAAAGTTTAAAAAATTAAAAATAGACCTACCCTATGACCCAGCAGTAGCACTGCTAGGAATTTACCCAAGGGATACAGGAGTACTGATGCATAGGGGCACTTGTACCCCAATGTTTATAGCAGCACTCTCAACAATAGCCAAATTATGGAAAGAGCCTAAATGTCCATCAACTGATGAATGGATAAAAAAATTGTGGTTTATATACACAATGGAGTACTACGTGGCAATGAGAAAGAATGAAATATGGCCCTTTGTAGCAACATGGATGGAACTGGAGAGTGTTATGCTAAGTGAAATAAGCCATACAGAGAAAGACAGATACCGTATGGTTTCACTCTTATGTGGATCCTCAGAAACTTAACAGAAACCCATGGGGGAGGGGAAGGAAAAAAAAAAAGTTCGAGTGGGAGAGAGCCAAAGCATAAGAGACTGTTAAAAACTGAGAACAAACTGAGGGTTGATGGGGGGTGGGAGGGAGGGGGGGGTGGGTGATGGGTATTGAGGAGGGCACCTTTTGGGATGAGCACTGGGTGTTGTATGGAAACCAATTTGACAATAAAGTTCATATATTGAAAAAAAAAGTGGGCAAAGGATTTGAGTAGACATTTCTCCAAAGAAGATATATTAATGGCCAGTAAGTACATGACATCATTAGTCATCAGGGAAATGCAAATCAAAACCATAATGAGAGACCATTTTGTACCCATTAGTATGGCTATAAGTTAAAAAAAACAACAACAACAGAAAATAACAAGTGCTGGTGAAGAAGTGGAGAAATTGGAAGCCTCATACATTGCTGGTGGGAATGTAAAATGGTGCAGCCACTGTAGAAAACAGCTGGAGCTTCTCAAAAAGTTAAACATAGAATTTATATGACCCAGAAATTCCATTGCCATACCCAAGGGAAATGAAAACATACATCCACGCAAAAACTTGTCCATGAAGGCTCATAGAAGTATTATTTTATTAGCCAAAATGAAATTTCCATTAACTGATGAGGGGATAGAAAAAATGTCCATACAATGGAATATCATGTAGGCACAAAAAGAAATGAAGTAGTGACATATGCTACATCTATGAACCTTGAAACTATTATGCTAAATGAAAGAAGCCAAACATAAAAGGTCACATATTGTATGATTTCACTTATATGAAATGTCCAGAATAAGCAAATCCACAGAGACTGAAAGCACGTTGGTGGTTGCCAGGGACTGGGGGAAGGGAGAAAAGGGAAGCTTAATGCTATGGGTTTCTTTTTGGGAGTGATCAGAATGTTCTGGAATTAGTGGCAAAGGTTGTGCATCATTGTTGGTGTATTCAAGGCCACTGAATCGCACACTTTAATAAGGTTAAAATGGAGAATTTTATGTTGTGTGAATTTTACCTCAATAAAAAAATGGAAAGATTCAGATAATCCTTCCAGTCTTACAGTCAAGTAGTGGACTTTCTGGAGGATCTTACAAAATACAGAGAGGATGGATCATCAGTCCCAAGGTATGTAGATAATCTGGAAGAGATGCTGGCATTCTACAGTACACAGGCTAAAGCTGGCCAGTGGCCTGTTTCATAACCATGAGCTAAGAATGGTTTTTAAATTTAAAGGCCCTTTAAAAGCAAGAATAACAAAGAAGAATATGTGACAGAAACTTTTGTGGGCCATAAAATTTAAAATAGTTACTATACAGCTCTTTACCAGAAAAAGATTATTGACCCTGATCTATGGTGATGATAAACAATGCCTCACATTCATAAAGTGCCTTTCAAGTTTATAAGGCATATGAATTTTCTCTCTGATGACTTTCAAAACAACTTTATGAGGTAGATGAACTGTTCCTTTTCTTTTTAGAGGGGCATACTGAGGCTTGGAGAGGTTAAGCTACTCATATCCCGGCTATGTCACTTGATAGAACTCACTCAGATGGTCTGAATGTAATTTCGTGTTCTATCCCTACAGCCCACTGCCTCCCTGAACACACTTTGGTTTTTTGTTTCTTGGGGTTTTTTTTGGGGGGAGGTCTGTTACATGCTTGTTTATTCATTTGTTTGTTTAATTTTTTAAGTGTTTATTTTGAGAGAGAGAGAGAATCAGAGTGCAAATGGGGAAGGAGGAGGGGCAGAGAGAGAGAGAGAGGGAGACACAGCCTCCGAAGCAGGCTCCAGGCTCCAAGCTGTCAGCATAGAGCCCCACACGGGGCTCGAACCCACTAACCAACCATGAGATCATGACCTGAGCCAAAGTCGGATGCTCAACCAACCCAGTGCCCCTCCCCTGAACACTTTGGAAAAACAACTAAAGGCTCTGTGAAAACACAATACAATTTAGACTTGACGGATCATCCCAAAGTTGAGAAAAAGGCCAAGAGAGCTTTGGGTAACTATTTCTGGGATCTCTCTCAGCTTTATATCTCCTCTGGCAATGGTCATATATTCTTCTAAATGAAATGCCACCCATATTGAATGGATCAGGAACTCTCAAGCCAAAATCCTTCAAGTGTCATAGAGTTGGACAGTTTGCTATATTTCAAACACATCAGGTCAAACGATATGATAAAAATTGACTCCTGTGTGATATGTCCCTTTATGGGAGCCATGACATTCACTCCTTCCCCTGATGTCCTGCATCTAACCTGCAGCTTCAGCTCTATTCTAGACAGCATATCATGCAGTTGCCATCCAGCCTTGCCACCAATTTACCAGGTATCAGATTTCCTGAGCCTGAAGGAGCACTGCAATATGTGGACAAGAAAGGGCGGGTTGCAACTGATAGGGATATTTCTCAGTATATCCTTGGCCCCCAAGTGGCCAACCAGCAGCTTCAAAGATGGGCCTCCTCACTTCTAGGTCACTGTTTCCTCCCTGTACCCTCCATCCCACATGTGCCTGGCTTAGTGCAATTCTGCACACTGCTCATTTAGGATCTGTAATCTTCTCCAATTTTGGATGATGGTCTCACATGGAGGGGGAACGAGCAGGGCACACACTGTTGATTCAGGTGCTCAAGGGCTATGAAGTAAATCGCTGCCCTTACTGGAGTCACTGTAATAGAATTGTGGGGGATTTATAATTATATCCCTCCATAAAAGTCAGTTAATTAATCAGCCCTTCCCACACACTTCCATTACATTCCTCTCACTGGGTAGGCCATTTTACTCACAGCATGTAGCTCCTTTATTCAATTCTCTTTCTGCCCTCTTCTTGGGGCTCCTTTTCACTAAGGGGCCAGTATAACCTCTCCCCAGGAAGAGGGTTTTTTTTTTGTTTTTGTTTTTGTTTTTTTTTTAATTTCAGGCCCTTTCCTTCTTTGGGGCTCCCATCTAGGCGCCAGAATACTGGTTAGTATCCTTGTCTTTTGAATTTCACCTACATGACCATACTCCCTTGATTTTTTAGAAACAACTTCAATTCTCCTACCTGACATTTTGATTGCATCTGTGGCCTAGACGCTACCTAAATTTTTGTGTACCCATTAGAGGAAAGATTTTTAAAGACTTTTTTCTTAAGTGTATTTATTTATTTTTAGAGAGACCAGATAGTGTGAGTTGGGGAGGGGAAGAAAGACAGGGAGAGACAGAGAATCCCAAGCAGGCTCCACGCTGCCAGCACAGAGCTCAATGCAGTGCTCGATTCCACGAAACTTCTAGATCATGACCTGAGCCAAAACCAAGAGTCCCATGCTTAACGGACTGAGCCACCCAGGCGCACCTAGAGGAGAGATTTTTGAACCCTGTCCTCACTTCCACTGCTGGCCTCTGATCTTGCTTGTAACAGCGGGATTCTAAACATCCTTTGGGGAACAAACAATATTAATAGTCCCCTTCTTCTCTCGAGGCAGTCCCAATGCCTCCTATTTTTTGTTTTCTTTCTCATGCAAAATCTTTGTCTATCAGCATCACTAGGACATCTGGCAGTCTATTACCTTAGATTCCTGGGAGTTTACAGCATCCATCTGGACCTCCTGCTCATTGTCTTCTAAATCTCCCTTCTCTCTCTGGGCTCAACTGTCCATATGTACACTTTCTAAGATATGAGTCCTGGTTCTGCCTTTCTTTTCCAATGCTCCTGCCTCTTCATGGGTAAGGAGTGGGGATTAACATAGCCCCACAGCTCCACCCTCTCAAAACTCTTCCCTAGTTGGTGATGTTTTTCTGTCCTGCTCAAGCTTCAGCAGAAAACAGTCTTCTTGATTCACTCTAAGCAAAAACCCTAACTTCTGAGAGAGTCCTTCCATAGGCCTCCACTTCTTTATCTCCCCTAAGATTTATTTAAGGGAAATTGCACATACAGAACACAGGGCACACAGGTTATGTTACGGTGGAATCGTAATTATACCTCCAAACCCTATAGCTGGCAGAGAGGAGCTGAGGAGGAGGTCAAGCTGCCGTGTGGTTTCTCTGCAGTAATTTATCAGAAGGGTAAAGTAGATGTTTTGGAGATACCTTCTTGCTTAACTCTTTTCTCTTCCGACCCCTTACCCTTAGTTAGGGATTTTGGTGGGGTTTTCAGTACAGATTATTGACCACTAGAAGTGAGCTGAAAGCTACTTAATGCCTTAATGTTGAAATAGGCCAGTGGACCAAAGAATCTTCTCCCCAGCCTATTCTAGGCCATTCTGCAGACTACTCTTCTTCCCTCATCATCTTTTAAGTATCCAGCTGGAGTGGATTCTGAATTCTTTTGTTTTAAGTTCTCTCTTTAAAGGTTTCCATGACCTGCCCAACTATCTGTAAAATTTCTGGAGGATATACTGGAGCCTTAAGTTGGTTTCCAAGTCCCTCATGTATCATACAGTGTATCATTAGATTGAGTGCTGCCTAAATGGCAGAATTCAGTGATAGCTTTCAGTTTTGCATTGCTGATGGGATTCATGGTTTCTATGTATAATTATCTTGCAGCAGGCTAGTGATCTTTTAAAAATGTAAATCGAAACAAACCACTCTCTTACTGAAAACCCTCCAGTGGCTTTCCATTGTACTTTATTATTGTTATTTTTTTAATGTTTCTTTATTTTTGAGAGAGAGAGAGAGAGAGAGAGAGAGAACGAGTGGGAGAGGGGCAGAGAGATAGAGGGAGGCACAGAATCGGAAGCAGGCTCTGGGCTCTGTGCTGCAGGGCTCAAACTCACTAACCGTGAAATCATGACCTAAGCCAAAGTCGGACTCTTAACCCACTGAGCCACCCAGGCACCCCTCCCGTGTACTTTAAATAAAATCCTTACATCTTTCTGGCTTACAGAATTCTACGTGACCTGGGCTTTGCCCACCTTTCTGACCTCATCTTGTACTATGCCTCCAGCACTCACAAATCCTTCAGCCCCACAGAACTTCTTTCTGCTTTTATAACCACAAAGCCATTTCTATCTCAGGGACTTTACACTTGCCATTTCTTCTGCCTGATACACACTTACCCAGATCCTCCAATAGCTGGTTCCTTCTCATTATTCAGATATCACATGAAATATCACTCTCTCAAAAAGGCTTTCCCTGCCCAGCCAGTCCAACAAACAAACAAACATTTTCTCTAGATCATTTACTTCCATGTCACCCTGTTGTATTTTCTTCACAACAGTTGCTGCAATCTGGAAATTATTTTAGTTATCTATGTGCTTATCATCTGTCTCCCACAGTAGAATGCAAGTTCCACAAAATAGAGGCCTTGTGTGTTTTGCTCATTGCTGTATCTCCAGTGCTGGGTACAAAATATTTGTTAATGAATGAATACATGGCATATAAGTTCATAGCTCTCTGTCACCTTTGCTAAATGACCCATGATGATTTTCTGTCATACGTCTTTCAAGACTAAAGTTTTCAAAATATAATAGTTCCTGGATGCTTGGCTATTAGACTCTGGGTAATTCATTTATTCCAGTATTACTGATGGTGGGACATTATGCTAAGCTCTGGGAATATAAAAATAAATAAGACTATAGCCTCTGCCCTCAGGGATCTCGTAGTCTAGTGAAGGGAATGGACACATAAATAATTGCAGGACAGGGGGTATATGCTACGATAGAAGTTTGAATTAGGTGTTGTGGCAACACTAAGAAAGAGTTCATATCTTTGGTGCTGGAGTAGGAATGGAGGTGGTTCAAGAAAGTAGCCTTAGAGGATGTGATATATGAGCTGGATCTTGGAGAATGAAGGCGTTCATTGGGAAATGAGGACAAGAAGTACATTCTAGCATGTGTTTAATATGGGAAATAGAATGTGCGTTGACAATTCTGGAGATGGCAAGTTGAAGACTGTTACTGGAACACAGGGTGATTGTATAAGATGAGGCTGGAAAAGAAGCGAGAAATCTGTTGAGCTGAAATTAGTAATCATCTCAACAGGAGTGGGGAGCAGCTATAGGATGCTCCCCATATACACTCTACTCCTTCCCACAAAAAGTAAATAATGGTGACATCTGAGAGTTAAACTAGTAAAATTCACATGCAAAGGGGTATAATTAGACATCTGGAAATCAATCAGGAAATTATCTGTAAATGTGTGACTGGAAATGTTGGAAACTCTCAAAACTCTGCTCAAGGTGATCTGGGACAAATCTTAAGGAAGCAGAACTGGAATGCAATTGTAATTTTGTAAGTAGAAACCAAATTAATTGTATTATACACTGCTTGGAGTGAATAGAAAGTGGTTGGCCAGCTAGAAGCAAAGAAATGACCATAACAAGCCAGTTCCATCCAAAAGAATGCTCTTGGCCAAGTGAACCCAGCATTATGGGTTCATTGGCAAGGCTGGCCCTATAGTTGATGAAAGTGCTTCCAGTTGCCTAATATGAGAGTCCCATTCTTTTGATCAGCTAACTCCCCTTCTTGTGATTTTATGCTCACCAAGCAATCTTTCGATAATTTATTTGGCTTGCCACACAACTTGAACACAGGGAAAGAATACACTGATCTGCCTACTCAAGCATTTTGGCCTGTTAACAATTGTATTTTTCATTGTCAATTAATAAATTGGCATCCTAATTATATATTATATATATTATATAATATATATAACATATATAATATATATAAGTATTATATATTATATATATATTATATATATATAATATATGTTTTTAATTTAATATATATAGTATATATAAGTATATATAAGTATATATACATAACATATATATAACATATAAGTATATATACACATATATTATATATAAATTATATATATAGTATATATGTAAATATATACATATATTATATATAAATATATATGTAAATATATATACAAATTATATATATAAATATATAAGTATATATATATATATGTGCCAATATATATATGGAGGACAGACAGATATAGATATAAATACAAATGTTTTTTAAAAGTCTCTCTATATAAAAAAGGCATGTGAGCTTGATTCAGTTGACTTTACCTTCTGGGATTCACTCAATCCAGACTCTGGTCTTTAGCCTTGCAACTCTGAAAGTTACTTTTGCCTCTACACTGAGAATCCAGCCACCTCCTGCAAGGTTTTTGAAGGGAGCCACTGGCGTTCCCTGGGTAACAGGCCCACTGCATTGCTGTGTCCTGCACTCCAAAGTTTACTAAGAGAATAGTGTTCATTTTTCTGTGTTTGTTCTCAAATATGCCATCTGTATTGAGGAGTTCAATGTGAGGGAATGAACATTGCTGTACAAAGGTGTGAGAACAGAAACTATTCTTGTGTTGTTTTTTTCTTTCTTTCAGTTCTCAAAATCAGACTTTGAGAAAAGGATCCTGGTACCGGTGGTTGATTTGGGAGGTAGGTAGTTTCAGGAAGCACAAAAAGGGAATGGGGAAGGTGAGAGAAAGAAGGGAGAAAAGCTAGGAATGAGTATGTTAATGAGCAAGTTACCCCTTGGGCAGCTGGGACTCAGTTCTGCTGGGGGACTCTCTGAGAAACCATGTAGAACATGTCTCAGAATCTCCCCACTGGAGGACAGGGAGTCTGTGATATTTATGCATGGACTTCTATCCCCACTGGTTGAAGGTTAGCCCCAGTGGTGTAAACTGTCCTGTACAAACAGGTGGCACCTGACTGAGTTAGAGTAAGCTTCCATCTTACCAGAGAAAGCCTCAGGCAGAGAAGAGAGACAATCCACTTGAGGTGGAAGACTGTCAGGATGCTGGAAACTGTAGCTGCGGGTGAAATCAGGTGGGCCAAGGGACTATGGGATGGCAGCAACAGCATCTGATGCATCATTAGGGACAAATACAACAGATCTGGAGACCCCAGTGGGCACAGGAGCAAAGGATATGAACTGGCAAGTTGCACACACAAAAAAGTAAATGGCTAACAATTATATTTTTAAGCATTTGACCTTGGTAGTAATCACTGAACGGTAAATAAAAATGAGATGCTATCTTTTTTGCTTGTCAGATTAGCAAGGCCTTTTTTTTTTAATAAAAAAGAAAAACATGTATTAATGGGGATACACGGTAGGTGGGATTGTAAATTGACCAACACTTTTCTGAGAAGCAGTTTTTCAATATGTATTAAGGGCTTGGGGCACCTGGGTGGCTCAGTCAGTTAAGTGTCTGACTTTGGCTCAGGTCATGATCTCGTGGTTTGTAAGTTCAAGCCCCACGTCTAGTTCTGTGCTGACACCTCAAAGTTTGGAGCCTACTTCAGATTCTGTGTCTCCTGCTCTCTCTACCCCTCCCCTGCTTGCACTGTCTCTGTCTCTCTCACTCTGTTTTAAAAATAAATAAACATTAAAAAAATTTTAAAAAAAGAGGCTTAACAATTTTTGTCTTTCAGCTGAGTAATTCCTGATAAAAGATAAGGACGTTGACCTCTGTGTTATCTATCACACTAAATGTCTAATAATAGGGGAATGGTTGAAATCATTATGTTATAGTCTTATGATAAAAAAAATAGCAAGCCACAAAATCATGTTTTTAAACATTTAGTGACATTGAAAATGCTTGTGATATACTAAATTAAAAAGCATAATCCCAAACCATACAGTGAGAGCCCAACTATTATTTTTCGATTCGGTGATGATATAGATTATAAGACACTGGTTCATTAATAACTTTGGGGAAAATAAACACTATATTTTATTTAAATTTTTTTTAACATTTATTTATTTTTGAGAGAGAGACAGAGTGTGAGTGGCGGAAGGGCAGAGAGATTGAGAGAGGGAGACACAGAATCCAAAACAGGCTCCAGGCTCAGAGTTGTCAGCATAGAGCCTAAGATGGGACTTGAACTCACGAACTGCAAGATCATCACCTGAGCCGAAGTCAGATGCTTAACCAGCTGAGCCACCCAGATGCCCCTAAACATGACCTTTAATATACCTACATTTTAGTCTGCTGAGTAATGTATGTATATCCATACGATTGTATACCACTTTCTTTTTCAAGAACACCGCCAAAAGGAGCGTCTAAGCTTTCTTCACATTCCAGAGTTTAAAGATTCTTCTGAGTTACTTTGGGCCATTGGCAGTGAAGCAGTATATTGTGGTGACATGTGGCTGTTTTTCATAACCCTGGCTTGTAATGATGTGACAAAATCATATTGAAGCATGTAGAAGAATCCTGGGGGTTCATCTGCATTTCCTGTTTGGTTAAACTCATAGTTGCTTTTTTTCTTTTCTTTGGATTTTTTTCCCAATTCAATTACATTAGCTAGAAATCAATCAGCTTTTCTTGAAAGTCACTCAGAAGCTCTTGACAGATAGACGTTCAGTGCCTGAATAATAGTCCCTCACAATGCATGCAACGGTCACACCAACCTTTCCTAGCTTTGAAAATTTTATGATCTATTCCAAGGGATTTGGCAATTTCTACTGCCTTTAATTGCATTGTCTGGCATATGACAGGCAATCTTCTGCAGGCACAATAATTTTTCATTTCTATGATGCATCATAGTGTAATTTTGAGGAGGCATTTTAAGTGACAATTAGGGAGAAAGCCAAATTTAAATTAAAAATTTAACCATGAGCAGTGCTACCAATACAAATACTTCAACCGAAGTGACAATCAGATGAACGGATACCCTGTATGCCCAGCTAAGTCTGCACACACATAAGCAATGACAACAATATCACAGTGAATTCCTCTGCGTGGCCATTTGCAAGTGACTTTTGACATCCATTATGAGATGCATCCTGATTTCAGAAATGAAGAATATGTATTTTAGAATGCAGGAAATAGGGCATGAAATATGTACACATTCTATATACAACCACACATATGCACACAGAAAAAAGACAAAAAGGAAAGGCATGAAAATGCTAACAGAAGCTGTCTCTGGGTGGTAGAACCGTGGGTTGTGTGTTTGCTTATCTTCATTTTTGTTTTATTTTGGGGAGAGACAGAGTGTGAGCAAGGGAGGGGCAGAGGGAGAGAGACACACACACACAGAATCCGAAGCAGGCTCCTGGTTCTGAACTGTCAGCACAGAGCCTGACATGGGGCTCGAACTTACAAACTGTGAGATCATGACCTGAGCCAAAGTCAGACACTTAACCAACTGAGCCACACAGGCACCCTGTAGACTGATTCTTGTATTTTGAAGGCGGCTGCTCCCCTATTGAGAGATAAAAAGTTGGAATAGAGCTGGACAAGTTTGAACAGATACTTGGAGGACCACAGTCATCTTTGGATCTTCCTGGCCCAAGAGAACAAATAAACAAATACTCTCAACTCAAGGAGGACTTAAAAGTGAAGAAACAAATCAGAAACTCTGAGGTTGCATTTGTCATTCCACTCCAATTTCTAATTTGTGACAGAATTTTGACAAGTCACTTACCTCTCATACTTGTTTTCTAACCTATACATGAGGAGAATAACTTCTACCCTTCCTCTTCCTGGCAATGGCAGAAATGCAGTTTAAAACATTGACCAAATAGGGGTGGCCTGGGTGGCTCGGTCTTACTTGAGCATCTTACTTGGGCTCAGGTCATGATCTCATGGTTTGTGAGTTTGAGCTCTGTGTTAGGCTCTGTCCTGACAGCTCAGAGCCTGGAGCCTGCTTTGGATTCTGTGTGTCCCTCTCTCTCTGCCCCTCCCCCACTGGCACTTCGTCTCTCTCTCTCAAAAATAAATAAATATTTTAAAAGATTTAAAAAAAATTGATCAAATACTGTACAGTCTTGTTTGTGTTCCCATAAGCAATACAAATATTGGTCAATAATCCATTTATGAGCCAGTGACTATTTGAGGGTTGATGCTTGAGGACCGTTTTTGTCCTTACAGCCCAGTTATTAGGAGGATCTCACCAGAAAATTTCTCTAGGGTGTGGGGGGGGTGCAGGAAGGGGTGGGAGTTGGGGAGGGTGGAGGTGTGGATATGTCTGGGGGGTGTGACGTGGGGAGTGTGGGTGGGTGGGTGGGAGGGGAGGTGTGTGTGGGTTGTGACTGTGTGTGTGTGAGTGTGTACACACATATGTTATGAGAAACAGGAGTGGGGGAGGGGTGGTGGTGAGCAGAGAGCCACAGGTGGACAGTCTGAACACAGGTCTGTTTCTGGGGCTTGAGGAAAATGCCAGGACTGGTGTAATTTCTGCCATTGGGCCCAGGCAAATGAATTCTATACTGGGAGCACTTGAGGGGCACTACCCAACTTAGAAAATTTAATTTCAGCTAATTAACGTGGCCCCAGTCCCCCACTACCTGCTGATGGGGAGAGGGCCTGGGCAATTTGCTCCATCTTGCATACTCCTGCTAAATCTTACTCCTAGGCCTAACTCCTAAAGCAAAGTGGGGTGACAGTGGGAGGGGAACAGGGCTCTCAATGTGGAGCTCTGACTCCAGTCAGCAGAGCTGGAGTGTGATGTGAGGAGAGGAAGCAGACCTTACAGCACCTCACCCAGTACAGCCCTCAGAAAATACTCGCTGACAGGAAGCAATACCTCAGTTCAGTTGATCTTCTGAACAGCCCAAGATTGACACAGCCTGATTTGGAGGAGTCTGGACTGCTTGGTTTATGTCTAGCACAGTATAAACAGTCAAAAACCAGTAACTGCTATTATTCTAAACACCATCACCATTATCCCCACCACAGAAAGGGCCTGCTAATCAATCCCCTATCCAGGCAGGGATTCCACCGTCACCCCACCCCCAATCCTCACTGTCCTACCCTGGGACCTTAAGCCACTCCTTTGAGGCGAAGCAGTGAAGACCCTCTTAAGATGCAGGTACTGTCTGGGAGATGATTCGCCTCAAACCTTTCTCATCCGTCAATAACTTGGCACTGCGAGGGCACCCGGCAGCTGGGCTGGGGATCCAGAGAACTGTGTGACTCAAGAAGGAGGGGTTCAGAAATGAGGTTGCTGGGACTCTGACAAGGCCAGCTTGTAATGTAGGTAAGCAGTGCACAGGAGGGAACTAAACCAAGACCCAAAACCTCACCCCAGGCTGGCTCCCTGCGCAGGTCTGGAGGGATCAGGAGCAAGGGAAAGAGGGAAGCAGTGTAAGCCAGGAGGAACCTCAGATCTCAGCTTCAAAGCCCAGATGACCCCAGGTTTTGAGAGGGAGAGTTGATCCAGACTGGTAGAGGGAGTATGGCCTTCCCTTTCCTGGGTTTGTGAGTGCCATGAAGTGTGTGGATGACTAGATGGGGAGGGAGGCTTTTGCTCACCAACAGCAAGCTGGGTGCTGCTTTGGACCAGCCAGCAGGATACAATAATTGATTGCCTTCTTGCTGCAAAATCAAAATGGCTTTTGATGTTCAGCCATTCATTGCTGTAACTGGAATAATAACACAATTCATTTTAGCTGCAGCCCTGCAAATGGATGGCTTTAATAATGGCTAATTTGGGATGATGAATGTGCCATTTGGGGGTGACATTAGTGCTGAATAAGGAGAAGGGCGTGCAAGAGACAGAGGAAGGGATGAGCTGTATAAGACTAGCCATGTTTGCTAACTACCATGTCTGCGAGCCCTTCAATTGCACTCCTCAGTATGATTTAGCAAGCATCCATTCCCTATGTAACACTGGCCTGAGTGGTAGGGGAGATTCTGAGAAGGTAGATGATTAGGGTGACCATATGTCCAGGTCCTCCTGGGACAGTCCTGGTTTATACTGGGATCAGGTACAACTATTAACAGCACCCCCAGTCTCAAAAGTGTTTTGGTTTGGAAGATAAATTACATTGTCATTCTGTGTGCTTTTTATAAGCATACAGCTTTTCTGGGAAGATAAGACTTATTTATGCACATGGCACAATTATAGCATATCAGGAGACAGTATGTAACCAATAGATGAATCAAATAAGCACGTGCACCAAATCAACGCTTACAAGTTTGAAACTGATGGTGGCTGTAAATTTCAACACATTGAAGAAGAAAGACTTTTACATGCATGGGGATGATAAACCTCAATATCGTACTCACTTGATCTTCACGGCAACCTTAATGGGACCCCCACCCGGTAGATGAAGAACTAGATGCCCAGAGAAAGGAATTGATTGCTCAAGGTCTCGGAGATAGTAATTAATGGAGGCATGATTGGAATTCAAGAAAGTTTTAACTTAAAAGCCAACTATGTTTTCCCTTCAGAACAAACAAAACAGACATTGGTGCTGGTTGGAAAGACCAAGGAAGCCCAAGAAAGAAGTGTACTGTTACCAATCCACAGGTAAAAGGGAATACAGTAAAAAAAAAAAGTGGAAGATATAAGGCTGAGAAGAGAGAGTAAAGAAATTTAATTGAGGTGGGATTAATCAAGGATGATTTGCAAAGGAGGTGAGTTTTGCACTAGGATTGAAATTATTGATGAATATGAATTAACAGAGATCAAAGAAGGCTTTCATATGTGTGGGGATGATAAACTCCAAAATCAGGGTGTTATTTATTGGGAGGGGGGTAGTGGATGGGAATGGGGGAAACAGGAGATGCCAACTATATTTATACGGTTTAAAAATTTTTTTAGTGTTTATTTTTGAGAGAGAGAGAGCACGAGTTGGGTGAGGGGCAGAGACAGAGGGAGTCACGGAATCTGAAGCAGGCTCTAGGTTTGAGCTGTCAGCACAGAGCCCGACACGGGGCTCCAACTCGTGAACCACGAGATCATGACCTGAGCCGAAGTCTGACAACCAACTGAGCCATCCAGGTGCCCCTGTAAGGTTTTATTTCTTAAACACAGTGGTGAATAAGTGGGTGTTCATGATACTATTCTATATATTTTGCATATCTGAATATTTCATGATAAAATATTTTAATGAGAGAGATTGGTCTTTCTAGATGAAGGACGTGTATTAAACAGGACGCAGAAGCAGAGATAACAAATATCCATTCTGGTGATATTTTAACTAGAACTCTTATATCTGGAATGAGCATTCATAGCAGAGTGACCCACTGCCATTTCTTGCTCTCAGCAACACACAACATTTTAAAAGCCCTATTTGGCCCTCACTTTTGACTCAAGATTTGGAATTTCTAACAATGTCCATTTACTGCTTTCTTCTAAGGTATGTGGTCTATGTCTCTCGTTTGCTTTGGGCACTGGGGATGCTGCACTAAGTGTTGGTGTGCTTACTACTTGGGGGATTTGGTGTTTAAACAAAAGCTTTACTCCTCCCAAGGTTTTGGCCCCCTGATTGGCATCTGGGGTCAGAGACTGCCTCTCAGCCCCTCTCCCGCTCCCCAAGATACAGGGACGATCCTGAGGGGCCAAGGGAGCTGCTGGAAGTTTAGGGTTTGGCCTCCTCCGGGCCTTGCTGCCATTGCACAGCAATAAACAAAAGCAGCAAATGAATCCATACAAATCCCATCACCGTGGCTCCACGGAGCAGTAAAAAGGCCATAACACAAGGTTCCACATACTTCACCACCAAACAGGCCTGCAGCAGCAGCTGGTATCTTGCAAGGGAAGATTCCAGTGACCAGATCCTGTCAGTGGGCAGAGTATGGGTGGCAGTTGTGAAACCCTGGGTCTTGCTTCAAAACAAAGATCAGGGAAGCGCTTGAGCGGGGTGTGGTGGGGCCCTCTGAAAATCCCCAGCCTGCCTGTCTCCGTCTTGGGGCAGAGCTTTAGACGCCAAGGCCAGCCTCACCCTGATCCAGGGCCTTGGGTCTAAAGCCCTGAGCCATCTTTTTGATCTGAGCCATCTTTTTGATCTTTTTTATTTGTGCCTAGTCCAGGCCGGGTTCTCCCAGCCGTTGTTCCAGGCAAAGGAAGGAGCCCTGGGAGAACAGAGGGGCACCTTGCATTTGCTCCTGGCTGATTCGCCTGGAACAAGTAGCTCCATTTGTGTGACACACACATGTACTTGTTACCACGCATGGTGCTCCTGGGGAAGGAGGCGTTTCTCCTAGCATCTTTTGACTCAGTCTCTAAGGTCACTTGTCCCAACTTCCCAGATGGATGTGCAGAGAGGGAGCCTAAGAGGAATCAGTATGGGAGGTCAGCAAGATGGAGTGAAGGGTCGAGAGTCAGAAGGCACGGGCTCCTGTCCTGACTCTACTGAAGTGGCCTGTGACCTTGGGGAAGTGTCACCTAGGGAAACAGTGTGACACAGAGCTTTGCGGGCAGGAGGTTTCTTGGGGAGCATTCTCAGGATCAACACCTACAGGGAATGAAGAAAACAGGACTGACAGAGGAGGAGGCGGAACTGCAATGTGGCCACACCAAAGGCCTCAGCTGATCCCACAGGGAGCTCTGGAGCCAGCGTGGCTCCTCAGACATGTCCTAAACTGTGGTAAACGGGTTGGCGCTTCATGCTCCTGCACTGACCAGTGACCTGGGATGGGTATGTGACTTTGGGCATGGCGGGTCTTCTCAGACAAGGGCCACTGCTGGCGAGGCCTTCAGCTGTGCACTGATGACCACCGACACTCCCTACAGCTGGGGAAATGGGACTTTGACACTAAAGGGTCGGGGTGGAGCTGGGAAGTGCTCCCACGGCTTCCCGTCAGCCAGTCAGGGAGTCATTTCCCCTCTCCGGGGCCCCACTTTTCTCATCTGTCAGATGTGTGCTGAGGATGAGTTCTAGGACCCCTTCCAGCTCCAGGGCTCTCTGATTCCACCAGCTCACCCCTCTGCTCTTACCACCACCTCCCACTCTCTTAAGCTACACCCTGTTTAATGTCCCAACCCTTCTTAAATGTTTGTAGGGATTCCTCATCCACTATGGCAAAGTACAAATTCCTTAGGTGACGTCAAGACCCTCCGCGATCTAGCCCCAACCGGTTCCCTCTGTCTCCTTTCTCATTACTCCATGGGGAGCATTTTGTTTCTATCATGTTTTTCCAGAAAACACTCTCCCCTCCTTTTCTCAGTTCTTTCTGTAAAGGATGTGTCCTTTATGCATTCATGAACAAAGCGACTGCAAGGGCTGTGCAGCCAGAGCTGGGACCCAGGTCCAATTCTTATCAGTTGTGAGACCTTAGGCCACTTAAGCTCTCTGAGGCTCAGTTTCCTTATCTAAAACAATGGAATGTCTTTTTTTTTTATTGATATCTTTTCATATGGTTGTGGCAAGAAGCAAATGACGTAACGTATGTACAGGGCTTAGTGCAAAGCTTAACAGAGCTCATAAATGTTAGTTCTCTTCCCTCTCTCCCTTGTTGAAATAGCTGAACCTAAACAACATCATCCAATGATTGGTTTCAAAAATATTTAGGATGTACAAATGCTGTATATAATTTGGTATTTTTCTCGCTAATTCTTAACTCAAGAAAAATCAAGTCATTTCGAACTTTTAGTTTGATGCCCAAATAAATCCCAAGGCCTGTTCAGGCTGCTCCTTGGTCTGCATCTCTCTCAGGGGCCAAGGCCCCTCTGCCTCAGGCACAAGAACACAGGAAGCCTTTTTATTTCCTTGACCAAGAGGTGTCAGTCAAAGTCACCTGGGAACTTGTTGGAAATGCACATTCTCAGCCACCACCATCCCAGACCTACTGATCAGAATCCCTGCGGTTGTTGCCCAGCAATCTGGGTTTTAGCAAGCACTCCCCTCTCCCAGTGACTCTGATGCATGTTCAGTGGGGGAGTCACCCTGCGCTACAGCAAAGGGCTCATAATGGGCCACGTGTTCTAGGGTTTATTGGTGCCTCAGTTCCCTCCACCACACACAGGAAGAGGGAGGCATGACAGCAGGGGTTAGATGACTCCAATAGAGACTAGACCTTTGACAGGATGTTCTGCATATAACTTAATGCTCTTTAGTCACTGTAGGTGTCCCAGGCGTGGGTTGCTGAGCTCTGCCCAAGGCCTGACTGCATTGACCCAGAACCTCCTCCAGGTTACATGGTGCAGTCCCTGCCTCTGGACAAGTCCTCCCAGGACCAGAGATTCCTGACCTTCAAGCCTACTCAGCACAGCACCTACAGCAGTGGTTCTCAAAGTGTGGTCTCCATTACTACTGAGCTCAGAGAAATAGAAAGGATTCTAAGGAATACTATGAACAATTGTATGCCAGTAAATTAGATAACTTAGATGAAATGGACAAATTTGTAGAAAAACACAAACTACTGCAACTGATTCAAGAAGGAAGAAATAATCTGAATAGTGAAGAGATTTAAGAGATTGCATTAGTCATTCAAACCACCCCCCCCCCAAAAAAAGGAAAGCCTAGTAAAAGATGGTTTCACTGGTGAATTCCATTCCATAGTTACTGGAGAGTTAACACTAATTCTTCACAAACTCTTTCAAAAATAGAAGAGGAGAGAGCACCACCCAGCTCCATCTATGAGGCCAGCATTACCCTGATACCAAAATCAGACAGATAACACCAGAAAGCTACAGACCAATATCTATTATGAATATGGACGCAGAAATATGTAAGAAAATACTAGCAAAGTGAATCCAGTGAAATGTAAAAAGAATTAGATACTATGACCAAGTGGGATTTACCCTAGGAACGTAAGATTACTTTAATATCTGATAATCAATCAATGTAATAGACCATATCAATACAAATAAAAAAACACAAACCAAATGATCATTTCAATGGACAAAGCAAAAGCATTTGAAAAAATCCAACATCTTTTCATGATAAAAACACTCAACAAACTAGGAAGAGAGAATCTTCTTCAACCCAGTTAAGAGCATCTAAAAATCACCCACAGCTAACACCATGTTTAGTGGTAAAAGACTGATGTTTTCCCCCTAAGGTCAGGAACAAGACAAGGATGTCCACTCTTATTATGACTATTCAACATTGTACTGGAGGTTCTGGCCAAGGTAATTAGGCAAGAAACAGAGACAAAATACATTCAGATTGGAAAGGAAGTGGTAAAAACAACCTCTATTTGTAGATGACATGATCTTATAGACAGAAAACTCTAAAGAATACACACACACACACACACACACACACCACTATTATAATTAATAAATGAATCCAGAAAAGTCGCAAGATACAAGGTCAATATATACAAATCAATTTCTGAACACTTACACAAACAATCTGAAAATGAAATTAAGAAAATTCATTTGCAATAACATTAAAACATAAGATGCTTAGGAATAAATTTAAATAAATTTAATAAAAGAAGTGCAAAACTTACTCTCTGAACATTATAAGACATTGTTGAAAGATATATGAAAAGCTCTAAATCAATCAATCAATCAATCAATCAATAAAATAACAAGTGTTGGTGAGGATGTGGAGAAAAAGGAACCTTTGCACACTGTTGGTGGGAATGCAAACTGGTGCAGCCACTGTGGAAAACAATATGGAGCGTCCTCAAAAAGTTAAACAATAGAAGTACTATATGAGCCAATAATTCTACTATGGTATTTATCCATAGAAAGGGAAAACACTAATTTGAGAAGATACATGTGCCCCTATGTTTAGTGCGGCATTTTTTACAGAAGCTAAGATATGGAAGCAACATAGCACCCATTGATAGATGAATGGATAAGAAAGATGTGGTATATACACAATGGAGGGTTACTCAGCCATAAAAAGGATGCCATTTACAACAACATGGATGGACCCAGAGAGTACTATGCTAAGTGAAATAAGTCAAACTGAGAAAGACAAATACCGTATGATTTCACTGTTACGTGGAATTTAAAAAGACAGATGAATAAACAAAACAAAAAGCAGAATGATACCTATAAATACAGAAAACAAACTGATAGCTGCCAGGGGGTGGGTGGTTGGAGGAGTTAGGCAAAATAGGTGGAAGCCAGTGGGAGGCACAGGCTTCTAGTTATTGGATATATAAGTCACGAGAATAAAAGGTACAGCACGGGGGTGCCCGGGTGGCTCAGTCAGTTGAGCATCCGGACTTCAACTCAGGTCATGATCCCACGGCTTGTGGGTTTGAGCCCCACGTCAGGTTCTGTGCTGACAGCTCGGAGCCTGGAGCCTGCTTCGGATTCTGTGTCTCCCTCTCTCTCTGCCCCTCCCCCACTTGCACTGTCTCTCTCTTTCTCTGTCTCAAAAATAAACATTAAAAAAAGTACAGCACAGAGAATATAGTCAATGATATTGTAATAGTGTTGTATGGTGACAGATGGTAGCTACACTTGGGGTGAGCACAGCGTAATGTATAGAGAAGTTGAATCCCTATGCTGTATACCTGAAACAAATTTAACATTGTGAGTCAACTACACTCAAGTGAAAAAAAAGCTTATAAAGCTTGAAATAAACAGCAAAACATCCCGTGATCATGGATTGGAATGTTAAGATGGCAAGGCTCCCCAAATTGATCCACAGATTCAAGATAACCCCTGTCAGAATCCCAGCTGACTTTGTAGAAATTGGCAAGTTGATTTTAAAATTCACATGGAATCACAAGGGATCCAGAATGGCTGAAACCATTTTGAAAAGGAAAACAAAATAGGAGGACTCCCACTTCCTGATGTCCAAGTGGTCATCAGACCAACAACATCAGTGACACAGGGAGCATGTTAGAAACACAAATTCTTAGGCCCACACCAGACCTACAAATTCTCAGGACAGGTGATTCGATACAGGCTCAAGTTTGAGACTCACCACTGGCATAGACTGCAAACTAGGTTAACTCTATAAGACGAAATTAATTTGTTTTTTCAACCTCCCCCTTCTCTGGATACCTCTTTCTTTTGTACTACACAGAAGACAAACAGAAAGATAAAACCATATTGATGAAGAGAACATTATGAAGCCCTATTTCCTAATTAGAAGGAACCTTTCCACTTTGCTCTTTGAATCTCTTTTCTGACCAGTCAACTGAATGGGACCTGCGGCGGGTCTAACTTGATTTGCACTTGCTACTTATTTCTCCAGTGGCTACTGGTAAAAGCTTTGGTAAACAAAACAGAGCATTTGGAATACAACATGAACAAGCATTTTGAACAGAGATTTGGTTTCATTACAGCCACTGGCATGGTGTGTTCTACAGCTCTGATCTCAGTTCCAGTTGTGAAGACTCAGGGAAGGCAAACAGATTTCAGAAAATAAATAAAGAAAATAAAGGGCAGGGGGAGGAGGAGGATATACTCCCCACGTGGCACATCAAGGCCAAAGAACTAAATTAGTCAGGAAGTTTTATAGCAAGGGGAAATAAGCTGTGGAGCCCTCACCAGGGAAGGAGGGGGCTGGAGAACAGCAGGGCTGGCTGGGGGCCTGGACAGGAGAGACCAGGGACCAGAGGGAGCTCTGTGGGAGAATCCCAGAGGGCGAATCAGGGCCAGGGGCTCAGGCCTAAGGGTCAGTGGTAGGGACTACCAAAGGAGTTCCCTCTGCAGCCAGGGTGATGGTTCCATAACAGACTGAGACAGGAGTCAGCACTCGCCCTGCGTACCTGCCAGTGTGAGAGAGATGACAGGAACAAAGTGTGAAGTGAGCCCCCAGGCCTCCCCTGCCCCCCACCGTGCCTTCATACAACTCAGTCCCTCTCCCCAGTTAGCGGGACAAGACTGCTTTCCTCCTGCTCATGCCAGGTGTAAGGCCTTCCACAGAAAGCCACTCTCCCTTCTGGGCCTTGTTGGCTTTCTCCTTCTTTCTCTTCCTGGGGTCTAACCAGGAGCCTGAGCAGACCTGCCCTGGGACTGGCGCCCTGGTCAGCACAGAGCATGTGTGCTCAGTGACTTCAGGAAGGTTTTCCCTTCCTGATGTGGGCCGCCCGCCTCCTGGCTCCTACCTGGCAAGAATCCCAGAGAATCTCAGGGGAAAGGAGAGGGAAGCCTCAGCTACCAGGAGAAGTGGGATGGGGGAAACCCCTGGGGGGGGGGTGCACTCCAGATGAGGCAGGAGTGTGCTGTTAGCTCACCCAAAGCTTACTCTCCCTGGGAGTGCTCTTGATGCTGGCTGGCCACAGTGCCAGTCTTCAGCTGTGAGTCAAGGAGATGCGTTCCCTGGGTATGCGGGGCTCAGAAGAAGGCGCCTGTGTAACTTATGCACAAAGGACTGGCTGAATAGCTTGTTAGCTCACCCAGGTGGGGCTGGTCCCAGGTGGGGGTCGGGGAAGGGTCACTTACATGGTGGGCTCTGAGGGTGCTTCACAAATAGGCCAAAAAGCTAAATTCTCGCCATTGGAGTCTGTCTATTCTTCGGATTAAGGCATTCAGAATTTCTTCCAAAGTGTGTTGCTATCTGGGAGGAGTTACAATCATTTCCCAAATTTCTCAGCAAGTATTGGCGAATTAGGCTAGTGAGTAGGTTCCCCCTTATTGCCCCATTCCCCCAGTATTGAACCTTTAAAAAGCTCCTCTTCATGAACACATTCTTGAAATAAGAGAAAGGCTAGGTATAGAGGAGTGGGTGCAGCCTAGAAAAGGTAACTGTGGAGATGCCTGGGTGGCTCAGTTGGTTAGGTGTCTGACTTCGGCTCAGGTCGTGATCTCACGGTTTGTGAGTTCGAGCCTCGTGTCAGGCTTTGTACTGACATCTCAGAGCCTGGAGCCTGCTTCAGATTCTGTGTCTTCCTCTCTCTCCCTCTCCCCTGCTCACGCTCTATGTCTCTCTCTCTCTCTCTCTCTCTCTCTCTCAAAAATAAATAAATGTTAAAAACAAAGAAAAGAAAAGGTAACTATGGAAGGGGGAGACAAATCAGAAAGTTCCCAGGAGTGGATGTAAGGAGTGTGGGATCCCACGGTGGGGAGCATGGACAGGAGAACTGGCAAGCAGGTTATGAAAGGCAAGCCTTTCTCCATGGGAGGGTGGAGGCATGGACCAGGTCTCAAAGGGTCTGAATTCTAGCTTTAGCTATTCCACTTAAGGGTTCTGTGAATTGGGGGAGCCTTGGTGATCAGTTGGTTAAGTGTCCAACTCTTGGTTTCTGCTCAGGTCGTGATCTCTTGGTTCATGAGATCGAGGCCCACATCAGGCTCTGTTGACAGTGCAGAGCCTGCTTGGGATTCTCTCTCTCTCTCTGTCCCTCCCCCACTCACATTTTCTCTCTTTCAAAGTAAATAAATAAACTTAAAAAAAGTGTTCTGTGAATTAGGGTAACTTAACTCTTCTGGGCCTCAGTTTCTTTACCTGCTAGAAGGGAACAGCAATCCCTGTTCTACCTGTTTCATAAGGTTATTATGAGGTTTAGATGAAAAAAAAAAGGAATAACAAAACTTTATGTAAACTACACAATGCAGTATGAATGAAAGGACTATGATTATTTTATTTCACAACTTTGCCTAGGGCTTTCTCTTATGGAGAGTGAGTTTATGAAAATGAGCAATTTCAGATGGTAAAATATGAGACTTCATGTAAACTTCTTGCCTGGTTTTGATAGGGATGAGCCACATCTCAGTTTCAAGCATTTTCCAGCTTTAGTTCCTGATAGCCTCTCTTTTCTCCACCCAGGCCCGATCCCTGTTTCTAGGTCCTGGGGTGAGGGAGGAGGCATTTTGAGATGCTTTCAGTGGAGGGTTCAGATTCCATCTTTGCAGGAACTTAGAAACCCACTCCACACCCCTTTCCCTTCTGCCACCACTCTCTTGTTTTCACTTAGCCTATGCCCTTGTCTATGTTCCCAGCCTAGCTTTTTAAAGGTTTTCTGGGAGGTTGGGAGGCTGACTCTTTTAGGTTACTGAGTCACACAACCCCAGGGGGCACTTGTCTGTATCATAGACTAACATGGGAATGACATCTGCATCTGTGCTGCACAGCTGGCCTGCTTGCAGGATCTAGTCACCTCCCCACCCCAACCATTCCCCTCCCCACCCCATCCCCCTCTTTAACTCACTAACTTCTATTTCTTCAGGACTGAACCCTTCATATTTCTCCTCTAGGAAGACTGCTCTGACTCCCAAGGCCGGGTGAGATGCCCCTTCTCTGCTTACACAGCTCCCTGTGCCTCCCTCTGCCAGAGCACTGATCACTGTACTGAATTATCTGGCTACCAGCCTTCCCCCCACCCCTCCCAACACACACTAGACTATATGCTTCTTAAGGGCAAGAACTATGACTCCCCCTGTCTCTGTTGCCACCTCCTCCCCCTGGGCCTCCTTAATAGGCATTGAGTAAATAGTTGCTGAATGAACTAGCACTCTGGGATGTTGAGAATTGTACAGCTGGAGAACTTTGGGAATATAGCTATGACTTCCCTGCTTCATCCCCAAAGGACACTGTGCTTATTTAATTACTTGTGTGTGTGTGGGGGGGTTTCAAACAGATGTTATAACAGCTCACTTAGCAAAGGACAGTGATTAGGGTTTTCTTTTATTAACTAAATAGATGGCACCCAAGTGGAATATTAAAAGCCAGATGGCACAACTTTCATTTTGTGTATATCTGGAAGGGAAGCACTAAAGTGCCAGCATTGTCCTGTTTAACCTTAAGTCCAGTCTCCAAAGATACTCCCTCCTCACTTCTTAGTTGAGGCAAATACATTGAGTCATGCAAGCCTTAGCTCCCAGGGTATGTGAACAAAGACCTGTGTGACTCAATGCATTTGCCTGCACTCCACACCCATTTCCCTGCTACCTTAGTTGGGAGAAAGCCAAAGGTGCAATAAAAGATGGAGTCTGTTTTAGGCTGAATTGTACCCCTCCAAACTCATATTTTGAAGCTTGAAACCCCCCTCCATACATCAGAATGTGACTGTATATGGAGATAAGGCCTTTAAAGAGGTAATTAGGTTAAAATGAGGCCTTAGGGTAGACTGGAATCCAATCTGACTGATGTCCTTATAAGAGGAAATTGAGGCACACAAAAGAGACACCAAGAGCGTGCATGCACAGAAAGACCTCCACATGAAGAGGTAGCAAGAGGGCAGTCATCTGTAAGCCAAGGAGAGGTCCAGAGGAATCCAACCATGCTGGCACCCTGACCTTGGACTTCTAGCCTCTAGAACTGTGAGGAAATACATTTCTGTTGCTCAAGCCAGCCAGTGTATCGTATTTTGTTATGGTGGGCTTAGCAAACTAAGACAGGGCCTGATCATCAGCAAACCTTGGGTTTCATTTCAGCTTTGGGATGCTGTGGTAACTTCACATCCATCCCTGAACCTGAACCATCTGGGCCTCTGGCATGGAGTTTGACCAGAATTGTGCTTCTCTCCCAACCTTGGTCCTGAACCCAATGCCCATTTCTTCATCATTAAAGTCATTTGTCTTTTTCCTTATTCTTTCACTCACTCAACAGTTGTCAAGGTGCTAAAAGTGGTATAGCACCTTGCTCTCAAGGAACTTAATGTCTTGTGAAGGATATATATCTACCCTGTTAGAGATTAACTAAGTATGAGGCATCACTTCTAGATGGGATGACTGGATTGGTCAGTGAAGAAGGAGGAGCATTATTCTGCAAGAACAAGGATCTAAGAGTTACAATGCAATATGGTGTGGCAGTTAAGAGCTAGATGCTGAAGCCACTCTGGCCTGGGTGTTGCAGTTCAGAGGATAGACTCTAAGGCTACACTGTCTGAGCCCAAATCTGGTACTTACTAGCTATATGATTTTGGCAAGTTACTAAACCTCTCTGTTCTTCAGTTCCCCCACCTGTAAGATGGGGCTAATACAATGCCTATTGATAGTTATATTAAAATTAGATAAATTCACACACAAAAAACTCTTATAATAGTGCATGGTACATAGTAATCATCACATAAATTTTATGATAGAACTTAGGGACAGAAGATCTGACTTTCAGTCTGTTGCTTACTGGCTCTGTGTTCTAGGGCTAGTAAGTTCTGCACCAGCTGCCTACCTTTCTACCTGACAAGATACTTGGGAAGATCAAGTGAGAATATCAACAGTTAAGAATATTAGAAGCTGTGGGAGATATTATTTTTGCTGTTATTGAGTTCATCCTTGAAGGATGGTAAAGATTTAACATGAAAGTTACCATTTATTGAGCACTTAAGCATACACCAGGAGCCAGGCTGTGTATATATATATGGGAAGCAGGGAGGGGAGATATTTCCTCTTCTAGACCCATGGATCCTAGAGCACAGGCACAAGCTTATTTTCCTGTCCAGGACTCAGAATCTTGAGGAATTATCAAAAAGACAGAGGTGGGGCAGGCAAGGATTCCAAGGGTGGTGCTAATGGCATAGTAGTATCAGCAGTGGCATTTTAGCTATACTGATCCTGAGATGTGAGCTAGTTGAGGGTCATCCTGCCCAGCCTTCCCTTGTCTCTGACCATTTTCTGAACTGGCTTTCTAGTCTTTCAGTTGATTCTTTGAGCAACCTGCTCTCCGTCCAATAAGTTACTCTTCCGAAATAACTAGAGTTGGTTTTTATTGTTTGCAATAAGGAGTACTGAATAATACTTTTTAAAAATGTATTTATTTCTCCCAGCAGCCCTGAATGGTATTGTTTTCATACACATTTACTGATGAGGAAACTGAAGCTTGGGGAGGGGAGCAGCATAACTTGCCCAGTAGCACACTGATAGTAAATGACAGGGGCTGGACTTGACCCTGGGTATGGACTTAGCAGTACTTACCACTGCGATGTCCTGGGAGGAGAGATTGGTGACGAGCATTTCAGGTGGGAGGAATCCCCCAGTCTAGCCCATATGTATGGCAGCATAAAGGCAGTGGGGGAGGGGTGGGAATTTCAGAGAATCATGAGTTTCTAGATTGATAGGAATAAAATGTTCATGCTGGAGGGACACCCGACTGGCTCAGTTGGTAGACCATTCAACTCTTGGTCTCAGGGTTGTGAGTTCAAGCCCTATGTTGGGTGTAGATATTACTTAAGAAAACAAATAAAAATAAACATTTAAAAAGGGTTCACATTGGGAATAATAAGAAACAAAATTGGAAAGACAGCATGGGACCAGCAGTGTATATTCCATCTGTTGGACATTATGAAGCCACTGAAGACTTTGGGCTTTAGGAGACAGCTGTGTTATATGTCAGCCTGAGTGTAAGGCGATTGGAACTTAACTGGGGAAGGGCAGAGAGAAATTCTGTAGAAATATTAGGAAGGTCTTGACTAATTAATGATTAAGTAGTGAGGAATAGTTTGGTGACTGAGGCTATTAACACTTTTGACAAATGGGGAAACCTGGCCTGAGAGTGATTTGAGGGTGACAGAAGGATGGAGGATCTGTCTATTCAGGGGGAAAAGCCTTTTTCCTGCTTATACTAGGATTGGCCTTCCTTGAGTCAAGTCCACACTGTCATGATTTCTAGCCTTTCAGCTTCTTATCTCAAAGCTCTTGCCATTTGTCTTTTCTCTATGTGGTTCAAAAGCCAAGACCCCTGGGATTGGTTGATAGGACTCTGGCTTCATTTTGGGAACTGCACTATTACCCACAGATGTGTGAAGTGATGGCTTATTTGAAGAGTGGAATCTTAGCCAGTTGGAGGCAGTCACCTCTCTGGGTCCCCACGGCCTAGTTATTGTTATTAATAACTGATGGCTCTCCCATCTCTATTTCCAGAAGCCCAGCAGGACCTCATCCTCTTACAGTCTGCTGCCCTTTTGCTACAGCTGTCAGCAGTGATCCAGCTGACAGTCCTTTAGCCTGCATTTCTAGCGATCTCCAGGCTTTCTTGTGCCCAGCCTTTGACATAGTTCTGCCAGCTTTTGTGATTCTAGGAGAGGGAAAAAGGAGATGAGTCATGTCCCATCCCTTTAGCTAGTTTCTCTGAGTTAGTCAAAGTAAAGTTGGTTTCTACCCAAGGTAGTAGTTTGCATGCTCTCTCTCTCTCTCTTTCTCTGTCTCTTGCTCTCTAAAACAAGGAACAGATCTAAAACAGGGAAGAGGATGGTTATGCATGTTTTTAGAAATCTAGATCACTCTATCAGCAGTATAAGTAAGAGTTGGGTTATAGAGGGATAAGACCAGGAAAGGAGTCCCAGTTGTGAAGCTACTGCCAGCATCCAAGTGAAAGATGGTATCTTAAACTGGAGCAGGGACTCTGTAAAGGAGAGGACAGAATTAAGAAAAAAATAGGACATAAAATAGGCAGGGCTTTGAAGTTGGATATGGATGATATATGTGAAGGAGACATCAAGATGATACTCAGATTGCTAGCTTGGGTAGCTATGTAGATAGTAATAATAATAGCAGTAATAAAACTAGTAATAGGAATGGTGGTGCCATCAGGGAGCCTGGGTGGCCCAGTCGGTTAAGTGTCTTATTTTGGCTCAGGTCATGATCTCATGGTTCATGAGTTCGAGCTCCACATCAGGCTTTCTGCTGTTAGCATGGAGCCTGCTTGGGATCATCTGTCTCCCTCTCTCTCTGATCCTCTCTCTCTCAAAAATAAATAAATATTTTTTAAAAAAAGAATGGTGGTGCCATAAGCTACAATAGAGAATTCATGAAACAAGGAAGTGTTGGTATAGAGAAAAGTAGAGAATTCCCTCTTGGACACGTTGAGTTTAAGGTGTCTATGGAGCATACAACAGGTAACACCTAGCAGCCATTTTATTTTATTTTTTGAAGTTTATTTATTTATTTATTTTCAGAGAGACAGAGAGCATAAGTGGGGGAGGAGCAGAGACAAGGAGGGAGAGAGAGAAAGAATCCCAAGCAGGCTCCACATGGTCAGTGAAGAGCCTGATGTGGGGTTCCAACTTACAAAGTAGGAGATCATGACCTGAGCTGAAGTCGAACGCTTAACCAAATGAACTACCCAGGCACCTCCTAGCAGGCATTTTAAATGTTAAATTTAAAGGTTAAACCCCTGGAGAGAGTCTGTGCTAGAGATTTAGATTTGAGATTGTACTTGGGATATTAGTCATGACCTGCCATGATCACACCAATTATAAGAGAACGTGCTGCATCCACTGACTGCTGTCCACGCAGCTATAATTTGTTCTACATGGGCCATTCTGCCTACTCCCTCCACCTGTCTTGGCTGCAGCCAATGGAGTTGAGTAGACCCCTCACCCAAGGGCAGCCAATCTGTGAAGTGACAAGACATGACCTATGGCATGATGAATAAGATAAACTGGGCTAATTAGAATCCCTTTCTCAGGATTTTGAACTAATAACTACAGAGATCCCAGGCCAGTTAACACTGAGATTTGAAGCCAGAAGAGTGTAGAAAATTCAGACAACACAAGCTGAGGCCATTAAGCTGAAGAAGGGGATGGAAACCATGTGTAAGCAGAAGATGTTGGGCAGTACAGAGAGAAGAACAGAGTAGATACCAAAGAAAAGGATACAAAGAGAGAGACAGAAAAAGTGAGCATGTGGCCTAAGAAAAAGATAGAGAAACTTGTCCATTCTTGAAGCTTCTTCACTACCTCATAAAATTCCCATCTCCATCTATGTGTGGCTTCAAATCAATGCCCAGCCATCTGAGGATAATCTGAGTGAGAGTTTTTCCCCAACAAAAAGAGGAGTTAGCAGCATGAAAACAAATGAGATCACGCAGGCAGAAATTAGCCCATGATAAAAGCAGGGGGTTAAGGACAGCAGTAGGGAATACTGGCAGTGAGGAGCAAATAGGAAGAAGAGGAGACCACACAGAGAAACATGCATGCAAGTTACTACAGGGAGAACAGGCAGCCATGGAAGCCAGAAGGGCTTGCTTTTTTTTTTTTCCTTTAAAGAGGGAGCGATCAGAAATGTCAAAAACTTCAGAGAAGTTTGGTAAGGACTAAGCACTGCCCATTGGTTTGGAAATGAGTAGGTAACTGGTGATTTTAATGAGATAATTTGGTAGAGCGGTAGGGGAGGGACAGAAACCAGACTTTAGTTCATTGAGAAGTGAATTGAAATTAAGAATGTGGATGGGGCACCTGGGTGGCCCAGCCAGCTAGGTGTCCAACTTTGGCTCAGGTTATGATCTCACAGTTTATGAGTTCGAGCCCTGTGTTGGGCTCTGTGCTGACAGCTCGAAGCCTGGAGCCTCCCCCTGTCTCTGCCCCTCACTCACTCACACTCACTCACTCTCTCTCTCTCAAAAATAAATAAACATTGAATTAAAAAAAAAGAATGTGGAGATAGCAAATGTAGAATACTCTTCTGAGAAAACTAGATGAGGAGAGGAAAAGAGACTGAACAATAGCTAGAGGGGACCAGCAGCCATAAAAAGGTTTGGATTTGCTTTCATTTCTTTTAAGAGAGGCTTCAATTTTTAGACTTAGAGGAAGAAGGCTGAGAGAAAAAGAGGATAAGGGAGAGAAGAATCATCTGCCATGGTAACATCCTGGAGGAAACAGGAGGGGTAGGCCAAAGGCATAGCTAAAGTTGTTGGCCTTAAAGAGGAAGAGAAACCACTTCCTGAAATGGAAGAAGAAAGGGGAGATGGGTGTGGATGGAGATGAGATTGTAAGTGGTGGAGGATGAGAAATTGGAGAGACCAATCCTGATGGCCTCAATTTTCTCAATGCTGTAGGAAACAAAGTTTTCTACCAAGAGGGAGGCAAGCAGGGCGGAGTAAAGAGCTTGAGGATGGTAGTGAAAAATCTGGAAAATTGTTTGAGAGGAGTGTGAGAGGGATTGGACCAAGGACAAGTGAGAGAACAGACAAGTGGGGCTGAAGAGATTGGAAATTGTAGGAGCAGTAATCTCCACGGTTGTGGGATTTCCCTCCAGCAGTGCTTAGCTGTTCAATTGTAGGAGCAGAGTTTGTTGTGCTGTCCTCCAGTTGGCATTTGGTTGGGTGGGGGTGGTTGAAGGATTAAGGTGCCAACAAAGGGAAGGTGATGCAGAGGGAGAGGTTTGCATATTCGGCCATGGGGTCCTGCATGGTAGAGAAGGAAGGGAGACCAAGAAGGAACCATCAGACTGGTAGAATGTAAGGAACATGAGACTGAAGGGCTCTGTGAGGTGGAAGAACAAATGCTAGAAGGCTCAGGTGTGAAACAGCCTGGCATGCTCCAGAACTGTTCATAGTCCCCTTGGCTGGATCATGGGACAAGGGTGGAGGCCTGGAGAGAGAAGACTCCAAAGAGCTAAGCAAGGGTCAGGAGAGAAGACTTCATGTGTCCTATTTAAGTTGGATATTACAAAAGAAGCAGAAGCAAGGCAAGCTTACAGAGGTGGTTTTACAAAATGAATTATGGGGAAAAATAGACCTTGGGAGTCCTCCTGGGTCTTTCCCTGAATTCTTGTACTCTCTTCTGATGATTTCTAAGGTTATTTTCTGATTCTAAAATCTGTAGTGCAAATCATCCCCTCCTTCACCCTATGTAAAATCTGGGTGGCAAGAAAGTTAATTCTTAGCCCAAGAAGGGCCAGTCTGTTTAAAGAGCCCTGAGTTTGGAGTCTGGAACCCTGGGTCCTAGTCCCAGCTCTACCTTCAACCAGCTGTATGTATGCATTTCCATCTTTCTGAGCTTCTTTTTCATTATCTATAATGAGAGAGCAATATTGCCTGTTCTGCCTATTTCCTATTTCCTGTCATGAGGGTGAAATCAAGTGGTAGATGTCAATGTGCTCTGCAAAATTAAAAGTGTGTGGAGAACAGAATGGATGGTCATTAGTAGGGTCTGGCCAGGTGTGTTTTGTGTCCTCCCTTTACAAGCTTTTGATAGCAGGGCCTACCTCCTACTTCCTTCCCTCATTCCCAGTCCCTACATGCCTGCCAGATCCCCCAGAAGTCAGGCCAGTGCTGGTGGGAGCCGAAGAAACAGACTCAGCAGCTCCGTCTGGGATGATGAGCTGAGAAATCAAAGGCTCTTTGCCAAGGAAAGGGTTTTCTTTGCTTTCTTCCTCCTCTCCAATAAATCTGTCTGACTCTGCCGTTCCATGATGAGGCTGACTGGCCTTGCCCTTGGGACGTGCCAACTCAGCATGGGAGGGAGAGATGCTGCAAGATTTGATGCCTCCCTTTTCAATACATGTTTAATTCATTAGTGCAAAGACTTGGATAAGTAAAACACTAAGCTCCCTCTGACTGGGTTTCCTGGAGAGAGGGATTCCAACAGCTTTAAAAAGGAAATGTCAAACTGTTAAGAGTTCAGGCTTCAAGCAGCTTAATGCTTTATAATGTTTTGGAGTGAACGTCTCATGGATTTTTAATTCTGGGTTAGTTAGAATTGAAAATAACTGATCAGTTAGTCAATCTGATGAATGTGAGACAACCACAGTCAACTCCAGAGAAAGATGAATCCATTTTACTCATTGCTTTATACATTCTTCCCCACAAAACCTTTTAGCCAAATTACTAATCAATCATTCAATATGAATTAGGCACCAACTGTATGGTCAGCTCTGTGCAGAGTACCATAAAGGTCATACCAAAAAAGCAAACAAAAACAGAATACATATTCCATACTATTGTGGGTTGAATTGTACCCCTCCCCATGCATATGGGGAAGCCCTAACCCCTACTACCTCAAAATGCAACTGATAAGGGCTTTAAAGCATTAATGGGGGGGCGGGTCCCTGGATGGCTCAGTCAGTTGAGCGTCTGACCCTTGATTTCAGCTCAGGTCATGATCCCAGGATCATGGGACTGAGCACCGTATCAGGTTCTACACTGAATGTGGAACTTTCTTGAGATTCTCCCCCTCTCTCTCTCTCTGCCTCTATCCCTCACTTGCTCTCTAAATAAGTAAGTAAATAAATAAATAAATAAATAATAAAATGGTATTGTTGAGGTAGGCACTATCCAATATGACTGGTGTCTTTATAAGAAGAGTTTAGGACACAGACAGAGACACCAAACCCATGAATGCACAGAGACCCATATGGCCCTGTGAACACAGCCAGAAGATGGCTGTTGTAAATCAAGGAGAGCAGCCATAGCCGAAACCAACCCTGATCTAGACTTGTGATCAATACCTTGATCAACATCTTGATCTAGAACTGTGAGAAAATACATTTCTGTTGTTTAAGCCACTTATTCTGTGGTATTTTGTTATAGCAGCCATTGTTGACTAATACACATGCTGTTATGGAGCTTGTAGTAACATGAAAAAAAAACCTACATGGAACTCTTTACTTATATCTATAATATCTAGGAGGGTGTGTAGATATAGCCTTTTCCCAGAAGGTCTTTTCTTTTTAAATTTTTTTTTTCAACGTTTATTCATTTTTGGGACAGAGAGAGAGACAGAGCACGAACGGGGGAGGGGCAGAGAGAGAAGGAGACACAGAATCGGAAACAGGCTCCAGGCTCTGAGCCATCAGCCCAGAGCCTGACGCGGGGCTCGAACTCACAGACCGCGAGATCGTGACCTGGCTGAAGTCGGACGCTTAACCGACTGCGCCACCCAGGCGCCCCCAGAAGGTCTTTTCTATCACCAATCACAATTAAACTATGCTCAAAGGATGGTGTATAAAAAATTTCTTGACTTTTTCAAAACTTCAGGTCCTCTATGGGACCACACATAGGGCATCTGGAAGGAGTATTTGGGATCTCTCCTCTGTAGTTTCTCTTCCTCTTCTCCTCCTCCACAGATCTCCAAGTCTTTTTCTAGCCTGCTTCTCGGAACCAGATTCCTAGCTCCACAGGATCTCACAAATACACTTTAGGTTCTATGGGTTACTTAAGGAGACCCCATGTCAGTAGCTCTCAGACTTCAGAACCATCAAGGGTATCAAATGGAAATGCAGATTCAAGGACCTCACCATTAATAATTATGGTTCAGTTGATTGAGCAAGACCTAGAAAACTACACTTCAAAATTTTTCACTGTGGTATATGCATACAAAATAGTCTATATGATACATATGTGTGTGTATATATATATATTACTATATATTATATATTATAAACATATTAATGCTTATTTATTTTAGAGAGAGAGCAAGAGAGCAAGTAGGGGAGGGGCAGAGAGACAGGGGTCAGAGGACCTGAAGCAGGCTCCACACTGACAACGGAAAGCCCAATGTGGGGCTCGAACTCATGAACCATGAGATCATGACCTGAGCCAAAGTTGGACGCTCAACAGACTGAGCCACCCAGGCACCCCAAAACATATGTATATTTTTAAAAATCATAATGAAATGAGTAACTGTGTATTAACCATTAAGTTTTAAAAATAAAACATTTCAGGGGTGCTGGTTGGCTCTGTCAGTAGAGCATGCAACTCTTGATCCCAGGGTTGTGAGTTTGATCTCCATGTTGGGTGTGGAGCCTACTTTAAAAAAATAAAATAGAGAGCCAAAGCATAAGAGACTTAAAAACTGAGAACAAACTGAGGGTTGATGGGGGGTAGGAGGGAGGGGAGGGTAGGTGATGGGCATTAAGAGGGCATCTTTTGGGATGAGCACTGGGTGTTCTATGGAAACCAATCTGACAATAAATTTCATATATTAAAAAAATAATAATAAAATAAAAACAAAACATTTCTCTGTGTGCTCCTCCCCAATTGCATTCCTCTCTCCCTGCAAGAGGCAAACATTTTACTGAATTTTATGCTAATTACTTCTTTTTCTTATTGTTTTCCACAAAGGATTATATTTTTGAATAAGAAATACCTGTTTATCTTGCTTGTTTGGGGACTTTATATAATAGCATCATACTATTTACATTTTGGAGCAACTTGCTTCTATCATCCAACATTGGTTTTGAGATTCATTCATATTGATGCATTTAGCTATGGTTTTTTTAGTCATTTTAACTGTTATGCAGTATTCCATTGTGTGAATACACCACAATTTATCAGTTCTACTGTTCATGGTCATTCAGATTGTTTCCAGTTTTTGTTTATTTATGTTTTCGTTTTGCTGTTATAAATAACACTGCCATAAACATTCTTACAAATGTCTCTTGGCTCACAGAAATCTTCATTTTCTAGCCAGCTCTCCAGGTTGAGTCTGATGTAAATGGACCAAGAAACACTGTCTTTGGTCCTTAGTGTTCTTCAGAGTGATACATGCACAACACAAACTTCTCTTGCTAGTATTGACTACATGTTGAAGCATGACTCCAATGTTCCATTTTGAGAGGAAAAGAAGCCCTGAATCTTTACTTTTATTTTCAAAAAGCCTACTCTTAGTAAGAGAGTAAGATGCAAGGAAAGAAGGGGCAGAGTGGGAATAAACTTCCATATATTACATGTATTGCATTGAAGAAGACCATATGTAATAAATGTTCAACTAAGTGGTACAGATTATAAGTGTATGGACACTTATATGTGGATATTCAGAGACAGCAATCAACTCTAGTCACATAAATAGGTGTCAACTTATTCATTCACTAATTACAAAATCAAGGTAGATTGAAATAGAAAAGGCTTCCTAAAGGAAGTGGGATAAGAATTGAGCTTTGAAAGATGGGCAAGCTGGAAATTGGGATGACAAGTGGAGAGGGTGTCTGTGATGGCTAGAGTTTGCTTAAGAGAGAGAAAGCCAAAGGGACTACAAAGCAAATCAGGAATGTAAACGGCCAGACCAGAGTGGGGTGGACTGTTAAAAACGGCAAATCTAGCCCAACAAAAGCATGACAAATCGAGTTCAGTTTTAAGAAAGTGCTGAGTCCCCAGGGAGAAATAAGGAAGAGGGCACAGCTTTGAAAATACAGAGTAGAGATAATGAGAATATCAGAATGAGGGTACTCTGTAGAAAATAAAGCATAAAGAAGTAATAATATAGTCAAGGATCCAGGAGAACAGGGCATAAGAAGGGAAATAAGAGGAACAGAAATTAGGAGAGAAATACTTCAGCTCTAGTATAGGGTTCCTCACAGATTTCAAAGTTTTCTCCTTCTTCTAATAGATATGAAAGAGTCTCCATGATATCTTCTCTAGTCTGCATATAGCTTTCAACTATCCATCTCCATTCTCAGCTGAAGACCTCACCTCCCACCTCACTGAGAAAAGATACTGAATTAAATGGGATTCCCTTACCTTCCCACTACATCTTCCCACCTATCTCTCGCTTTCTGATATGTTAGATGAATTGTCTCCTGCTAAAGGCCATTCCTTCCACTTGTGCACTGGTTCCCATTTGAATCAGTTAGGATTAGGTTCATTGAGAGCAACAGGGGTCCAAAATAATAGTGGCTTAAACAAGATAATTTATTTCTCTCACACATAAAAGACAGAGGTAGGTAGTTCAGACTCGATATAGTAACGCCTGCTTCACAAAATCTTCAAAAACATAGGCTCTTCTCACCTATGTTTTGGGTGTGACCCTTGTCCTCAAGGTCCAAAATGGTATCTTGAGTTTTGGCCATCACATCCAAATTTCATGAAGCTGGACAGAGGAAAGCACAAAAGATGGGATGAAGGGCATTGCCAGCTGTCTTTCAAAGGAGGCCCCCAAGAGCTGTTACATGATACTTCTGGTTACATCTTATTGACCAAAGATTGTTACATGGTCACATATGGCAGCAAGAAAGGCTGGACAGTATTCTAGTAGATCATGAGGCTATCTATGAATTGGGAATTTTATTATTGTGGAAGAAGAGGATAAAGATGTTAGAGGATATCTAGAAGTCATCACACCATCACTTCTCTCTTTTTTAAGGAATTTTCCCCCTCTCTATTGAATAATGCTTAACGACATGCAAATGTGAGTTAACATTTACTATCCCCCAAATAAGCTCTTCCTTGATCCAACTATCCCTCCAGCTGCTTCTCCACATTTTGGTATCCATTAACAGCAAAATTCTGAAAAGAATTGTCTACATATGCAATCTTTTCTTCCTTGACTCTTATTTATTTTTCAGTCCACTCCAGTCTGGCTTCTGTACCCATCAATTCACCAGAACTGCTCTTGTCAAGATCCCCAAGATCTCTGTGTTGTCAAATTCAATGATCACATTTCTGTCCTAATTTTATTAGCCTTTTCATTATCATTTGACATAGATGACCACTTCCTACTTCTTTGAAACTTTTCCTTTTGGCTTTTTTCATACCATATTTTTATCAATCTTAACTTCTCAGTGTCTTCTACCTGAACTCTAAACATTGGAGACACCCATACTTTGTCTTGAGCCCTTTCCCTTCCTCTCTCTCAAATCGTTCCTTAGGTGGTTTCAATAGTTCCCATGGCTCTAAATACCATCTTTATGCTGATGACTCCCAGTAAAGGTCCTTAAAAGACTCTAAACTTCAGATATATATCTGATGTATCACTCACCCACTGTGTTCTGTCCCATGATTTCCATCTTAGAAAATGACATTAACACATATCAGAAACCTGAAAGTCATTGTTGATTCCTCCTTCTTTCGCACTCCCCGAATTCAACCCATCAACAAATCTTGACCATTTTATATCCAATATGAATTTCTAAGTAATCCACTTCTCCACTGCCACTAGTCCAAGGGAAACTCATCTCTTTCCCAAACTGTAAGGTAAGGTAATCTTTTAAAAATAGAAATTAAATAATGTTATTATCCTGTTAAAAAACCTTCTAATGGCTTCCCATCACACTTAAAATAAAATTCAAACTCTACATAATATAGCTCCATCGTCTGGATGGCTCTTGGTCCATTTTCATTTATCCTACTCTTCTCAACTTACTATGCTCCATCAATATTGGCCTTCTGTATTTGCATTATCTGTCAAGCTCTTTCTTTCATTTGTAGTTCACTCTGCCTGAAATGCTTTTCCACTGGGCTCTTCACATGTTTGACTCCTTTTCAACCTTCAAGTCTTGAATAAAACATTATTTCCTTATAGAGTTGTTCCCTGACTTCCTTATCTAAAGTAATTCTTTCCTGGGGCACCTGGCTGGCTCAGTCAGAGGAACATGCAATTCTTGATCTCAGGGTTGTGAGTTTGAGTACCACACTGGGTGTAGAGATTACTTAAAAATAAAATCTTTAAAAAATAAGGTAATTCTTTCTGTTTTCTATCAGGTTTTCTTCAATGGTATTGTCACAATATGCAAACCTTATCTTACTTTTTTAAATGTTTATTTTTAAGAGAGAGAGAGACAGTGAGCATGAGCAGGGAAGGGCAAAGAGAGAGTGAGACAGAGAATCCCAAGCAGGCTCCACACCATCAACACAGAGCCTGATGTGGGGCTCAAAGTCATGAACCGTGAGATCATGACCTGAGCTGAATTCAAGAGTCAGACGCTCAACTGAATGAACCACCCACGTGTCCCAAGTCTTGTCTTTCTTATTTACCATTGTGTCCCAGTACCTAGCATAGTTCCTGGCACTGTGCCTATCACCAGGCTCAGTAGGTACTCAACAACTATTTGTTGAAATGATGAGTTAATGAATAGGAATTGTCTGAATCCCCTCTTAGTGATTGAGAAGGGTGGAGGAAAGCACTGGGGAAGTAGTGAAGTTGGATGGGCCCAGCAAGACAGCCAGTCCAAGACTACAGCCAGAGTTGAGGTCCTGAACAGACAGCTAGAGGAAATGCTGTGCATACAACATTCGTGCTAAGACCTTGAGGAAGAATGGCACAACTAGATGGCAAAAGGAAGATTGTAAAAGAGGATAGAGACAAGAGTAAGAGGCAAAGTGGAAACCCAATTGGAAAAGGAGTGATTGGGCTGAGAGGAAATGAGAAGGGCCCTAGACAATTGTTAAGAACATTACTGGAGAGGGGCGCTTGGGTGGTTCAGCCAGGTGAGTGTCTGACTCTTGATTTCAGCTCAGGTCATGGTCTCAGGGTCATGGGATCGAGCCCTGCATCAGGCTCTACACTGAGCATGGAGCCTGCTTGAGATTCTCTCTCTCTCTCTCTCTCTCTCTCTCTCTCCTCCTTTCTGCCTTTCTCCCCTGCTTGTACACTGTCTCTAAAATTAGAAAAAAAAACATTACTGGAGAAAGAGAGGTTGTTGCCTAATGATAAGCAAAAGGATTGACTAAGAGTTGAGAGTTCACATGAGGCTGAGGACCATGTCAATAATGTGCAAGCTTGGGTGATCTTCAGCAGTCCTCAAGAGCAGAAAATGTAGATTACAGGACTGATTCTGGGTGAAGGCTTTAAGGCAGGTGCAGCAAGGTCCAAAAGCAAGTATCAAAGGAGTAAGAGAGCTGGCAAAGTGAAATCTTATAATCTAAGAATAGAAATTGGAGTTTAGAGTTTTGGAGATAGAGTAGTTGTGGGTGATGATTAGGTCAACAGTGTGGCTAAGGCAGAGGCTGAAATGAAGCAGAGCTGAGATGAAGGAGTCAAGAAGCTAAAATCTGGGAATTCTGTATGGGGAGGTACTCAGGCTAATGATGGGATTTGGGGTAGGGGAGAGTACTAGAATCTTCCATGGATCTAGAGTAATAACCGGGATGTAGATAAATGGTAACAGTGAGGAGACCTAGAGGGTAAATGGTGTGAGGATCAAAGAAGGAAGGAATGTGGCACAAGAGTAAAAGAAGGGCACTAAGAAAATGCTAGTGCAGTCTCTTGCTTTCAGGCTTTGGGAGAAAGAGCAATTCACATTGGAGAGGGCTTCAGGAGAAATGTTTTAGGTCGGGTTGTCCCCAAATCAGACTCTGAGGTAAAGATTTCAGCATAAGTAGTTTGTTTGGGAGGTGATCACAGGAAATACCTATAAAGGAGTGGGGGAGTGACATAGGGGAGGGAAGAAAGCCAATGAAAGGGCATGTTATCAAGCAAAGTACCACTGTGGATAAATACAGCTTAATCACACTGAGGAATTCTGGGAAGTGGTGTAGAACATGCATGCAGAGTCATTCCACCTGAAGAATAACTTACTCTTGTAAGTCACTGCTTCAGAACTGTCCTAGGGAGGTTGTTCAAACTCTGGCACTTCTGGCTTCCTGTGTGTGCAGGCAAAGAAGGTTCTGGGGGCCAGAGAAAACCCTCCAGGCAAAGAGATGCAGGGGCTGGCAGTTGGAAGTCAGGTTGCAGGGACAACAATAGTAAGGGCCCAGGGATGTGGGTGGAGCACCACCAGCAGTATCTGCTACCGGAAGCAGCGTGCCAGCAGAGAGCCAGGATTCAGTCAGGACAAAGAACGGGAGAGACTGTTCTATAAAGCAGGGGAGAGTGAAGGGACTAATTTACTTTAGAATGGACATTAAAAAAATTGTATTCTTTCTTTACCTCATTGTGCAGATTCTTTTAACACCTAATAATGCTCAAACCATATTCAAATTCCCCTCCCTCCACCGTTATTTCAGAAATGTCCTTTATAGCTAGGTTGTCCAAATCAGAATTCAGTCCGAAATCATGCATTCATCTTACAATGTCACTTAAATCTCACTTGAGAACACGCTCTTTATTTATTTTTTTTAATTTTTTAAAAACATTTATTTATTTTTGACAGAGAGAGACAGAGCATGAGTAGGGGAGGGGCAGAGAGAGGGAGACACAGAATCTGAAATAGGCTCCAGGCTCTGAGCTGTCAGCACAGAGCCCGACGCGGGGCTCGAACTCACAGACCCCGAGATCATGACCTGAGCCAAAGTCGGTAGCTCAACCGACTGAGACACCCAGGCACCCTGAGAATACGCTCTTTAAATTTCCTGTTGTGTTTACATCTGGAAGAAATCAGGCCAGTTGTTCTGAAGAATGTCCCATTTGGGGGATTTGTATAATTTCTCATTTGTGGTGTTATTTAGCCTGTTCCTCAATCTCCTAGATTTCCTGCAAACTGGACATTAGGTTTAAAGTCTTGAGGGGCGCCTGGGTGGCTCAGTCGGTTTAGCGTCTGACTTCAGCTCAGGTCATGATCTCACAGTCAGTCAGTTTGAGCCCCGCATCAGGCTCTGTGCTGACAGCTCAGAGCCTGGAGCCATCTTCAGATTCTGTGTCTCCCTCTCTCTCTGCCCCTCCCCTGCTCATCCTCTGTCTCTCTCTGTCTCAAAAATAAATAAAAACATTTAAAAAATTAAAAAAAAAGAAGTCTTGATCACAGGGGCACCTGGGTGGCTCAGTTGGTTGAGTGTCCGGCTTCGGCTCAGGTCATGATCTCACCATTCATGAGTCGGAGCCCCACATCAGTCTCTGTGCTGACAGCTCAAAGCCTGGAACCTGCTTCGGATTCTGTGTCTTTCTCTCTCTCTCTCTCTACCAGCCCTCTGCTCTCTCTCTCTCAAAAATAAATTTTAAAAAAATTTAAAAATTTTTTAAATAAATATTTAAAAAAATAAAAAAATAAAGTATTGATCACATTTGAGTTAAATATCTTGAGCTAGACTACATCAGTGTGGCACTGTATCACATACTGTAGCACCACCATCAGGAGACTCATGTCTACTTGCTCTTCTGGTAGTAATGCTAGGATTGACTACTGCGTCAGCATGATGGCAGCCAGCTGCATTGGATAGTTAAGTTTCCCTCTTGATGCCCAGAAAAGGGCCTGTGGGCTGTTTCCTTGGCACCATACCAATGTCCAGCTTCCCATCAACTATTCACATAGTAGTTTTTAATCCCACTTGACAATTCTTGCCTGGAACAATGAATTCATGTCAGCATTAAAAATGACTTTCTAATTCTATCACTCCATCTTTATTTACTAGCCATCATTCTTCAGGAAAGTAGAACTTTCCTTATTCAACCAGAGCAGCCTAGTGCAGTGGGTATGAGCAGGCACTTTACAGCCATACTGTCTGGATTCAAATCCTGGTCCCACCAGTTGCTAGCTGTGTGACTAAGTCACTGAAACGCTTGGTACCTCAAATTCCTTATCTGTAAAACGTGGTTGCTATGAAAATTAAATGAGGTAATATTAGTAAAGCAATAAGAATAAGGTCTGCTGTATGATAAGTGGTAGAGAAGTGCTAAATAAATAAAAAGTAAAACTATGGGTATTTAATTATATTGAAATACAGTTCCTACTGGAAAGGCAGGATAAATGCTTAATTCTTTCCCTTTAATTACCAAGTCTCAAAGTAAGGATTTGGTTTAATAGCTGCCACAAGGGTTGACAAATAAGCAGAATGAACATTAAAGAGCTCAGGAAAAGATTTGGGAGGGAGAGCAGCTGGGAGAAGCGTCCAGAATGAGGGCATACAGAGCAGTGTGGGGCTGGGAGAAGTAGAAGACCGGAAATAGCCCTCTCCACCTTTTTCTCCATTCCCCAGAGCCCCAGTCAAAACCACACAGGGCTGGGTAACCGATGGAAATAGGAAACAGAAGCTCCTGTTTAAAAGACAGGTGCTGTGGGGTGCCCGGATGGCTCAATTGGTTAAGCATCCAACTCTTGGTTTTGGTTCAGGTCATGATCTCACGTTTGGTTTGTGAGTTTGGGCCCCACATCCAGCTGTGTGCTGACAGCACAGAGCCTGCTTGGGATTTCTCTCTCTGCCCCTTCCTGGCTTGCTCTCTCTCTCTCTCTTAAAAAATAAAAATAAATAAACTTAAAAAAAAAGACAGGTGCTTGGCTATTCACATATATCTGCAAAAGACAGCCATGCTTTCTCTTCATTTGCTGTTATGATAATACAATTGCATTGTTGTAATATATTATACATGTGATATGAAATAGAAATTTTTAATTCATAAAACAAAATTTGGAATAAAGCAACACAAAACTGGGGTGCCTGAGTGGCTCAGTCGGTTAAGCATCTGACTATGGCTCAGGTCATGATCTCATGGTTCATTGGTTCGAGCTCTGTCTCAGGCTCTGTGCTGACAGCTCAGAGCCTGGAGGCTGCTTTGGATTCTGTGTCTCCCTCTCTCTCTGCCCCTCCCCCGCTCAAATTCTGTCTCTCTTTCTCTCAAAAATAAACATTAAAAAATTAAAAAAAAAACACACACACTAAACTTATTCTAGCCCTATCATCTTGATTTGTTGAATGAAATAATGAGGCCTCATTCGGGGATCCACTTAAAAAATGTTCCTAGGCAGAGCTGACTTCTTGGGTATGGTACCTGGGCGGTATCACAGGACTCCACTGTTAGTAAAGCACAGGCCTGGTTTAATGTCCTGCTGTCACTGTTTTAAAATTCCTAATCATTTTTGAACAAAGGACCCCACATTTTCATTCTGCACTGAGCCCTGAAAATTATGTAGCCAATCCTCTTCCCAGGGCTTCTTTGGGCCCTTGACCCTGACCCCAGGCAAGCTGCCACCCTGCACCTGGCAGAACAGTGTAGGTAGATGACTCTTTGCATTTCTAAGCTCTCTCTTTTTTAACTCTTGGGCTGCTCTACGCTTTGCTTTTCTTACTGGCAGTCTTTTGATTTGGTTGCCTCCGTGGCTTGTTCAGTCTACATCCCCTCCCTTTTTCCTTCTTCAGAACCATTGATGAAATGCGGCTGTCTGTGGGCGGTGCTCCTTCCCCCACTCCCCGGAACACACTCTCACCAGAGCTGTGAGGATTGTCTGTCTTGTCCTCTTCCCCCTCAGTCTGAGTATTCTCTGTATTGCTTGTTGCTTATTACTAAAATAAGACAAATGGCCAAGAAAAGAAAAGAAACCACCCCAGCTCTCCCAGGCGAGCATTTTATTGATGTGTGGACCGGCTCAGCTCTGAGGCTCTGGGACAGTTGAATACAGGTGGGGGCTGGAGAGAAAAGCAAAAAAAGGAAGCTCTGAAAAGGATAAGATTATTCAGTTCCCTTGTCTGTCTATCCATAGGGGTTGTCTCCAGCTTTATGCCACACAGATGAGGGGCTAATTGCTTTTTTAAGTTTACATATTTATTTTGAGAGAAAGAGAGAGAAACAGAGAGAGAGAGAGAGAGTGAGCAAGGGAGGGGTAGAGAGAATCCCAAGAAGACTCTGCACTGCCAGGGCAGAGCTGTACTCGTGGCTCGAACCCACAAACTGTGAGATCACAATCTGAGCTGAAACCAAGAGTCAGATGCTCAACAGATTGAGCCATACAGGTGCCTTTATGAGGGGCTAATTCTTAAGGAGCTCCTAGGGAAAGCCACATCACAAGGTATTCTGAGCATTTGCAGTTCATTTCGTAGTTCCAAACACCTTTCCAGAAATGATCAATATCACTTTTTCAACACACTAAACTCTAATCTTCATCCTTTCTACATCTATTATATTTATATTATATTAAATATATTATATTATATTATATATTATATTTAATATGTGTGATTCCTTCTCTAATTCCTTGCTGTGTGTGTGTGTGTGTGTGTGTGTGTGTGTATATATATATATATATATATATATATATATATTCTCCTATTCTGAGGAGGCTTTATGTTAAAGATTATGCCTTTTGCCCTTCCACATTTGGTCCACTCTCTTTCCTTAATGTGAGAACAAAGAAATTTTCATTAGGGCTGGGATAATCCCCAGCAGTGTATTTTTTTTTTTTAAATAACTCAAAGGCTGAATAATCGGAGAAAAAGTCATAGTAGCAGTAGTAGTAATAATGAGTGCCCCTGGTGTGCAAGGCACCATCCTGCATTGCTCATCCTAGTGAAAACCCCGTGATTTGGGTTTTATTGTCCCTATTTTACAGACAGGGAAACAGGCTAAATAGTCAAGGAAATTTGCCTAAAGTTATTCCATTTTATTTTATTTTATTTTATTTTATTTGAGAGAGAGAGAGAGAGAATGAGCAGGGGAGGGGCAGAGATAAAGGGAGAGAGAGAGAGAATCCCAAGCAGGCTCCACACTGTCAGCACAGAGCCCAACGCAGGGCTCAAACTCACGAACCGTGAGATCATGACCTGAGCCGAGACCAAGAGTCAGACCCTTAACTGACTGAGCCACCCAGGCGTCCCAAAGTTGTTCCCTTTTAAATGACAAAACTGAGAAGCTAATGCCACTCTGCGGACACCAATGCTTGGTCACCACCCTACCAAGCTCCTCCATTTGAAAGAGAAGACCACAGCATCCTCTTTTGTTTGAACAAGGCTCCATTAGCTTGGTAGCCACAGCTTTTCCACTCTTTATTTACATGCAAACACCAAATGCTGGGGTGCCCCCCACATGCACACTGTATTTTCTATGATGGTTTATATTAGCTCTCACTAGGTGCTTGTTATGTAAGATGCTCCACATGACATCTCTGCTTTGCCCTCTTTCTTACATTCCCTGAAGTCTCTTAAAGATCTTTTTAATGTCCTCATCCCCTCATCCATCAATTTCTATTTTATGGCTTTAGCCCTCCTTTGCTATTTCTCTGCATGGCACTCTCCTGGCCTTTCCCTTGGGGTATTTGCCATTCCTTCTTTGTCATACCCTTTCCACAGGTCACCCTGTCCATATATCTTGCGTTCAGTGACATGGGCTCCTCCTATTAGTTTCTCGGTGTTGGTAGAAGGAATTTGAATCCTGCCCCCAAGTTGTCCTCTCCCCGGTATCTTACTTTGAAACACAAAAGCATTAAATTGTAAATGAATTCTGCATTGATCAAGGCTGGCTCCCATATCCACTGCCTGGCTGCGACCTCTGAATGCTGAAACCAGGAGTTTGCTTCTGTGCTTGCACTATTCTTGTACAAGGCCAAGAAAAGGTCCTCATCAACGAAGCTGCACACCCTGTTGGCAGGAGTCAGGCAGGAAAGCTGGCAGCCAAATCTTGCTCATTTCCACCTTTCTTTTCTAATGATAATCTTAGTCTCTCTAATTTGCTTCTTTTTTAATTTTCCTACTCCCATTGCATCTTATTCTTCTCCCAAGTGTAGGCAGGGAATTCTTATCTCTCACATTTACAGGTTTTCCTCTCTTTTCTTCCTATTCTGCTCATTTGTCCCTTTGGTTTGACTCTCATGTCAGTCTATTTGGGTTTTGCTTTCAACAGCTGTAGATAATTCAACAAGTATGTATTGAATGCCTACTATGTGCTAGCCACAACAAGGTCCCTTTATCTACCTCAGTTTACAGTAACAAAACTTCCTCTAATTAGTAGTAGCTTGGATTTTTGCCAAGCCCTGGCAGCGGTGATAATGAGAAAAGAGAAAACAAAGATATTTGCTCTCCTTCAATTATTGGTAGTGTGATGTGCTCTGCATGAGTGTGGTTGGGACTCTCCTTGCTTCTCAGGAACCCCCTCTTTCCATCCCAACACTTTGCACCCCTTTGTCTGACATATATTTCTTCTCCAGACTTCTTTTTTTTTTGAGGGAGAGAGAGATGGGGGGCAGTGCACAAGTGAGTCAGGGGCAGAGAGAGAGAGAGAGAGAGAGAGAGGTGGGACTCACCTGACGCAGGGCTTGTGCTCACCGGAAGCGAAAGTGGGGCTGGAGCTCACTGGATGCAGGACTCCAGACCACAATCCATGAGATCATGACCTGAGCTGAAATCAGATGCTTAACTGACTGAGACACCCAGGCGCCCCATCTCCAGACTTCTTTACATCTCCACTTAGATGTCTGATAGGCCTCTGAAATTTAACTGGTCCCAAACTAAGCTCACAATTTCCCCAATCTTCATACCTGCGCCTTTCCCATTCTTCCTCATCCTAGTAAATGGCATCCTGATTCACCTAGCTGCTCAGGCCAAGACACTTGTTATTATTCTTGACACTCTCTCACACACTATGTCCAATCCATCAGCAAATTCTATTAGGTTTAGCTGGTTTTGCCTTTAGAATCTATGCTGAATCCACCTACTTTTCACCCCCTCTGCTGCTCCCACCCTAGTTGACACCATCATCATCTTTCACTTGGACTAATGCAGTAGTCTTCTCTCTGGTCTTCCTGCTTCCACTCTCACCCCCTACAGTCCATCCTCCACACCATGGCCAGAGGATGCTTGAAAAAAAGGTCAACTTGATGCTGTCGATCCCCAGATGAAAACACTCTAATGGCTTCTCATCAAATTAGGACAAAAATATAAAGTTCTTACCTCAATCTGCAAAGCCTTTTGCAGATTGGTCCCTGGCTGGCTCTACAGTCTGGCCTAATTTCCTACCATTCATCTTTTAACTCATCTTACTTTACTGGCCTCCTTCACTGTTTGCAAACACATCAAACACCTCCAGGCCTGGGTACTTTCTGTCCCCTTAGCCTAAAATACTTTTTTTTCCTAAATATCCACGTGGCTCACATCCTCACTTAATTTAGGACTATTCACTCCTCTGAAGGCCTTCCCGGCCCATCCTGCCTAAAACAGCGCCATACTCCGTGACTTCCTAGTTTATTAACCTGTTCTATTTTTCTTCATAGTACTGGTGAGATTATATTATATGCATAATTGTTTGTTATCTATTTATCATCAGAATACAAGCTTCACGAGGGCAGAAATGTCTGTTCATTCACTTCTATATTCTCAGCAACTAGGACAGTGTCTGGCACACAGTAAGAGCTCACTAAATATTTGTTAAATGAGGGAACAGTTATGTGGAAGGGGCCCAACTTGGCAGCCTAAATTGGATTCACTCTAAGATTCACATACATCTTGTGTCTGTCTGGAAGGTCCAGGAAGGAGGCTACTGGGGAACTATTTGTTTAAAAGCCCAAGAAGCTTCTCAGGAAAGGGCTCATCCCAATGTAAGAAAGATGTACATACAAGATTCCTCTTAGATCTCAGAGTAGAAGGGGAGGGAAGATTTGAGTGCAACTCTCAGGTTGTGGTTAATGTGGATATTTTAAAATAAGAACGAACAGAAATCTAACTCAAACTCAAACTCAAATCTAACTCAAATCTAAATCAAACAAAGGATGTATTGGTTGATAAGACTAGGAAGGAAGGTCAGATGCTCAGAGGAACCAGGGTTGGGTACTCAATGTTGTCAGAACTCTCTGTATCTATATTTCATCTCTGTCTCTGCTCCTCTTTTCCCACTTGTCTCATCCTCTCATGTTGTAGACTTATCTTCTCCATATTGGAAGAAATGTGGCTGCCAACAGCCACCATTTAGCAGAAAACTTCTATCTCCCAGAGTTTATGGATTTATTTTGAGGAACATTTCTGATTGGCCTTTTTTGATCATGTGTCGATAATTTGGTCCAATCAACATTGCTAGGAGAATGGATGTTCTGTGATTGGCCAGGTCTAGTTCACATACTTATCCCTCAGGGTCAGGAGTAGAGTTTAAGACAGTTGAAGGGGAATGGGAAAGCTTGTAGGAGAGACAAAAAACCAAATCAGGACAACACAATAGCTACTAGAGGGCACTACCCTGGTTATCTTATTAAATTTTTTTTTTTTTTTTGAGAGAGAGAGAGCAAGCGAGTGCGGGAGGGGTAGAGAGAGAGGGAGACAGAGAATCCCAAGCACTGACAGTGGAGAGCCTGATGCGGGGCTCAAACTCACAAACTGCGAGATCATGACCTGAGCTGAAATCAAAAGTTGGAAGAACCGACTGAGCCACCCAAGTGCCCCTACCTTGGTTATCTTCTGATCTAGCTCCCAGGACTCCTACCTGAGTTCTAAGTAGAGAGGGCTTCGTAAGAATAAGTACCAAATTAAACCACTGTCTCACTAAAATCTTTATGGGGCACTGAGTACACAGGCCACATCAGAAGCATTGGCTTTAGTAGTTTTGCTTGTGTAGGAGGCAGCTTTGTGACAGCAGCAGCAGCAGCCACCGCAGTCACCTCAATGCATCAATGCCTTTGTTATGGGCATCAGAAGCCTTGGCAGCAGATTATCACCCCAGGATGCTAGAGAGGGAATGGAGGAAATGGTAGTAGCCACTGGGGAGGTGAAAGGATTCTGTTAATTAACCTATGTGACAGACCTCTGGGAGGCTCACAGAAATAGTTGGGTTAGTGAAAGGCTTTGAAGAGGGGCAAATACAGTCAGGGACAGAGTCAGAGAAATTCCTTCCTTTTTGTGATGATATTGTAACTTGATTTTACTTCCAGCCTGTTTCCCAGGTCAGAAGGATGTCTATGGACCACATAAACGTAAGGAACAGGAGCAGATCATCCTAGTGATGTCTTAGAGGCCCTGGAACTGGGTTGAAGCCACAAAAATCTGTGAAACTCCATCTTTTTCTGGGAAGGTTCAAAATAGGGCATAGGGTAGATAGGTCCCAGTTCTGGGATCCACTGGAACATCCTCGCTGAGCTATGGTGTGGACCACCTAGCTGTTCTAATTCAGAAGATACTTTTTCCACTCTGATTTTATCTCCAGCCTAGTCCCTTCTTGGCTTGAAGCCCAGCCACAGGCCAACACCAAAACTAGACCAGGATTCTCCTGACACTGCCTTCTTCCTGGATTGAACCTCTGCAGTTTAATTTTTCCCTATTTATTCAGACTCCAGACTTTGTCTGTGTCCTCCAGTTTGGCTTTATACCCTGGATTCAGACCTTGGCTTCACCCTCATAACTCATGATAACTACCTCCCTGGTCACTCATTCTAGCTTCCCAATTCACCTGCTGCCCCAACCTATGAGTCCCAACTTGCATTGTTTGGCAGCCACCCATGACCTAGAATTGACAATGTCCTTCCACCTTACTCCTCTTATCACTTGCACTGCTTTCACTACCCACCCTTAGAATATAAAGATGCTGCTCACGTTGATACATAATGTCTTCATATTTCAGCAGCTTGTCTGGCTGAAGGAACCTTCATAACCTCCTCTGGCAATCCATTCAACTGTCTAATCATGCTGATAGTCAAAGTTCTTCCTTCTGTCGTACCATTTAGTAGAAGCCTGAATGCTGCTGAACAATAATCATTCTAAATGTCACCTACCTGGGAGAGATGAGAACAATGATCCTCAGGGTATGCACTATTTGGAATATGCCCAGAATGTAGAAATAGTTGTTAGCGATGGAAACAGTGATCCCCTGAAAATATGTCATCAATAGGCCCAGGGAACTCTAATAGTCACTCCTAAAGCTTATCGGGATAAAAGGGGGAGCCAATGGGATGACTCTGTGGCTCCTGGACAATTGAGGTTCTTGAGGAAGAAATCCTCAAACTGGAGGTAGAAGATGGCACTCTTCTGTGGCTGGATGGAAGCAGTGAGATTGCCTAACACAACTTGTAATGTTCAGTCCAGTGCCTGGCAAAATAGATTCCCATTCACTCATTTTTTACTTCCCTCCATTTCAACTGTCACTGCCCTTGTCACTCTGCTCAAGTCCAGGCATCCAACTCATTCTGCCTGGACAACTGCAATAGCTCCCATCTGGTTTTCCTGCCATCACTCTTGCTCCTTTCTATTCTATCTTCCTTACAGCAGTAAGGAAAGATCACAGAGTGATCTTTCAAAAATGTAAGTCAGATCCCGTCACTCTCCTTCAAAAGGTTCTCATTTTTCTTAGAATAAAATCCAAACTTCTTCCCATGGCTTGTAAGATCAGGTCCCTGCCCATCTCTCAGACATCTTCTGGGCCTGTTCTCTCCCTTCCTCACTATACTCTGACACACTGAATCTATTTCATTTCCTCCTATGTGCTAAGCTCTTCCTTCTCTTGAGGGTCTTTACACATGTGGTTCCCTTTGCCCAGAATGCTCTTTCCCAGGCTTTTATCAAGGCTGGATCTTTCTCAGCTCTTAGTTCTGAGCTATGATGTAACCCTGCCCATGCTTGCAAAAGAAACTCTCTCCCCTACTGTTTATTTCCTTCTTTAGCATTTATCACAATTATGGTTGTTTGATGTGTCTATTTATTCAAGTCTATCTTTCTCACTAGAATATAAGTTCCAAGAGGACATCATATTGTCCCTAGCCTTAGCACAGCACCTGACACATAATAGGCATTCAATAAATATACATTGAATTGATGCTTTTAATAGTAAGTACTCAACACAAAAATTTTTAATGAATGAATGTGTAAAATGTGAAGGATATCCCATGCACATTAAAAAGAAAATAGAAGAATATTACCAACAACTCTATGCCCACAATTTGATGACTTAAGGTGAAATTGACCAGTTCCTTGAAAGACACAGCTACCAAAACTCATAAAAGGAAAAACAGATAATCTGAAAAGGCCTATATTGATTAAAGAGATTGAGTAAATAATTTATAACCCCCCAAAGGGGAAACAATAGGCCCAGATGGTTTTAACATTAAATTCTACCAAACACTTAAGAAAGAAATGGTATCAGTTACAATGTGTTTCAGAAAACAGAAGCTGGGGAAACCCTCTATAACTTGTTCTATGAGGTCAACATTACCCTAATATTAAATCCAAACAAAAACATCACAAGAAATGAAAACTACAGAGAAATATCTGTCATTAACATAACTGCAAAGATCTTCCTAATTTGATTTATACATTCAACTTGATCCCAATCAAAATCCCATAGAGTTGCTTTGTTGATATTGACAAAATGATTCTAAAATTTTGGCATAAGATACCAAATAACCAAGACAGTATGGAAGTAGAAGCAGAAGGGGAAGAAGTGGAAGATAGGGAAGTAGGGGAGGAAGAAGAAGAAGAAGAAGAAGAAGAAGAAGAAGAAGAGGAGAGGGAGAAGAAGGGGTTGGGGGGAGTAGGGGGAGGAGGAGGAGGAGGAAAAGGAGGGGACGGAGAAGAGGAAGAGGAGGAGGAGAGGAAGAGAAGGAGAGGAAGAGGAGGAGGAGAGGAAGAGAAGAAGGAGAAGAAGAAAACAAAGACAGAAGACTGACACCATCCAACTTCAAGACTTACAGTAATCAAGGAAGTGTGGTATTGGCACAAGAATAGACATATATATCAATGTAACAGAATAGAATGTCCAGAAATAGACCCACATAAATGTAGCCAACTGATCTTTGACAAATGATAAAGACAATTCAATGGAGAAAGAATTATCTTTTCAACAAATGATGCTGAATATCCACAAGCAGAAAAAAAGGAAAGAAGATAAAAGTGAACCTAGACACTGACCTTATAATTTTCCCAAAAGTTAGCTCAAAATTGCTCTTAGATCTAAATGTAAAATTCAAAACTATGAAACTTATGGAAGATAACATAAGAGAAAATCTAGATGATCTTGGTAATGGCTTTTCATATACAACACCAGAAGCACGGTCCATGAAAGAAAAAATAGTTAAGTTGGACTTTATTAAAAATACAAGCATCTTCTCTGTGAAACACACTGTTAAGAGAATGAAAAGACAAGCCACAGACTGGGAGAAAATATCTGCAAAAACACATCTTAGATGTAGGACTGATATCCAAATGTAAAAGAACTCTTAAAACTCAGCAATAAGAAAGCAACCCAATTTAAAAAAAATGGGTGAAGGATCTGAAAAGACACCTCACTAAAGGAGATATACATATGGCAAATGAGCATATAAAAAGAGGCTCAATATCATATGCCATTAGAGAATTTTACATTAAAACAACAATGAAATACCACTCACTACATAACTACTGGAATGGCTGGAAATCCAAAACATTAACAAGGATCTAAGCTGACAATGAGGATGGGGAGCACTCTCATTCATTGCTGGTGGAAAGGCAAAATGGTGCAGCCACTTTGGAAGAGAGTTGGCAGTCTCTCACAAAGTTAAACATAGTCTTACTGTGCAATCTAGCAACTTTTCAAACTTATGTCTGTACAAAAAAAAAAACCCCTACACACAATGTCCTTTGCAACTTTATTCATAATTGCCAACACTTGAAGCAACTAAGATATTTTCAATAGGTAAATAGATAAACAAACTGGGATACATCCAGGCAATAGAATCTTATTCTGCAATGAAAAGAAATAAGCACTCCAACCATGAAAAGACATGGATATCGCTGAAATGCATATTGCTAAGTGAAAGAAGCCAGGGTGAAAAGGCTACATTGCTGCACAAGTCACAATTCCAATTATGTCACACTCTAGAAAAGGCAAAACTATAGAGATAGATTAGTGGTTGCCAGGGGAGGCACGAATAGGTGGAGCACAGGGGAATTTTAGGACAATGAAACTACTCTGTATGACACCATATAGGTGAATACATGTCATTATACATTTGTCAAAATGCATACAACTGTACAATACAAAGAGTGAACCTTGATATAAACTATGGACTTTACTAATAATGTATCATTATCGGTTCATCAAATTGTAACTAATGTGCCACACTAATCCAAGGTGTTAATAATAGAGGCAACCATGTGCACAGGGAGAAGGGGTATAAGGGAACTTTTTGCTTTCTGCTCAATTTTGCCATAAACTTAAAATTGATCTAAAAAGTATCCTATTAATTTTAAAAAGTGGAGGGAATATGTGAGAAAAGTTTCTGGAAGGTGCAAGGAGGCAAGCTCCTGGCATTGCATGAGAAATAAAGGTTGATGGTTGAAGGACCAGTTAGGTTCTGAAAGAGCTGCTAGAAGCCTTCTCCCACTAAAACCTGCAGCACATGCTGGACTCCACCACTGGTCTTAACACCACTTGGCCTTCAGGCTTTGCACAGAAGCTAAATCCCACTAGGGCAATCTCAAACGGGCACAGGGACCCCCTCTTCCCCTCATAACCTATCCTTTTCCCCCACTAAAGTCCCACTAAACTGTTATCTGACAGTTTGATTCAGTCTACTGAAGGAATTTCCTCTATAATCATCCCATTTATATAGCCCTCCCAAATGGAAAGGAAGGAGGGAGAGAGGGAGGGAGGGAGGGAGGGAGCAAAGAGAAAGAAAGAAAAAAACAACAACTAATGAAAAACTAGAGGGACGCTTGGGTGCCTCAGTTGAGCATCCAACTCTTGATTTTGGCTCAGGTCATGATCTCACCATTTGGTCCATGGGATCCAGACCCACACTGGGCTCCCTGCTGATAGCACAGAGCCTGCTTGGGATTCACTCTCTCCCTCTCTCCCTCTCTCCCTCTGTTCCTCTGTGCCACCCTCACTCACACACATGCAAGTCCTCTCTCTCTCTCAAAATAAATAAATAAACATTTGAAAGAAACAGAAAAAGTAGAATTCATTTTACAGCTGCCTTTGATGGAGTACATCCATTCCACTAAAGTGTGGGATATTTTCATGTCTCTTCATTCATATACCTTTCTGTCTCACTGGAGAAAGATATGACAAGCACATTCATACTGCAGTTTGTGCAACTGGTTATGTATTCTCCCCATCAGAGCTATTTGTAACTACCTAGGGATTTTTAGAGTCACAGGTTAGGGAGAAATTAGACTCGTGGGAGAATTCCAGGCACTAGTGAGTGGTGGAGACAGTGGAGACATTTTCCCCCAGGCTTCTTGGTCAACTTCATCTCTTGGGTCACAGGAAATTGATGGACATTAGAAGGAGGAGCCCAGACAGGCTCAATCTCAAGAGTTTCTGTTGTTAAGCTTAATTGGTCCTAATTCTGACAGGTGGTTTAGGAGGGAAACAAGTGGCATAGACCAGATAGGAGAGGATGAGACCTAGTTCTGGTCTCACAGGCCTCAGAGAGTTGCAAGGGGAGGAGGCTGACTGCTTTTGGCTGCCGAGGCCCCCCCCCCCCAGAATTGAGGAGATGACAGGAATTGCAAAGACAGAAGCCTCTCCTAGGAGAAAGGCAGCTGAATGAGCTGTTTATTCAACAGGCACTAAAAATGAAGTTCGGCACCTCATCTGAGAACTTCCAGCAGTGTGAAGGAAGCTGATTCATTTTTTCAAATAAAACTTAATCATTGTACTGTTTATTTAATAGTGAAATAATAGCATCTTATGTTTATGAACTGTCTTGTAGCCTGAGGGAGGCCACACCAGTTTACACATTTCACAATCTGAGAGAAGGTAGATGCTGTCTTCAGAAATGCCATCACCCCCGGGAGGGGGGTTCTGGGAACAAGGGTGGGGAATGATTGGCTCAGTCAGTTGCAGTGGCTTTGCAACAACAGATGCTTCCTGGATTAGCTTCCCAGTCTCTTCAGCCCAGGACTCTTGTCCCTCATGGGCAGGGACACGTTGGGCATTTTGTTTCATGAGTGACACCGAGCCAAGGAATCCAGTGGGAGTGGAACCCTAAACCAGGGTCTGCTTGCCAAGCCAAGTACCCTGTGAGGGTCTGCATCTGCCTAGGGGAAGGGATACACTTTTTCTCATTCACAGAAAGAAGTGTTTCTAATTCTGATTAATGCAACATGTGATTCCAAAAAATTAGCTGTGGCCCTGATGAAGGGGGTCGCTAAGGCGTGTGTTATGAGAACCAGGTTGCCTTTGTAGCTTGACTCCTGTGACAGGACAGTGTGGTGTCAGTGAGGCAGAGAGCACTCTGATGTGAAATAGCTGTGCAACCCCCGTAGTCTACTCATTGGTATCTCCAGGCCTCCATTTCCTCCTCTGGAAAGGGGGGAGTCACAGTAACTGATTTCACTGAAATACACAACTCCAGGGGCACCATCCACATTGTTTCTGAAAGAACCTTGAGCTCTAAACAGACTCTGTAGTCCTGTCTAGATGGTGGCAGGGCTAACCATTCCCCTGTTAGTTGTTTTGTTTTGTTTGAGAGAGAGACAGAGCACGTGAGCAGGAGAGGGGCAGAGAGAGAGGGAGAGAGAGAGAATCTCAAGCAGGCTCTGCCTTGCCAGCGCAGAGCCCAAAGTGGGGCTTGGACCCACAAAATGTGAGATCATGACCTAAGCCGAAGTCACGAGCTGGATGGATGCTCAACCAACTGAGCCACACAGGCTCCCCTCCCATGTTAGTTGTTTATGCCAAATACTGCCCCCTCCTTCACGTTCTCTCACATCTAGAGGCCACTGTGCCCTGCTCCCCACTTTCTCTGCACATAGTACTCATTCCTTCTTCCCCCGACTCACAGTATACCCTGTTGTGCTCTTCATAAACTTGTAATATTTTCTCATGTGTTTAGGCTCCTTATTAGACCATGATCTCTCCTAGGGCATTATAAGCTCTTTTTCTTATCCATCTTTGCATATTTCCCTCTGCCCAACCTCTACACCCCCACACAATCGATCTGGCTCCTCTGGCTAATTAGAGGCTTTTAAGTCTGTTTGGTCCCCGCCTTCCCTCTCTAAAAACTTAACTATGAAGAAAAAGACTGGGGGGTGAGGGTGGAGGTTACCTGGGAGACCAGTAGGAATTCACCATTTCCCATCTAGTGTCCTCTTGGCTCCAGGAGGCCCCTTCTCATGCCTACTCACTGCAGAGGTTGGGGGAGGGCTCTGGAAGGGGAGAGATTAGCTGATCTCCAAAGTCTCTTCTGTTTTCGGCTTCCTATGAAAACATCCTAGTTGCCCTTAGTAACCAGCTATGCATAAATTTATGAATGCATCTAACCCTTTTAAAAAGGTATTTATACATACTTTCCACTTACACTAACTCTTGAGGATAATGAATTTAATACATTTGTTTTGTGTTGCATAAAATCACATTAATTTGTGTTTTTCTGAATGTACTTCTTTCAAAGCCTCAAGTGGGCTCTGATAGAGTCTCCACATCTGCATTTACCATCTCTGTAGGCCTCCCCTAGCTCTGCTGTGTCAACCTGTGTACTGACTTCAGAAGCAGGCATTCTTTGTGCAAGGGTTGGAATGGGTCTCTCCTGAACAAGCCCAGTATTTGGTGGCCTGCCTTGACCACAGTGGTAGGTGGCCACCTGGATTTTTTAAAAAAAAGTCTTAGGATGCCTGGGTGTCTCAGTCTGTTAAGCGTCCGACTTGGGCTCAGGCCATGATGTTGAGGTCTGTGAGTTCGAGCCCCGTGGCGGGGTCTGTGCTCAGAGCTTGGAGTGTGCTACAGATTCTGTGTCCCCCTCTCTCTCTGACCCTTCCCTGCCCACACTCTGTCTCTCTCTCTCTCTGTCTCTCAAAAATAAATAAACATTAAAAAAATTTAAAAAAATTCTCTCACAGAGCTCTTTGCACACCCCAAACAAGCTAGACAACCCTCGTGAATCCTGGATGTGTCTTTGGCCTCATTCCAAGAGCTTCCAGTGCTTGAGGAGATGGTGTTTTTCCTGGGATCCTTGAGAAGCATGAGACCTGGGGGATAACCACAAAAGCAGCTACCATCCAGAAAATATTCCAGTAGAATATGTGCCATTGGCAAAGCTGCTACAAAGAAAAGACAATGCTCTGAAGAATAGAGAACCAGGCTGATGTACAAAGGACTTGCACTTAGTGCTGAACAACACAGTTGGATTCCTAGGTGGAGATTGCTTCAGTTTTTCCATCTGTCTTATGGGAAACAATGAGGATGGATGACACAGGAAAAACACATAGATAGTTATAATCTCAACCCTCCCCCCCCTTTTTAAAGAGTTTCCTGGATTTTTAAAAATCTTTATTTATTTTTGAGAGAGAGAAAGCACATGTATGCGAGTGAGGGAGGGGCAGAGAGAGGGGGACAGAGGATCCGAAGCTGGTTCTGTGCTGATAGCAGAGCCACCCATCTCATGTGGGGCTTGAATTCATGAACCATGAGATCATGACCTGAGCCAAAGTCGGACATTTAACTGAGCCACCCAGGCACACCCCAACCCCCTTTTAAAGAGAGTGGCTACTGGTACATGGAAGAAAGTTTCTTAAATCTGTTGAGGCCTTGATGGATAGACCTGCTGGATGCTCTGTCTAATACAGGGAGAAGAAATTGCATGTAACCATACAGTCTCTCTAGGAGGGAGGACGCTAAAAGGAATAGAGAAAGGAGGAGAAGGAGAAGAATGCAGGGGAGCAGGCAGAAGGCTCCATGCTGTGACCCTTTCTCTGGGACCCTCCCCCAAAATCATTAAAGTCTACCCAGATTTGCTGAATGCCGCTGGAGATGAGCAGATAGCTTTTGGAAATCAAAGGAAAGACTGAGGTTGTGCCTGGTGTCCCAAAGGAAACAAAAACAGCATATGGAGATGCAGAAGCCAGAAGCATAGTGGAGAGAAGAAAATTAGCTGTCCAGAATGGCTGACTCCCTTTCCATCACGTTGAGCTGTCCCTTGAGGCCTGCAGTGTCCTTTCCTGCCCAGAGACTCTGATTAGACTTTTCTACTTGGCCAGATTTCCCCATTCTGAAGTCTCTGGGAAGAGAGCTTGGGCCCCATTTCCTTTCCTTCCAGAAGACCCTTACCCCCCAACCCACACTCCTTGGAATCATGTTGAAGGACGAGGTGGGTGGCTGAAGAGGCATCAGGCAAAAGATCCTATAACATCCTTTCTCTGGCACTAAGGCCCACACTGGACTTAAATGACTTAACTAAGTGAAGCCACTCAAGGGATTTTGGAGGGGGGCATAATAGAATTAAACGAATCAAAATAAATGAAAGTCTGTGAGCTGAAGTGACATGCAGATTTGGCTCCAGTAATTTTTAAATTGCCACCTCACAAGCCCTCGAACATCTCAAAGGAACCCACACAGCTTTCCAATTTTAAGGTACCTCTCCCTTGGATCCATTCCTTTCATCTGTAGATTTGGTTAGTGCTGGGGGGGAGGGTGGATAGATCAATATTTATGAGGAGGAGACCCCCATTCCGCTCCCTGGAACAAAGAACCCCCTGAACAGCAGCCAGAATCTGATGCTGCACTGAGTTTAAGATCTGGGCCTAGTGGTCCTGCTGGCCTCTCTTTTCTTGGGGGCTGTGAATCAGGGTGCACTGGATGCATTTTTTCATGTAAGGCTGAGACGTTAAAATTCTGTGGTGCAGCCATTCCTGTTATGGGAATTAAGGGAAGGACAGTGTCGAGCAGGAAGGACACAGCAGCCTCAGCAGCCTGCCCTGTTCTGTCTCCCACTGCCCATCTGCTTCTCCTCTACCTCCACAGGCTTTCCCTAGAATCCTAAACTGAGATGGATGCTACCACCCCCACACCTGGCCTCTGACAACCTAGTGTTTCCCTATCTAGGCTGGCCAGTTGTGGACAAATCCCTCCGCTCTACAGAGATAAGGTTGGAATTAGAAATCAAATGCAAACACATAGGAATGGAGGGGTTGACAGCACAGGCATCTTCAGCTAAAGCCACAGAAATCTATTCAGAGCTTATAGGCCACCTGGCCCCAGTTCCTTTTCCTCACTAAAACCTTACTTTGCACGAAGGGTGAATGCTAGGCCAAGCCACTCAGACTTCCAGCCCCAAAGACTTTTGAGTTTGTGCAGCAGTTTGTTCACCCAGGAGAGGAGAGGAGGCTGACACAGAAAAGAAGGACACAAACATATAGAGATAGAGATAGAGATGATAGAGATAGAGATAGAGATAGAGATAGAGATAGAGATGATAGAGATATCAATATGGATAGAAATATGAATATATGAATATGGATATAGATATATGGATATGGATGTATGGATATAGATATGTATATGGATATATCAATATGGATATGGATATAGATATGGATATAGACATGGATATATGGATATGGATATAGATATAGATATGTGGATATATATAGATATAGACATTGATATATGGATATATGGATATGGATATAGATATATGGATATGGATATATGGATATAGATATGTATATGGATATATCAATATGGATATGGATATAGATATGGATATAGACATGGATATATGGATATGGATATAGATATAGATATGTGGATATATATAGATATAGACATTGATATATGGATATATGGATATGGATATAGATATAGATATATGGATATGAATATGGATATAGACATAAACATAGACATAGATATAGATATCGATATTGATATATATATATATATGTAGACAGATAGAGATATGGATATAGATATGGATACAGATATAGATGATCCCTAAGCAAAAATGTCAACAATTACCATAAATGAACCATAGTACTTTGTGATCTCAAGGCCATCAGCTGAACTGAGAAATATTCTTCATTCTGACAGTTAAGGGCCCAGTTGACTCAATTGGTTTGACTTTTTCCCCTATCCTGTGGTCCATCTAATTTGCCCTTGGATTGGCTGATGGATGAGCATCATCAAAACTCCTTGGCCAATTTTTAGTTTTGGGCTTTACTTGTATGGCAGAAGGTTTAAACTGTTTAGAGAGGGTTTGTGTTTTGGCTTTTGAAATAGCCACACTCCTCTCCTCTGAGAATTATGGGTTGTTTCAGAACTGGGAACTTCAAAGAAAGCTCTTATTGGATCTGGACTTGAGCCACTGCTGGAACTGTTTGTTTCATCTGGTCCATCACTCTGCTTGTTGCCACCTACACAGACAGGAACCATCTCCTGGAACTGAAATTTACAAGCCCCTTGCCTATCATCCAACATGCTAACTTCTATCTTTTGGAAGCTGATGTCTACTAATAATTGCAATATTGAGATATAGACAAGAAGCATCAATGCTATTGACCCACTGAAAATAGCCAGTCCAGAACTCTGGGCTATTAAGAACCTAAAGAAAGTATTGATTGTAAGCTGCCTACACCAAGGAAACCCAGCATATAGCCAAGAGTCAAAAATGGCCATGCAGAGCCGAGAGCTGGCACCACATTTTAGTATGTAAACAACCCATGATCATTGAGGAAGAGGGAAACAATAGTAAGCCTTTTCAGTGTATTTCCTGGGAAGCTAGCAAACAGATGTGTCTCTGAAATCTGTCTTCAGTCCCTCATGGGAATTGGGCAATGGTATCAGTGACCAGCAGGGGATACAGTGTCACATTATGCATAGAAGCTTGTGCTTGCTATAAGGCTGCCTGGGTTCAAAACGCCCTTGAAACACTTACCAAGATTTCTTTTGGAAGTTGAGGGAGTAAGGTTGTGTCTCTCTTGCTTACTTAACTTATTAAAATTCTTTGAGTCTGCATTTTCTTATTCATAAAATGGACATAGTAATGGTACCTACTGTGTAATTTAAACAAAAAAATTCATATAAATGTTTAGCATAGTTCCTGGCACACCATGAGAGTAAAATAGACATTAGTTGTTATTGTTTATGGGATTCAGGGAAGTCATGAATCCACAGCAGATTTTGGCCCCTGCTTCTAATTCCAAAGATGAATCTTTAGGTCTCCAGAATCCTAATATAAATTGATATCTCTTGCTATGAAACTACAGAATATAGTTTATAGAATACAGAATATAGAATATAAATTGATATCTCTTTCCATGAAACTTATTTTTGAGAGAGAGAGAGAGTGTGTGAGCAAGGGAGGGGCAGAGAGAGAGACACACACAGAATCTGAAGCAGGCTCCAGTCTCTGAGCTGTAAGCACAGAGTTCGAGGTGGGGCTCAAACTCACAAATCACGAGATCATGACCTGTGCCAAGGTCAGACGCTTAACCAACTGAGCCACCCAGGTGCCCCGACCCATGCAATTATGGAGGCTGGGAAGTCCCAAAATGTATAGTGGGGAAGCTAGATACCCTGAAGAGCTAATGGTGTAGTTCCAAGTCTGAGGCTAAAGACCTAAGAACCAAGATTGCTAATGGTGTGAGTTCCAGTTTGAAACACAACAGGATCAAGACCCAAGAAAACTCAATGTTTCAGTTTGAGTCCAAAGACAGGAAAAGATGGATGTCCTGGCTCAAGAGTCAAGCAGTAGGAGTTCCCTCTTACTCAGCTTTTTTGTTCTATCCAGGCTTTCAACTGATTGGATGAAGCCCACCCACATTAAGGAGAGTAATCTGCTTTACTCAGACTACCAGTTCACATGGTTATCTCATCCAGAAACACCTCCACAGATGCACCCAGAATAATGTTTGGCCAAATGTCTGGGCACTCTGCGGCCCAGTCATAAAATTAACCATCACAGGGGAGAAATGTTAAGTTCTCATGAGCCAAAGTGTGGTCTACAGACCAGCAGCACTGCCACTCCTATGAAGTCTGCTAGAAGTGCAGAATCTCAGACCTCATTACAGAACTGCTGAATCAGAATCTACATTTAAATTATTTTAAAGTTTTTTTTATTGCTTACTGAGACAGAGAGAGAGAGAGAGAGAGAGCGAGCGAGCTGGGGAGGGGCAGAGACAGGAAGATAGAGAATCCCAAGCAGGCTCCACACTGCCAGCATGGAGCCCAATGTGGGGCTAGAACTCACAAACTGTGAGATCATGACCTGAGCCGAAGTTGGACATTTAATCGACTGAGCCACCCAGGCGCCCCCAGAATCTGCATGTAAACATCTTCAGGTGACTCATATGCACATTAAAACTTGAGAAATGCTGGGCTAAAACTTTGAAAGCTGTGGTTCTCAAAATGTGGTCTTTGAAAAACGAATAGCATTGGCATCACCTATGAGCTTTTCATAAATGTAGCTTCATGGGCCCTGCCTCAATGCAACTGAGTAAGAATCTATGGGAATGAGGCCTAGGGAACTGACTTTTAACAAACAAATTAAAGCTTGAGAACCACTGAGTTACAAATAGGTGCCCTTCTTTATAAGGGTCAAATGATGGGGCACCTGGATGGCTTGGTTGGTTGAGCATCCAATTCTTGATTTTGACTCAGGTCATGATCCCAGGGTCATGGGATCGAGCCCTGCATTGGGCTTCACACTAAGTGTGGACCTGCTTGGGATTCTCTCTCTCTCTCTCTCTCCCTCTGCCCCTCTACCTCGCTCATGTTCTCTCTCTCTCTAAAATAAAAAATAAAATAAAATATTTTAAAAAAAGAGTCAAATGACCTGGGGCCTAAACAATAAGAAATTGTTTTAGACCAATGACTTGATTTTTTTAAGCCAACAGATTTGATTCTCCCATTTTTTTCCCCTCGCTGAGCTCTTTCATGCTTTTGACCTTGTTGCTACTAATTTGCCAGGGGCAGGGGGGGAGGGGGATACTGCCATGAGGTCTTGCTGGATATCCCAGATGGTCCAATTTCCCATCAGACTCTAAGCTCTGCAGCCACCATTCCCACCTCCCAGAAATGATCAGTCTCTACAAGGGATTTCCATCCTTGCCATGGAGGATATTTGAGTCAGTGCTAGAAGGAAAAAAGCATTTGGTGTAGGAGCTGAGATGGATGGGAGAAGATTCCAAGAAGATTCAGAGAAGATCCTCTAATCACACAACTCAAGATAAATGATGCCCCCCCCCCCGCAAACACACACACACATACACACACTGTTTATCTGTTCTCTGAATAAAACTGGATGGGTTGATTGTGACCCCAGCCCCTCCCACACATATGCAGGTGTAATCTTATTAGCAGAGTTCATGCTGTCTCCTGCCTCTTTGGAGAAAGAGAGACCAATTTGAGTGACCTAGCAATGCCTGGATCTGGGATTACCCTTTTAATGGCTCATAACAGATACTAGAGTTGGCAAGACTGAGAATTTTTCAGGGACTTTATAAGTACATCAAATATTGATGTTCTGTGGGGAGATGCTTAGAAATTGCCCTGATATATTTTTGATGACCGGTGTATGTAAATGTGTGTGGGGGTATTTATATGTGTATATTTCTTTAAAAATATTCATAATTTGCTCTGTGAGTTTATTTTTCCTGTTATGTACTCTCTCTTTAGGCCCTGGGAATTGCCCTGGGAATTGCGAGACTTGAATAGCAATCTTAAAGCCCATGGGGGTCATTGAATAAGTGGAAGGGGGAAAACGAAGGTGGTGGGTCCCCAAAGTTTGTAACAGATGTACTAGTTTACCGTGGGGAGATCTCAGGGGCCCCAGGAAACTGGCTAATCCCTTTGCCTATAGGTTTTGATACCTACTAAAATTTAAATACCCCTGGGGCTTTATTCTAGTTATCAATCACTCATATCTCAGAATGAATATATAAATCCATTATTCAACAAATATTTTTTCATCTTTCTGCCAGGCACAAGGTTGCAGAAGTTATAAGTTTCAGATGGAGAAGGATTAAGAGAGAATCCTAAAGAGGAGCTAGATAAGGAAAAAGGAGACTCCTTCTTGCTTGGAAATCTCATGTATTCATTCATTCAACAAATACTTTTTGAGTACCCACTATGTGTGAGACACTGGACCCTAGGCACTAGGGATAGAGCAATGAATATGAACAAATCAGACAAAAATCCCTGCCTTCACAAATCTTCCATGATAATGGAGAGAGACCATAAAGTAGTAAGGAAAAAACATAGCATATTAAAAATTTTTTATGTTTTGTTTTAGTTTTGAGAGAGCAGGGAAGGGGCAGAGAGAGAGAGGGAGACACAGAATCCGAAGCAGTCTCCAGGCTCTGAGCTGTCGGCACAGAGCCCGACACAGGGCTCAAACTCACCAATGGTGGATCATGACCTGAGCTGAAGTCGGATGCTTAACTGACTGAGCCACCCAGGTGCCCCTATAGCATATTAGGTTGTTATAAACACTATGGAAAAAACTACAGCAGGATATGGGGGTAAAGATGTCAGAGGTTGCAATTTTAAGTGGGGAAGGGGCAGAGGAGACCTCACTAAGGACGTGGCAGTTGAGCTGAGATTTTTTTTAAGTTTATTTATTTTGAAAGAGATAGATTGATTGATAGAGACAAAGAGAGAGAGAGAAGGGGCATAGAGAGAAGGGGAGAGAGAGAATTCCAGGCAGGCTCCACGTGGCCAGCACAGAGTCCAATGTTGGGCTCGAACCCATGAGCCACAAGATCATGACCTGAGCCGAAACCAAGATTCAGACACTTAACCGACTGAGCCACCCAGGCGTCCCTGAGCTGAGATTTAAAGACAGTGAGGGAGTGAGCCATGTGAATAACTTCAAAGGCAGAAGGAAACAGTGAGGGCAAAGGTTCTGAGGTGGGCCTCTGGCTGGAAGGTCTCCAGAACAGCACGGAAGCCAATGAGTGTGACTGGAAGTCACACAGGCAAAAATGAAGCAAGAGGTCAGGTCATGAGGACCTTGCAGGTCACTAGAAGGACTTTGACTTTTACTCAGAGTGAGGTGGGGAGCTGTTGCAGCGTGGTGAACAGTGATAGAATCTGAATTTATTGGATTTTTTTAAAGTTGTATATGTACATGGTAAAGGAAATCAAACAGTGTATAGAAGTAATGAAAAGCAAAACTTTTCCTTCTATCTTCCCATCTACCAAACCATTTCTTCAAAGGTAAACACTATTTTCAGTATCTTGAATAACCTTGAGAGAGAGAGAGAGAGAGAGAGAGAGAGAGAGGTGTGGAGGGAGAGAGGGAGGCATATTTCCTTTTTTTAACTTACACACATGGAAAAATACATGTTATACAGTTATGGCTTAGATATTTATCCATATTGGTCCATATAGGTGTATCTCATCTTATTCTTTTTAATGTCTGCATAGCACTACACTGTATGTCATAATTTATGAAACCAATTCCTAGTTAATTGATGGATATTTAGGTTGTTTCCAGGATGGGTTTTTTGTTTTGTTTTGTTTTCATTTTTCTTGGGGGGAGTATTATTATAAAAATACTGTAATGAATCTACTAATGAATGCACCTTCGAGCACAAGAATAATAACAACTAACATTTATTGAGAGCTTACTATGCACTAGGTACTGTGCTAAGCACTTTAGGTGCCTTTTCTCATTTTATCCTTATGACTCTATGGGCTAAATACTTGCTATATATTGAATGTTTGTGTCTCCCATTCATATACCCTCAAAACCTAGTGCCCATATGTCCTGATACCCTAATGCCTAATGTGATGGTATCAGGAGATGGGGCCTTTGGGAGGTGATTAGGTCATTAGGGCAGAGCCCTTATAAATAGGATTAGTACCCTTTTAAAAGAAGTCCAAGAGACTCCCTTGCCTCTTCACCATGTGAGGACATAGGTGGCTTTTTGCAATCTAGAAGAAGGTCCTCACCAGAACTCGCCCATGCTGGCACCTTGATCTTGGTGTTCCCAGCCTCCAGAACTGTGAGAAAATAAACTTCTGTGGTTTATAAACCACCCAGTCTGTGAGGTTACATTATAGCAGTCCAAACAGACTAAGACAGTACTATTATTATCCCCATTTTGCAGATGAGGAAAGCTTTAAAGAGGTTGAGGGACACTCCCAAGGTCACAAAGCTAAGAACCTGTAGAGACAGAATTTGAAGGCAGGCAGTCTGACTCCAGAGCCTGTGGTTTTAATTACTGTGTTATATAAATGGAATTACTAGGTCAGAGGGCATGTACATTAAAGTTTACAGTAGTTAAGGGGTGCTAGGGTGGCTCAGTCGGTTAAACGTCCGACTTCAGCTCAGGTCATGATCTCACGGTTCGTGAGCTCAAGCCCTGAGTTGGACTTGGTACTGACAGCTCAGAGCCTGGAGTCTGCTTCAGATTCTGTGTCTCCCTCTCTGTCTGCTCCTCCCCTGTTCATGCTCTGTCTCTGTCTCTATCTCTCAAAAATAAACATGAAAAAATTTTTAAAAAATTACAGTAGTTAAATTGCTGGCTCCCCTATACCCTCATCAACATTGGATATTATCAATCTTTTTGAATATTTGCCAGCACGGTAGGGGAAGAAAGGGCATCTTGCTGTTTTAATTTGCATGCTTTTGTTGAGGAGCAAGGTTGGACATCTTTTTATATGTGTAATTTACCCATTTGTCTTTTTTTCTGTTAACTGCCTGTTTGTATCATTTGGTTGTTTGACTTTGGATTGGCAATGTTTTTCTTGATGATTTGTTTGAGTTTGTTGGAAATTAAGGAAATTAGTCCTTTGTCTACCATAAGTGTTGCAAAGATCTTGTCACAGTTTGTCATTTCTCTTTGGGCTCTTTTTATGGTTTTCTTTTTTGCTGTACAGAAATTTTAAATTTTTATGTAGTCACATTTATCAGTTTTTTAAATGACTTTTGGATTCATGGCCTGATTAGAAAGGCCATTCCCTTTCCAGGATTGTATGTATTTAAATTCTCTCATATTTTCCTTTAGTACTTTTAAGTTTCATTTTTCACATTAAATTCTTTGATCCATCTATAATTTATTTTGAGGTAAAATGTAAGTTAGAGACTTCAGTTTGCCCACTATGCAAATATAATTTTTTTATAATCTATTTTTCCCTGTTGATTTGATGTGACATATTTCTCTCTCTCTCTCTCTCTCTCTCTCTCTCTCTCTCTCTCTCCTTTTTAGAGTTTATTTATTTATTTAAGTACACTGAACATGGGGCTTGAATTCAAGATCCTGAGATCAAGACTCGCATGCTCTTCTGACTGAGCCAGCCAGGCACCCCTGACATGCCACCTTTATTTTTTTAATGTTTGTTTATTTTTGAGAGAGAGCAAGGAAGGGACAGAGAGAGAAGGAAATCCCAAGCAGGCTCTGTGCCATCAGCACGGAGCCTGACATGGGGCTCGAACTCACAAACCGTAAGATCACGACCTGAGCAGAAATCAAGAGGCAGACACTTAAGGGACTGAGCCACCCATGTGCCCCGCCATCTTTAAAATACACTAATTTCCCACATATATCGAGGCATTGATTTTTTTTTTCTCAAGAACTCAACTGTCTTAAGGTAGCATCATAACATGTTTTATTTGATGAGCCCTTGGGGTGCATGGCTGGCTCAGTCGTTCGATTAAGCGTCCGACTTCGGCTCAGGTCATGATCTCACAGTCTATAGGTTCAAGCCCCGAACTGGGCTCTGTGCTGACAGCTCGGAGCCTGAAGCCTATTTCAGATTCTGTGTCTCCCTCTCTCTGCCCCTCCCTCACTCATGCTCTCTCTCTCTCTCTCTCTGTCTCTCAAAAAATAAATAAACATTAAAAAAATATTTGATGGGGCCTGTTTCTCCTCAAATGCCCTTCTTTCAGAATTTTCCTGACTTTTATTCATCCTTTTCCCCTTGATTTTCAGTTTCCTCTTTTGCCATCTCTCCCTCATCAAAAATGCCAGCTATTCCCCCAACTTCTCCATCCCATCTGGGTGTTGTTCATTCATGAATAAGAGTATACTAAGTATTGCTGATTGGCAGATATTATGTGGACTAGAGGTATAATGATGAATAATGACAGTTTTTGCCATCATGAAACTCAAAGTCTACTGGGAGACATAGAAAAGCCAACAGCTAGTTACAAGACAATTTCCTGAGGGATATGCATAAGTATGATAGGTCCCTGGTAGAACAATAATTAACCTAGGGGTGCCTGGGTGGTTCAGTCGCTTAAGCATCTGACTCTTGATCTTGGCTTAGGTCATGATCTCACGATTCATGAGATCGAGCCCCTTGTGGGGCTCCTCGCTGATAGCTCAGAGCCTGCTTGGGATTCTCTTTCTCCCTCTCTCTCTTTCTCTCTCAAAATAAATAAATAAACCTTAAAAAAGAACAGTAACTAACCTAGACTTGGTGGGAGGGAGGGAAAGGGCAAAAGACATGGAGTCGGTGACACACGAGCTGACCTTTGAAAGACTAATAGCAATAAACTAGGTGAGGGGGGAAGAAATAGGAGGGGGTTCCAAGGAGAGCAAGCCTCTTGTGCAAAAGATCAGAAACATGATGAGCTCGACAAATCACAAAGAGCAGTTAGCTGTGGCTAAAGAGTAGGATGTGGGGAGGGGTTGGGTTAAGGTGGAAGATGTGACAAAGAGCTGGAGAGATGAGAGATGGGTCCTGTGCAGAGGGTCTTGAAAGCTGTGCTAAGTAGGTTGCACTCTACCAAATGAGCCACAGGACACTATTGAAATATTTTAATCACATTCTCATTTTGGAGTGATCACTCTGGCTGCAGGGTGGAGAACGGGTGGGAAAAGAGCAACAATGGGAGTGAAGAGATGAATTAGGGGGCCAATGCAGTGAAATAACCCAGATGAGAAAGGCTGGGTGTCTGAACTAGGGTAGAGACTATGGAGGTGAAGACAAGTGGATGACTTTGAAGGATGTTAAAAGTTAAAATGGACAGGGGCGCCTGGGTGGCTCAGTCAGTTAAGCATCTGACTTCATTTGGATCAGGTCGTAATCTCACAGTTGTTGGGTTCGAGCACCGCATCGGGCCCTGTGCTGATGGCTTGGAACCTGCTTGGGATTCTCTCTCTTCTCTCTCTGCTCCTCCTCTGCTTGCACATGCTCTCTCTCTCTCTCTCTCTCTCTCTCTCTCTCTCAAAATAAATAAACTTAAAAAAGAGCAGTAACTAACCTAGACTTGGTGGAGAGGGAAAGGGCCAAAAAAGACATGGAGTAGGTGACACATGAGCTGATCTTTGAAAGACTAATAGGAGTAAAGTAGGATCTTCTGTCTTCCTCTCTCTCTCTCTCTGCCTCTCTCTTCCTCTTAAAAGTAAATAAACATGAAAAAAACCTTTCCTAAAAAATGAATAAATAAAAGTTAAAATTTACAGAAATTGATGATTTGTTGGACCTAATTGGTTGGAGGTATCAAGGATGCTCCCGGGTTTACTGAGCTAGGACATAGTGGAACAGGCATGGGAGGAATGCAGAATGACAGTGGGTACTGAGGAGTGTCCAGTGTTATGAACATATTCCTTCCCCTTCCTGCATCAGAATTGATCGGCCCTGTCGCCTGTTCCCTCAAGAGCTCTGTTCTCCCTTTCTGATTTACACTAGGGTATTATAAGCTAGTTATTCTAATCAGACACCAGGAACATTTTCACTTGGGAGCTACTTTTAAGGCTCTTGTCTATAAAAATGATTTTGATAATGGTAGTTTCAGGCAGGCCAACTGGGGAAGGGATTTTTGGTAAGAGGGCTTCAAATTACAGTTTGACCCTTGAACAACACAGGTTTGAACTATGCGGGCCCACTACTATGCAGATTTTCTTGTTCGATAAATACAGTATAGTACTATAATGCATTTTCTCTTCCTTATGATTTTCTTAATAATATTTTCTTTACCCTAGCTTTATTGTAAGAATATGGCATATAATACATAAACATACAAAATGTGTCTTAACTGACTGTTTCTTTGACTGGTAAGGTTTCCAGTCAGCAACAGATGATAGTAGCTAAGTTTTGGAGGAGTCAAAAGCTGTATTCAGGGTGTGTGCCCCTAACACCCGTGCAGGTCAAAGGTCAACTGTATGCCATAGTCCACAGCCTGTTCCCCAAAGCAGGTCCTAGTCCTCTGTTACCCTCAAAGCAGGTACTGCGTTGTTCCACAGCACGGGCTGGTGTAAGGTGGAGAGACTGGCCCAGACATCGGCAGGAATAGGTCACAGGCTTAACTGGAAAAATCTGTCTGCTGTGGTCTAGTCTCCCACATGTCAGGCTCCCTCTTCCCCAAAAGGAATGTGGTCTTAGGGGTCTGGCACGAACAGTCTCCGGAGACAGGCAGTTATTAGATGAGCCCATTATTGAGCCCTTGAAACCAAGCACAGCATTTACCGCAGAAAGAAAACTGGCATTGTGGATTCTGAAGGAGGGGGGAGGGCAGGCTGACATCAGAAGAGAAGGATTCGCGTTGTCATGGCAACCATAAGAGTTATACTGTATTGTTTGTACCCAGAATTTAAGAGATTATCCTTGGGCTACACAAAAGAAAGTGCCATCCCCGTGCACTTCAACGTCACCATCTCAGGACACCCACCACCTTCCTATGAGGAATTTTATTTGTTCATTAGTTATATGTCACTTGGGTGTTTATTGATTTACTAATCTCCCTTCTTCCATTTTTTTTCTCCTTCTTTTCTTTCTTCCCTGCATCTGACCAGCACAGCCAGCATAGGCCATTTGTCTTCTCACAGACGGTGCCAGTAAATCAAACTTCTGGCCGGTGGAAACTGGGACCCTGGAAAACCTCCCAAGTTCTCTTGCCTCAGGGCTGCTTCTGGTCTGCAGGGAGTGAGGGTCTCTGGGAAAGGGCCCTCTGTCCAAAAAGGTGACAAAATAAGGCACTGATGGAAAGGTTGTTTTCTCAGTCCAATCCTGTTCTGACACCTTTAAGGTCTGTAGCCATTAGGCAAGGAGCTCACTCAAATTACAGCCTTAACAGTGTCAGTGCAGGATCGGGCACTTGGTAAATGGGGAAAGACCTTTTCTGGGCCTTTACAAAAGCAAGCAAGCATTTGTTCATCACCTTGGGTTTCTTCCCATGTCACAGAAGAGTAAGGTAAGACAGGAAAGGCACACCTAGCCAGTTTTTTTTTTTAAGTGAATCAAAGAAGGATCTGGAAATAACACAGCGCTTATTAATTCCTGGCTCCAGTTAACCCCTCCTCCCATAGATAACACTGACATCACCTAGCTTTTTAATCCCAAGACCTAATTGGCATCCTGTTTATTAAGCTTTAAAACCCTTTTCTTTCTTTCCCCTTCCTGGCTCAGTAACTCCCACTTTGGAAATCTCTGGAGATTTTAATTTCCCGAAGAGCCTCCTGTCATCTCTTACAGTAAGTCTTTTCATTTCACCTCGTTTAAGTATATTGGCTGGTCTAAAGGCTTAATTGTGATGAAGAAGATTAAGTCTAAATGTAATAAGCATTAAGGATAGAACAACATCCTTTATTTCCTCTGGCTTCGATAATCATTGCATTTGGTTTTGTATTTGTAGTGGAAAAGTTCAGGTGACCCAAACTAGGGGAAGGAGGTGGGCTTGAGAGAAGGGTGAGAAGATAATCTGGCTGGTTTTTTCTAAAATGTGTGGCTGCTGCAGTCGCAGTAGCAGCAGACAAATGGTGGAAGGAGGGTGATGGGTCTGGAAATGATCGGGCAAGAACACAAGATGAAGCAGGCATGGAGGGAGGAAGGTGTGCCTCCAAGCTCTTCCTTAGTTTGCAAATGGGTTCTTTATTTTACCAGCAAGAGTGGCTTCCAGAACACTCTGGGTTCTCCAAGTCTCTTGGCATGGATGTAGACAAATCTCTTTTCCTGTTAGTACAGCTAAGACCAGATTAGCATTTTTCAAAAAGAGCTTGACTAGGAAATGAAGGGAAACACAAAACTAAAAAAAGAAAATGTAAATGCATAGAAATGAGCACAGAGTCTAAGATAAAGTCTAGCCCCAGATTGGCTCGACTGGCATAGACTACCACGCACCTGTGTGTGTGTGTGTGTGTGTGTGTGTGCGCGCACACACACACACACACACAGACACACAAACACCTGGTCCTTTCTCCTCCTCAATGCTATTTGTGGAACCCTGCCTCAAAAGGCCCCCGAGTGTTTCTCCTATGCATTGCAGTCTTGGCTCTCTTCTCTATTACACCTTTTATCCCTCTGTTTTCTGATGATCTCAATATATATTTGTCTCTTCCTAGTGGACTGTTAAGCTCTGTGAAGACAGGGACGAATCATAATCATCTTTGTATCCAGAGTGTCTGGCATGTGAAACCATCCGTAAATGACTGTAGAACTGAAGTGCACCAGATCAGATCCTGGCAACCTAGAATCATGTCTATCCTTGAAAGTAGCTCCTCTAAAAGTGGGGTTCTGACAGTGGACAATGCTTTACACTCTAAGCTTAGGTCTTTTTGACCCCGTGTAAACATGCTTTTGGCAATTTACAAAAACAAGGACTGCCTTATAATTGTAGAGGACTCCGTGCTTCTCAAAACGTGTTTCACACAATTTCTCATTTGATACTCCTAACAACCTTGTGAGGAAATGAGACTTAGGTTAAATAGCCCACCCCCAGTCACAGTGCTATATAATATATATAGCAGAATTAGAGCTTTTGGTACTTAGTCCCATATCCTCCCAGTTTGATATGTTACATCCAAAAAAGACCTTTTTGGGTCAGGACATCAGTAAACTGAGAGAATCGTTCTCAGGCTTGTCTCTCACCATCCTCTCTCTCTTCCACCTACCCAGTATGGCACCAGACCAGGGAGAGAGTCAAATGATCATTTGGGGACAAGCAAATACCAGAACCTTGCTAAATCAGAACCCAGCAATCCTGTTTCTAGGAATGTCTCCTAACAGATCATCCAAATTTGACATAACTTTTTTATTTAGGAAGATGTGCTGGGGTGCCTGGTGGTTCAGTCAGTTAAGCATCCAACTCTTGGTTTCAGCTCAGGTCATGATCTCACAGTTTGTGAGATAGAGCCCTGCGTTGGGCTTTGCGCTGACAGCGTAGAGCCTGCTTAGGATTCTCTCTCTCTCCCTCTGCCCTTACACACACTCTCCCTCTCTCTCAAAATAAAATAAAATAAAATAAAAATAAAAAGATGTACTGTCCACACAAAACACAACTGTGAGCACAAATCAGCCAGTGGGTTGGCAGTTTACTATCTCTGAAATAACTGGACAGGTACGTAAAGATGTATGCATCAGGATGTTCATGACAGCTGTGTTACATTGGGAAAACATTGGAAACTATCTGATGTCTAATGATAAGAGAAAGGGTTAAAAAAATTAAGGCACATCCATATTACTGACTCTTATGAAGTCAATAAAACCAATGATGTGGTATAGATTTATATTTATTGACATGGAAATATATCTATGGCACTGTGGAGCTTTTTTAAAAGCAAGATACAAATCAGCATTAAAGTATAATATCATTTCTGTAAAATACTACACTTAAGAAAACAGCCTGGAAGGATATTTTTAAAATGTTAACAGTAGTGGATTGTGTGACATTGAGATTGGAAGGTGGAGTGATATGTGATCTTCATTTTTGCTCACATATATTTTTCTTCAATGAACGTATATTACCTTTTTTTAGTAAGCTCTATGCCCAACGTGGGGCTTGGACTCATGACCCCCGAGATCAAGAGTCACATGCTCCACTGACTGAACCAGCCAGGTGCCCTGAATATATATTACTTTTGCCATAAGAAACATAATAAATGAGGGGCACCTGGATGGTTCAGTCAGTTAAGCATCTGACTTTAGTTCAGGTCATGATCTCACAGTCAGTGAGTTTGAGCCCCGCATCAGGCTCTGTGCTAACAGCTCAGAGCTTGGAGCCTGCTTCAGATTCAGTGTTTCCCTCGCTCTCTGCCCTTCCCCCACTCACGTTCTGTCTCTGTCAAAAATGAATACAGTTTAGGGGCGCCTGGGTGGCGCAGTCGGTTAAGCGTCCGACTTCATCCAGGTCACGATCTCGCGGTCCGTGAGTTCGAGCCCCGCGTCGGGCTCTGGGCTGATGGCTCAGAGCCTGGAGCCTGTTTCCAATTCTGTGTCTCCCTCTCTCTGCCCCTCCCCCGTTCATGCTCTGTCTCTCTCTGTCCCAAGAAAAATAAATAAACGTTGAAAAAAAAAATGAATACAGTTTAAAATTAAAAAAATAAAAAAATAAACATAACAAATGATTTTCAAAGGAAGAATTAAATGTCAGCCCTACCATTTATGATAAATTGATCTTTGACAAGGGTGCCAGTACATTTCAATGGCCCAAGAATAGTCTTTTTAACAAATGGTGCTAGAACAAGTGGATTCATATGCAGAAGAATGAAGTTGAACTCCTACCTCACACCATATACAAAAATTAACTCAATGGATCTGACACTTAAATATAAGAGCTAAAACTATAAAACTGTTTGTAGAAAACAAGTGTAAATCTTTAATTCTCAAGTTAGAGTATTGGCTTCCCCTTTGTTGATTTTTTTCAAAAGTATAAATATCCTGAGGTAGGTGTATTATTTCTTTTAGACCCTGGTCTGTGGCAATCAATACTGTGTGTGTGTGTGTGTGTGTGTGTGCACGTGCATGTGTGCGTGTGTGTGTGTGTGCCTGTCTGTCTGTGTCCGTGTTTGTGTGTGCATGTGTGTCTATGTGTGTGTCTATGTGTGTATTGGGGATAGATGTGCACAGAGAATGAAGTGGCCTCCATCCCAGTCCTTTCATACTGTGGCTGTCAGAAAAGTGTCATTTTCTGGGCTTGGTGGACCAGGAGTCTATTTTTATAAGGAAACAGAAGTGAATGGTAACCTAGACTAGATGCATAAGAAGGGATCCAGCTGAAATCTGCTGCTGAGCAAAGGTGAAATCTTTGTTAGCTGTGCCTTGAAAAACACAGACTTTCCAATTTATTCCCTGTTCTATAGCCATCTTGGCTCCCTTGTAGGTAGAGTTGCTCCACCCCTCCTCAACCATGCCCTAAGGTTAATACTTGTCTCTTTGTATTAAATTGGAGTGTTGCTTCTTTTTTCTTCACTCTTCTAGGTATGTACATTTTTAGTTTGTTATCTTAGGTCAGGTTTCCTGGAAATAGACTCTGATGCAGAGATTTGCATACAGGAAGGTTATGAGGAGTACACTTGGGACCAATGCCTGTGTGGGAGTGAGGAAAGCAGGACTGGGGGGAAGGAGAAGTTGGACTGAAAAGCTCCAGCTGTTCCCACAGAGAGCTCTGGAGCCAAGATGACCTTTCAGAATTATCCAAAATTGAAGCAAAGGTTGTGAACCTTTGTATTCTCATTGGATATGTGCTGTTTACCACACCATAAGGCTATGGCTGAGAGGACATAATCTTAGACAAAGCCACCTTTGGCTAAGAGCAATGCGAAGAGAGTGGCATAACTGTAAGCCATCAGCAACCAACACTTCCAGCAGCCGAGGGTGGAGGCAGGGATCTGTGTGGTGCCTCATGACACCTACTTACAGTAATTTACCTGACCAGACCTCAAAGAAAGCTCCAGAAGAGATTGATGTGAATTCTTTCATCTTCACCCACATTTCCCCCATTTTTTCATGGCTAGAAATGACAATTAGGAAGACAGGTGTAGGACTTCCAGATTTGGGGCATGAGCAACTGGGGAAGACAAAAAATATCCCTGGATTGAGCAAATGGATGGATGCTGGTGCAGTTTACTGAGATGGATGAGGAAAAAGGTTGGGGCAGGGAGAAATCAAGATTTTAGTCTTAGAGAAGTTAAGTTTGAGATGTTGGTGTAACATTCAGATGGAGATGTAAATTAGGTAAATGAACATGAATATGAGCTCAGAGAAGTCTGGGATATTGCTGTAACTTGGGAGGTAGGATATAAATTGGATTGATGGGGCGCCTGGGTGGCTCAGTTGGTTGAGCGTCCAATTCTTGATTTCAGCTCAGGTCATGATCTCATGGTTTCTGGGATAGTCCTGTGTCAGGCTCTGCACTGACAGCATGGAGCCTGCTCGGGATTCTCTCTCTCTCTCTCTCTCTCTCTCTCTCTCTCTCTCCCCACTCCCATCCCACTCGTATTCTCTCTCTCTGTCTCAAAATAAATAAATAAACATTTTTTTAAAAAGGATATAGGGGCACCTGGGTGGCTCAGTCAGTTAAGCGTCTGACTTCAGCTCAGGTCATGATTACATGGTTTGTGGGTTTGGGCCCCACATTGGGCTGTGTGCTGGCAGCTCAGAGCCTGGAACCTGCTTCGGATTCTGTGTCTCCCTCTCTCTCTGCCCCTCCTCCACTCGCGCTCTCTCTCTGTCTCTCAAAAATAATTAAATCCTAAAAAAAATTTAAAGGATACAAATTGGGTTGAAAGCCATAGGAATGAATGAGGTCACTTAAGGAGAGAAGTGTAGAAAGAGAAGTGAAAACGTAGAGCTGAGCCTTCAGGAAACCTTCAACATTTAATGCCTGGATAGAGGAGGATGGGGAGACAGAGATGGAGTAGTCAGAGGAGCAGGAAGAATACTGTGAGAGTATCATGTCACAAAATCCACAAGAGAATGTTTCAGCATGAGAATGGTCGGCAGTATTAAATACTTTTGGGGTGTGAAGCAAGTGAAGGATAGAGAATTTTCCATCAGATTTAACAACATGGGAAGCCATTGGTGATCTTTGTGAGAGCTATTTTAGGAGAGTTGTGGGGACAGAGAGCCAGATTGGAGTGGGTTGACGAATGAGTGGAAAGTGAGGAAATAGAGGAAGTGCATATAGAAAACTCAAGAAGTTGGCCGTGATAAGCAGGAGGAAAAGAGATACAGGACAGTTAGCTGAAAGGGTTTGTGATTTTGAGGGATTGTGTTGTATGCTGGTTTGTTTGCTTTTCGATATTTTGTTTTGTTTTGTTGCTTTTTTTTGCTTTTATATATTTTAATAGAACTCTAACATACTTACAGAAAAGTACAAATCAGGTGTACAGCTTGATGAATTTCCACAATATGAACACATCCATGTAAACAGCATCCAGATAAAAAAAAAGGAGAACAACTAAAGGCTGTATAGTGTATGATTCCAACTATCTGGCATTCTGGAAAAGACAAAGCAATGGAGATTGTACAGCAATCAGTGGACTAGTGGGGAGGGAGGGATGAATAGGGGAAGCACAGAGGATTTTTAAGACAGTGAAACTCCTCTGTATGATACTAACATGATGGATGCATGTGAAACTCATAGAATATACAACGTGGAGAGTGAACTCTAATGTAAAGGACTCTGGATAATTATGATGTGTCAGTGTAGGTTCATTGATTGTAACAAATGTTTACCAATATGGTGGGGAATGTTGATAACGGGAGAGGCTATGCATGTGTAGGAGCAGAGGGTATATAGGAAATCTCTATACCTCCTGATCAATACCACTGTGAACCAAAAGCTGCTCTAAAAACTGAAGTATATTTTTTAAAAAAGAGAGAGAACACCCCAGAAGTCCCCTTGTTACTTATTTCAGTAACTAGCCCCTGCAAAGGTAACCATTACCCTAACATCTAACACCATGGAGTAATTTTCCTTATTTTTGAACTGTAATGGAATCATCCAATATGTACTCTTTCATGTCTGGCTTGTATTACTTCACATTTGTATTCAATTCACACTGGCTTGTATTACTTCACACTGCTTGTGAAATACATCTGTATTATTGTGTATAGTAGCAGTGCATTTAGTCTCATTGCAGTATATTATTGCATTGTGTTAATTTATCCATTCTACTGCTGAAAGGCATTAGGGTAGTTTCCAGTTTGGAACCATTACAAAGAGTACATTCTTGTGCGTGTATCTATTTTTTAGTACTTAAACCATCATTAAGGTAAATATAAATCACTTCTCAAGAAGCACTCATTTTAAAACATAACTTTGTAAAAAGAACACACAAATCTTAAAAAAAAAAAAGCTTAAGAAAAGACCATTCTATGGCCCAGTCCTACAAAGTTAACCTCATGAATTTCAGAGCAATTTATTAAGATGCTAAATATTTGGGGCGCCTGGGTGGCTCAGTCAGTTAAGCGTCCAACTCTTGCTTTCAGCTCGGGTCATGCATGGCCTCACAGTTCGTGAGATCAAGCTCTGCACTGGGCTCTGCACAGTCAGTGAGGAACCTGCTTGGGATTCTTTCTCTCTCCCTGTCTCTCTGCCCCTCCCCTTCTCATTCCCACCCCCTCTCTCAAAATAAATAAATAAATAAAATTTTAAAAAAGATTCTAAATATTCATAAAATATTTCTCATATGCTTATGGATTAAAAGGTACAATGAGAAAGTTGCTCCAAAACTAATACCCCTCTTCCAGTCTCCAAATAACTTTCCTACTCCAAGTAATCCATAAGCCCGTTTAGGTCCACATTCCTTAAATGTTTGCTTTAAAATAAGCCAGCAGTTAAGTACTAGACAGAAACTTTTTTTTCCCAGGACATATGTGGATAGGCAACAAGTCAAATTCAAGCTTTCTATTTTTAAAACTTTTTCTTATTGAGGTAAAATTCGCATAATGTAAAATTAACCATTTTAAAGTGAACAATTCAGTAGCATTTGGTATGATCATAATGTTGTGCAACAACCACCTCTATTTTGTTCCAAACCATTTTTATCACCCCAAAAGGAAACCCTGTGCATGTTAAGCAGACGTTCTCTATTCCTCCTTCCCTCTGTCTCTGCCCCTGACAACCACCAACATGCCTTTACCTTCTACAGATTTATTCTGGATATTTCATATAAATTCTGGACATTTCCTATAACTGGAATCATACAATATGTGACCTTTTGGTTCTGGCCTCTTTTCACTGAGAAGAGTGTTTTTGAGGGTCATGCACATGTACCGTGTATCACTACCTCATTCTTTTTTGTGTCTTGAATAATATTCTATTGTATGTATATACCACAATCTGTCCGTTCATCCATTGATGGACATTTAGGTTCTTTCCAACTTTTGGCTATTGTAAATAGTACTCCTATAAACATGAGTGTTCATGTATTTGTTTGTTACCTGTTTTCCATTTCTTTTGTACATATACCTAGGAGTGAAACAGCAGGGTCATGTGGTGATTCTACGTTTACTTTTTTGAGAAACCACCAACTTATGCCCATTGGCTGAGCCCTTTTACATTCCCACTAGCAATGTATGAGACTTCCAATTTCTCCACATCTTCACCAACATTCATTCTTTTCTTTTTTCTTTTTCTTTTTTTGTAATAGCCATCCCAGTGAATGTGAAGTGATACCTCATTTCCTCATTGTGGTTTTGATTTGCATTTCCATAATGACTAAAGATGCTGAGCATCTTCTCATGGGCTTGTTGACTATTTGTATATCTTCTTTGGATAAATGTCTGTTCTAATCCTTTGTCCATTTTTTAACTGGGTTGTTTGTCTTTTGTGTTGAGTTGTAAGAGTTCTTTAGATGTTCTAGATACTAGCACCTTATAAGACACATAATATACAAATACTTTCTTCCTTTCTGTAGGTTATCTTTTCACTTTCTTAATCATATCTTTTGATGCAATTGAGATTATCATGGATTTATTTTTCTTCCTTCTATTAATATATTATTTTACATTGATTGATTTCCTTATGTTGAACCACCCTTGCATTATTAGGATAAATCTCGCTTGGTCATGGTGTTTTATCTTTTTAATGTGCTGTTGGATTCTGTTTGCTAGTATTTTGTTGAGGATTTTTTTTGAGAGACAGAGAGAAAGCACGAGCAGGGGAAAGAGGCAGAGGAAGAGAGAGAAATCAAGAGTCAGATGCTTCACCAACTGAGCCACCCAGGCACCCCAAGGATTGTTTTTAATCCAAAATATGTTTATTAGGATAGTTTCCCACTCATCTAGATTCAGGGTGCTTTTAGTGCTGCTGCCATTTGAAGGATCATCCTTCTGTAAGCCTTGCTTTTCCTCCTGTAGGCTGGCAAAGAACAGTGGAGCAGCCAACACACAAAACTACTGTTCGTGTATGGCTAAAGATGGTGGTGATTTTGTAGCATCCTGGGCACTTCACATCCATGAAGTAGGAGTTGGGGCTCTGCACCAGGCACTTCTTCTTATGCTTCCTCATCTCCTCTTTTGTGGACTGGTGGAGAAGGTCCTTTTCAAGGGGCACGTTCTTGTGGGAAGTTTGTCACCACCAGAAAGCTTGTTGAGGATTTTTGCATCTATATCCATAAGGGATGTTAGTCTATAACAAACATCATATTTTAAAGAGAAAAAGAAAAGAAAAAATGTATCAATACATTTTGCTGAAGCAAAATAAGGAAAAAGTAAAAAAATCACACCCCAGTATTTATCACCTTGAATGGCATCTTGTTAATTGGTAATCCATCTTGCAGGGAAATTTCCCTCAACAGGGACCCTGCCTAATCTATCCAATAGAGTTAAAAACACCTAAATCTTAAGCTCATCAAGCCACCTTAGAGGGGAGGAAACTGCCACGGAAGTTAAATGATTTGTGTGTGGTGACATTTCCAGCAAGCAGGAATTGACACTTTTTATTTTGTCACCATTCACCTGAAGCACTTTGCACTTCACCACTCTATTCTTTACTACCAATCTCCGAGACTTCAGCTCTCTTACCAAAAACCCACACTACAAAATTTTCCCCTGCATCTAATGAAAAAGATGTTCTGCAATTTGAGTCAATTACTCCCCACTATTTTCTTCGGGGAGACTAGAAAACAACCTTGACAGTATTTTATCACAAAAGCCATTCACATACTTGAAGTACAACAAGCCATGTGGCCAAGTTCTTTGACATTTTCTTTGCTAGTTTTATTTCCTAAGCCTTTGGGGCTATTCTGTCCTGGACTGGTACATGTTCTCTGCATCTCACAAGGCTACAAGATCCAAAATACAACATAGTGTCCTAATAGAGGCAATTCACAAGATAAAGCAACTGTTGATGGTGAAGGTGGATATAATATTTTAAAGTTTGAAAAGTGACAGAAATATTAAACCTTTTTGAAATGTTCAGGCTGTAATGTTCAAATTAAGAGCAATGTTGAGAGACAAGAGAGTAAAAACATGAAAAATAATGATATAATTCACATGCATGAGTCAATTGTATTTAGTAAGTAGGTGGAAATAGGATGGTGAAAACTAGGGAGAAAAACCAGAATTAAAAAAGCCAGGGTCAATTCAAAGGTCAAATGAACTATAAGTGAATCAATTTGGAGTCATGCAAAGTAGTTGACACAATGATGGGCCATATATCAGGCTGAATATGACATGCTGCTTCCAGTATCCTTAGAAGGAGGTGATGGAGGGCCCAACATTTTAGTATTTTTCAGTGGTTAATTTCAAGCTCTGTAGCTCCAGCTTTTTTACAGTACCACTCTAGTTCTATTTTTTTTTTTTGTCCTTTTGAACTTTTCCCTGCTTTTGGTGGTTCTTTCTCCTTCTTATTTCTATTCCCTGTGGCTGGTACAGGCCACTGCCCCCTCCTGCCTACCCCCGTTCACAAGCACAGACTCGCACTCTGCTATTGCACCTCCCCAGTGGCAGTGACATCCACTGTCTGAAGATAGTTGGTAGCTCCTTCTCACTTCCCCTTTCAAGACCCAAGGGCAGTGGCAGCCATGTATATATCTTTTGGTAAATATATTTGCACTTTTATTGGGCATATGCTTAGAAATGGCATTGCTGAGTCATAGAGAATGCATATATAGTTAGCTTTAGAAGATTCTGCCAAAGGTGGTTCGGTTTGTGGGATCAAGCCCCGTGTCGGGCTCTGCACTGTTAGTGCAGAGCCTGCTTGGGATTCTCCTCCCCTCTCTCTCTGCCCCTCCCCTGCTTGTGCTCTCTCTCTCTCTCTCAATAAAGTAATAGCTTTTAAAAAAGAAGATGCTCCCAAAGAGTTTGCCAAATGTTTGTACCAGTTTACATATACCCACCAGTGATGAATGACAATTCAAGTTTCTCCTCATCCTCACCAACAGCTGGCATTGTCTTTTTCTTCTCTCATTTTAGCCATTCTGGTGAAATTATAGTGGTATCTTATTGTAGATGATTGTTGTTGTTGTTTATGTCTTTCTTTTAATTATTTTGAAATAATTTTAGACTTATGAAAAAAGTTACAAAAAATAGTACAGAGAAATCGATACACTCCTCATCTACCTTCCCCTAATGTTAACATATTATATGCCTATAGTACAACTATAGAAATCAGGAACTTAACATTGATACATTATTATTAACTAATTTATACGCCTTATTTGAATTTTGCCAGTTGGCCCACTGCTGACCGTTTTCTGGTCCTGGATCCAATTGTATTTAAGTACCATGTCTCCTTAGTCTTCTCCAGCTCATGAAAGTTCCTCAGTCTTTGTCTTTCATGACTGTGGGAAGTTGAATAATGGCCCCCAAAGATGTTCATGTTCTAATCTCTGGAACCTGTGAATGTTATCATGTAGGTCAAAATGGATTTTTCAGGTGTGATTTCTTTAAGGATCTTGAGATGAGGTGATCATCCTGCACTAGCCAAGTGGGCCAACTGTAATCACAAGGGTCCTTATAAGGGGGAGGCAGGCAGGAGATCAGAGTCAGAGTAGGAGATGTGATGACAGAAGTAAAATGGTGAAGCAACACAAGGAAGGAGTCACTAACCAAGGAATGCTGGACAGCCTCAAGAAGCTGGAAAGGCAAGGAAACAGATTCTCCTCTTAGAGCCTCCAGAAGGAACACAGCCCTGCTGATATCTTGACTTTAGACTTCTGACCTCTATAAATATAAGGAAATAGATTTCTTTGGTTTTAAGCCACTAAATTTATGATCATTTGTTACAGAAGCAATAGGAAACTAATACACTAAACTTAACACTTTTTAAGAGTACTTGCTTGATGGATGTTCCTAATTTGGGTTTGTCTGAGGTTTTCTCATGCTTATACTGAGGTTATGCTTTATTTTTCACAAGAATACCATAGAAGTGATGTTGTGTCCTTCTCTGTGCATCATGTCAGGAGGTACATGATGTCAATGTGCCCTATTACTAGTGATAGTAACCTTGATCACTTGGACGAGGTGGTGTCTGCTAGGTTTTTTCCATTGTAAAATTCTTATTTTGCCCTTTGATGAACCTTTGAAGGGAGATACTTTGAGGCTATGCTAATATCCTGTTTCTCCTTAAACTTTGGCCCACTAATTTTAGCATCCATCAATGTTTCTTGCATGCAATAAATATTACTGTGATATGTGCCTAATAATGGTTATCAATTTCCATTATTCCTTCTACATCTATTAATTGGGATTCTTCTGTAAGAAAGAACTATCCCCTCCCCTGCCATTTTGTTTATATATATATATATATATATATATATGTATATGTGTGTGTGTATATATAATGTATATATATATATATATACACACATATATATATATACACGTATATATACACATTTGTATGGACCCATGTATATCTATTTTATTCTATGGGTTATAATCCATTGCTATCATTATTTATCTTGCTCTTCAAATTGCCCCAGATTGGCCACAAAGAGCTCCAACTTTATAGAAGTTGACCACTCTATAGAGGTGCCTGGGTGGCTCAGTCGGTTAAGCGTCCAACTCTTGGTTTCAGCACAGGTCATGATCTCATGACTCGTGAGTTTGAGCCCTACATCAGACTCTGTGCTGACAGCATGCAACTTGCTTGGGATTCTCTGCCTCCCTCTCTTTCCGCCCTTCCCCCACTCACAAACTCTCTCTGCCTCAAAAATAAATAAACATTAAAAAAAAAGTTGAACACACTACAAAGATATTTTCCAAGTTTTCTTCTGAGAGATTTATTGTTTTACCTTTCACATTTATATCTGCAATCCATATGGAATTCATTTTTGTGCATGGTAAGAAAAAGGAGGCAACATACATTTTTTCCTGAATGGATAACCAAGTGATTTAACACCATCTTTTGAAAAACTGTCCTTTCCCCTGACTGAACTGCAATGTCATCAATGATGTAAATCTGGTGACTATAGGTGTGAAGTTGTTTTTACATTCTCTATGCAGATCCATTGGTCTATTTCCTTATCCCTGTGCCAATACTACATTATTTTAATAATTGTAGCTAGATATAGCTTAATTTCTGGTAGTATGTTTTATTTTTCTTCTTTAAGATTGCCTTGCCTATTCTTGCCTCTTTTTATTTCCATATAAACTTTATAATTGCCTTGTCAATTTCCACAAATGAAAATAACCTGCTGGGATATGCTTGGGATTATCTTGAATCTGTAGATCAAATTAGCAAGAACTGACATCTTGCAAAATATGGAGACTTACAATCCATTTACAATCTACCTATTTATTTAGGTCTTATTTACTTCCTCTCAAACATGTTTTTGAACTTTCTGTTTAGAGGCCTTAAACAATTTTCCCGGTTTCACTGGGAAAGCATTGAATGTTTTCCAATGCAATTGTAAATGGTTTAGGTTTTGTTTTTGTTTTGTAGCCTGCTTTTAGCTTTTAATACATCCATTTGTGAATACAGATTTTTAAAATATTTCTTCACATAATGGCAAATAGAAGAAAATTGACAGAGGAGAGTGATTCACAATTATTAGATGAATCAGAATGTGAATATAATGAGAAAGATCACAGCACTCCAGTCTCAGATGATGGCAGTGAAACTGTGTAAGTGAAATTTCAGGCTATGAGTCTTCAGCTGAAGATCTACACCTTAGATGAATTTTCTCAGACTCAAAAATTGACAAGCAAATAATATATTTCTAAAGACAAAAAAGGGGGGTGCCTGGGTGGCTCAGTTAGGCGTCCGACATCAGCTCAGGTCATGATCTCACAGTTTGTGAGTTCCAGCCCCGCGTGGGGCTCTGTGCTGACAGCTCAGAGCCTGGAGCCTGCTTCAGATTCTGCGTCTCCCTCTCTTTCTCTGCACCCTAGCCCCCCTCTTCTCATGATCTCTGTCTCTCTCTCTCTGAAATAAACACTAAAAAAAATTTTTAAGACAAAAAAGGAATGAGAAAAAAATACCCAAAACAAAACAAAACAAAACAAAACAAAACAAAAGACACACACAAAAAGGAATGACAGTCATTTAACAGGAAGTATTTTATTATGCAGCATTCTGTGACATGGACCTAAACGGTCCCTTTTGGCTGAGATCATATGACTACATTCTATCTCCTTTATGATGTTTTTGTGCCCAAACTTAATACAAAATTACATGTTACATTAAAATCCTTCTTAAATGTGTTTTTAAAGTTATTATTTACTATTAACTGAATTCCAGACCTTATTTGGATTTTACTAGCTTTTCCATTTATGTCCTCTTTCTATTCCAAGATCCAATCCAGAGTAATGGTATATAGTTTTTAAATTTTACCTTTCAGGTTGTTTGTTCTGGTATATAGAAATATAATTGATTTTTGTATGCTGACCTCATTAATAGTGACCTTGCTATATTCACTTATCCTCTTAGTTTATCTTATATTTTATTTTAAGTTTAATTTTTAAAATTTACTAATTTATTGTTGTTTTGATTTTTTTGACAACCGGGCACATTATCTGAAAATAGTGATGGTTTTAATTTTTAATCCACTTTACTGAACTATAATTTACACATAATAAAATGCACCCTTTTAGAGTGTACAGTTGATTAGTTTTGACAAATGTATACACCTGTGTTCTTTGTCAATTAATCTCCACTGCCCATCCTGGCCTCAGGCACTCTCTATAGATTAGTTTTGTCTTTTCTAGAGTTTTGTATAAATGGAATCATGTAATATGTACTATTTTGTGTCTGGCTTCTTTCACTTGGCATAAGAGATTCATATATGTTTTAGGGTCTCAGTAGTTTGTTTCTTTTTTTAATGTTTATTTATTTATTTTGAGAGAAAGAGAGAGAGTGTGAGTGGGGGAGGGGTAGAGAGAGAGAGATACAGACAATCCCAAGCAGGCTCTGTGCTGTCAGTGCAGAGCCCTATGTGGGGATCAATGTTATGAACTGTGAAATCATGACCTGAGCCCAAATCAAAAGTCAGATACTTAACCAACTGAGCCATCTGGGTGCCCCAATAGTTGGTTTCTTTTTTTAAATAAATATTTGATCATGAGAGGGGTGGGGGGGGAGAGAGAGAGAGAGAGAGAGAGAGAGGAAACATGAGTGGGGGAGGGGCAGAGGAGACAGAGGATCTGAAGCGGGCTCTGCTCTTACAGCAGAGAGCCAGATGCGAAGTTCCAACTCACCAACCTGGAGATCATTACCTAAGCTGAAGTTGGACACTCAACTGACTGAGCCATCCAGGTGCTCCAGTTGGTTTCTTTTTAAAAAATACTTTAAAACTTTCTTGAGATGTAATGGAAATACACGAAACTACTCAAATTTAGAGTGTTAAAATTCACTCAACTTTGACATATATATATACACTTGTAAAACAATTATCACAGTAAAGATAACAAATGTTTCCATTATCCCCCCAAAGTTTCCTTTTTCCCATTTGCAATCCATTTTTCCCTCCACCTTCATCCCCAGGTATGTACTGATCTGCTTTCTGTCACTACATCTTAATTTGCATTTTGTATAATTTTGGACTCATGGACTCATGCAATATGTACATGTTTTGGCCTGGATTTTTTCACTCAGCATAATGATTTTGAGATTCATCCATGTTAATGAATATACCAATAATTTGTTCCTTTTAATTGATGAGTAGTATTCTGTTATATGAATTTACCACAATTTGTTTTTCCCTTCATCAAATGATGAACATTTGGATAGTGTCCATTTGGGGGCTTTTACAAAAAAAGCTGCTATGAATATTCGTGTACAAGTCTTCATATACACTTAGGCTTCCATTTCTCTCGGGTAAATACCTAGAACTGAAATAGCTAGGTCATTTAGTCAGTGAAAATTTACCTTTTGAGAAATTTCTGAACTGTTTTCCAAGTTGGTTGTACTATTTTATATTCCCATTAACACTGTATGAGAGCTCTAGCCTCTCCACATTCTCATGAACAGTTGATATGGTCAGTATTTTAAACTTCAGCCATTCTCCTGGATGAATAGTGGTTTTAATGTGCAATTCCTTGATGACTGATGATATAAACTATTTTCTCAGTGTCTATTCAAATCTTTTGCCCATTTTAAAAATTGGGTTGTCTTCTTACTGTTGAGCTGTGTTTATATATTCTGTATACAAGTCCTTTATCTGATTTATGTATTGTCAATATTTTCTCCCAGTCTGTGGCTTATTTTTTCATTTTATTTTTTCTTTTTTCTTCATTTTCTTTTTTTTCTTTTTTGAGAGAAAGAGGTGGGTGGGAAGGGGCAGAGGGACAGGGAGAGAGAATATTAAGCAGACTCCATCCCCAGGGCCAAGCCCGATGGGGGGCTCGATCTCACAACCATGAGATCATGACCTGGGCCTAAATCAAGAGGTGAATCCTCAACCATCTGAGCCACCCAGGCGCCCCTTGTCTGTTCATTTTCTTAATGGTGTCTTTTGAAGAGCAAAATTTAAAAATTTTTATGAAGACCAATGTATTAATTTTTTTTATGGTTTGTGTTTTTGTGTTCTAAGAAGCTTTTGCCTTCCTTGACATCATATGTTCTCCTCCTATATTTCTCCTGAAGTTGTATAATTTTAGGGTTTATGTTTTGATATATGATCCATTCAACTTAATTGTTGTGCCCAGGGTGAGATCATAGTAGAGGTTCAGTTTTTACATTAATATATCCAGTTGTTCCAGTTCTATTTGTTAAAAAGAGTTTATTTTCCCTATTGAATTACTTTGATAACTTTGTCAAAAATAAGTCTTATATATATAATTTGTATATGTTGAATTTATATATATATTACATTTTGTATCAATGGAATATATATGTTTGTGTATATATGTATGCTTTTCTGTCAACTTATCTGTATAGCTATTCTTACATCAATACCACACTGTCTAGATTAGTATAGTTTAATAGTAAGACTTGAAATTAAGTAGTATAAATACTCCAACTTTGTTCTTTTTTCAAAATAATTTTTTATATTCTAGGTCCTTGAAATTTTCATATGACTTTTAAAGTCATCTTGTCAGTTTCTACCAAAAACTCTGCTGGGATATTAATTGGGAATGTATTGAATGTATAGATCAATTTGCAGAGAATAGACATCTTATAAGAATACAATTAATTTTTATATATTTATCTTGTGCTCTGCAACCCTCCCAAATTCACTTATTTCTAAACATGTTAAAAAGTTAAAAGAACCAATAGAGCAGGAACATTTTAATAATAGAGAACAAAAAATCATCTATAACTTAAGGAGTGTATAGAGTTTTGCTCTTTAAAACACAGCACACAAGGGCGCCTGGGTGGCTCATTTAGTTGAGCATCTGACTCTTGATTTAAGCTCAGGTTATGATCCTAGGGTTGTGGGATTGAGCCCTGTGTCAATCTTCACCCTGAGCATGGAGCCTGCTTAAGATTCTCTCTCTCTCTCCCTCTGCCCCTCTCCCCTGTTCACACTCTCTCAAAACAACAACAACAACACTACACACACACATACACACACTCACATAGACTTCTTTCTTACCTTCTATACTTCCAATAGAGTTACATCACAATTATTGTTTAACTTGATACTTATTATTTACATTATTGTGACTATGTCAATATCTTTCATTGCTGAGCCAAGTAGTATGCTATGATTATATTTCCTTTTTTCTACATCCCTTTTTCTCCATAGGGTGAGTTTGTCCTTTTTAAATTTTTTTTTTTTGGTTTTCTATGTCTATTTTCCATATTTTTTTAAATTTCCCTTTCCCCAGAACATTGTTTTTTACATTGTTGAAGACATCTGGGATTCTATCAGTTCCATTTTTTTCCGTGTTTGTTTGAGAGAGAGAAAGAGAGAGAGAAGAGAAGGGACAGCAAGAGAGGGAGACAGAGAAACCTAAGCAGGCTTCGCACTGTCAGCACAGACCCTGATGTGGGGCTAGATCCCACGAACTGTGAGATCATGACCTGAGCAGAATCAAGAGTCATTTAACTGACTAAGCCAGCCAGGCACTCCCAGTTCCACTTTTTTTAAATGGAGATATCTGTCTTGCAGACCTCCATCTTCTTGCTCCAATTTGAACTGATTGCCCTCTAGGCCTGCTGCACAGTTCTTATCTCAGTGTTTCCTTTAATTCTCCTTCTATTATGAGTCTTATTTCCTGGGTCCCAAATGTTCCTGCTTCGTGGAGGACTTCCTCCAGTCACTTCCTGAGAAAGGGTACACAAGAGTTAAGTTTCCTAAGACTTGGCATGACCGAAATTTCTTTTTATTCTACTCCAAATCTTGATCAATAGCTTTGTTGGATATAAAATCATTATTTAAAAAGATTTTCCACTAGAATTTTGAAAACAGTTTCCCATTAATTTCTAACTTCCAGTGTGGCTGTTGAAAAGTCTGATGCCATTCTGATTCTCCATTCCTTTGTATGTAATGCGTTTTTTTTTTCTTTCTGAAAGCTTCTACTGTCTTTTATTTATTCCTTATGTTCTGAGTTCTTATGATGCCATCATAGTCTAGGTCCTTTTGCATTAACTGAGACAGGCACTTGTTGGATCCTTGCAATCTGGACCTTCAGATCCTTCATTCCCGGGGAAATTTACACTATTTGTTTCTTTCTATCTATTTTTCTCTCTTTTCTCTTCCTAGAACTCCTATTGATTAAATTTTGGCCATCTGGATTAACTCTGTAATGTTTCTTATCTTTTTTCTCTGATTTCCCATGACTTTGCCTTTTTGCTTTACTTTCTGGGTAAGAGTCTTTATCTTACAACTCCTCCAGTGATTTTTAAAATTCCAGTTACACTGTTTTTAATTTCTAATAGCTCTTTCTTATTCTGTATTCCTTTTTCTTTTTAAGGATCCTATTTCTGTTTGTTACATGAAAAATGTTAACTCTATAAGGATATTAATCATTGTTTTTTTTTTAAATTTTCCTGATCTACACATTGTCTCTGTTTTCTTTGAGTTCTCTCTCTCTCTCTCTCTCTCTCTCTTCATTCTTTCATATTAAAGGCTTTCCTCAAATGCCTGGTGATCCTCTGTTGTCTATGTTTTATTTTTTGTTTTTTTTTTAAATAATTTTTAAATTTTTATTTATTTTTGAGAGAGAGAGAGAGACAGAGCACAAGTGGGGGAGGGGCAGAGAGCGAGGGAGACACAGACTCTGAAGCAGGCTCCAGGCTCTGAGCTGTCAGCACAGAGCCCAAGGCGGGGCTCGAACCCATGAACCGTGAGATCATGACCTGAGACGAAGTCGGATGCTTAACCAACTGAGCCACCTAGGCACCCCTGTTGTCTATATTTTAAAATGAAAATTATTGGGGTGCCTGGATGGCTCAGTAGGTTAAGCATCTGACTTCGGCTCAGGTCATGATCTCACAGTTTGTGAGTTCGAGCCCCACATCAAGCTCTGTGCTGACAGCTCAGAGCTTACTTCGGATTCTGTGTCTCCCTCTCTCTGCTCCTCCCCTGCTCATACTTGTCTGTCTCCCTGTCTCTCAAAAATAAATAAACATTAAAAAAATTTTTAAATGAAAATTCTCCTAAGGCTTACTCCCTATAAGACAGTTACTAACTTCCATTCTAGATAATTGGCCAGGAACCCAGACATTTCACTGGAAGAGCAACAGTAGTCATTATCAGCAATCCTCATTTCTCATGATTCCTGTATGAATAAATGTCAGTTACCATCAGCCTCCCAACAGCACAGTTCAAATTTCAGTTACCACAGTATATTAACTGTGCGTGATTACTTAAAGTACAAACTGCAGTGTTAGCTCTTTAGCCAACAAGTCACTGTATAAATAACAGAAGTGCATCAAGACCATGTCACTTCTTTCAAACTCTATTGGTGGTTGGTCTCCTTTGAATCTGTTAGGCAGTCCGTGCACAGATGACAAAGCTTGTACCACCGTTGTGTTGACTACTTGTCTCACAGTGATGAACCCACATAACATTTACAAATAAATAGATAATCAAAAGAGGGAATTGGCTAACACAGAGGAAAATATAGCAAAGAAATAAAAAGTGAACATGCTGGCAGTGAAATTGGGTGTGAGTTGAATATGGCAGCAGCAAAGGAAAGATTGGACAAGACCTAGGCCTGCATGAAGCTATGGTGTGGACAACATTGCACAAGTTCAATTGATACAATAAAAGCAAAGTAAATTTGCATTAACACATTTTAGTTTAAATTGCACTAAGAACAGAAAGCTGCTTATGTGCTTGAAACGGAGCACTTACTTCTACTTTGGATTAAAGACTGTAAAAAAACCTAATCAGTTTGCCTGGGGTTTGGGCCAAAACACTGAAGTTATTGCCAGTAATGTCCACTTTAACCATTTCAGAAATTGGCATGAATTGATTAACGTTAATTTATCTGGCAAAGCTACTAGCACAGATGTAGATACTGATACGAAATTTGCATCCAAATTGCAAGAATTAGTTAAGGCAGGTATTTATAATAACCATCAACCATTTAATGTTGATGAAACAAGTCTTTTCTGAGAGACAACTCTGTGGATAACTTATATGACAAAAGATGGAAGGATCATGAAGTGTCCATAAAGGAGAGATTATAGATATGCCACTAGAAGAAACTTAGCGAAGAAGAATTTATCAACATAAATGAGGAAAATGGTTGTGACAAAAAGGATGAAAGTGTCCCGGAGGAAGTGACGCTGGCAGAAATACTTCACACTGAAGGAACTCTGAGATGTTTCATAAGATTGAAAGCGCAAAGGATAAAATATTGGAAGCTGATCCAAATTTAGAAGAGTCTGACAATTTCCATGACAAGGCATAGGAAAGACTCTTGCTCCACAACGTAAGTTACACTACAAAAAGAAGGCAAGCACTGTTCAAATAGCTTCTTGGTAAGTTTTACAAAAACAGAACAAAACAAAAAAAAACCACGACACACTTTAATTCTCAATGTTCCTCATGCTTTAACTTGCAATGTAGTAAATAAATATCAATTTTACTATTTCATCATTTCCCTATACATTTATGCCTGACAGAGGGTTTTTAATGTTTTCACAAAACAATGTAAAGATCATGGAATAATTGTAATTTTCCCCATTGATTATTAAGATTACTTTGCATGGTCATTGTTATGGTCCCTCCCTGCTGTGAAAGAAAGGACTGCCTATATGTGTAGATCTCTTCTCTGGGCTGTTCAGTTTCTCTGGAGAGCAATCCTCCAGTCCCTCAGCTGGTGACTCTACCTAGTCGCTAACATGCTTGGAGCTGACACGAGTTAGGGAGGTGTTACTACAGAATATGTAGACTTTTGCTTAATCCCACTGCCTCCAAATGGTGCCACACTCTGTGCTTGACATCTCCCAAACTAGAGTCTCTCTGGTTCAGTTTCTACATGGAATAAATCTCCCATATTCTACCAGGATGGGACAAGAGATTCAAGGGTGTAGGGGCAACTGGGTGGCTCGGTTGGCTGAGCATCCGACTCGTAGTTTCCGCTCAGGTCATGATCTCACGGTTCATGGGTTCGAGCCCTGCACTGGGCTCTGTGTTAACATGTTGGAGCCTGCCTGGGATTCTCTCTGCCTCTCTCTCTTTCTCTGCCCCTACCCTGCTCGTTATCTCTCTTTCTCTCAAAATAAATAAATAAATAAATAAATAAATAAATAAAATATTTTAAAAGAGAGACAGAGATTCAGGGGTGTAATTCTTTCTTATGTAGGCTTTCAGGTAAACCCTTCCTTTACAGCTCTACTCATTTACCACTCCAGCTGTACTCATTAACTAGCACTTCCAATTCCTGAGCTTCTCTGGCATTCTGTAGGTGAATTGGCTTGTTTCTCATCAGCATCATCCTTTCCATGGGCTTGGTATACAGCCTTTCCAGCCCTGCTAAGTCCTTTACTTGCTTCCCTCTCCTCCTCCTCCTCGCCCTCGTCCTCCTAGTCCTCCTCGTCCTCCTCATCGTCGTCCTCCTCCTTCTCCTCTTCCTCCTTCTCCTCCTCCTCCTCCTCCTTCTCCTCTTCTCCTCCTTCTCCTCCTCTTCCTCCTTCTTCTTTTTAATTTCATTCATTTTTGAGAGAGAGAGAGCGAGAGACAGAGCATGAGTGGGGGAGGGGCAGAGAAAGAGACACACACAGAATCTGAATCAGGCTCCAGGCTCTGAGCTGTCAGCACAGAAATGATGCAGGGCTCGAACCCACAAACTGTGAGATCATGACCTGAGCTGATGTCGGAGGCTTAACTGACTGAGCCACCCAAGTGCCTCACTTGCTTCCCTCTTCTAAAAATGTGTGCACATCTCTTGTCCTCTGGTTTCTTTCTCTGCTCTTTGTTCTCATGGGTCTATACTTAAAAATTGTTCTTCTTTACTTCCATTTTGATGGAGTTTAATGAGGGAACAGGTGTTCAATGTGCTATGTTTAACTGGAATAATCCATTATAAATTTACGATGATCCAAGTTTGCCTTATTGTATACATTCTTTGGCAGGGCTTGGGTGCTCAGGTTAAAGAATCAAGCAAGTAGATAATAGGGTTCATTTGGAATCAAAGCTTTATCAGCCAAGTGCAGCAAAATGTCAGAGGGACAAGAGAATTTGGGGCAGTGGAAAAATGTTGAAATTATGAATCATGTAATAAAAGCTGAATGAGAATGGAAGAAAAAAGAAAGTTGACAGAGGGAAAATTCATGGGTCAATATACTGAAGATGCTGATTAGGTCAAAAAAGGGTCATTGTAAGAGTAGTTGAATAAGTAATCAAGAAGAAGAGGAGGCTGTGGTCATACAAGTAGGATGTCTGAGTTAGTAATTTTGGAGATTGAACAGGCATGGGTGGTCGATTAGGCTCATCTTCTACTGACAGAAAACCCCAGATAACCATGACTTAAACAATATGGTCTATTTCACTTTCATGTGTCAGGCTCATGGTGATTCTTCCCATGATGCCCTCAGGGATCAAGGCTACCTCCAACTCAATGTTCCACCATTCCTACATAGTCCAAGTTGGTGAGCCAGAGTCCCAACCACCACACCTGCATTCCAGACAATAGGATTAAAGAAGGTTAAAAGAAGAAGCAAAAGATATGGGCAGCTTTCTTTTCTTAATATAATTTATTGTCAAAGTGGCTTCCATACAACACCTAGTACTTATCCCAACAAGTGCCTTCCTCAATGGGCAGCTTTCTTTAAAAAAATTCCTAGGAAATGGTGCTGGGAGAACTGGACAGCAACATGCAGAAGGTTGAAACTAGACCACTTTCTCACACCATTCACAAAAGCAAACTCAAAATGGATAAAGGTCCTGAATGTGAGACAGGAAACCATCAAAACCCTAGAGGAGAAAGCAGGAAAAGACCTCTCTGACCTCAGCCGTAGCAATCTCTTACCCGACACATCCCCAAAGGCAAGGGAATTAAAGGCAAAAATGAACTACTGGGACCTTATGAAGATAAAAAGCTTCTGCACAGCAAAGGAAACAACCAACAAAACTAAAAGGCAACCAATGGAATGGGAAAAGATATTTGCAAATGACATATCAGACAAAGGGCTAGTATCCAAAATCTATAAAGAGCTCACCAAATTCCACACCCGAAAAACAAATAACCCAGTGAAGAAATGGGCAGAAAACATGAATAGACACTTCTCTAAAGAAGACATCCGGATGGCCAACAGGCCCATGAAAAGATGCTCAACGTCACTCCTCATCAGGGAAATACAAATCAAAACCACACTCAGATACCACCTCACACCAGTCAGAGTGGCCAAAATGAACAAATCAGGAGACTATAGATGCTGGCGAGGATGTGGAGAAACGGGAACCCTCTTGCACTGTTGGTGGGGATGCAAATTGGTGCAGCCACTCTGGAAAACAGTGTGGAGGTTCCTCAGAAAATTAAAAATAGACCTACCCTATGACCCAGAAGTAGCACTGCTAGGAATTTACCCAAGGGATACAGGAGTACTGATGCATAGGGGCACTTGTACCCCAATGTTTATAGCAGCACTCTCAACAATAGCCAAATGATGGAAAGAGCCTAAATGTCCATCAACTGATGAATGGATAAAGAAATTGTGGTTTATATACACAATGGAGTACTACGTGGCAATGAGAAAGAATGAAATATGGCCCTTTGTAGCAACGTGGATGGAACTGGAGAGTGTGATGCTAAGTGAAATAAGCCATACAGAGAAAGATACCATATGTTTTCACTCTTAAGTGGATCCTGAGAAACTTAACAGAAACCCATGGGGGAGGGGAAGGAAAAAGAAAAGAGGTTAGAGTGGGAGAGAGCCAAAGCATAAAAGACTCTTAAAAACTGAGAACAAACTGAGGGTTGATGGGGGTGGGAGGGAGGGGAGGGTGGGTGATGGGTATTGAGGAGGGCACCTTTTGGGATGAGCACTGGGTGTTGTATGGAAATTAATTAATTAATTAATTAAAAATCCAGTTATAAAAAAAAATTCCTAGGAACTGAACACATCACTTGAGCTTACATCCCCCTGGCCTAAATGTTACATACCACTGGCCCCAAGGCCACTTCTAGCTAGAAGTGAAACTAGGAAATAGAATTGTTTTTCTAGGAAGCCATGTACTCAGTTAAAATTTCTATTACTATGGAAGAAAGAGACAGTGGGTATAAGGGGACAACCAGCAGCCTCTGCCACGGCCCTGGAAATTAGGTATGAGGAGAGAACTGGGATTAAGATTTGTTAACTAGAGGGGAATTTTCCCACCATTAAGTGATGTTCAAAAATAATCTTAGGCTCACCTGGGTGGCTCAGTTGGTTAAGCATCCGACTTCTGCTCACCTCTTGGGTTTGAGCCCTGTGTCGGGCTCTGTGCTGGCAGCTCAGAGCCTGGAGCCTCCTTTGGATTCTGTGTCTCCCTCTCTCTCTGCCCCTCCTCCCAGATTCTGTCTCTCTCTCTCTTTCTCTCTCAAAAATAAATAAACATTAAAAAATTTAAATAATCTTAAATTGTTTATGCTTCAATGTTGCCTCACTTTCCTTAAAAAAGTTGAGTAAGTTTTTGGTATTCATAACCAGAAAAATCATCAGGATCTTGGAGATATGCTGAATTAAATAATCAACATTTAGGGTTACCAAGAGGTTTGTGAACTTGCACTTGCACTTGAATTTGCACTCTCTTAAATGATAATAAAGGCTACTGGATCCACTAAAGATATCCACCTCTTAATCTCTGGAAACTCTGCGTGCCACCTTAAATGGCAAACAGGGTGGGGGTGGGGGTCTTTGCAGCTGTGATTAAATTAAGCATATGGAGATGGGGAGATGTCTTTTTCTCATCTCTTTCACCCCACTGGTGAGAGAGGAATTCCCATTCGAGGGTTCTGGGGGTGGTCAAATACATGGCACCCAACACTGGGCAGATGAGATAGGCAGTAGTTTATTGGTCACATACATTCACCTCCCAGGGGAGAATGACACTACATGCTATATAGGGCTATGCAGGGGTTGCACTCAGGAATAGAGGAAACCAGAAGGGGCTGTGGAAGGCAAGCTTTGTAGTAAAAGAGGGGTGGGGCACCCCTCAGTTCCTGAGGGAAGATGTGATTGGTTTGAATAAAATCACAGGCTGTCAGGGAAGTGAAACCCATGAGGTTGAGGACTGGCCTAGGTGGGGTGCAGCTGATCCAGCTGATAAGGGGACTAACCTAGTGAGACCCTTTCTACCTGGATGGCAGACATACCTGGCAAGAGCAAAAAACAAACTAGGACCTTGAGGCCCTTCGAGACTCAAAGATGTCAAAGTCGCATGCAAAATTTTAAGCCTTACACTACAGAAGATTATTCTGGGGGCGCCTGGGTGGGTCAGTCAGTTAAGCATCCGACTTCGGCTTAGGTCGTGATCTCATGGTTCCTGAGTTAGAGCCCTGCCATTGGGTTCTGTGCTTATAGCTCAGAGCCTGGAGACTGCTTTGGATTTGGTGTCTCCCTCTCTCTCTACACCTACCCTGCTCTCTCTCTCTGTCTCTCTAAAATAAATGAACATTAAAAATTTTTTTAAAAGAAGACTATTCTGGATTATCCAGGTAAACTCTAAATGTAATCCTGTATATCTTTATAAGAGGGACACAGAGGAATATTTTTTTTATTTATTTATTTATTTTTATATATATATATATGAAATTTATTGACAAATTGGTTTCCATACAACACCCAGTGCTCATCCCAAAAGGTGCCCTCCTCAATACCCATCACCCACCCTCCCCTCCCTCCCACCCCCCATCAACCCTCAGTTTGTTCTCAGTTTTTAACAGTCTCTTATGTTTTGGCTCTCTCCCACTCTAACCTCTTTTCTTTTTTTTTTTTCCTTCCCCTCCCCCGTGGGTTCATGTTAAGTTTCTCAGGATCCACATAAGAGTGAAACCATATGGTATCTGTCTTTCTCTGTATGGCTTATTTCACTTAGCATTACACTCTCCAGTTCCATCCACGTTGCTACAAAATTATGGAAAGAGCCTAAATGTCCATCAACTGATGAATGGATAAAGAAATTGTGGTATATATACACAATGGAATACTACGTGGCAATGAGAAAAAATGAAATATGGCCTTTTGTAGCACAGAGGAATATTAAACACACAGAAGAGGAGAAGGCAATGTGACCACAGAAGCAGAGATTAGAATGATATAGCCACAAACCATAGAATGCTGGCAGCCACTAGAAGCTGGAAGAGGCAAGGAATAGATTCTCTCCTAGAGTCCCAAAGGGAGTGAAGCCCCGTGTACACCTTGATTTCAACCGAATGAAACTGGTTTTGGACTTCTGGCCTCCAGAACTTTGAGAGGATAAATCTCTGGTGTTTGAAGCCCCCAAACTTGTGGCAATTTATTACAACAGTGCTATGGTCTGAATGTTTGTGTCACTTAAAGTTCATATGTTGAAATCGTAATGCCAATGTGATGGTATTAAGAGGTGGGCCCTTTGGGGGGTGCTTAGGTCATGAGGGGGAGCCCTAATGAAGAATATTAGTGATTTTAAAAGAAAAAAGACCCAACAGGGGCGCTTGAGTGACTCAATTGGTTAACCATCAGACTTCAGCTCAGGTCACGATCTCACAGTTCGTGGATTTGAACCCCACATCGGGCTTTGTGCTGACAGCGCAGAGCCTGGAGCCTGCTTTGGATTCTGTGTCTCCCTCTCTCTCTGCCCCTCCCCTGTTCACATTCTGTCTCTTTCCCTCTCAAAAATAAATGAACATAAAAAACCCACAGAACCCTCTTGCCCCGGCTACCATGTTAGGATACAACCAGCAGGAGCCACCTATGAACCAGAGAGGAGGCTCTCACCAGAACCCAACCACGCTGGCACTCTGATCTTGGTCTTCCAGCCTCCAGAACTGTAAGAAACAAATTTTTCTGGTTCATAAACTACACAGTCTGTGGTGTTTTGTTATACCAACCACTGAGTGTTTGCTATGTACCAGACACTATGCTAAATCCATCACATGTATTATCTCATCTAATCCTCACAAAAGCCCAAAGACATAGATACTATTGTTAACTGCATTTTACAGATAAAGAAACTGATTTTTAGAAATGACAAATAACTTGGGGCGCCTGGGTGGCTCAGTCGGTTACGCATCTGAGCTCAGTCGGTTAAGCATCTGACTTTGGCTCAGCTCATGATCTTACGGTTCATGAGTTCAAGCCCCACATCGGGCTCTGTGCTGACAGCTTAGAGTCTGAAGCCTGCTTTAGATTCTGCGTCTCCCTCTCTCTCTGCCCCTCCCCAGCTTGCACTCTGTCTCTCTCACTCTCAAAAACAAATAAAAATAAAAATAAACCCAAAGAATTAAAAAAAAATGACAAATAACTTGCCCAATGTCACACACCACTCAATGGTAGGTTGAGAGTGCTACCCTAATCTATATGACCCTAAAGCCCATGCTCTTTACCACTATGCAGTGTTATGATTAGAATATCCCGTGTTAGGACCTTGAGAAAGGCTCCCTGAGAGAATGCGAAACAGGACACCAAAGTTCAGATGGTAAAGGAGGAAGTCAAGGCATAGAAAACACCAGGGAATAGACAAGAAACTTGGGGTGCACAGACTAACAAAACAACTATTGGTTTATTCATTCATCCATTCGACAGATATTAACTGAGTGTCTACCGTGTGCTTGGCACTCTGCCAGATGTTGTGGGGATAAAGGCGATCAATAACTAAATTCATTTTTGAACTTCTCTTCCCTCCCCTGGCCCAGAATGAACCACAGGCAGCTTTCACTGACCTGAGACACTGTCCTACCTCTCTACTGAGAGCTAGCTTGCACTCTATTCATTCTAAAACCCAGCCATCCGGCCCTCAATGGACTCAGGATTCTCAGTCAAGGAAGATCAGAATCAAGACCAAACCTCTATGAAGTGCTTATTACTCCCCAGCAGCATCTCCTTAAATCTACAAATAATCTTGGGCCCTTTTGAAACTTCTCTTTCACCTGCTGGTCACATAGGGTTTGCACTGTAGAGCTCTTCCAACATTGGAAGGTTTTTGTGTTGTTGTTGTTTTTTTGTTTTTTTGTTTTTTTTTAACAGAGTTTGCTCGGAAACTCTCTAATACCCAAGAAAGACATAGGAACCGTTAAGAGGCAAGTGTTGTTCTTCCTTCCTTGCCCTGCAACACTGCTTTCTGAATACCTATACTTCACCTCTTGCTGCCTTTACCCACATATTCATTAGTTTCTGCTGATGAAACCAATCAAGCTTGAATAGATGAATACAGCCATGTGTATGCATGAGCTTGGTCCATTTCCCAGTAGGTAGACTACCTTGTGATAAGGCTTCCATGAATACACTGCATTGCAAAATCAGGAACGGCATACAAATTGACCTTTTATTGTCTTAAAAGATCTTCTGTGAGGACATTCTAAGCATAAATACAATGGAAGTAGTCACAAAGGAAAAATATAGATAGATGTGACAAAGTTGAAATAAAATAATTACCTGCATTAAAAAAAAAAAACCAGACACTGCTGGCGGGTAAGTAAATTGGTACAACTTTCATGGAGAGCAATCTGGTATATGTATTAAAAGCTTTTCAGGGGCGTCTGGGTGGCTTAGTCAGTTGAGCGTACGACTCTTGGTTTTTGGGTCATGATCTCGCAGTTCGTGAGTTCAAACCCCATGTCAGGCTCCAGGCTGCCGGCATGGAGCCTGCTTGGGAATCTCTTTCCCTTTCTCTCTGCATCATCCCTGCTCACACACTCTCTCTCAAAATAAACAAATAAACTTCAAAAATTAAAAAAAATGCCTTTCAAATGTCCTTACCATGTCACCTAGGAATCCCACTGCTAAGAATTTATCCAAAGGAAATAAACATGTATGGCACAAAGGTTTTGCTATGAGGATATTTATCTGTGTTAATGATCAGAGTGGAAGGTTGGAAGTAACATAAATGTCTAATAATAGAGGGCCAATCCATTGCTTGATGGAATACAGTGCAGACATTGAAAGCTATATTTTTAAAGAATATTTAATGTCATAGGAAGTACTCAGGTTACAATTAAGTAAAGTAAGCAGGATATAAAATGGTATACACAGTATGTTTTCAATTAAAATAAGTATATGTACTCATTAACTCAACAAATATTTGTTGAGGCTCTAACATGTGCTGGGTATAGTGGCATATTCTTAAGATATAGCAGTAAGCCAAACAGACACAGTCTCTGCCTTCATGGAAGAAAAGAGACTGGAAAGAAATACACCAAAATCCAAATCTGTAAGGCATCTATCTCTGGATAGGATTAAGGATGATTTTATTTTTTTTTCTTGATACCTCTTTATATATTCTGTAATTATATAATGCTTTCATAATCAGAAAAAAGTTATAAAAATCATTTTTCAAATTGAGGCCAGCTATTATACCCTTGTGAAGCCTAATACATAAAAACATGTTGTATTTAAAGAACACAGAGTGGGGTACCCAAATGGCTCAGTTGGTTATGTGTCTGACTCTTGATTTTGGCACAGGTCATGATCTCACGGTTCATGGGTTCAAGCCTCACATTGGGCTCTGCGCTGACTGTGCAGAGAGATTCTCTCTCTCTCCCTCTCTTTCTGCCCCTGCCCTGCTTGCTTGCACACATTCACTCTCTCTCATAATAAATAAACTTTAAAAAAAAAGAGCACAGGGTGATATATGGAAGTGTTAAATTACTTTAATATTGTACACCTGAAACTAATACAGCACTGTATGTTAACTAAATGGAATTAAAATAAAAACTTAAAAAAAATAAAAACCTCATGACAATTTGGACCACTTCCATGGCTGTCTTTTTATTTCACCCTCCCAACAATCTTGTGTGTAGGTGTAGGCAGGGATTGTATGCCCATTGTATGGATAAAGAGACTGAGGCAGAGAAAACAAGTGGTTACCCTGGAAAATAGTGAGTTTGGGCTAGAATCATAGCTCTAAAACATCAGGTTTCAGGGCTCTCTTTAGCTCTACTATGTTTCCCTAAGGGTGCTGTAAAGGAAAGGAGCCTCCCATGGCTTTGCCCAAATTATTTTCCCAACATTTCACCCACTCATTCCCTAGACCTTATTGTCTTTCCCTCTTTCTTCAAGTGGCTGGATACTACGGAATTCCCAAAAGAGCAAGAGGAATGACCAACTCATTTTTCCTCCTTGCCTCTCAGGGATGTACAATCACAGAGGAGAAAAGACTGTGGAAAGCGGCCCAGCCTCCTCTCCAAGTTGAGAAGATTGCCTGGCAGGGGGTGTGTGGGGGCGTACCCATGCTCCTGATCTGCCTTTCCATCTCACTCTGCCAGGTACAGTTACCCCCTTTTCCCCTCCTCCTCCCACCTCTTTTGGGAGGTCTGCTAAGTGGCTGTTTGAAAGAATGAATTAGACCTAATGTCTTCTAGCTGGTAATGGGCTCATGCCTGAATACCAAACTTGCCATGACGTTTGCATTTTAAGAACTCTAAAGACACCAACCTAAAGGAACATTGGGATTTCGAGCAGCACAGCAGACTAGCAAGGGAGGTATCTGTGGTCAGGATGGTGTTTTAACCGCTCTGCTAAAGATTTTACAAAATCTAGGCATGCCTGGGTGGCTCAGTCAGTTAAGTGTCCAACTTTGCCTCAGGTCCTGATCTCGCAGTTCATGAGTTCAAGCCCCGGGTCGGGCTCTGTGCTGACAGCCCTGAGCCTGGAGCCTGCTTCAGATTCTGCATCTCCCTCTTTCTCTGCACACTCCCGACCCCCTGCACTCATGCTCTGATTAAATTAAAAAAAAAAAGACTTTACAGCATTTAGGTAAGCTCCCTCCTCCTAGTACCTATAAGACCAGCTCCATCCTCAGGGAGCTGGCTCACCTGGAGGGGAGGACTGAGGATACTGGCCTGCAGTGACCCATCCTTCTGGCCTCCATCAGGGGTTAGCGGGTGCAGCCAGGCACGGTGCCCGCAGCCACTCAGGAGGAAGCAAGGGAGCCTGAAGAACAGGGAAAGAATGAGTTGTCTGTGGGAAGATTTCCAATTCTTCCAAAAGAAAAACACATCCAATTCCTATTCATTTGCCTCTCGGTTCTAGTGTTCATGCCCTCTGGCTTCCTTGGGTCAATGGCAGATCTGAGCTCCTGGCTGTCAGCTTCTTTGCCTTAGTTTTGGCCTCTACTTGAGTTTGCCACTGCTGCTGCTACAGAGGACCACTCTCCATCCATCAGCAGAGCTGGCTCCCAGTTTGCTGCAAGAGAAAATTGGGATTGTGCCACTTTGTGTCTGCTCTGCTGCTTCCATTTCAAGGTTTGCCCCCTGGGGCATGCAGCTCTCCCCTTCACCCACCCCTTGACCCCCATGGCTTCTTGCCAAACCTAAAGCTGTTTCCTGAAGCAACACTTTGGGAACCAAAATTACTGAAACTCAGACATAGACCAGGCCTGACTCAATGTTGGCTATCGTTGTCACCTGCCGGGTGTGTGTTTTCAGTGACATCAGAACAAGATTCCTTGTCCAGAACTCTTCCCCAATTCCTTGTTGAGGCAATAATATAATAATAATAATAATATAACAACGACTAATAGGTATAAATAATCACATATGTGCTAAGCACTGTGCTAAGCAATTTACACACATAAATCATTTAATCCTCAAAAGCCTAAGCAATAGGTGCCACTGTATTATCCCCATTGCACATTTTTTTTCAGTTCAAGATGGTAGACTGAGCACAAACATTTAAGTCATCTCCCTCCAGAGACCTCATTAAAATAATAGTACAGAAATTTTAAAATGCATAAACCCACCACAATAAAGAAAACAGGAGGGGAGTTGTCAGTGGATGAGAAATTTAAATAAATTTCTGAAGTCAGAAAGCATCTGGAGGAGTGCTAACTGATGAGGCAGAGTGGAGCAAACAATCAGCTTTAACCATGTGCAGAAAGGCTGCAGCTAAAGAGGCAGACTGCCTACCTTGTAAACCTTAGCAAGGTCTAGCCTCAGAGACTACAAGGACGACAGAGAGTGTGAGCGACAGAATTAGAAGCGAGGTGGACAAGGCGGGCTCACAGCTGAAGCTCTGTACACAGAGTTGACCCCTCAACCCCTACGTGGAGATGAGCTGGCAGCCAAATATTTACTTGCCAGCCTAAAAACAAAGGGTTTTTCCTTTACAGAAATTGAACAAAGTATCTAGAGAGAATGAGGTCAGCTAGTTGGGTGTTAGTGGCTCAGAATTAGGCCTTCAGCCATCTGCTATTTGGACTCTTATTCTCCACTTCCGTGCCCCCACAGAACATGTATAACCAGCTCCCCTCCCATCCTCCTTAAGCAAAATCTGCCCATTGACAAGGTCTGCTCCTACACTCAGCTCCCACTCACATTCTGTATTGCCCCATTTTAAAAGATGAACAGGAAACAGGGGTGCCTGGGTGGCTCTATCGGTTGAGTGTACAACTCTTGATTTTGGCTCAGGTGATCTTGAGGTTCATGAGTTCGAGCCCTGCATCGGGCTCTGTGCTGACAGTGCAGAGCCAGCTTGTGATTCCCTCTCTACTTCTCTGCTCTGACCCTCTCTGATTCATGCTCACTCTTTCTCTCTCTCTCAAAATAAATAAACATTAAAAATTTTAAAAAAAGATGAACAGGAAACAAAGGAGCATTAGACATACAAGGAAAGGTTGGAAAATAAAAATCACGAGATAAACGGAACGAGTAGAGTTAATTCAGAGAACTAAAGGTAGCTTTAAATAAAGCTCCAAGTAGTATCCATGGAGAAATTTGAGAATATATTAAGTCAGTAAAACAAGAATAGAAAGGTATAAAAAATAACAAAGAATACAATTGAGCTTTTTTGCAAAACTTTTCTTTTTTTTTTTAATAATTTACAGTGTAGTCATGGCTTCGGAGTAGATTCCCATGATTCATCACTTACATACAATACCCAGTGCTTATCCCAACAAGTGCTCTCCTAAATGCCCAACACCCATTTTTCCCACCCCCACCATTTTGCTTTGATTTTTGAACCACATGAAAGATATTACTTACTTATTTGAAATAGATGAGTTTAGTTTTTTTAAATGACGAGTTCTTGAAAATAAAAATATGATTGGCAAAGTAAAAAGTCAGAGAAGGTGACTTTTCTATAGTTCTATAGTTTTCTGTTGCTGCATAACAACTTACTAGAAGCTTAGTGGCTGAAAACAATACACATTTATTATCTCAGTTTCTGTAGAGCAGAGTCCAGGCACAACATCTGGGCTCCCTGCTCAAGGTCTCATCAGGGTACAATCAAGGTGTCCCCAAAATGCTTTCTCACCTAGATTTCACATTCCTTTCCAAGCTTGTTCAGGCTGTGGGCAGAATTCAGTTCTTTAAAGTTGAAAGAAGACCCTTAACTCCTAGAAGCTTCCCCTCTCCTTAGACAGTTTACGACAAGGTTATTTTCTTCTTCAAGGACAGCAGGAGAATCTCTTTAACCTGCCTCAGACTCCTCCTTTTCCTTTAAAGAGCTCGACTGATTAAGTCAGGCCCACCCAGACGATCTCCCTTTTGATTAACTAAAAAAAATAACTGATTTGGGACTTGAATTACATTTGCAAAATCTCATCACCTTTGCATATACTTAATTATGAGAGGAACATCCCATCAAATTCACAGGTCTTACTCAAATTCAAGGGGAAGAGATTATACAGGGCATATATACCAGGGTACAGGAATCTTGGGGGCCATCTTAGAATTCTGCCTACTACAGAATATTGGGAAATAAAGATACAGAAATCTCCCACAATGAAGAACAATAAATAAGAAATAAAGGAGGAAATAAAAACAATAAAGAAGAATTCAAGAGGTTCAATGTCTAACATTGAACTATGTTAACAATGTCTAACATCCAACTATTAGAAAATAAAAAAAGAAGGAAGAGAGAAAATTATCAAAAAAGTACAACAACCAATTTCCCCAAAGTTGATGGAAGACATGAGTTTTCTAACTGAAAAAGCCAACTGAATGTCACACAGAATTAATTTTTTCAAACCTACATTGCTCAGCCATGTGCAGGGTTTATATGCTAAAAACTATTAAATACTGATGAAAGAAATCAAGCCTATGTAAATAGGGAGACATACCGTGTTCATGGACTGGAAGACGTAATCTGGTTAAAATGTCAATTCTCCCGAATGGATTGATAGCTTTAATGTAATGTCTATCAAAATCCCAGTTTTTTGTAGATATAGGCACACTTATTCTAAAACTAATATGGAAAAGCAAAGGAATTAGAAAAGTCAAGAAAATATTTGAAAAAAAAATAAATTTAGAGAAATCATACCAAATGATTTTAAGATTCATAAAAAGTTGGGTAACCAAACAATGTGGTATTAGTAAAAGGATAGGCACATAGACCAATGGGATAGAAAAGAGAGTCCAGACATAGACCTATAAACATTTATTTTTACATTTAAACATTTTAAACATTTAAACATTTAAAACATTTAAAAATTTAAATTTTTTAATGTTTGTTTATTTTTGAGATAGAGAGAAAGAGAGAGAGAGAGAGAGAGAGAGCAGGTGAGGGGCAGAGCAGGAGAGGGAGACACAAAATCCAAAGGAGGCTCCAGGCTGTGAACTGTCAGCAGAGAGCCCTACATGGTGCTCAAACTCACGAACTGTGAGATCACGATCTGAGCTGAAGTCGGATGCTTAACTGAGCCACCCAGGCGCCCCTAGACAGAGACCTATAGAGACAGACATGCAAGAGCAATTCAATCTTTTTAACAAATAATGCCAAAACAATTATGTTAAAAAAAAGAAAGAGAAAGAAAGAAAGAAAGAAAGAAAGAAGAAGAAAGAAAGAAACTTTGGGGGCTCTTGAGTGGCTCAGTCGGTTAAGGGTCTGAGTCTTGATTTCTGCTCAAGTCATGATCCCAGGGTCAGGGGATCAAGCCTGGTGTTGGCTCAACATGGAGCCTACTTGGGATTTTCTCCCTCCCTCTCCCTTGTCCCTTTCCCACTTGCTTTCTCTCTCTCTCTCTCACACAATAAAAAATACAAAAATATTAATAAAAGAACTTTTATCTAAATCACATACCTTACATAAAATGAATTAAAAATGAATAGTAAAACTGGGTTGCCTGGGTGGCTCAGTTGGTTAAGCATCCGACTTCGGCTCAGGTCATGATCTCATGGTTCATGAGTTTGAGCCCCAAGTCGGGCTCTCTGCTGACAGCTCAGAGCCTGGAACCTGCTTCAGATTCTGTGTCTCCCTTGATCTCTGCCCCTTCACTGCTCACACTCTCTCCCTCTCTCTCAAAAATAAATAAACATTAAAAAAATTAACATTAAAACATTTTTTAAATGGGTGGTAAACCTGAAATTATAAAACTTTTAGAAGACACAGGAAAAAAAATCTTCAGGGCCTTGGGCTGGGAAAAGAGTGTTTATAAATGGCTCCAAAAGCTTGATCTAGGGGCACCTGGGTGGCTCAGTCAGTTAAGCATCTGACTCTTGATTTCAGCTCAGATCATGATCATGAGATTGAGCCCTGCATCAGGCTCCTCGCTGACAACATGGAGCCTGCTTAACATTCTCTCCCTCTCTCTCTGCCCCTCTCTGCTCTCTCTCTCTCTCTCTCAAAATAAATACATAAAGTTATATATATATATATATATATATATATAAACTTTTACTTTGTGAAAAACAGTGAAGAGAATGAAAAGACAGCCTAACAACTGGGAGAAAATATTTGCAAATCACATATCTGCCCAAGGGCTTGTATCCAGAATATATAAAGAACTCTTACAATTCAATAATAAGATTTATTGAGACAAACTAATTTTTTTAATGAGCAAAATATTTGAAGTGTCACTTTACAAAAGGTAAAGTCAGGAAATGAGAAATCAAACTTTAGGCAATAACACACCTCTACACAGCCACCAGAAATTAAAATAAAAAGCATACAAATTACCAAGTTTTGGCAAGGATGTGGAGCCACCGGAACTCTGATTGTTGGTGGGATTTTCAAATGGGATAAGCACAGCGGGGCACCTGGGTGGCTCAGTGGGTTGAACATCTGACTTCAGCTCAGGGCAAGATCTCACACTCCGTGAGTTCAAGCCCCACGTCGGGCTCTGTGCTGATAGCTCAGAGCCTGGAGCCTGCTTCATATTCTGTGTCTCCCCCTCTCCCTGCCCCTCCCCTGCTCATGCTCTGTCTCTCTCTGTCTCAAAAATAAATAAAAACATTAAAAAAATTAAAATGGGACAAGCACTTGGGAAAACACTCTGTCAGTGTCTTATAAAGTTAAACCTATACCTACTGTATGATCTAGCCATTCCATTGCTAGAGAGAGAGGAGAATATGTCCACATAAAAACTGGTACATTCGGGGCACCTGGGTTGCTCAGTCGGTTAAGCTTCTGACTGGCTTAGGTCATGATCTCACAGCTCATGAGTTCCAGCCTTGTGTCAGGCTCTGTGCTGACAGCTCAGGGCCTGGAGCCTGCTTCAGATTCTGTCTCCCTCTCCCTCTGCCCCTCCCCCACTTGTGTGCGTGCGCGCTCTCTCTCTCTCTCCCTCTCTTAAATATAAATAACCATTTTTTAAAAATGTAAAAAAAACGGTAACACATGTTGTTTGAAGTTTGTGTACAATTTTCAAAAATTGAGAATAACTTAAATGCCCAGTATAAGTGAATAGATAAACAAATTGTGGTATAGCCATACCATGGAATACCACTCAGCAGTAAAAAGGAATTGTCTATTGGTTGAAACAACAACCTGGATGAATCTCACAAATATGCTATGCTCACAAAACTAACATACTGCATGATTCTGGTTATACAAAATCCTAAAGTATAGTGACAGAAAGCCAGCCAGTGGTTGCCTAGGGATGGGGGAAATGAATTACAGAAGGCCCTAGAAAACTTCTGGAGGTATTGGATATGTTCGATCTTGATTGTGGGGATGGTTTCATGGATATAAACAAATGTCAAAACTTAGCACACTGTGCACTTCTAACAAATGCAACTTCTTTTTTTTTTTTTAATTTTTTTTTTTTCAACGTTTATTTATTTTTGGGACAGAGAGAGACAGAGCATGAACGGGGGAGGGGCAGAGAGAGAGGGAGACACAGAATCGGAAACAGGCTCCAGGCTCTGAGCCGTCAGCCCAGAGCCCGACGCGGGGCTCGAACTCACGGACCGCGAGATCGTGACCTGGCTGAAGTCGGACGCTTAACCGACTGCGCCACCCAGGCGCCCCAAATGCAACTTCTTATAAGTCACTTATTCTTCAATATAGTTGCTTTACAAGATTATAAAAATGACACTATCTTCAATGAAACAGTCATACATGAAAGGAAACATGTGTATAATTCCATTATATGAAGTTTGAGATCATGAAACTGTTTTAATTTATTTAAAAATTAGAAGGAAAAATGAAATTTAGGTCAAAGAAAATGCTTTAATATATAATGTTAATACATTTCTCTTTATACTAATAAAGTCATAAAATATCATTTTTGATCTTTTTTTCATGAAGGAAGGGTCCACCAAAGCAAAAGTGCTTAAGGCTGATGAAAATGATAATACATCCCTGTCTGCAGTGAATTATATCTGCCAAGTCACAATAATATCAACATTACTTCTTCGTTGTCAACTTTTAGAATCAGCCTAAAAACAAAGCATGGGAGATGTAATCAGAATTAGAAAAAACAATGTAAATGTGTTTTACATTGTCATCAACCTTGACGATGTAAAAGTAGCTATGCATTTGATAGAAACTGGAGTAAAAAGAAACTGGTAAAAGCTGAAAGAGGTGTCGGTCATGGTAGACTTGAATTGTTTTATCTTATAAAAATGGGGAGTTAAGAGATGTTGTCTATAGTTGATGGAACAATTTATAGGGGTTTACATATATTATTTAATGTTCCAGAGGTAATTAGCATTATAACTACGATATTATATACCTGTATCGGGAGGCGTGGAGAAATAGAAGTGGGTGTGTTATTGAGCACTGCATTCTGATCTACATTGTAGAAATCCAGTAGACGAATGTCTCAAAATGATAAATCAAGAAAAGAGGTGGGGCACCTGGGTGGCTCAGTTGGTTAAGCGACCAACTCTTGATCTCAGCTCAGGTCATGATCTTAGGGTCATGAGTTCGAGCCCTGAGTAGGGCTCCTCAATGGGCATGGAAACTACTTTAAAAAAAAATTAGACAAAATATATTATTTAGAAAAATGGAGGTCAAACAGCAGAAGAACTAAAAGCGAAAGGTTAAAAGTGGCAGCTTTTGGAACTAAAGGTGGAGGAAGTGGGGCAAAGGAATCTGCTTTTTACTATTAGTTTTTCCGTAGTGTTTGATTTTTCTTTAACCAGGCATACATGTCATTTTGATAAAAATGAAGTCAAGTTCTCTTGCCTTTGTTATTCTCTACTCGAGCACCATCTGTGTATGCTTTGTTGTACTCATCCTGACTTGTAATTACGTTAGTTGTATATGATGATTCAGTTCATGCCTTTCTTCCCATGAAACTGTAAGCTCCAGGAGGCCAAGAACAATCTGTCTTTTCTACTGGTGTATCCCTAATCCTGGCACAGAATGTGGCCCAGGGATCAGGGTTGCACCACGCATATCACCTTGGGAACTTTACATTCAAAAGGCTCTCCTAGCTTCCTCTCTAAGAGCAACTAGCATTTGAGATGGAAAGTGTCCTGTTGTAGAAAGGCAGTGTCCTCCCAGGGAATGAGAGCAGGGCTGGGCATCAGAGCAGAAAGGATCTATAGCCAAATAGTAGCTCCTCTCCCCCTGACCGCACCGGGAGAGGGCTCTAAAACCTTCCCTAGGGGGGATGTGAGGAGGTAGGAGTCTGGTCTGTGCTTATCCCTCCAGCACAGAGATCCTCTTAAAAGAACATCAAAGAGTGCCTTGAAGGGGAAAAGAAATTCTAAATGGGCCTCCTGCAGGGAGCGTCAGAAAAAAAGAAAGAGCAGAGGTGATCTGAGCTTTTGGCATTGTGACACCAGCTGGGGAGATAGCCTCTCAGTTGGCCTAGGCTAGTGCCTGCAAGCAAGCAAGCAGTCCATCCAGTAAACACAGTGGATCCAGTGGTCCAGCTCAGACAGCTCTGAAGAGGAGTGTGAGGGGCACCCGGGTGGCTCAGTTACATGTCTGACTTCGGCTCAGGTCATGATCTCGCCATTCGTGGGTTCGAGCCCCGCATCAGGATCTGTGCTGACAGCTCAAAATCTGAAGCCTGCTTGGGATTCTGTGTCTCCCTCTCTCTCTGCCCCTCCCTGCCCCCATTCTCTCAAAAATAAAAATAAACATTAAAAATAAAAGAGGAGTTTGAAAACTGCTTGGTGGCTGAGCTGTAGGTTACCTTATGGTCAGAACAAGAGGGCCTGGGAGCAGGGAGCAGGGAGCAGGGAAGCCATGCTGTCTTATTGAGCCACTTCCCTAAAAAACTGGGGGATGCTGGGGGAAATGGTTTGGGCACACCTTCCTGATTAGGCAAGGAAAAGGTGACCTGTGAGGTCTTGGTCTTCTGACCTCAGCCCCACACCTGGACATTGGAAAGTCCCAGGTGGGAAGATTTCGAGGTTCAGACCACCCCTATTGAATTCCCTTGGGTTGACTGGGCTTTCCTAGAGAAAATGTTCTTCTAATGAGGAAAACCCAAAAAAGTGGGAAAAGGCCAATAAAAAATTACGGGTGACGCTGCTAGAGGAGGTAAGCTGAGAAGAAGATGGTCCACAGGGAGAAGGCCCCTGCTTAGCAGGTAGGAAATTGTTCCTTCCCCTCTCCAGGGAGGAAACAAAGGGTTTTCAGGGTTTGAGGGTTTCAGTTTTGTCTACTGGGTGCCTGGAACCTCCCTTTGGCCGGGTTCCCCGGGGCTGGGTAAGTTGTCAATAGGCAATGCAGTCACGCAGAATCCTTCTGGAATGAGTAAGTCAAAGACAGGAGTCTATTTGATGCGTTTTCAATGACTGCTGTATGTAGTTCCGTCTTTGGCTCCTCGTCAGAAGACAACTGACAGATTCATTCGGGTGAAGGGTTGGGTGTTGTAAGTAGAGAAATGAACCTTGAGGCCATTTCTCCTAAGTGGGGAAGGCTTGGAGTGTAAAACGTTAAAAATGTCCCTCCTGCTCAGTGCACATTTCTCAGGGCCCAGGGCAAAGGCAGGACATGGTGTTCCTGCTCTCGGAGTAACTGAAAAAGCCAGTAGAAGTGCCCAGCTTGGGGCTAGGCTGGCAGAGCCCGCTGTCCTCACTACCCCGGCAATGGCTCGGGGACACGTGTACTCTCAGTCCCTAGAACACAGATTCACTGGATTCCTCAGTCTTCACGCATCCAGAGAGCAGCAGTAGCCACGCCACTCCAAACAGTGAGGAGTCTCGAAGCTGACGGCCTCATTATATGCAAGCGAGTCAGAGCCCGACTTTGGATCTTTCCTAATGTCCTTCTGGTTTCTTCCCTGCTCCTGCACTTGGCCTGGCTTCCTTTTCTCTGAGTTGGTCACCAAATACCCCAGGGGAACTCCTTGGGTTCCTGTCTCTAGAAGCAGTAGATTAGTTAAGGGTACACACACTCCAGAGTCAGACTGCCAAGGTTTGCTGCCCGACGCTGCCTTCTGCCAGCTCCACACAGTTTGCTTACCTGTTTTGTGCCAGTTTGTCTTCTCTAAAATGGCAATGGTACTTAACTCATGGAGCTGTTGTAAGAATTAAATGGGACAGGTAATGGGCCTGGCATCTGGTTCAAGTTCACTAATGGTAGCCATTATTATTTGGAATGAAAAGTCCTTTTCTTTCTCTTGCACTCCCCTGCTCCTCCTTCTCCCCAGTGAATTTCTTCACCCTTCTCTAGACATGGTGAGACTTGCAGTACTACATTTTCTTAAAGAAGAGATTTCCTTTTGATCTTTTCCATCTCCTGTAGACCCCAGCCCTGGATAATTATTGGCCATCACAATCAGAAAGGCCTTTCATAAATCATCTGAGTCAATTTGTTCTTTTTGCAGATGTAAAGTCAGAGCCATAAAGAGAAAGTGACTTAATAAAGATCGGGATGAACTACAACCCCAGTCTAGCCCTACAGGTATTAGCAACATCAGACACCATGTCTACTGCATTTCGGTCTAGTAGATTCAACATAAACCTGGTAAGGATCTACTGTGTGAACTTTGTCCTTCTGCCCCAGTACAGTGGGCATCCCTCTGCCAAATGACGAGGTTTGTATACATTCAGAAATGGAGCTACAGTGTAATTGGTCTTGGGGACAGGTTCCTCTGGCCCTGAGCATACGTTCCCACCCTAAAAGTAGATGAAAGACAGGTCCTCTATTCTTGGGAGGAGCTAAGTAAAGGACTGTTCAAGGAAGAGAAAAACAGGGTGCTTGGGTGGTTTAGTCAGTTGAGTGTCTGACTCTTGATTCTGGCTCAGGTCATGGTTTCACAGTTTGTGGGATCGAGCCCTGTGTTGGGCTCTGTGCTGACAGTGTGGAACCTGCTTTGGATTCTCTCTCTCCCTCTCTCTCTCTGCTACTCCTCTGCTCACCTGCTCTCTCTCTCTCTCTCAAACTAAATAAATATTTTTTTAAAAGGAAAATCAAAACAAGTGTATGTTTCTGTGAGACCTGGAAGGTAGAGGGACCAACTGGTTACTCAAGGGAGGCTCAGCATGGACCAGAGGTAGAAGAGGAATGGGCTTTTCTGAGAGCTGGATAATGACCAGGAATAGGTAGTGAACTAATAGTCCCAAATCAGGGAATCCCTGAGCAAGACCAAACTGGATTCTGAGTTTTCACTATAAAAAAAGATGTAGAGTGTATTTGTCCCCCTGGAAATTCTATGTGTTGACAAAGGCACGTATCACTTTTAGCTATTTATGGCTTACCGTGAAGAGGTATGCAGCAGATTAATTAGAAGGTACCATGCTTCTGAGGCTGTGTTCCCAAGAAGGCAGGAAAGAGGCCCAAACTGCTGTGTCTGGTGCCAATTTCCCTACCTTCAGTCAACTAGCAACACCCCAAGGCCGCCTTCTCCCACTGGGAACATTCTTCAGGTCAGGCATTACTGAACTCTGTCTTGCAACTTAAGACTGACTCTAAAGTCCTTTCCAAAGCAAATACTAATTAGGATATAGTGAGATTCTAGGTGTGAACCCTTTGTGACCTTCCTTAGATTCTAGTACTAAAGTGGACCTCAGTGTATTTGAATCACTGAAGGGAGGGAAGAGGGGAGGAGAAAAGAAAGGAGAGGGAAGGGGCAGGACATCAGACAACTTTGGGCATGCTAACAGTAGGAAACTAGACTTCCCTCTCTCAAACACTGGTCCTATCAATGCAGTTCCTTTTCTGTCCTCAATATACCAGCCCTCTCAGCAGCAGTGAGCCCATTCAGCAGGAGACACTGTCCCTTCTAGGCTCTCATGATGCCACACCTGCTTAGCTGGCCCCCTGCCCTGTGCTTCCTCAGTCTGCTTTGCTGACTCCTTTTTCTCCAAATGTTTCAGGTGTTTTAGGGCTCTACCCCTCCACCCCTCTACCCCACTTCTTGCAAAATCAATCCATCTAATCCTATAGCTCTAAATAGCATTAATAAAATGAATGCTCCCTTATTTCCATATCTAGCCATCACCTCCTCTTTGAGTTCACACTTATGGTGGCTCTGCCATTTGCCATGTCGACCCTGAGTGAGGTGTTTAACCTTTTTGTCTCCACCTCCTCTTCTCTAAAGTGGGATGAGAATAATACCTGACCTCACAGGGTTGTTGGAGAATTAGATGATCTAATACGTGTAGAGCATCTGGGACAGTACTTGGCACATGGTAACCATCAATAAATGTTTGTCATTATTATCATCATTATTTTTTTTAATTTTTTTAACATTTATTCATTTTTGAGACAGAGAGAGACAGAGCATGAAGGGGGGAAGGTCAGAGAGAGAGGGAGACACAGAATCTGAAACAGGCTCCAGGCTCTGAGCTGTCAGCACAGGGCCCGACGCGGGGCTCGAACTCACAGACCATGAGATCATGACCTGAGCCAAAGTCGGACACGCAACCGACTGAGCCACCCAGGTGCCCCTATCATCATTATTTTTAATGTTTTTATTTATTTTTGAGGAGAGAGAGAGCATGAACAGGGGAGGAACAGAAAGAGCGGGGAGGATAGAGGATCTAAAGTGGGCTCCACATTGACAGCAGTGAGCCCGATATGGGGCTCAAACTCACGAACAGCAAGATCATGCCCTGAGCCAAAGTAGGATGCTCAACTGACTGAGCCACCCGGGCGCACCTTATCATTATTATTTTTGACTGCCTACTTGGCAGCTTCTCTTAGGTATCTCACTGGCATCTCAGACTTAACATAGCCAAAATGGAACTCTTGATTTTTAACCCCCAAATCACTCCACTCCCACTTTCATTTTAGTAAATGGCACCACCATGTTTACTAAATGGCATCATCCAGTTGCTCAGAAAAAATCCAGGTGTCATCCCTATTGTTACCCTTTTACCTTATCTCTTACATCCAATCCTTCAACAGAGCTTATCAAGCTCCCAAGTATAGCCAGAACCTATCTACTTTTATCTTTACTACTCCTATCTTAGCCGAAGCCAGCATCAACTCTCACATGGACCCATCCTCCACAGATACCAATGATCTATTTAAGGCAGTTATTTTTTCAGATCATGTCACTCACCTGCTTAAAACTTTAACGGCTCTCTGTTGGATTTAGACTAGAACCCAAATCCTCACCAGGGCCAATTAGTCCCTCCAGAATCTGGCCTCTGCCTTGCTCTCCAAACTCATCTCCACATTCACTGGACTTCTTTACGTTCTTCGTTTACCTTAAGCTTAGTTCAAGCCTCAGGGCCTTTGCACAAGCTGTGCTTTCTACCCAGAATGCCCTCCCCCCTAGATCCTCATATGACTGGCTCCTTTTATCATTCAGAAATCAGGTTAAATGTCACAATGTCACTTCCACAAAGAAGCATTTCTGGACTACCTGATATAAAGTAGCTACCCCCATCGTTGTTTTATTTTCTTCACAGCACTTATTGCTACCTGAAAATACCTTGTTTGTTCATTTTTTGACTAGATTTTATCTCTCCCTCCTCTTTAGAATGTAAGCTCTATGGGAACAGGAACCTTGTCTATCCTGTCCACCATTGTATTCTCAGTGCCCAAGTGCATCAAAGGTTAAGGAATTTATTTTATTTTATTTTATTTTTAAAAAGTTTATTTATTTAGGGGCACCTGGGTGGCTCAGTTGGTTAAACGACTGACTTCGGCTCAGGTCATGATCTTAACGTCTATGAGTTCGAGCCCCGTGTCGGGCTCTGTGCTGACAGCTCAGAGCCAGGAGCCTACTTATTATTCTGTGTGCCTCTCTCTCTGCCCCTCCCCCGCTTGTGCTCTCTCTCTGTCTCTTGCTATCAAAATAAATAACTAAACTTAAAAAAAGGAAAGAATTTGCTTGTAGAGTGTTGTTGAATCTGGACACAACTGCTGGCTACCTGTAGCTCTCTATTTGCATTAAAAGCTAAAGAGACTTTTAAGGATGATTTTGACTATGCAGATTTATCTCCTCACATTTAATTTATGGATTCATGTCCATACATGTACATTTGCATTGTTTCCACATTTTGGCTATTGTCAATCATGCTGCTATGAGCAGAGGTGTGCAAATATCTGTTCAAGTCCCTGTTTTCAATTCTTTGGGGTATATACCCAGAAGTAGAATTTCTGGATCATCTGGTTATTTTATGTTTAATTTTCTGAGGAATCACCACACGGTTTTCCACAGGAGCTGCTTCATTTTACCTTTTCAATGGCAGTATGTATGAGGGTTCCAGTTTCTCCACACCCTAGCCAGCCCTTGGTATTTCCTGTTGTTGTTTTCAGTAGCCATCATAATGAATGCAAAGTGGTATCTCATAATGGTCTTGATTCGTGTTTCCCTAATGACTAGTTCTCTTGAGGAATTTTTCATGTACTCTGGCCATTTGTATGTCTTCTCTGGAGAAATGTCTAGTAAAGTCCTTTGCACATTTTAAAATTTGGTTGTTTGCTTTTCAGATGTTGAGTTAGGGGGTGCCTACGTGGCTCAGTTGGTTAAGTGTTCGACTTTGTCTCAGGTCATGATCTCATGGTTCGTGAGTTGGAGCCCCACATTGGACTCTGTGCTGACAGTTCAGAGCCTGGAGCCTGCTTGGGATTCTGTGTCTCCCTCTCTCTCTGCCCCTCCACTGCTCATGCATGCACTCTCTCTCTCAAAAATAAATAAACATTAAAAAAATTAAAGAAAAGATGTTGAGTTAGGAGTTCTTTATATATTCTGGATACTAGTCCCTTATCAGATACATGGTTTACAAATATTTCCTCCCATTTCATGGGTTGCCTTTTCACTCTGTTAATAGTGTCCTTTGATGCACAAAAGGTTTTAATTTTGATGAAGATAGGATTGTTTTCTAAGAGCTAACAATTAAGGGAGGGACTAGGGCTCAGCATGAGGTTTGATGTGAAAAGGCTGATGTTCAGAGAAGTAAAGTACACCAGCAGGTCTGAAAGGATGCCATGGAGGAGAGTCCTTGGGACCCGGAAGATGTCATGAGGTGTCTGGAAACCCTGGGTAGGTAAGGGCAAAAGAAGGGAGAATAATAATAGATAACATTCACTGAGAGCTTTCTATGCACCAAGTACTGTGCTAAGCACCATACATCCATTACTTCATTTAATTCCTCTGACAATTCTCTGAGGTGAGGATTATTACCAGCTCTAATTTATAGATGAGGAAAAGAAGATGCAGAAAGATTCAGCAATCTACCCCAAGTCACACAGCTAGAAAGGGACAGAGCTGGGATTTGAACCCAAGCAGTGTGGTTCTGGAGCCTGTGATCCCATCAATTGGCCTTCTGTACTAGACTAGTAAAGGAGATGTGGGTAGGACATTGGTGACATTGTGGTTGTTAAAAGTATGATGAAAACATAAGTCATAGGTGGTAGCTTTAAAGCATGCCTTGAAGAGCACTGAGAAAGTAGTCAAGGGTGGTGCTTTTCTATATGCTGGCTCCACAAAGACAGGTTTTTTAAGTTTTTAAAAAATGTTAATTTATTTTTGAGAGAGAGAGAACATGAGTGGAGAAAAGGCAGAGAGAAAGGGAGACAGAGAATCTGAAGCAGGCTACACGCTGACAGTGCAATGCCCATTGCAGGGCTCAAATCCATGAATGGGGGACCGTGAGATCATGACCTGAGCCGAAGTCAGACGCTCAATAGACTGAGCCACCCAAGCGCCCCTCCACAAAGACAGTTTTATTTGTCAGGGCGGAATAGAATAGTGGTGAAGTTCATGGGCTTTGGCATCAGATATACCTGGGCTTGAATCCCAGTGCTGCCAGTTACTAGCTAGTGACCTTAGGCAAAGTATCTCACTTCTTTGTGCCTCAGTTTCCTCATCTGCAATCATGGATAAAAGCACTTATTTCATAGAGTCATTATAATGTTTTAATGAGATCTTTGATGTGACCTGTATGGCACCGTGCCTGGCACCTGGAAAAGGCTCAGTAAATATAGGCTCTTGTTCCAGCCAGTGGTGTGGGCCTCTCCCCCATCTTCTGATTAAAGAGAAGATTTCCCAGGCCAGGCTGAAGTAGCTGTATTTGCATAACTTCATGGGCCATGGAGGCTCATGGAGGGATAGGTGACTAAAAGTGATCCCTCCAAGAACAAAGAAAGATACTTCCTTCCCTAAAGACACATTCCCACCACCCCTGTTTGAGCCCCAGGAAATGCATATCTATCTTAAAACAATCACTTTGTCCCAGCTTCCAGCTACCCAGGGTTCGAGAACTCAGAGCATCTCCCTACACAATCAAGAATATATTTTTTAATTTTGAGAAGGACATTTACAAGCCTCTTTCAGTCAAGTTTAATCTCAGAGAAGAGTTAGCGAAAACAATGGCTGACTGGCTCTGCAGACACTGAAAAACCATCTAAGGAAGGGTCGTATGAAAGACAAACTTCCCCGACTTCCCAGGTTTTTTTTTTCTTGGCTGCCTCTGGATTGATTAATTTCAGAGAAACTGAAGAGGGTCCAAAGAGGAACCATCAAAATGATTAATAAAAGCGAGCTACTGAATGGTGCTAGGAGCTTCTAGTGAAGGGGATGGAGAGGGGGAGGCCCTGAAGGTTGAAGTCAAAGCAGCCATCAGAGACTACAGAGCTGCGGGGAACTATGGGAGGAAGGGGCAGGAAGCCTGGGCCCAGCTCCCTACTGGCCATCACCCAGCATTGGACCAGGCAATCTGGAAGATCAAAAGGAGCACAAGGGGTGACCTGGGTGGTTCAGTCGGTTAAGTGTCCGACTCTTGATTTCAGCTCAGGTCATGATCTCACGGTTCATGAGTTCAAGTCCTTCATCGAGCTCTGAGCCTGCTTGGGATTCTCCCTCTCTCTGTGTGTGCACTCCCCCAAATAAATAAATAAACTTTTTTTAAAATAGTATAAGGCTTGGTCTATGCCTACAAAGACAGGGGGACAGGGCTACATCCACAAAAGGACAAATTACAGCCGTAGCCAAGAATACACATGCTGTGATGAAGCATTCACTCTCTGATATGTGCCAAAAGACTAGTACAGGGAGAAGTGCTTACCATTCCTAGGAGGATGGGGCCCTCACAGGCGATGGGGCTGAGGCCTAGGGGGAAGGACAGGGTTGGTGAGCAGAGAAAAGAGAGAGCCACACAGGCCTGGGGAAAACTGCAAGACCAAAATGCAGAAGGCAGGATAGGAACAAGGAAGAGTGAAAAGCCTGGTGGAGGGAGCAGTTCTCAGAATGGACTAGTGGTAAATGGACACTAGCAAAAGGGTTTAGAGCTTATGCTACGGGGTGAGGGCAGCCACTGAAGGCGTCTGAGCAGGACAATGTCATGGTGCCAGCCACGCTTTGGCAAGATGGACCTGTCTACGCATGATGGATTGGAGGTGAAGATAGGGAGACCAAAGCTGAGACTAAGCCTTTAAGAAACCTCCTGGGGCTGCAGCCACTGAACATGTGCTCAAGCATGGACAGGGGCCAAGCCCCAGCTGACAAAGCCAGCTGGAGTCCAAGCTTCTCTCCAAAAGATGCAGTCTGGGTTCCACACCCTGAGACCACAGCCTGAGTTCCTTCAGGCTCACCAAACCCGTGGAGCTGGTCACCATTCAAAGCACATCTCAGCAAGCTTAGGCCTGTACCAAGGACAGATTTCTGGGCAGATGATATCTCTGTTATAAATAGAGAATTTGACTCCAGGTGGGAAATTCAATTTGTGGGAGCAGATGAAATCTTCTAAAACCAAGATCTGATTTCCTGAGCAAATGTCCTTTGGTCTTAATGAACAAGAGAGGGCGATAAGGAAAAGAAGAAGCTATAATTAGGCCTTTCCCCTAAATAGGAGGCTTCTTGGATTACCAGGGAACTGCCTGCAGTGCCTTAACAAATGCCTCCCATTTCTGAGCCATGGCTTTGGAGACAATGAATGCCATTAAACATCAATGCATCACTTAGGAATGGTTGCAAAGTGCTTTTCAGCTCTTGTTTTTCATTAGCCAACCCCATCTCCCACCCGCTCTCTTTCCCCACCTCCTTCCCTCAAGCCCACCCCACTATGAGCCTGGAGAGGCTTATGCAGGTTGAAAAGATAAGAACTTGCAGGCAGAAAGGTTAATCAATTTACTCCAGGTCAAACACAGCAAGTTACTGACAGTGCAGCGGTGAGAATGTTCTAGTCAAGCCTTTATGGGGGTTATTGCTTTACCCCACCGAGACACACAAGCCAACACCTGCTTTCCTGCAAAGCTATTTTTTTTTCTTCCCTGTCTGGTGAATTGCAGCCAGAGAAGCAGAAAATCAGATCCAGAAAAAACAGAGTGAAGAAAGCAGAGATCAGTAACAGACAAAAGGGTCAATGGGAGAAACCACTGATCCCTCTAAGGTCTGGTATTCCTGAGCCTTCTGCTCAGGTGGAGTAGGCAAGGACAAGCGTGAGGAACACTCTATCCAGGAATCACTGGCTTCCTGCTTGGGTGGCCCTGGGCAGTTATTTGGCCAATCTGAGCCTTAGTTTCCTCATCTCTAAAATGGATGATTATAGGGGCACCTGGGCGGCTCTGTCCGTTAAGTGTATGACTCTTGATTTTGGCTCAGGTCATGATCTCGTTGTTCATGAGTTTGAGCCCCCACATCAGGTTCCACACACTGATAATGTGGAGCCTGCTTGGGATTCTCTCTCTCTCTCTCTCTCTCTCTCTCTCTCTCTCTGTCTCTCTCTCTCTGCCCCTCCCCTGCTCACTCTGTCTCTCTCAAAATAAATAACCTTTAAAAAAATAAAAATAAAAATAAAATGGGTGACTATAGCAGCCTTACATACCTCACAGTGTTATTGTGAAGATGAAATAAAAGCCAGCTGTAGGGGTGGCTGGGTGGCTTAATTAAGTGTCCAACTCTTGATTTTGGCTCAGGTCCTGATCTCGTGGTTCTGAGATTGAGCCCCACGTCAGATCTGCCCTAACAGCTTGGAGCCTGCTTGGGATTCTCTCTCTCCCTCTCTCTCTCTGCCCTTATCCTGCTCACGCTGTCTCTCTCTCTCTCTTTGTGTCTCTCCAAATAAATAAATAAACTTAAAAAAAAGCCAGCTGTAAAGCCCTGTGCCCCTGGAAGGGGTTATCTGAGGGTGAACCAGGAAAGCCTCCCCTTTCCCTCAAACTCCTCAGCCACCTGCCTCCTCTGTGTTAAACATTCACGGTATTAGTCACATCTTTGGAGAAAGACATTGAAAACTTGGTTCTGGACAAAACACAAAGTGTTGGGAAACTTGTTGGTCCATTAGCACTCACTGGCACATTTATCAGATGATCAAAGACTCCCAAGATTTTGCAGGGAGGTGGATTCGAACACCATTTCTTCCCTAGAGTCTTCCTGGGGACATTTGTCTCTATGTGGTGTTTTCTTCCGAAAAGTTCCAGGCACACCCTTGTGTAAGTCTGCAGCCCTGTGAAAAACATTGGGCAGAGGTTTGACTCTCCTTCAGAGTTTCCCCTCTCCCCCCAGGGGGACCTTAAGCACAGAGAGGTTAAATCAAGTGTCCATGACTACACAGTGGCCTAACCCAGCCCTCTGCTCATCAGCCTAGGAACATTTCCTGTCATCCACTCAGATTCTCCTTTCCAAATTTCACTCCACCCCCACCCCCACCCCAACCCAGATAGGTGAGCAAAGGTGAGGAGGCTGGCTCCCAGCAGCAATGTCCCAAGTGCACGCCGAACTCCCTCATGGGGAATAGCTATATTAGTGGCAACAACAGTGGCAAGCGCTTGGCATCTGATAGGCTCCGTCAGCATCGATTTAAATTGGTGTTTTGCTTCCTAACTCCAGGAGGGCAAACATGCCTAAGATGCCAGCAGGGGGCTAGCGAAGGAAGGCATACAAGGAAGTTGGGCGATTCCCCGGAGCCTGTCAATTCACCTCCCACACTCCAAAGCCTTCCTGGGCCACTGGCCCTCTCTCTGCAGGGCTCCCTCTGTTTGAAGGAGGTGGGCGAGTAGGAACCAGCCATGCAAAAGCACTTTCTCTAAGAAGAAATCAAAAAAAGGAGCTCTGGAGTAGGGTTAGGGCCATGGAAAGCTGCGTGGCGGTGGGTGGGGGGGGGGGTGTCTTAGCCCCGGCCTTCAGTGGCAGCTTATTTGGCCCTGGCCTCCAAGGTCCCCAGAGCAGCATCCCTCCCTTCAGGCTTGCTTTGGCTGCGCTTGGATGCAGGCTTGACCCAGGGTGCTTGTTAAATAGAGTCCTGGGGTCCAGGGTGGGGCCTAGGAATCAGCCTTTTCACAGCTCCCTGCAGGATTCTGATGCAGCAGGTTCAAGGTTCACAGCTGGGGAAATGCCGCATGAGAGCTCTTCCAACCCACCCCGTAGTACCCCAAGGAAAGGTCCCTGGTCACTGTCTCATCCCCTCACAGCACTGCCCTCGGAGAGGTGACAGGCAATCTGATAGATTTATTCAGGCGAGTGCATTAATGGGCGCTAATGACTTAATGTGCTGTCCATTCCAGATAACATGTGCAATTTACCCGGACCTTCTGGAGACTGGGCCTTAACCCAAAGGAGAATTTCCGGCACACACAGCCGGGAGGCAGGTGAATTTGAGTCAGGGGATGGTTCGCATCACACCAACTAGGAGGCTGCCTGAGCCCTCTGGGACCTACAGGTTCGGGTGGTCCTGCTTTGAGTCCTGAGGGGGAAATTAAGCTTACTAAGAAGACAGACTCCCCGCCCACACACACACACTGCTGCCCCCCAACACTGCAAATGGCTCTAATCATTCTTCCTTCTCACCACTCCCTTCAGTAGAGATAGTGGGTCAAAAGCAAGCAGGTTCTGGGATAATGCATTATTCAGTGTCTCTTGAATGGATGTCTCTATGCCTCTTTGTGGGGTGCATGGAGCCATGGGATAAACAGAGTGCATCTTTTTGGAGTTTCCATTTATGCAAGGATTTTAAAGCTCTCCACTTGCTCACATAGTAAACCAAACATCAGTATAGTTATGGTGTAGAATGTGGAAATTCACGTTTCAAAATTAAGTGTGAGACTTTGAAGAAATTTGACACTTTGGGCCACTTTGGCCTTGACTTCCAGATTCTCACTTTATTGTATTGTTAGGGATTCTGTGAGAGTGTGTGTGTGTGTGTGTGTGTGTGTGTGTGAGAGAGAGAGAAGGTTGAGAATCACTGCCAATTAAGGTCTGTGTTTACCTAAGGATAAATCAGTTCATGGGGTCATCTAGGACTATGATAAGGGATGGATAAATTTTGATGGGGGACAGAGATTGCATTTGGGAAATACCCAGAGCAAGCGGTGCCTGGGTAGCTCAGTCAGTTAGGCATCTGACTCTTGGTTTCGGCTTGGTTCATGATCTCACTGTTCTGTGAGTTGGAGCCCCACATGGGGCTCTGGGCTGGTGGTGCCGAGCCTGCTTGGGATTCTCTCCCTTTCTCTGTGCCCCTCCTCCACTCGTGCTGTCTCTGTCTCTCTTAAAATTAAAAAAAATTAAAAAAGAAGGAAATACCTAGAGCCTGAAGAGCTGTCTAGGGGAGAGCACTCAAAGAGGATCTAGGAAAAGGGGGCTTAATGAGGGGAGGTGCATATGGGATGCCAGAAGGAAATCTTGTTAAGCCAGTACTTAGGTAAGTGAGATGAACAGGGGCAGGAAGACTAAAGAACCAGGAACACTAAAGAGGCCTGGGCTTTACTGATGCAAATAGTGTCCCTCTGACCCCAAACCCCAGGGAGGAAGCCAAGAACTCAGTGGACCGCATTCTGGTCACAGGGCATGACTATAGGATGAACTCCAGTTCTGATGTGGGGATCCCCCTCCCATGACTGGGCACCTCCCTAGCAAGTTGTGTATGGGAGGGGCAAGGATATAGACAGGGAAGCTGGGAGCTAGCTCGGACCCACACCACTAGCAGGCAGCAGACCCCTCAAGCAGTTGTGTGTTTGAAGGGAGAGGGCACCAGCCAGCCCAGGCTTGGGAAAGAGTCAGATGAGGATCTGCAGCTCATGGCCCTGCCGGGAGTTGTCCCTTCCAATGTCTACCAGTGCACACGGGGTGCACTTGCACGCAAAGGGCCACCGAAAGGCCCTCTTGGAATAATTGCCCATCCTTTTGTCCTTCCTCCTACTGACAAATCCTTCGAAATGATCCTTTTCTTCTTCATTTCTTTTCTCTGGCATTCTCTTTGTCATCCAGCTTTCCTGCTCGCTCTCAATCTCCCCAGTAGCTCAGGAACTGAGGAGTTTCCTCTCCCTTTTTCTCCAACTACCCTGTCCCAAACACGAGGGGCCTGGTGGGCCTGGGATGCTTGAGGATGGTGGGTGTCTTGCTGAAAGGCAAGATGGAGAATAAAAGGCTGGGAGCTGAAAATTACAAAGTAGGTTTCCTCCTTGATCTTTCTGATTCTGCTGTCCTCCTACCATCCCAGGGCCTGCCTAGCCACCCAGGGGATCCCCTTGCTGCCTTTGGCAGATGCACTTCTGGCCGTCACTATCAGCGGTACCCCTCTCTTCACTTATTCATCTTTTCCTGGGCACCAGTGGATAGCCGCGTTGCCTCAGCATAGGCAGGCAGCTTAGTAGGTCTCTGGAAAATGTTGGCAGCCTGTCTCTGCTGTGTAATCCCAACTGAAAGGTTGGAGTCATAGCCCTTTTGGAGAAATTATAACCATTGTAGTCAAATTGGGATGGGTTAAAATCCTGGATTAGGTCCCACTAGCTGTGTGACCTTGTGGAGACTAGTTGACCTCTCTGAGTCTCCATTTTCCTTCAAAATAGTAACAATCATAAGTAACTACCCTCTCAAGTTTATTGTGAAGATACAAGTGATAATGCACGCGAAATGCTAGCACAGCGCCTGGCCCATAATAAATTCCCAATAAAAGTTAGGAAGCATAATAATTGTTACTATTAATTGTCATTACCTGGTTAGAATCCAGGTTCCACCATTTACTGCTACGTGAGTCTTGGCTGCCTCCTTTGTAAAATAAGGATGATGTTCCCTAGGTAAGAGGGTTGTGGTGATCATGAAATCAGTTAATGCATGTAAAGCTTTCAGGGCTGGCTGGAGGTCCTACCAGGGGAGTGGAACTAATTGTATCCCCTGGGATGAAGAACCGTCCTCCTTTTCCTAGTAGCCGTAGCAAGGCACTCTGCTGGCAGTGAGTAATGGGTCCTTAAACGTTAGTCAGTATTACTATCATTACTGGAGGCCAAGAGAGTCTCTGTCCATTTATCCCTGGATTCTCAGTTAACAGTGGTTGGTTGGTTGGTTGGTAAGTGCTGATTACAGTCCAAAGTGCCAGTAAGGCTGGGCTGCCTCTATCCACTCTCAGTGTGCAGGGGAAAAAAATAATGCCACTTATTAGTGTCGTCTCAACGTATTGATTTTAATAGGAAATAGACTTCTGGCTGGAAGATCTTCATTCTTCATCCAATTGTCATGAGATGGAAAAGACTGAATTCTTACCCCGAGGGAATCGTCCTCAACAAATTTCAGTGCAACTGGAATGAGGGTCCCAATTTTACATTCAAGTGTTTCTTTTACTGCATTTTGGTGCAGGGCTAAGAATGTTGAAGAACCCTCTCTGTACCCTGTCTCCTGCTTTCCCGCCTCCCTCATTTCTGTTGAGCATAGGGAGTGCTCAGAGCTTGTCAAACAACAAAAACAAAAACAAAATCCAACAACACTTGCCTGTGATTCTCTGGGATGGGGGTGGGGTGGGAGAGCTCCCTTTGGAAATGAAGTCAGCCAATGTGCAGACAGGCTTAAGAACTCACTTTGGCCGAGAGAGCAAGAAACAATGCAAATGCTACATCACTTCAGACCCAGAATGAAGCAGAATAAAAACAAAACGGGGAGCCTTTTAGCAACTGACTAGGAGGCAGATTGATCTTGAGAAAGAATGACAGCTACCATTTACTGAGACCTTTTACATCCATTTTGTCATTCAATACTCCTGCTAACTCTACAGGGAAGTTATATCATCTCCATCCCCAGGCTCAGAGAGGTTAAGTGACATACCTAAGGTTACACCGCTAGTAAGAAGCAGATTGTGGGGCGCCTGGGTGGCTCAGTCGGTTAAGCATCTAACTCTCAATTTTGGCTCAGGTCATGATCTCACAGTTGGTAGGATTGAGCCCCAAGGTGGGGCACAGCATCAACAGCACAGAGACTGCTTGGGATTCTCTCTTTCCCTCTCTCTCTGCCCTACCTCTCTCTTTCTCAAAATAAATAAATAAGCAGGTTTTTTTTTTTTTTTTAAAAGAAGCAGATACCAAAAGCTGTGCCCTTAATTACTACTCTAAACTGTACAGTGCCTCACTGGTCACCCGGGGAGCCTTCACACAAGCATTTGTCCAGTGACACAGTCCCTCCTAATACTCTTTCCCCCTTCACTATCCCTTCTTTGCTTTTGTTTACCACACAGCAGATTGACTGGAGCCTGGGCATATGCTTCCAGTGAGCCCAGCAAGCAGCAGAAGACAGCTAATCAGAATCACAAAATGCATTTATTTTAGTTATTAACCCATTGAGTTTTATTGTGAGAACTGATACAAACCAACTTGTTGTATCTGTGTTATTAATATTAATAAGGAACACACAGGGTAAGGATCAGAGGACTCTGGAGGGGATTCCCCCCCACCAGACATGGCCCCAAGGAAGCCAGCCAGGAACTAACTGTCTGGCTGCAAATAGCATTATGCATACTGGACAGCTGGTTCCCGGCTCCCTCTCCAGTCCCTGGAGACAGGAGGCCAACTCTTCCCTGCTTCTCATCACCTCTCTATTTTGGAAGGATTAGAAATCAAGTCTGAGTCATTTCTCTGGCTAGTCTTCTTCTTCTTCTTCTTTTTCTTCTTCTTCTTCTTCTTCTTCTTCTTCTTCTTCTTCTTCTTCTTCGTACTAGCTCAGTATGTCTGTGGTCCTATGTGTGACTCCGTGTGTGTGTCCCTGGGGGTGTGTGTGTGTGTGTGTGTGTGTGTGTGCGCGCGCGCACGTTATGTTCCTCAGAACATCATCTCATGTATGGGTCTGCCTGTGCATTTGCCAGGAATATTGGATGTTTTTCTCCCTGCATGTCTTTACTTTCAATCACCATCCATTTTTGATACTTCTATCAGCCTGTTTGTCCAGCCTGGGCTACCCCTATTCCAGATGCAGGGAATTTCCATCCTTTTTTCAAGGTAGGAAGTGCCAGGAAGAAAGCAAAAGTGTGCTCACTGGATGGATGGCCAAATCTGCTAGTCAGCTACTCCACTGCTGATCCTAGCTGCAGGGAGCCACAGAGCCCTGCACCCGGAGATCTTCTCTGGATCCTGGAAATTCCACGCAGCTCACAAGCCCATCTTCTTGCCCCACCAAGAGGAGCCCTCATTGGCCCTCAGTAGCCCTTTCGCCTCTTCTGCTTAAAAAGAACTGAGGGTGAGGAAGAGATTCCAACCGGAATGGGTCCCCTTTTCTCAAAACCCCCCTTCCAGAGGTCCAGGCACATAGAGGAAATGGAGGAAGACTCACTTTTCACCCTAGAACTGCTGAGGCCAGAATGTGTCCATTAGCGCTCTCTGAAAGGCTTCTGGCACTCAGAAATTCACCATGCATTTGACATCACCTGTGGCTCTTCAACTCTAACGCTTGCTTCCTTCTGCCTTTCTCTTCCCTGGCCTCAACTTCTGCCCTCCCAGACCTGCTGTCCAGCTTCCCAGTCCCCCCGGGGTCCCCACAGAGGCTGTCCTCTGCGGGAGAGGGAGAGTGGCCTTTTTCTTCCTCCCTAAAACTCCTCCAAGGGGGTCTGAAGGCAGCTAGAAGACCAAGAGCCTTTCTTGAGTCTTGGCTGCTACGTGTTTAGTATTCACAGCGTGTCTCTTAAAAATGTCCTGAAATCATTCATCAGGCACTGTGCTGTGTGCCTAGCTACTCTCCTCTGGGTCTGTCTGTGTGTGTGTGTGTGTGTGTGTGTGTGTCTGCGCAGGACCCTCCCTCCATCTGCTGGCGAACACACATGCACACAAACCTTAACCTCCTTCCCCTCTCACCAAACCAACCTCATGCTCCAAGCGGACCTTTGCCCACTGGCAGATCGCTCCCTTCCCGAGGTGGGCTCCAGGGCTGGGCCTGGGCTCCAAACAGCTCGCACTCCAGTGCTGAGGAGAGACGCTGCCAGCAGGAGCCGAGCCGAAACTCAAAGTGCGTGTAGATGTTGACAGCGTTGACCTGGAGCGGAGCTGCCGGAAAGGCAACCCCAGCGAAAGGCGAGCAAATGGGAGGCGAGGGGAGCTTGGGGAGGCAAGGTCAGGGGCCAGGGAATGGTGTCCCTAAGCGAGCGTTCCCGTCGCCCCTTCTCTGCAGTTTACTCCCCCACCCCCACCCCCGCACTTTCCCGGGTTCACTTTGGAAATTGGCTTGCCCGGTTAGCTGCCAGCAGTTCCTGGCAGAGCTCAAACCGAACAGTCAGGTTCAAGAAGTGAGGAAGCGCCGGGCTGGTGGCTGGGTTGCTGGGTTGTGTCTTGGGAGATTCTTTCCCCAATTGTCAATTTTGTGCTTATTTTTAGTTGTGACCCTAGCCGGGAGCTGTGCCTTTAAGCCGCGTTCCCTATCGGGGAAACCGACGCCAGCACTCGAGGGTCGGGAGGCTCCTGAGAGGCCCCTCTTTTCTGCACTCCCCCTCCCCCTCCCCCGCCCCCGCCCCCGCCCCTTCTCCCCTCCCCGCCTCGGCTGTCCGGCCGCCTCGCGGCCAGCCGTCACCTTGCCGCCTGCCGCACTCCTGGAGGGAGAGAGCGACGAGCGAGCCACGGCGATGGTGCCGCCCGCGGCGCAGCCATGGAGCCCGCCCAAGGAGCCCGCGCGCGCCGCTGCCAGCCTGCCCGCAGCCCGCTGCCTGCGCGCCAGCTCCCCGTGTCCCGGGCCAGCTGCTGCCGCCCCGCCAGCCTCTGCCCGCCGCGCCGCCCGGCGCCACTGAGCCCCACGCCCGTGCCGGGCTCGGGGACACGGGCGCCCTAGTCCCGCCGCCGCCGCCGCCGCCGCCGCCGCCGCGCCGCCGCCGCCGCCGACGAGGAGGAGGAGGAGGAGGAGGAGGAAGAGGAGACGGAGGAGGAAGGTAAGAGGCGCGCTGCCTTGGGGGGGGGGGCGCCCGCGGGCTCAGCCCGGCCAAGTGTGGGTCGCGGCGGCTGCGTGCCGCTCCGGGTCGGCTCGGGGGCGACCGGCGCTTGGGCGCCCCCGGGAGTCGGGGTCAGGGCGGGGGGCGCAGAGCGTGTCGGGCGGCGCGGAGTTTGGGCGGGGAGCGGCCGGGTGCGCGCCCACTGCCCCGAGAGTCTCCGGCTTAGTAGGCTCGCCTTGGCTGCTGGGGGTGCAGGGTGAGGAGCCGAGTGCAAGGGAGTGCAGCGCGTTCATTATGGGGCCTTTGTGTGTGCGCCGGGGCCCTGGGCACAGTTGGGAGAGCTGGCGAGACTCGGGGCCTGGCTGCTGGGAGGTGGCCACTTAGCTGGGGTGCCCGGAGAAGCCCGAGCCCCAGGGCCGCCAGAAACAGCTGTCTGAAGCATGTGTGTGGTTCTTGGGGCCACGTTCACACGCGGACACGGACGCGCGCACACACACACATACACACACACGCACGCACACACAGCGGCACCATATACCCGGCGCTCAGCTACAGTCACCCCCATCCAAAGACGAAACACACAGACACACAGAGAAACACACACACACAGCTACACTTGCCCCTTCCACCAGGATGCTAATTAAGCAGTCACCCAAACATACACAGCTAGGCGCACCTCCTCCCCAGTGCCGAAATACATGTACACACACACACACACACACACACACACACACATTTCTACTCCCCAGCCTGGTGCTTTGGAGGTTGGAGAGTGTGTATGTGAGTGAGTGTGTGTGTGTGTGTGTGTGTGTGTGTGTGTTGTCTCAGAGTATCCCTGAGAAACTACATGACAGCTGCACATTACTGCAGATCCAATACCTGCTGCCCCCCTTCACACAAACACACAGCCAACCCCCACCCCAAGCTACTGTAGATACCTCCACCAGGGCCCTTGAGAACTCTATTCTGAGGGGGGAAAAGCGTTCCCAACTCTGATAGTTGTGCCCTTCCACGCCCGAGCTCCTGGGTCTCCTGCGCGCGCGCGCACACACACACACACACACACACACACACACACACTGAAACCACTGCAGGGGTTAATGCTTGACAACCTTTCCCCAGAAGCAGGTGGCGCCCCTACCCTTGCAGCTGTTAACCAAGAGCCCTTGACCACACTGTACGCTGAGTCCTGTGGACCTGTCCCCTCCCACTGGCATCGGAGTCCAGCTGCAGAGCCCTGGAGTCCAACCGGTGGTCTCAGCATCCTGCAGCTCTTGTGGAGGGCGGGGCAGTTTCTGGACTTCTGCCCATTGGGGAAATTGTTATAAGACCAAGGCTCCCTTGGGGGCGTCCCTCTCAGCGGTGGAGGGTGGGGAATCTATGCTGACTCAGAGAGAAGCCCCAACTGAGTTTTCCCTGCTGGAAAGCTGGGGTGAAAGGCGCACTTTGGCCTGCGGTTCAGCAGCCCCCCCTCCCCGCCCCCGGGGCTTTCAGCTGGGAGACCCTGCCTCTCCCTCCCCTTCCTCTCCTGTCAAGCTCACTGCAGAAGCTGGGAGAATCCAGTTCCTGGCTTCCTCGGAGCTGAGAGAGGCTTCCCAGGAAGCCCTTGCTATTTTCACTGAGCAGAAGGCTCTCAGCTCTCCCCGGGGAGACCTCAACAAGACTTGGCCATGCCCAAGCAGACATGCCGGCTTCTACCCAATTTCATGGCTTATTATTATTATTTTTTTCATGTGAGAGAAGCATTTAAACCTCAGCAGTTTGGCGTGAGTGAGGGTATCCCTGAGTTGAAATAAAACATAACGCGCGTGGAGGGGGAAGCAAGATTGGAGCGGGGAGGACTGGAGGAGTTGGCTGGTTTAGGTGGGGACACCAAGCCAGACTCCAGCCCTTGGTAAAGTCGTGACAGAGATGGATTCGACGTCATAGCCCTGTCCCTGCACCCCTCCCGTGGGCTGCTCCAGTCGCCTCTGGGTCCCCTCCCCCTCCCCCTTAGACTTTTAGGCGGGGCTTTGCTCCCTGCTCGGGCAAATCTGAGGCCAGAATCCCTGCCTGGCCAAGATGTTAATATCTCATAATGTTTTACTGCCTTCACCTCTCAGGTAACATTTGCATTTTTGGAAGGAGGCAGAGGAGTGGCTCCATTGGTGGGACTATCAAGCACCTGTGGCAGGACCCAGGCTGGAGCATTTGTGGACGGCGTCATCTACTGTCTCTGTCTGGCCCTGAGTTCTGCGTGATGTGTGTGTGGGAGTGGGGATGTAGGAAGGTGGGATGTAATTATGGAGGGCTTTGAGGCCCACGGAAAGAAGGTTTAAATTGACGCGAGAGGCAATTGGGAGCCACTGCAGGATTCTGACAAGGGAGGGGATATGATCCAAGTGGGAGAGAAACACTCCTTGCTGCATGTGTAGGGATCCTCCTCTCTCTGCCACCGACACCCACCACCACAATTGCCTTGCAAGTGTGGGCTGATGGCCAACAGAGAGAGAAGAGGCCAGGCGAGGGTAGTGGGAGCCTCAGGCTCCTGGCTCCAAGCATTTTCCAGATCTGAAGTGTCTGCAGACTGGCAGGGCTAGCTGCCCTAAACCAGCAAGTGCCCTCATAAACACTAGCTGGTGATGCTGTTGGTGCTGTGGCTTCTGACAGTGCAATGGAGCTTCTGCCTCCCTGAAAGAGGGGGTTGGGGACTCCTAGGAGGCCACAGGCCACATTTTGAATGGGTCGGGGGACCTGCCCCACCAGTGAGTGGCATAGCCCCAGGGTCTTGGGAAGTGAGCTGTGTGGCCCGAATGGGGTATTTTGCCACCCATGAGATCTTTTGGGAGCAAGAGTGGGTTGAAAAAGTGCAATGGAAAGCCCTGGGATTGCTGACCACAGCAGCAAGCAAGGTAGGGCATGGGGGTGGGGTGAGGCAGTTGAAGTCCCAGGGTTTGTTGGGGGGTAGAGTACAGGGGGGCTTAGCGGGGCATGGGCCGAGGAGAGGCATCGGTCTGGCACCACCCACTGCCATAGTCCCCGCTTCTATCCTCGGAGGGAGCATGGGTAGATGTGGGACAGGGTGGATGCTGGACAACAGAAGCACTCTGCTCTCCACCCACCCCACCCCCCACCCCCAGAAATGATTGGGCTTCTAGGAGAGCACTGGACAAGGCACCCTGAGAAGGTAGCACCAATGCAATAGAGAAAGGATCCTGTTCTTGTGGAGCCTCTAGGCTAGCTGAAACCATGAAAGACACACACAGACACACACACACAACTGGAGCAAATTGTGGGAAGGGAGGCTCATACAGATGAGCTTGGCTTATGGGGGTTCATGCCTTCGCAAGGCCCTAGCAATGATTTCTTTCTAGAGGGGCAGGGGCAGTCCCCATTGATTCTGGATGAAGACCCTTAGCTTGGACAAGCCCCTGGGAGGAAGCCACACCCACATTAGCTTCAGCTGTGGGCCAGCCTTTTGGCTATTAGCATTCGTAGCAGAAAACTCCATTCTGGCTCTTCTCTCAAGGACTTCTGTTTTCCTTCTTACCATAAATTCAAAAAGAAAAAACATCCTCTTGCATTACCCACGACCAAAATGAAGGACTCAAAATGGGCTTTACCTTTGCAGCTCTACTGAGAAGGGCTATGGGCAGAGGGGAGGGAAGCATACCATCTCCCCTCCTTTCCAGTGCCCCCTCAGCTGAGCTTTGAAGGAGAGGGCGGGGATCTTGGGGCTCCGTATTATTTCCCAGCAGCGTCCCCCTTTTTAAGGGCACTATCCTTACAATGGATGTGGCACACTAGCAACTTACTCCCCCGGGCAGTCAGAAAATGAGCTTGGAAATCAGAGTGTGTATATGACATGAGGGCAAGGGGAGGAAAAGAGAGAGAGAAAGAGAGAGAGAGAGAGAGAGAGAAGAGGTTGCCTGTTATATGTAGGAGCCTCTGTGCCTGTTGGTGTTGGTGAACTTGAGATGAGCAGGTCTCTCTGTATGCATGCCATAGCTAGTGACCTTTCCTGAGCCTCTGGTTCACTTTGGCATTAGCCACACTGCTAGCCATCCCTAGGTCTTTGAAGAGCTCTCTGCCTGGTTGTACTGTTTGTGTCTCCTTCCACCCCAGGGACTCCCTCCTTTTGTCTCGGTTTTGCTCCTTCTCCTCCTACCCCTCAAATCTGGGTGTCTTCCAGCTTCTCTTGCTTTCTACTTCCTCTGTTGCCAAGGACATCCAGCTGTGTCATAGATTCTTGTCTCACCTCTCTACTGGCCATTCCCTCTCCTCTAGACCAAACTTAACCCTTCTCTGATAGTTCAGCCTGCGATTTCCAGCTTCTTGCTGAATATTTCCCCTTGGATGGTCTGTTATTGTGTCAGACTCGACATTCACAAACTCACTCGCTCTTCTCATCTCTGTCACTCAAGCCTTCTAGTTGCCCAGATTAGAAACCTCAGAGCCATCCGACTCTACCCTGGTCCACCCCACCCCCATCCACCATCTCATATCTATACTGTACTGGTCTCTTTCCATCCCAGTCTGTAATATCCACACCAGCCAGCTTCATACTTCTAAATATCCTTTATTCATTATGCTTCTGACCAACATCTTCGAGGGGTAATTACCAGATGGCCTGTAGGATAAATTTCAGCTTCCTTAGCTTGACACTCGGGACTCCCCTTGAGTAGGCCTAATGCTGTATATTCTTAGAACTTCATTTCCCACTCTTTGTCCCCATCACAGATTCTCAAATTTTAATGTTTCTCAAAAATCACTTGCAGATTCCTAGTGAGAAATCTGCTTTGGTACAAACAATCCCACATGGACCCTCTACTCCAGCCAAATTTATTTCCTCAGGGTCTCCTAAACCTGTCTCCTGTACATGTTTGGTCATCTGTGTTCTTGTTCATGCCATTCCACTCACCAGGTGTCCCCCCTCCTCTTTGCCCATGCTCCTCTCCTGTCCAGTACCACTATACCCATCCTTCAATGCCACATTCAAATTCACCTCCTCTGTCAAGTCTTCTTGGATTGCTCTAGACTGAAGTGATCTTTCTCTCCCCACTCTGAACTCATCCTGCATTTACTGGCTGTAAAATACATTTGGCAAGTACATCACTGATATGCCTTACTCTTATTGCTTGAATCATTAATTCATATATGCCTCACATACATATATAACTTCTCATATGTATATGTCTTGTCTACATTATAAGCTCAATGAAAGAAAGAGCCTGGTGTTTTTTCTCTCTTTTTTAGCCCCATAGCACACAATGCCTCACACATAGTAGGTAATCAATAAGCATTTGTTGGGTTGGATTGAATACTTGTTGGGTCATAGTAGAGGGGGATTCTATCACGTCTCCCCCTGCATATCAGTTCAAGGAACATTTGCTGAGCACGTGTTGTGTGCAAGGTGCTGTACTGGTTGCCGGGGAGGATGTGAAGATGAAGGAAGTCCGTTGTCTTCCTCCGTCTCAGTCAGGTTTGCATTTACAGTGCCTAGTTTATATAAGAGGTCCTTGATAGATATTTGCTGAGTAAACAAGTAAAGTAATGAGTCAGTGAAAGGATGAAGTTCAGACAGGAGTCACATGGGCCAGAACATAGAGTAGCCATGTCATAGAGAAGTGAAGTAGGAGAGAAAGATAAAGCTACAAAGGTAGACTGAGGTATGGTGGATGACTGTTGTTTTTGCTTTTTATCATGAACATCTCTCAAAGACATAAAGAAAATATATAATAACCCATTATTCTCATTAAGTAATTATCAGGGCTTTGCCACACTTGCTTCCTTGATCCATTTTTCCTTTGCTTTGTTTTAAAACAAACTTTGAACATCAATCATGTCATTTCACCCCTAAAACTTCTCTACGCATCTCTAAAACACAGACATTTTGGGGCACTTGGGTGGCTCAGTTAAGTGCCTGACTTTGGCTCAGGTCATGATCTCATGGTTCATAAGTTCGAACCCTGTGTCAGGCTCTGTGCTGACAGTTCAGAGCCCGGAGCCTGCTTCAGATTCTGTGCCTCTTTCTCTCTCTGCCCCTCCCCCACTCATCCTCTGTCTCTGTCTCTGTCTCTCAAAGAAAAATAAACATTAAAAAAATTCAAAACACATTTTCTCACATAACCTCAGTGTCATTAACACATTGAACAAAAGCAACAATAATGCTTTTGTACTATCCATTATTCAGTCCATAATTAAATGTCCTCAATTATCTCAAAATATGTTTTCACAGTTAGCTTGTTAGAATCAAGACCCCTCCCCCCCCCAAAAAAAATCCCTGCACATTACATTTGGTCATTATGTCTCTTAAGGACCTCTCAACAGTCCCTTCTCTGTGACTTGTTAGAGAAAGACTTGTAGAGAAAGCAGGCTAGTTGTCCCGTACCCTGTCCCACATTCTGGTCCCTTTGCTTCCTCTTGTTGTCATTTAGCTTGTTCTGCTATTTTCTGTATCTCTTATAAGTGGAAATTAGTGCTAGGCTTGATTAGATTCAGGCTCATTTTTCTTGTTTTTCCCCCCCCTTTTGGCAAGTTGATTAAAAGGGGGCCATCCTGGAAGCATGAAGGGGGTAGAAATAGCTGGAAGGGGATAGAAAGAAGGAGATGGATAGATTGATTTTGGAGGTAGAAAAAAACCCGATTTACCTACTAATTGGATGAGTGATGAAGAAGCAAGAAGAGTCAAAGATGATTCTGAGCCGGGGCGCCTGGGTGGCGCAGTCGGTTAAGCGTCCGACTTCAGCCAGGTCACGATCTCGCGGTCCGTGACTTCGAGCCCCGCGTCAGGCTCTGGGCTGATGGCTCAGAGCCTGGAGCCTGGTTCCGATTCTGTGTCTCCCTCTCTCTCTGCCCCTCCCCCGTTCATGCTCTGTCTCTCTCTGTCCCAAAAATAAATAAACGTTGAAAAAAAATTTAAAAAAAATATAAAAAAAAAAAACAAAGATGATTCTGAGGCTTGGGGCCTGTGTCGATGAGGAGAGTAATAATACCATTTATACGTGAAGGATGGGTATTTAATGAGAGCAGCAGGAATCATGGTTAGATTAAGGGAGGACTTTTCTCACAGTAATAAGCCATCTTCTCTGTTGTTGTTTTTTTCCAGGCAACACTAACTTTTCCAGAAAACTTTTGAGTAGTGGTATAGCTAGTTTGGTGCCCCCCACAAGAAGTTCAGAAAGGGCCTTCTTAGTTTTTCTCAATGGCCAAATAATTTAATTTCCAGACCCAGAGCCTTGGGAAGGAGAATAGTCTGTACACCAATGGACAGAGAGAAGGTAATGCTGATACCACCCTTGCAGATTGGTCAGCTGTCCCATATCATCATGGATATCAGAGTCTCCAGTCTTGAGTGGAAGACTGAAGGATGCCAGAACTTGGGATTTCTGTAGACCCTGACAATGGGCACAGCTCCTGATCCAAGTGTTTCCTTAGGTACCTAGAAGCCTCTATCCCACACCCACTTCTCCATCCACTATGTAGCCTTTAGCCTCTTAGACTCTCCATGGCCCGTGGCAACTGTGGTCCTGCCAAGGCCAAAGATTGCCCAGCAGCCCTGGGATATTCACTGGGCTCTGAGAAAGACCTCAGCTTATTTAGTTGCCTCAGCAAGAACTCACCATTGAATCAGATCAGGTGAGAATGGCTCTCAGCTCCATTCTGTCATATCCCCATTCATAAAAACTCTCCCTCTTCCTTCCCCCAGCTCATCTTTCTTCCTGCTTTCTCTTTCTTCTCTCTCTCCCTGCTCTGTCTCTTCCAGCATACATGTATTCTCTCGAGTTAATCAAACACTGGCCCCTGCAGCCCATTGTGTCTCAGATTGATCACTTAAGCAGCATTATTGATCGCTCGGAAAGCCTTAGGAGGTGGGAGTGGCTTGAAAAATTAGAGATCCGACAGCTGATTGGCTGGCTAGGCCTCTCTGGGTGGCCTCAGCCCTTCAACTGCCTGGAATATCTTCTGAGAAAGGGGAAGGAATGGACAGAGAAGATCCTCAGAGGGCCTTAATTCATCTCATCCTTCCTTCATTTTGGAGTTAAGCCAAGGGAACAGGAGTCCATTGAGAACCCCTGGGTCTAGCCCAATGCCCATGTTATGATGAGAAGGGGAGAGCAAAGGACCCGCTCTTTAGACATTCGTATGTTAATAGAAAAACCATACTTACTCATATGAAGCAACTAAGAATAATAAAAGTTGGGAAACAATTACATACTATGTTATGTGCTTTAAACTGTAAGCACTGTAGGGGTTCAGGACACAGAGAATGAACAGCGTGGGCTGGAACGGAGGGAGAAGGCTTCCCACAAGAGGTTGAACTTGGGTTAGGTTTTGAATAATGTGTGCGATTGAGGTCGTGGACTAGAAAAGGAGCAGGCTTCCAAGGGAGAGGCATAGTTAGGGGGAAGACCGTGAGGAAGAAAGGACTTCTGGGTCAGGGGTACTTCGATTTGGAGGACCTTTGATGTCAGCATGGGGAGTTTGGACTTAGACCCTGGGGGGCTGGTGGACAATTAATGAGAAGTATTTTAGGATGGCTAGCCATGTGATAGGACGCTGACTTGACTGGAGCAAGGAGGGATTGAGACCAGCTTGTAAAACACTACAGCACTCCAAGTGAGACGGAGTTAGAGTGATGGCAGTGGGCATGGAGAGGAGGGTCAAATCTAAAAGTCACTTCAGGCTTTCCCGTGGCTAGTAAACCACCAAGTAGATTGTCTTGACTTGTTTTGGCCTCACCTACTGCTGGTCCCCTTATGAACCTCTACTCACACTTCCTTTGCCCCAGTGCCCTCAGGTTTTTCACCTGGCAGAATTTCGGTGGAGCTAAGAACACCATGAGTTGATCAGTTAACCATCCCAGGTAAAGTAAATTTGCCTCCGGGGCCCTGAAGGAGTGAGCCATAGGGAATCCGGCTGCAGAATCGGGTTGAGATGGGGTGCTAAGTACTATACCCCCAACAGGGAGGTGGGAGGCAGGGGCTGTTTCAAGCTCCCAAGACCTCTGCAGGGCTGCTGAGAGCCAGGAGACACCTTTCAGCTTCCCTGGTAGAATCAGTTTGAAAACGCCTCTCAGCACTTGGGATGGTCCCGGCGGAGGTCACACCTGTGCCTGGGCATGGGGCGAGCTACCACAGCACTTTAATGTCAGCTGGAGCCTTGCTGTTCCAGCTGGTAGGAGAGAAAGAAGCGAGGAGCCCACAGGTGGGTTGGAAGGTGATGGTAGAGGCTTCTGCCTGTTCATTTCCTTCCCCACCAGCTCTCCCCTCCCTGCCTAGGCCACCGAAGATCAGCCCTGGGCAGGTGTCTGGGCCGAGCCCCTCGTCCCTGGATTGGAAGAGAATTGAGAACTGCGGATAAAGGGATGTTTGTGGGATTGTAGCCCCCTTTCTCTTACCGCTTCTCCTTGGGGGAGGGAATGATGTCTTGTAAAGATGGATGCATGCAGAGGGAGTCATCCCAGGCTGTGGTCTCCTAACTGCCAAGGGAGCTCAGCTCTGGGTTAGGACCACCCAAACGGGTCTCTCTTTGCTTCTTATCCAAACCCACTGGGAAAACAGAACAGATGGCTAGACTGGTGGATGAACACTCACACACGCATGCGTACACACACACACACACACACACACACACACTGAATAGTCTGTCGGCCAGTGATTTCCGGCATTTCCCTGCTGGAGATTTTTGTTCTGATTTCTGATCAGTCTTGTGGTTGCTGGTTTGAGGGAGGGGTGACTGTTGGCAGGAGGGTGGTTGAAAAGTGGGCAGGTGTCCCAAGTGGAAGGTGCTCATGGAGGTGGGAGATTGGAAAGAGGGAATGCAAGTCACTGACTAGGGCAGTTGTCCTATTTATGGCCCTTTGTATGGAAAAGCCCATTAGAAGTGGCAAAAAGATGGCACGGTGGTGACAACGGCATGGGAGTCAACCAGTCAACCAAGACCTCTCAGGTCGGAAATCCTGGCTGCAGTGTGCGCTCATTGCTTCTCTCCCAAGCTTCATCTTTCATCTGTCATTTTCCTCTTAATTGTTCTGTTTATCTTCCCACTTCTAACCCAGACCCAAGCAAGTCTGCTCCCCATGCTTTTCCATTTGACCCAGGGAGAAACTGAGGTACCCAGATTATTTCTTAATGGGCCTTGCCTCTGATCCTGTCACAGGATGGCCAGAAGTCTGGACACTGTGGGCTGGGACTCTGGAAACCAGCCCACTCACCCGGGTAGGGGAGGGCGCTGTGTGTCATGCCAGCTCTGTTGCTAAGATCAGTGAAATCACCGAAAATGCAGATATGATTAATAAAGGGAGTGTTGTTTCCGTATTCATCTCATCACCTACAGTCGAGCCGTAATCTTTCTAATACGTAGGGAAATCACTCACTGACAGAGAAAAAGGAGGGTTTTTTTTTTTTTTTTAACAGACCCACCAGCCTGCTGTTGCCACACAGTTTAGAGTCTGTCACCGGCAAAGCCCAAATTGGAATTGGCTGTTGGGTCTGCTGTTTTTCCTCCCCGCCCCCCACCCTCAGAGGCTGACACACTCAGTCTAAATACAGCTCGACCCGCTTTGGGATTCTGGGTGATCACTGGAGATGATGAAGGCTGGCCTTTAACCTGAGCTCCAGCTCCATTTCATTGTTACCTTTAAGGACATTTTCTCTGTGGAGTTTACCATCCCTTTAAATTGGCCACAACTGGGGCGCCTGGGTGGCGCAGTCGGTTAAGCGTCCGACTTCAGCCAGGTCACGATCTCGCGGTCCGTGAGTTTGAGCCCCGCGTCGGGCTCTGGGCTGATGGCTCGGAGCCTGGAGCCTGTTTCCGATTCTGTGTCTCCCTCTCTCTCTGCCCCTCCCCCGTTCATGCTCTGTCTCTCTCTGTCTCAAAAATAAATAAAAAAAAAAAAGTTAAAAAAAAATAAATAAATAAATTGGCCACAACTACAACCAAACTCAGGGTGTCTCCTCTGAATCTTACCCTCCACACCGATTGCCAGCCCTGAGCCCTTTCTGGCATCTCTGTCTCTATTAGTGACACCATTGTTCTTTCTAGAGCCGACAGGCTGAGTCTTGGAATCGGTCACCCCCTCCTCATGCCCATCAGTCACCGCCAGGTCTTGGTAGTCCATCTCTCACAAGTGCCTCATGAACCCATGCCTTCTTGACTATTTCCACTGCTGCCATCATAGCCCACGCTCTGGTTCCCTCACGCCCAGACTCCTGCAGCAGCATCCCGACTGGTCCCTCCGCATGCTGCCTTCCCCTCCCCGCCAAGTGATCCTTCAAGCTGCTGCCAAAGGAATCTCCTTAAGACATCTTTCATCATGTCACTTCCCTGCTCAAGAGCCTATAATAGCTCCCTTTTGCTTACAATATCAAATGGAAACTCCTCTCTCTGGTATCCGAGGCCTGCCTTCCACAACAGCTGAACTTCACCATGTATACATATGCTATATACAATCCTGTATAGAATTTTATATATGTGTGTGCGTGTGTGTTTACATATATATATATATATAAAATCCCTCTGACCTATTTCTTCCTGACCCCCATTTCCGTCAGTCTCCTTATCTCCCTGCCCCACTTGTACCCCACTCAGAGCTCACTCCTCTCTCTGCATTCATCTTTCTGCTGTCCCCCTAGCCTGTAGTAGCCCCCTTTTTTCCATCTCTGCAAATCCTTCCATCACATCTCTACCAAGCTCAAGTCCAGCCTCTGCCGAGAAGCCTTTCCTGATCATTCTAGCCCTCATCGGCTGCCCCTCTTTTTATAAGTTTTCCTTGATTATGAAAGGGATACCTGCACATAGTGGAAAACTTCTAGAGTACAGAAAATATAGGGGAAAGAATAGTCACCCATGATTCCCCCTCTTCCATTTTGGAATCCAGACCTTTTTGCCATCACAATTTAGCCCTTGATTATACTGTGTCATGTTGCCTTGACTTCCTGTGCATTCCCCTTTGTCCTCAGCTAGGGAGTGAGCTCTTCAGGGGCCTCTGTGATCTGTGTGTCATGCAGGGCAGTGCCAGCCATGGCTCTGCTACTTCGTCTTCCAGGTGAGGAATGCAACCCAGACACAGAGGTGAGAGTTCAGGGTTCATCATGCCCTGCAATCCTGCTGCCTGATGACACAACCCTCTTGTGCGGTGCTGGTTTCTTTCTCTTCAGGAAGCCTCTGGCTTTGAGGTGACAGCTTTAATTCATCCTTGTGGCCAGAATGAGCTTCTCCTAACCTATTGTTATTACCTTGCAAGAGTCAATAATTGCCCCCTTTGCCCATTGTACCAAATTGAAATCTCTCATCCTGGCCTTCAAAAAGACCTGCCAGTTCACTTACCTTGACTTTCCCATCTGACTAACCTATCTCTCATGGCTTTCAGTTTCTGTAACATACTCCCTTCACTTGAGCCAAGCCAGCCAGTGTGCTATAACCTCAAAACCTAACTCCCCTAACACCTGACAGTGGGTTATTTGCTACATATTACCCACCAACTCCAGCCTCAGGCCCTATACAGCCTAGTCCCTCTACCTTGAGTCTTGTCCCTATTGCCTTGTTGCTGTCCGCCACTGAGGTCCACAATCCCATCGACACATGCTGCTACTGACCTCAGACTCAGGGTGCAGCCTTCTCTGTCCTTATGTAATCATTCTGTATTCAAATATTAATATGTGCTTGCTATTCTATTATCATATCAAAGCATTCCCCAGCCAGTTCCCACCTGGGTTCTGTGAGCAGCATTAGGTAGAGCATGTACTCTGGAGCTGGCCTCACCACATACTGCAATTTCATGGTGTTGAAGACATGATTTTAACATTTTGGAAAGTGAAATACTTCTTACAATCCATGGTGCATTGTAATTTAGTTGCCAGCATCTTTTCTGTCTCAGGGAAAACCCAGGGAAGTGTTGTCTCTAACATCTAGAGTCAATGAAATGAAGTACTAGGTTACTCAGCCTCTCTGAGGCCCAGAGCCTTTACCTGCAAAATACTTAGACATCAGAGGGTTGTTGTGAGGATTCAAAGATAATATTTATATCGCACTTAGCACAGGGCCCCACACTTTGGTAGAGGCTCAATAAATGTCAGTAATTTTAATTTCCCAACTTTATAAACTATAAACCCCTCAAGGGCAGGGACATGTTTTTCCCTCTTCCAGCAGATGGTATGATGTGAAGGGTGGAAAAGTTTCCCTTTCCAAAAATATCTTCTTTACTAGACTGCCAAACAGCTGAAATTTCAACATTAATCACTCCTTTGAGTTAAGGCATTATCTCCTGAAGACCTCTGTTAAAAATGCAAATATGTCACTTGGGAAGGTAACACATTAATTCATTAGCATTCATGATCCCATTTGTGCAGATGAGTTTATCAGATTAACTAGCTGGCACCAGGCAAAGCCCTAGCAAGGGGGCTAGTGAGATACATGCCTGTGGGTGGGAGTGGAGGAGCCAGGGGACAGGCAGTCCAGAGTGTGGGGCCACATCCCATATTCTGGTGCCTTTTGGGGTTTGTTGGCAAGACTGTGACTGCAATAAACAAGGAAGGAGCTCAGTGACGGGACAGAAACACACTGTTGGGAGGAAATGTAAGTTTGGGAGGACAGTCCTTACAAGGTCATCTGGTTCAGTCTGCCCCTGAAATTTGTAACTCTCATCAGCAGGGCATTCACTGCCTCCTAAGGGAGTCTGTTCCATTGTTGAGCTATTCTAATTAGAACATTTTTTGAGATTGAGCTGAAAGCCCTCTCTTTCAGTGACTTCTTTCCTTCCTCTTCCTCTTGGCATATAGCTATCACATTTCCTTAAGTCGGTCTGTCTTTTTTTTAAGTTTATTTATTTATTTTGGGGGAAGGGGCAGAGAGAGAGAGAGAGAGAGAGAGAGAGAGAGAACCCCAAGCAGGCTCCATGCTCAGCGAGGAGCCTGATGTGGGACTCAATCCCACGACTGCAAGATCACAACCTGAGCTGATTCGAAGAGACTGATGCTTAACTGACTGAGCCACCTAGGTACCCCCAGTCTGTATGTCTTTTGACTTTCAATTTATTTTACTTTTTTGGCTAAATCTTCTGTTGGGGAGGATATTTTTCTTCTACTCTGCAAAATTCTTCTAGCCAGTCTAAGAATTAAATTGACATGAGGCAGATTAACAGGAGAAAAAAACCCAAAGTTTAGTTACATGCACACAGAAACCTGGTAATGAAATTGAGACCTAAAGAAATAACCAAGGAAGGCAGTCTTTATACTTTTTAGACAAAGAAACAATAAATCTGTGAAGAATTGACAGGACAAAGAGAACTGATTTCTGGGAGCTTCAATCAGTAAGGAATTCTAAACAGAATTTGGGCTGGGGTAGTAAATTAGTAAAAAGTAACAAAGGCTGTTTCTACAGCCTTCTCAGCCCTGAATTCCCTGTCTCTGGTGATAAGGATGTCTTTTTACCTCCCGATCCAGGGAGGGGACCTTTCACATGGGAGATTTATTTCCTTTCTGGAGACAAAGTGGAGGGTCAGAGTGTTCTTTTTGCACTGGCCGTTTCTTTAAGTAATCTTTACTTAAAATAATCAATATGCCAACGTGGCACATTTTTGGGCGGCCTGCCCTTGGCCCCTACACTGCCCAATTTGCTCAGTGATTCCTTGTGTGGTGTGATTGCACAGCTGAGCTTCCTCAGAGGGGTCCATGAACCTCCTGGAGTTGGACGCAAATGCTGGCTAAGTGTACCTGAGTACCTACCTACATGTCTTCCCTCTGGCTCCGTAGCTTCCCGCAGTGGTCCTGGACCTAGAAGAGACCTTAGCCTACTGCCTTATAGTATCTCAGTCCCTTTGCTTTGGTAACGCTCCAGAGTTTGTGAGAATGCTTCTCAGGGGCCCTGCATGGGACCAAACACAGTTCTGTAACCAGCACAGAACACAGTGGACACAGCGCTTTTATGAATAGCTTGATAATGCACAGTTCTCATCTTTGGAGAGCACTCAGTTTAATGGATGAGAACATCTTGTTCCCAGGTAACTGACCCTCACTGGGACTAAGTCCCTCCTTTCAAAGAAGCAGCTGGCTCCCTGCCCCTCAGTTTACCGTCTTGAAGAGCATCTTTATTTTTTTTTTCTCTCTCCCTTGGCAGCCTCCCTTCTAAGCAGGTAGAAAGGGGCTCCTCATCCCAGTTCTTTTTAATTTTTTTAACGTTTATTCAGTTTTTGAGATACAGAGACAGCATGAGCAGGGGAGGGGCAGAGAGGGAGAGGGAGACATAGAATCCAAAGCAGGCTCCAGGCTCTGAGCTGTCAGCACAGAGCCTGACTCAGGGCTTGAACTCACGAACTGTGAAATCATGACCTGAGCCAAAGTCGGATGCCTAACCAACTGAGCCACCCAGGCACCCCCTCATCCCCGTTCTTTTGGTAGGAGCCAGTGGGGAGGTCCCTTGTGGCGACCTGTCTGGTCAGGCCACTTAGTAGGCTAGCAGAGGAGCCGTGTGACTGAGCACAGCCCTTGAGTTGTCTCCACTGCCCCCATTTTCCCAGTCCTGTGCACTGTAAAGAAATGATTGGTTCACACATAAAAGAGAACCCAGAGAGAGAGCACTGAGGCTCACAACTAGCCCTTCTCGAGGCAGTGGGCCTACGAGGCTTTAAAGGATGGAGTTTCGGGTGACTGGTGGTGTCAGTAGAGAACAAGGGAACAAATGTCCAATGCTTTATGAAGGGCCAGCTCTTTTTTTTCAATGTTTATTTATTTATTTTGAGAGAAAGAGAGAGAGTGCGTGTACAAGCAGGGGAGGAGCAGAGTGGGGGAGAGAGAGAGAGAGAGAGAGAGAGAATGAGAATCCTAAGCAGGCTCCCGCTGTCAGCACAGAGCCCAATGCAGAGCTCAAACTCATGAACCATGAGATCATGACCTGAGCCAAATCAAGAGTTGGCCAGTTAACCAGCTGACTCACCCAGGAGTCCCAGGAAGGGCCAGGTCTTAAACATAAGTGTGTCAACATGAGAAATAGACATGTCTTTGGGGAGACAGTCCTCCCTCCATTCCTTCCATTCTAGTCCCCCACACACAGCCCCAAAAGGCTAAATATTAAAGATATTTGCGACTGTGTGGGATAGGAGCAAGCCAACTGGTAAGTGGCAATCACCTGTAATGTGTGACATGAAACAGCCATACCACCAGGGCCCTCTGGTCAAAAATTTCTCCCTTCTAGCCTTGATTTTATATATATATATATATATATATATATATGTAAATATAGTACTTGATCCAAAGTCACCATCACTGCTTCCACTAACTCTAAGGGTGCCTACCTTCTCACCTTTTATGGTCACTCTTTTAAGTATAGGTATCAAAGCCTGTTGTGAAAATGCACATGTTATCTGAGAGGGGAAATACATCAAATAAAACACTCGTCCTGCAAGCTACTCTGCAGAAATAAAAAGAAAAGATTCTATGGCCGAATACATTTGAGAAGTGCCACATCCACCTCTTAGACCCTCACAATGCACTTTAGTGCATTAAAGGCTCTGAGAAGTCCCGCAGTAGAGAAACCTGCTGATACTGTTTAAGGTTTCCAGTATGTATTTGACCACAGATCACCATCCTTCTGTTTCCCCCTCAAATACAATCTATTAACATCCACACAACAGCTTGGGGGAACTCAGCGTTTGGCCATGACCCGCCGTTTCACACCTGGATACACAAATGACTCAGTGCTCCCAGGGTTCTGCAGAAATGGGACACGGATGAGGGAATATTGCTGTGGGGCAGCTGTACAAGACTCTTGGGGCAGGGAAACACACTTTGGGAACCTGGGTGAGGGCACCTAAAACTGGGGAGGAAAACAAGACAGGGATGCTGGAGACCAGCTCCCCCCACCTAGCAGTTCTGCTACTGGCCAGCCCTGGTAGATTCTTTGCTCTCAGCTCTGAGCCAACAGTGAGCAGAGCAGAGGAGCTTTGGCTGGCCCAGGACCCTGCAGGGCCATGTGTGGTCATTGGCTTCTCAGCTGGGGCCTTTCCCGTTTCATTCCCTGCCTGCTGTCCTCTATTCCTTCCCCGGGCCTCTGGCGCAATTCAGCCTCTCAGTGTACATGTTGATACATTTTACTTGGGTCTCGTTCTTTCCTCTTCCCTTCAATGGGACTGAGGAGGCTTTTGAGTTTTGTGACACCACAGGGAAGAATGAGAGCATGGGGTGGGTGGAAAGGCAAGGAAAAGAACATGCCTCTTCTATAGGACCTGGGGCAAAGTCTGTATTTTCTCCTCACCCCATGAGCAGGAAGGGACACTTCTATAGCTGCTGCTGGGCCCTGGGGAGGTACCAAAGATACTTCTGGAGGCAGAGACTCCTACCTTTTGCCAAGAGAATCTAGGAGGAGATGAGGATCAGAAAGGCAGGGGGGTACATAAAGGCAGAAGCCGTAAGGGTTAAAGAATCTAGCTGCTATCTGGTAAAAGTGGCTTGGGTTGGGGAGGGATGGAGGGGGAACAGAGGGAGGGAGAGAGAGGGGGAAAGAGAGTGAGAGAGGGAGAAAGAAGAGAAAGTATACACACAATAGTGTGTGTGTGTGTGTGTGTGTGTGTGTGTGTGTGTGTGTGTGTGAAGGTAAATCTGGTGCAAAGATGGTTGAATCTTTCCAGACTGAGGAGGCCTAGGGGACACCCGGATACTTGGCAAGGGTGCTTCAGGATCATAGAAGTGACTTGTCAGTAGGGAAAAGGGATAAGATCTCTATAGTGTGCTAGCTCTTTCGTCATCAATGAAACCAAGGAGACAGAGCAGGGTCATTCCCCTCCATGCAGGGTGCAAGAGTGTGAGTGTGTCCGTTGGAATGCATGCACACCCGGTGGCCTCTGAGGACTAACCCTGCAAAAGGCCTCTCAGGCCTTTTCAAAAGGTTTGAACCCCCACAACTTCCCCCACCGCCAAAAGCCAGGGAGGGGTTGCTGGTACTGATGATGCCCCCAGGACCTGATCTCACCTAGTTTCAATGCCTCTAATGCCAGCGAGTCAACCTCATCACTAGGTAGTTTATTCCGCTGCCTAACTGCATTAAGGTTAAGAAATGGGCTGTTTCCCTCTCACTTGATTCTATTTTTAGATATGAAGACCCCAGGCTTTCTCTGTCTGTCTCTGTCTCTGTCTGTGCCTCCTTTCCTCTCCCTCTCCCACACCAGGTCACCGAGGCCTGCGGTGGCACTCTGTGTCCCTACTCACACAGATATCCCACTTTGCTTTGAAGCCTCAAAATGTCCCAACGAATCTTACAGTTTGGATGCCGAGTGCCACCTCATGCTCCAGGACCAAAATTTCCTTTTCTCCGACATATGTAGACCTCAGCTCTTGCCTGTCAGGGTAGCCCTTTCCATCTTCCCTTTGGATTTTGCTGTACCTTCTCCGCTGCAAAGACCCTCCCCTGACCAGAAACTGCTGAAGGAGAAAACCTACCAACTCCCCGCCCCCTCACCAGCCCCCCTCCACCGTCACCCCTTTGGAAAATTCAAGACTAAAACATTGTGCAGTAAAAAAGCCCTCACTCGCTCTTCATCCCCCCATCCCCAGCAGCCCAGCAAGGCATGGTAGTGTGGTTAATGGATGGAGCATGGGCCAGACGTCTCAACAATTTTACACTACAAGTGCGGTCTCAGGATTTACTTGTATTCAGTTTAATTCCAGATGCCAAGGGAAGCTGAAGACTATGACTCGGGCCTTGCCCTCAGGACACTTGTTCGCCAGCTAGGGAAAAACACACAAAGGAACTTGCAGGTGAAACATCCTTTTCATTCAACCAACAAATTTTCACGGAGTACCTCCTATGCACTCAGTGCTGTTACAGGTGCTGGGGACACAGTGGCAAACAGGACAGAAAAATATCCCTGCCCTCATGGAGCATAGGTTTCTGTGGGAACACATTTGAAAAGCAGAAAAATAGGGGCACCTGGGTGACTCAGTCGGTTAAGCGTCTGACTCTTGATCTCGGCCCAGGTCATGATCTCGTGGTTCGTAAGTTCGAGCCCCACATTGGGCTCTGTGCTGACAGTGTGGAGCTTGCTTGGTATTCTCTCTCTCCCCCTCTCTCTCTGCCCCTCCCCTACTCATGCTCTCTCTCCCTCAAAAAATAACTAAACTAAAAAGTGACAAATAAATCATCACTATTTGTATTGATAAGTGCCAGGAAGAAAAAAAACAAGGGGCTGGGGTGGAGAGTCACAGGTACTTCAGTTGGGCAGTCAGGAAAGGCTTCTCTGCAGAGGTGACATTTGAGCTGAGAATTGAATGGCTTGAGGACAGTCCACACCATGCTCCTCAGACAGAAGAAATCACAGGGGCAGAAAGAAGTAGGGAAGGCTTTCAGAAGCAGATGGGTAAAGCACATGGCACAGAGCCTTGACCACTACTTTGGGAGCATTGGTCTCGCTCTGGCAAAACTGAGACATGCATTTCCACTCAGGTAGAGGCTCCATGGTCTTCTTGAAATCTGAGATGGGCACTCTAAGAGGAAAGGCCTTTGAGATTTCTCCAGGGGATCTGGCTATAAAACCCTCTCTATGTCACACCTAGCAGTTCCCAACTAGAAACATCGAGTGTTGCCAGGTAGGACAAAGTCAAAACGATAGCTAACGGGTGAGGGGAAATCAGGAGATTATTGCAGCTAGAAGTAGAAGTTACGTGATGGAAAATAGTGAAAGGTATGTGGGCTGGGGCCAAATTGTGATAAGAGGACTTTGGACTTAATCCAGTAAGCAATAGGAGGCTGCTGTCAGTTTTTGAGCAAGGAAGTATAAGGAAGACGAAAGAAAGTCAAGGTCCTGACAACTTTTGGTAACCAGACTCCCTCCTGCCCAGGACATGTGGGCTCCCCTCAAGAAACATGGTCATGACCATGGGCTCAAATCCCAGCTCTGCCATTTACTGAGTCTGAACTTGGACAGTTACTTACCTCCTCTGTGTCTCAGTTTCCTCCTCTGTAGAATGGAATTTTGCAAGGATCAAATGAGTAAATCATTATAAAATACTTAGTGCCTGATATTTAGTTAGTACTCAGTAAACTTTAGCTACCATTATCCAAGGATGAAACTGGTATGAGGGGTTGCAGTCTGGACACTGTCATGAACCTGGAGTTACTTTTGGTCACAATTTGATCATCTGGGGATTCTAAGGAGCTATGAACATTGCCTAGGCTCAGGACCAATGCATACAAAGTAAGTCGGTCCTCTGCCCCAGTAATCTTTTCCATTAGCCTTCTACCAGCATCTAAAACCCCCCCCCCACTGTTCTTTAGTGGCAATCTGGAGACTCAAGCATGTTTAACGGAATTAAGGTATCCTCTTATCTGGCTGTTAAAAAAAAAACTTGAATATTAGGTCATTGGTCATTGTCACCTGGGATAAAGCAGAGCTTTGAGGGAGTGGGACACAGGATGATACATTAGTTATCTTATTGCCACATAACAAATGATTCCCAAACGTAGCCATTTAAAACAACAAACATTTTGGGACACCTGGGCGGCTCAGTAGGTTAAGCATTCGACTTCATGATCTCACAATTTGTGAGTTCGGGCCCCACCTCCGGCTCTGTGCTGACAGCTCAGAGCCTGAAGCCTGCTTGGGATTCTGTGTCTACCTCTCTGCCCCTCCCACACTCACACTCTGTCTCTGTCTCTCAGAAATAAATAAACATTAAAAAAATTTAAAAAAATAAAACAAACATTTTAACATCTTACGGTTTCTGTGGGTCAGGAGTCTGGGTGCATCTTAGCTGTGTGGTTCTGGCTCAAGGCCACTCACAAGGTTGTGGTAAAGGTGCAGGTCAGGGCTGTGGTAACTAAAGACTCAACTGGGGTTGCAGGATTTGTCTCCAAAACTCATTCATGTGGTTGTTAGCACGCCTTGCAAGTTTCAGCAGTTCCTCGCCGGGTCCTCTCTGTCAGGCTGCTCACAGCATGGCAGCTTGCTCCCTCCAGTGTGAGCAGAGAGAGAGAGAGAGAGAGAGAGAGAGAGCATGTGACCAAGAGCAGGCCAGCTCAAGGCCGAAGCCACAGTCTTTTTATAACCTTATCTTGGAAGTGAAGCCCCATAACTTCTTCCATACACTTTACATTAGAAGTGAGCCACGAGGTCCATCTCAAGCTCAGGGGGAAGGGATCCAGAAGGATGTGAATATCGGGGGGTGAAGATTATTGGGACCATTTTAGAGGCCACCCACCACAGATGGATAAGAATTGATGGTACCTGGGGGAAAAAAAGGCCCTAGTTAAATGGAAACTTGAATACCCTGGCTAATTGGGGGTCAGCATAAACAGTTACTGGACTTAGTGGTAGCCAAAGAAACTGGGTACCAAAAAGTTCAAAGAGACGAACCAGAAGGTAGAATGGATGGTAGCTGGGAGATGTTTGACCCACACCTGGAGTTGCCAAATGTCTGAGACCCTCCTGTGATCCAGGCCCCAATTTGTGCAAAGGTCTCAACCCACCCCCCCACATTGCTCTTGCCCTCGAGGCCCGGCCCTGTGGGTGTGGCCAGGAAGAGAGGATGGAGGAGGGATGATGCCCAGGAAGCCCAATGGCAGCAGAAGCAAGACAAGGGAATGCAGGTTCAGCAACTGCATTTGTTTGCAGTTGGGAAAGTTGTTAATTTTAGCTTTACACAAGGGGCAGAAGCAGGAGGGTTTGTCATTTCTGCTGAGCTAGTCCTTGGCTGCCTCCCACAGGCCACTGCCGCCGTGTCAGCTCCAAGCCTCCGTTTGCAGGCTGGCGCTTGGCTAGTAGTAACGAAGGGCTGCATGGGCTGGGGGTGCCCTGGGGCCTGATGAGTCGGAGGCCTTGGGTAAGGGGGCCCAGCGAGCCCTGGGCAAAACAGTGCTGTGGGCTGGTCACTGCCTGCCTGCACCTCATCATCATCCTTTTTATCACCCCTGTTTTTCCTTTCCTTGCTCTACCACTTGCTGATTTTGTGACCCGGGGCAAGTTACTTTATTTCTCAGTGCCTCCATTTTCTTCTCTGCAAAATGGAGATAAATAGTCCCCAGCTTACAGGGTTGTCGTGAGGATCTGTGGGCTCATGTAGGTAAAGCACCAATACATGGTGACTGTTATGACTTAGGTACCGAGCTCTGCCTCAGGGCACCCAGCCCAAAGGAGGCAGGTCTCTCCCAGCTCAGGACCCCACTTCCTAAAGCAATCAGAATACCTCTCTGGGCATAAGTGGCTTCTTTTGCTGAGGGCTTTACATAGATTTACAAGCATTAGACACTCAAATGATCTCCGGTTTACATAAAAAAAGGGGCTTAGAGAGGTGAAGTGACTTGCTCAGGGGCACATAGCTAGTAATAAGTGGCAGAGTTGGGACCATAACCCAGATCTGTCCTAGTTCCAGATCTGCCCTTTTTCTATCCTACTTACATACAGTTGGTTGGCCCTAAGCACGATTTCAGGATGAGATAGGGGTATACAGTGGGGCCAGAGGCTGGTTACAAAGGTAGAAGGCTTTGGGTCCCAATCATACAACTTTCTGGAGTCTTACAAACTTGATTTTGTACTCCATTTCCACATGGCTGAGCCAGGAGTAGAGGTTGTGGTTTGTTTAATGACACTCTCCCACCCTCACCCCAACACACACACACACACACACACACACACACACACACACACACACACGTGTTTTTCTACCAAATGGCTAATTTCCTCTTGATCACATTTCCGAAATCACGAAACTCAGAAGCAGGTGTGGGTGTGAATGTTTGAGGACCTGTTCAGAACGCAAAGCTCTAAGAGCACAGCCGTCCTCCCGGAGATGCAGATACCCTCTCCTCGTTACCAAGGGAAACCTCGTTCCCCTGCAGCAGGAAGTGGGGGTCTGGGCTGGCCACAGCTTGCCCTGGCCTCACAGCTTAGGGCAGACTCACCCTCTACTTCATCTGCAATAGCTGCAGAGAGAGAAGAGCTGGAAACCCTTGGAGCTTGAGGGTAAGGAATTAGCAATGGAGACACTTAAGTGAAGCTTGGTCTGGAGACAGGGAGGCCAGGTGAGGACTATGCAGATCTGAGAGGTTGAAAGAGGATAAAGAAGAAAAGGGACAAGGATTGAGAGAAAGGTAAGGGAAAGGGAAGAGAAAACCCAGGAAGAGAGGCATGTAGGAGACATGAAGGAATGGAGGAAAGAGGAGGGCAAACTCAGATCACAAAATGCAGAGATATCCTGAACAAGTGGCCTTCAGAACTGCCACACAGCGGGGTGCCTGGGTGGCTCAGTTGGTTAAGTGTCTGGCTCTTGGTTTCGGCTCAGGTCATGATCTCAAGGTTCATGGGTTTGAACCCCACATCGGGCTCCTTGCTGACAGTGCTGACAGTTCAGAACCTCTTGAGATTCTTTCTCTCTCCCTCTCTCTCTGCCCCCCCCAAATAAATAAATAAACTTTAAAAAAGAGTTGTCATACAGGAAGAATGTAGGTAGGGGCCACATAGTCTCCCTGGTAGTGGGTTTAGGAGGCTTGTCTGGAAGCTGCCTTTGTATATTTCTTGGGGGTACTTGCAGTGGGCTGGTGTTGTTAGAGATTCATGGGGAAGGGTGGTTCCTCCCCCCCAGCCATCCCTTGGCACTGCTGCCACCAACGAGCCACATTTATAAAGTACCTACTGTAGGGGTGCCTGGGTGGCTCAGTAGGTTGAGGGTCCGACTTTGACTCAGGTCATGATCTCACGGTTCAGGAGTTCAAGCCCCACATTGGGCTCCGTGCTGACAGCTCAGAGCCTGGAGCCTGCTTCGGATTCTGTCTCCCTCTCTTTCTGCCCCTCCCCTGCTTGTGCTCTGTCTCCCTCTCTTTCTCAAAAATAAACATTTAAAAAAAATTTTTTTAAATAAAGTGCCTACTGTGTGCCAGAGAAGAGATGGAAGAAAATCAAACAGCAGGGAACAAAGGGAGAAAAGCTAAAGGGTCCCCCGAAGGCCACAACAGGTTGAACTTCCCTGAAGTGGGTAGAAGGGCAGGGGCACTGGGGGCTTTCTGCTCAGCAGCCCGAGGAGGTCAGGTTAACTAAATGAAGGGCCGGTATGGGAGTGGAGGAGGAGCAGAGAGAGAGGGAGACACAGAATCTGAAACAGGCTCCAGGCTCTGAGCTGTCAGCATAGAGCTCGATGCGGGGCTCAAACTCACAAACCGTGAGATCATGACCTGAGCTGAAGTCGGATGCTTACCAACTGAGCCACCCAGGCGCCCCCAGAATCTTATTTTAGAGGACTATCAGGCCCACCTCCACCGGCAGCATGACTAGCTGTGAATTTAGAGTAAGGACACTAAATGCGTCTGAATATATATATATATATATATATATATATATATATATGTGTGTGTGTGTGTGTGTGTGTGTGTATACACACACACACACATGTGTATATATGTATATGCAGGTACATTCCCAGAGAGGAACCGTTTCTCTCCCAGTGCACAGACGCAGTGCACACGCGTGAATAACACACATGGCATGTGCAAGCGTGATTATGTTGTCTGCTGTCCGGAGGTGGCAGTGGGTCTTCCCTGGGCCCGTGAAGGCCACTTAATCCCAGCTCTCTTTCCTTCCTGAGCTCCCTTCAAGTGAGTGCTCTGCCCTGCTCCATGGAAGAGGGACCCTGGCTGGGAATGTGTTTTTGTTTTCTGTGGTTCCTTTTTTCCTCTGCCCCAACCTTAGCCTGAGCTGCTGTTCCCTCAACAACATCCAAAGGGGGAAGCAATCATTGATTGGTTCGAAAAGAATCTCTGAGCCAATGAAATGAAGGCTCAGCCATTGTTTCCAGATGCCTAAAAGAGAATTATCCAGAAATGGAGCAAAAACCTCGGTTGACCAGAATATTTGGGGATGCACAGATAACAACAGTTTTCTAGTGGGTCAAGGGCTTTCATTTCGATGCGCTGTGGAAATCCTCTCTCACGTCTGAGGCCTCTTTCTTGCCTTAGGATGTAAGGACCAGTGAAATGGATTCTGTGTTTGTTTGATGCCTTGCTTTCTAAATATCAGCTCCAATGTTTAGGATCACAGGAAGATGGTATGGGAGAGCAGTCAGAACACTGGATTCTAGAAGTCAGGGGGCATGGGTTCCACGTGGCAGGTGAAAATGTGTACTGAACACAGACCATCCCCCTAGAAATGACTTACTTGAATTATTCCCTCATGCAAGCTGAGTTCATTATCCTTTGCCTCTTTCTCGAAACAGCTGAGTGAAGAAAGAAATGTATATGATCAATTGATGGATCAAAAGATTGGACCTTTGTTGGCTGAAATTTTATCACTTGTCCCTTTTCTTCCTTTACCAGAATGGCGACCCCTGTGTTCTATCCCAAGCCATTCAAATCCCTTAGCTCCCAGTTTCACTGCAAGCACTTCACTGATGCTTAGTCATATTCAACCAGGTGCCAGTGTTGATGCCTTCACTGGTCCACCATGGGGCCAGGCTGCAGGTTCAGATAGGACCCCTGCCTTGAGACCTCTGAATGAGCACAGGGCCTGGTGTTCAGTGAGTGCTTACTACGTGGTAACTGTTGGTTCTGGTATCATTATTCTTTGGGGGAAGACAGGAGGAACTAACACAGTTCCATTGTGGCTGCTAGAATTGTATGCATAATCATAGCAAGGGGAATCTCAGAGCTGGAAGAGTCCTTCCAGATGAGGAAATGAAGGTCAGAGCCTCCTAAATGAAGCAGTATGCCAGGGGCAAGTTTAGACTTCAGAGCAGGTAGGAGAGAGGGAAGCTGAGAGGCAAAAGTTGAAGTCCACGGGCTGGGCTCAGTCCCCTCCCCCACCTCTTTCCCATCTGCTTGATAGCAGGGATTACTTCACCTGGTTAGGCTGAGGGTTTGGGACAGAGGAGGGACTGGCCTCAGGGGCAGGAGTTCAGGCCTAGGTGACTTGGGGGAACTTGGGCCCTTGAGAAAGGAGAGCCTGGATGAGTGGGGCTCCCGTGCTAGAAGGACAATCAGAGGGCATCTAGCCAAGGACTGGAGCAGGGGGTGAGAGCAGTGGCATCCATAGCCTACTCCCCAACTTTGCCCTAGGATATCTGAGATAGAGGATGCTGGCCTTGCCCCAGGGAATCCCTTTGGAACCCCAGGAAAGAGGAAGAGCCAGCTGAGTGCCCCAGGGTGGGCGTCCTGGCTGGTGATTCTGCAGACAGAGCTGAACTTATGGTTTTGCTGGGGGGTGGGGTGTGGGCAGCACCTACTGCAGAGAGAACTGTGGAGAGAGAGGCCAGGCAACCGGCTCACCCAGGATAGGACTGTCATGTAGAAATATTCCCATCTGGATAGTTCTAGAGAAGCAAGTCTGGGTAATGATAAACTATGAATTTTATGCATGAGCTGAACATTGAAAAACTTCAGCCCCAAGCTCCGGGCTAGCATCTGAGCCAAATCCCACTCGCACAGCATTTAATCAGCTTCCTGACAGATCCCAGTAAAAGGGAGATGAATTTACGAGATTGATTAGCTAATACCCAAGTGTTATGCTTACTCTGTGATCCAGGAGCACCAGGCTGGGGCCTCTAGACTTTCTGCTGCTCAGATTCCGCAGCTGCTTTCATGGCAGGTGGGCCTGGACCTGCTCCCCTGGGGAGGGGACTGAGCTGAGCTGTTCCTGCTCTCAGGCTTTCTCCCCAGCCTTTGAGGCCCCCCTGCCCCTCCCCCACCAACCTAGGATGCATCTGGGCCTTGGGAAAGAACTAGTCTCCTTGTTGCTCTCCACCCCCTATATAATGGCCTCCACCTCCTGCCAAGGATACCTCTCCTGGTCCCTACCAGTCCAAAGCATGCCTGCAGTCTCACCTTCTCTGAGAAGCCTTCCCTGGCTATCAAAGCCCTCAGTGACCTTTCTCTTCTTCCAAAGACTCAGTATTGTGTAAACCACATGTAATCACAGACCATGGTTAGAGCTACACCAGAATTTGGCTGGTCCCATCCATTCCCACTTGTAAATGCTAGATTTATTTAACCACAAAAGTCATACATGCTCATTATAACAAGTAAAAAACACAGGGAGGCTTAAAGGAAAAAACCCCTAGGATCCCAATATTACCAGTGTCTCCGCACTGTCTCTTTGCTCATACAGACATCGGTGCACAGCTCCTTCATTTTACCTGTAAGGAAACTGAGGCCCAGAGAGGCGAGGTCATTTTTTCACTAATCACAGCTGGCGAGTGGTCAGCCTCAGGAGTGAGAACCCAGGTGTCCTGGCTCCCAGTTCCCAGGCCAGTGATGTTGTGGTTTAGCTGCCTCCTAAGAGAGTCATGTCTCCCCATGAATTGTAAACTCAACTAAGAATAAGGGGGAAAAAAAGTGTTCTCTCTTGCATTTCCCACAACATCTCACAGTTTCGAGCATCTGGTCTAGGGTGTTTACTAAATGTTTGTCTCCTCGTTTTAAATCCTTTCTGAAACAAGACACAGTATAAATAAAGAAAAAGAAAATGTTTGACTCAGTGCCTGGTTGCGCTAGACTGCAAAGCCGAGTCATGCAATCATACAGAAATTGATTGTTAAGCTGGCTGGGAAAAAAAGCAGCCAAAAACTCAAGTGATTGGTGACCGCGTGCAGATATCTGGAGACAGAGACAAATATGGAGATTGGGGAGCTCAAATGTTTGAGGGCCTTGTGCTCCAAACTGAGCTAACAGAGCTGAGAACCTGGTTTGGAGGTAGGTGGGAGCGGTGCTGCAGGTGCAGAAGAAGGCCCCTCAACACCCCACTTTCTTTGGCACCTGTCATACCCAGCGCCAATGGCTGTGCTGGATGCTGTGGTCCTACAAGTGCTGATGAAGGTACCCACTGGCTGCAGCCAAGGACTTAAGCCTCCTTTCCTGTTATGGCCTTTTCATTCTGTGGAGTCATTAATGGGATTTGCATGGATTAATTCGGTAGAGTTGTGTATTGCTGATCAGGTGTGAGGGTAGAAAAGGCCAGGCTGGAATTGAGGCTCCAGCCCACAGGCATGTGTCCCCCTGCCCTGGGGAGCTCGGGAGGGGTTGCTAGTGGCCTGTGACACATCAACTGATCTGGAGGCAGAGCCCTTTGAAAAATGATAAATACTAATTGAACTTCAGAGCTGAAACAAATTTACAAGATCATCTAATAAGGTTATTAATATCTCACATTTATACAGCACTTCATAGTTTATGAAGTGACTAGATGTGACTCATGCCCCTCATTTTACAAGTAGAAACCTTTGTTTATTTAAGAAGACCCTGACACCTGGGTAGTAGATTAATTGTCTTCATTGTGAGAATGGCATCGTGGATATATTGGAATGTTCTAATTTTTAGGAGGTGAATGATGGAAGTATTCAGGGGTGAAGCGTCATGATGTTTGAAGCTTTAAAATGATACAACATTTAAAAAGATACGAATAGGGGCTGGGGAGGATGGGGAGTTAGTATTTAGTGGGTACAGAGATTCTGTTTGGGGTGATGAAAAGTTTGGGATGATAAAGATGGATATTGGTGGTGGACATTGGTGAATGTACTTCATGCCACTGAATTGTACACTTAAAAATGGTTAAAATGGTGGGGTGCCTCAGTGACTCGGTTGGTTAAGCGTCCGACTTCAGCTCAGGTCATGATCTCACAGTTTGTGAATTTGAATCCTGCATCAGGCTCTGTGCTGACAGCTCAGAGCCTGGAGCCGGCTTCATATTCTGTGTCTCCCTCTCTCTCTGCCCCTCCCCAACTTGAGCACACACTCTCTCTCTCTCTTTCTCATTCAAAAATAAGTAAATATTAAAAAACAGTTAAAATGGTAATTTTATGTTATAATTTGCCACAATAAAAAATGTATAAACATACCCACAGAGTTAAAGCAAAAATATTAACAAATGTTGATTCTAGGTGATGAATGTGAAGGTGATTATTGTATTGTTTTTAAGGCTACTTTAGCAGCTCTGTATATTTGAACATATTCATAATAGAGCATAGGGAATAAAAGAAACTCTTCATATGAGCAGGCTTATGGAGAAATGGACACATGGCTGTCTATGTTAGCCAAAGATTGTACCAAAGATGGGGCATGGGCCCAAAGGGCATGTGGGAGATTGGAACACATGATGGAAAGGAGGCAATGGATGGACTGTTGTGTGGTTGGCCACTAATGGTCAGTTGACAGGTAAGATGACAGAGCTGAGCCAGTTGTCTACTCTGGATGTTACCTGGGGTGGGTTATAGGAAAGTTGTTACATGAAGGGACCTTCGGTTGCAACATGAGACAGCTTACAGTTAGGGGTATCTCAAGAGCTCCACGTTATTCAGGGGCTGACTGACTAGTTTGTGCCTCATACCTCCTGTGGCCCGTGGTGATGGTCAGGAGACCTCCATGATGGAATGAAGCAGAGAAATAGAAGTTGCTGAAAATGTCATCAGTTCGTTTGGGTTGGCTTTGTGCCACCCAGCTGCAATCTCGAAATCTCATCAAACCGCACATCCTCTAGGTGAGGGTCAGAAGGGCTCTCTGTAAGGTGGCCCATAAGGGCTTGGTGCTTCGGGGTTTGGTGAGAGGAGTAATCAAAAGGAAGGACCCTGTGATTCAGTCACCCAGCCCTACCTACATGTGTTCTATTCCTCATTTGAGCCTTTGCTGATGAGAGGGAAGAGGAGGCTCTGCCCCAGTTCTGCGGCCCTCCAGATGTTCTTGTCTGAAGTATGAAGGTGCCATACATCTCACTGCTGGCAGGGCCTAAGGATCATTTCAGAACTCAACAGAGCCCTTAGGGTGAGGATTGCCCCCCTGAAACCACGTGATGAGCTGTAATTTGTGGGGATCACTTTGTCTCTGCTCTTGCCTTGCTGAACCTGCCCAGATTCAGCCCCACCAGGGCCTCATCCCTCTTCAACAGACAGAAGAGCTTTGACTGACCCTCCCAGGGCATAAGGGAAAGGAACAGGGACTTAATTTGTATTTTCCTTTGGCCAGCATTTGCCTGGTGTCTACATTAATCACCATAAAGGATAAATGCCACCAAGAGAATGGAGCAAGCCATGGAGAGCAAGAGCAAGCAAGTGAGAGAGGGGGAGAGAGAGAGAGAATGAGCAAGAGGGTGAGCACACATGAGCCTGAGCAAGTAGTGGGGCCTAAGGTGGGGGGTGGGGGTGGGGGAGCAAGCTGGTCTGGAAAAGAACAGGTTGGAATGAATCCTTGGTGAGCTCTCACTTCCTCTCCTGAGTCTCTGGGGCTTCAGCCTTTGGAAAATTGGATTTCCTTCCATGTCATGTTTGATAGCCATATTCCAAACTAATGGAGCCTGGGACTAAAAGAAATCAGGCTGTGAGCAAGGCCGATGCGGTGTCATCAGAACAAATGAATATAACACAGGTGGGAGATTGGATAGATGAGGATAGGGTAAAATCTTAGAGATTATTTACTAGTTCAATTTCCTTCCTAATTTTACACCTAAGGAAATGGAGACTCGGCAAGGGGAAAGGACTTACCCAAGGTCACCCAGTTCATTAGTCCAGGTAGAGCCCCTGAGTCCTAAGCCAGTCCTTTTTTATGGATCATAACACATTGTGCTGGCAAGCAAAAACCCCATGAGCCGAGAGTTCTTTTTTCTCTCAAACATCTTTGCGAGGTGGCACTGACAGAAACCCAGTCTTGGAAGAGGCTTGCCCCTCCTCCCTCCCTGTCTTAACCAGCAAGGTGGCCATGCTCTGGAGTCAGGCCAAGCTCCAGTAGGTCCTCACTCTGTCTCCAGCCTGCTCCCCCTCCCTCTCCTTTGTCAGCAGAGGCTTACTGGAAAGGCTGCTCTGAAATGAAGACAATGTCAGTGAAGTGCTTGTTAGTAAGTAGCCGCTGGCAGACTACAGACTGGGCCATCCCCCTTGGTCTCCATCTGAGGCTCTTGATCTGTGCTGTATCTGGACCAGCTCCTCTTACCTGTGACGCTGAGCACAGGGGTCACCAGCTAATGCCCTGGGCCCCGTATTTTTTCCTACCCCAACTTTCAGAGCAGCATGGTCCTTCATTGGGTTGGTGGAGAGGCAGAGCCAGGGAGCAAACCTTGGGGCAGAAGTAATACAGGCTTTTCAGAGTCACAGAACCTCAGATGGGAAGGGACCTTGATCTGTCTCCAAGGTATATATCAGGAAACTGAGGATCACTGTCACCCTAATATAGCCCAGTTTCCACTTGAGAGCACAGCATGAGGGAACAGGGTCCGTAAAGAGTTTCCTTACATAGGACTAGTGATGCCAGTAGGCAGGGCAGTTAAGTGGGAGGTTAAGTGGGGGCTTTTGGGGAGGGGGCGTCCAAGGGACAGGTTGGGAGATACAAAAAACATGAGTATTATGTTCATGCCAGAATAAATCACAGTAAAATAAAAAAGTCGCAAAGTCCTTGATAGGCAGAAGGACCTGGAAAATAACTCCCTCAGAAAGGAAAAGACATCTCCACCTCAACCTCACAGTGGGCTTCCTGCTGGTCTAGTTCCCCCAGCTGGGTTTACCTGCCATCATACCTGTCCAGAGACCCAGCCCTTTCTTTGCTTCTAAGCCAATGAGGATGGAATGGAGTCAAGGCTTTCAGCAGCTCAGTCTCCCTGTACTTCAGTGTGAAGAAGGAGGAGAGTTATTTGCTGCAGTAAGGGCTACCAAACACAGTTGTGCAGGTTGCAAACTACATAAAGGTGTTTAGCCAAGGAGGTAAGTAGTGGCAGAAATCCAGCCCAGCTCTGCTCCTCAAACCATGTGCCGTGGTGCAGGACTGAGTCCACTTGGATGAAGGGGTAGGTTTTTCATCTAACAAAGTCATACTGTTCACGGGGCTGCATTCACCAAGAAGGAGTAGCTTTTTCTAACCTTTTTATACAAAGGCACAGAGTATCTACTTGTGGCTCAGGCTGCCATCATCCATGGGCTCCTGTGCTCCATGGTGACCCATCCTTAGACTCCTAGGCTTCCCCACTGAGGTTCTCTCCCTCCCTGCGTACCTCCTCATCCCAGACTTTTTGTTCTTGCCAGCCACCTTCTGAGCATGAGGGCGGGAACTCCAGTAAGGTAGGTCTCTTGGAGCCTGGGGCCCACCCCACGAAGACTCGCAGGTTTTGGAGCTCTCTCAGCCCTGTATTTTCTACCCCTATGCTCTGCCCACCTGTTTGGCTCACCCTTCATATCTTGGATGTCTGCTCCCTTCCTGGTAGCCTGGTGCCAACTGTTTGTCTGAATCGTGATGCTGACTGCTGTGTCCCCTGTTTTCTGTGCCCTGCCCTCCCAGCTGCGCCTCTGTAGTCAGCTGTCAAAGCTAGAACACATCCCCTAGGCTGGGTAGGGGCCGTGATGCGGAGGCAGACAGGGTTGGGGAGGGGGGCAGACAGAGGACTTGCCTGGAGCACAGCAGCTTGTTCTAGCTCCCTGCCTGCTGGTCTAGATGGAAGCCTGCTGTTGGTGCTTTTCACTGCAAAGGAACATACATGCAGGGTAGGCAGGGAGGATGCCAGCGGGGGGAGAGGGAGGAGGGAGGGCTCTCAGCCAGAGAGTTCCATCATGTCCACCTAGTGCCGTGTCAAGACCCCACCAGCCACCTGAGCGTGTTCTCCTTGGGCTGCAGGGGAAAGGCTGTGGCAGGACCAAGAACAGGCTCTGAAGGCATGAGGAGGAAGGGGGGGCAGGTTGGTCCTTGGGATCAGAATAGCTCCCTCTGGCTAGGCTTAAAGTGTCCCCTCCCCCCTCCTGGACCACACAGGCCCAAGGCTTCCAAATGAGCTCACTGGGCCTTCCCAGAGGCCAGTGGATTACAGTGCCAGATGGGCCTGAAACAAACCGCCCAGCAGAGTGCTGCTGGGGAAGAAAGGGGCCTCAGGTCAGGACCAGCACTGGGCCAGCCAGACGGGAGGTGACAGGGAGGGAGGCAGGTTCCCCGAAGCCTCTTCACTCTAAGAGGGAGGCCAGCATCTTCTCGGCTGAGCCCCTTCAAGTGAGGACTAGCAAAAGCCCTTGAATCAAGAAGAATGTGGATGAGACAGCTAAGCGGTTTCCCTCTCTGCCTCCCCCCTCCTCTCCAAATCCCGGAGCTGGAAGGAGCCAGACAGTGGAAGAAGGGGCAGGGAAAGAAAGCGTAGGGCTTGCCATCAATCTCCTGCCCCACAAGCTGCGTGGTCATGGGCATCGCTGGCTCCAGCTGGCTCCCCTGGGTGGGAGGAGGGGGGGCAGGGAGCCAGGTGTGGGTCCTGGCCAGGAAGATCCCGGGGGGATGGAGACACAGGGCAGTGGCAGTCGGGTTCTGGGTCTTAGAGCCAGGACCAGGGCCAGGTCAGAAGGTTGGGATGCCCTTCCAGGGGTACCAAGAGACCCGTCAAACCAGGGAGAGTCCACCTCTGAATGGATACTGGACAGGAGCCAGGCTTCGTAGAGTCCTCTCTATGGTTCCTCTGCTGCTTCTCTGGTTTCTCAGTGCCTGCTTCAGCAACTCCCCTCCAATGCCGGGACTTCTCATAGCTCAGTCCTCTCCCCAGAGGTGGGTGCAAACCCCAAAGGATATTGTTAACTAATTTCAAAGGCCAAAGATCTGGTCATGCCAAGATGTGAGGGTTATAAAGAGGAGGGAACCCCAGATCAGTTAGCTCGCAGTCAGAAATGCCTGCTTCCCAGTTCTTTGAACTCTCTTGGAAAGAACCACACAGCCTGGGAGAATGTTGCAATTTAGTCATGCCAGTGGTCTAAGCCAACCAAGTAATTTGGTGAGGGGGAAGGAAAGGGGAAGGCACCCTGCAATTGGAAGAGTTTCTGAGAAATGCCATGGAGCTTGGGTTCCCCTGCTGGTGAGGCAGTTCTTTTTCAGGAATGTGATCTGGCTTGGGACTGGGTGGGTCTCTGCAGGGGCTTCACTGCAGGAACTTTTCAGTTGGGGTTTTCTTGGTGGGGGGAGGTGGGGAGGGGGGGTGGGGGGAGGCGGGGAAGATGGGGAATGCAGGAGAGAAGGTTGAGACAGAGAAGAGAGTTCCCAAACAAGCGTCTACCAGCCCTGGAGAAAGTTCCTGAACCAGATTCAATGTTTAGTCCCGCTCATATGTAGTGGCTACTTAAATTTTGTTCAGTAGCTTAGAAAATCTACAGGCTCCTTCTAAATTTAATTGGTTTACTAGGTTTTAAAAAAGTACCCTAGTTGTGTGTTCAGTAAGCAAAGAATCCGAATTCTGTGAAGGAAGGGGTTCAGCAGATTAACAAGTCTCATTCTGATTTAGAGTTTGTAGCCTGCTCAATTCAAGCTCCTACCCCCGGGGGAGCCACAACCACTGCCAACAGGTAGCCCCTGGGACCTCAGGGTCTTTGAAAGCCTCGACTTATCTCAAGCTGTTGTTCCAGTATGGAGGGCAGAGGTGGAGGGAGGGGTACAGAGGAAAGAGAACAATTCCTCCTTGATTGTATCTTGCTTAATGGTTTTCCCACCAAAGAGCACTCATTTGTCACATTTAGCTTCAGAAGGTATGACAGGATGATCCACCCCTCAGGCCAGGGCCTATAAAAACCAGGAATTGGCACCTGCAATCTACCATTCTCTACCTTTACCTTCTCTGGCTCCAGCTAAACTGCCCCTGAAATGCTGACTCCTGCTTTGTCCATGATGGAGTGAGCTTTTAACAGGGTAGCATGGCCTGTAAAGCTTCTTTTATTCAGAGCTGCATAAAATGTTGGAGATGGTAGAGAGCTAGAAGGGCCAGTGGAGGAGGAGGGGGGAAGACACTGGTGGCTGGATGTGAGAAGAGCCCCATGAGGCCGCAATAGGCCGGAACCTTCCCTGGGTGCCATCTCCAGTCACACCCAAAGAATGGGCCTGGCCAGTCCAGATAGTTCTCAGATGTGGATCTCCAGTAATCAGCTGCATGGGTAACCATCTACCCACGTGGTGTGCTTTGAAAGCCTCCACAGCTCCCTTCCAACCACACAAGATGTCCTCCCTGCTTTGCCATCATCCCTGAAAATTATTAACTGTGTGTCAGGTCACTGTCCTCCGAAGACCCTTGTTAAGATGTACATTTGTTTTTTTTTTGTTTTTGTCTTTGTCTTTTTATGGTCTGAGAGAAGTTTTCATATATCAGATTCATTGGCTCCTACCTGTCAAAAGCAGGTTTACAAATAAACGGGATCCAGGGCAAATGACACCTGAAGGGAAGGGGAATGAGGATATGTTCACAACAAGGTGGAGCATAATGAGCTGGGTTGGGAGTTATAATTGCTCAGCCAGGGAGAGAGGACTGGGCGGCCCAGGGAAGAAAGCAGACAACTGGCACCCGTTATCCCTGTAATCTGGGTGTCCATGTGTTCTCCCATGCCCTGAAGAGGGAAATAAGATTCCTTCAAGATCTATGCCCTTCCAGATCTCTGCATCCCTGGGGAAAGCTTCCCTTCTGGTTCCTCCAACCCTAGGCTGCAAGCACCCAGTTCTCCTGAAGGAGTTCCATCTATACCAGTGGAACAACCTACACCTTGGTTGCTCATTCAGAATCACTTGGGGAGCTTTTAGAAGCTTTGATGCCAGACCCTTCCACAAACTAGTGAGGGGAGGCCCCTGGGGCATCTCAGAGAATCTCGTGTGGTTCTAATAGGCAGCCAGCATTAGGAGTGCTGGCTTAGACATTCCACTTGTTGCATCTTGTCATGCCAACCAAAATGTGGAGCTTGCCCTCTTCCTTAATTCTCCCTCCCCCCCACAAATAACCATTCTCCCAAGGAATTGTGGGTAGAAGGGCTTTAGGGGGACAGGGAGTTTGCTCACAGCAGCGCAGACAATGTAAAATGTGAGGTCAGGGATCCCAGACCTAAGGAATCCTTGGTCATTTTCCCAGCCAGACTCTACCCTCTCATCCTGTTCCCGTTCCCCTCTCTTCCCTCTGTTTACTCCTCTCCTGTCTGTTCCCTCACAACCCAAAGTTCTGTTCATTTTCACCACACAGCGTTACGCTTTCTCCTCTGTTGCCTTGGCGCCTGCCTACCCAGGCTGTCAAGGCAAGCCGCTTATCAAAATCTTTCCCTAAAGACAGTCGCAGTTCTCCCCTTAAGAGGGATGCTAATGCCAGCTGGTGAGATGGTTGAAATTTCTCCCAAGATCCACATGGTTTTGTCAAGGACCCCGGATGGCCTCATCGTTCTAGCTCCACGGGCTCAGAGAACCATCACAGAAGCAAGCTCTGCTATTTCCACCCAAAGAAGCAGGGCCCACATCTTGCAGGGGAGGCCAGAAGTTGGCAAAGCATTTGAAGAGTGGCTGTCTGTGTATCCACTTGAGGGAGTCTTTGTGTACTTGTGGGCGTCCAGCCCTTATGGCTAATATTCAAATTTGGCCCGTTTGCAGACTCACAGGACTTTCCCAAGTGCAGAGAAAAGCATCCCTGATGTATGACCTAAAAGAATATATACTGTCACTACAAAAGCACTTTGAGACAAACATGTGACATTTTATTCAGTGGACATTTACTGGACATCATTACCTGCCAGCCACTGGGCTTAGGTGCTTTGGATTTGGTGGTGACCTAAACCCATGTGCCTGGTACTTATAGTCTCGTGAGTTCTAGTAATTTCTTCTTTGAGCTCCTCTTTTTGAACTAAAAGGCAGTATTTAAATTTTTTTAAATGTTTATCTATCTTTGAGAGAGACAGACAGAGCACGAGCCAGGGAGGGGCAGAGAGGAGACACAGAATGCAAAGCAGGCTCCAGGCTCTGAGCTGTCAGTACAGAGCCCGATGTGGGGCTTGAATTTATGGACTGGGAGATCATGACCTGAGCCAAAGTCAATCGACTGAGCCACCCAGGCACCCCTAAAAGGCACTATTCAAAAAATAAACCAACAAACCAACCAAACACTAAGCTCTGAGTCAAGAGTTTCTATCCACTGGAAATTGTCCTCAGCAAACAGGTGGCTTTCTGTATATGGGCCTGAACACATTATTTCCTTTTTATGTATGTGATATGGTAATGTTTAAAAGGCACTTCGTGTGTGTGTAAGCCTTTTATAGGCCTGTCTGTGATTCCCAGACTAGACTGTGAGGGTACCTTGATTCCTGAAACTTTGCTTCCCAGGGCTTGGTCAAGTTCTCAGACACTGGATCACTAGCTAGCTGGCTAACACCTGTCAGTGCTTAGGATACCCCAGGCACCAAGCTCGTCATTTCACATGCATCATCTCATTCTGTCCTGACAATGGTGAGGTAACTAGAGTCCTCATCCCCATTTTACAACTGGGAAGACTGCTGCTCACATCCGACTTGGTAGCAGAGCTGGAATTCAAACCCAGGACTGTTTGACCCCAAAGCCTTTCAAAACTCACTGCCTTCTGGTGCTAACCGCTAAAGCAGGGAAAGCAAGCTCCCTCATCATCAATAACAACCTCATCATCATGATCATTGTCATCCTGTCATCATATCAGTGATCATTTTTCAAACACCTTCTTTGTGCCAAGCGCTGCTTTTAACAATAATAAAAAGAAACAATATTAACTGCAGTTCGTAGTTATTGAGTTCTTGGGGCACCTGGGTGGCTCAGTCGGTTGAGCATCTGACTTTGGCTCAGGTCATGATCTTGAGGTCCATAAGTTCGAGCCCCACATCGGACTCTGTGCTGATGGCACATTTAATTTTTTTAATGTTTATTTATTTTTGAGAGAGAGAGAGCAAGAGACAGAGCGTGAGTGGGGGAGGGGTAGAGAGAGAGGGAGACACAGAATCTGAAGCAGGCTCCAGGTTCTGAGCCATCAGCACAGAGCCCAACGAGGGGCTCGAACTCACAAGCCCTGAGATCATGTCCTGAGCCCAAGTCGGATGCCCAACTGACTAAGCCACCCAGGCACCTGCCTCCCCCCCCCCACCAATTTTTAAAAAATAGCTATTGAGTTCTTATTATGTGTCAGGCACTGTCCTAACCATCCCCTAATCTTTTCTCGCCATATTGCAGTGAGATCGATCCCATTCTTAGCCCTATTTTAGAGAAGAGAAAACTGAGGTTTTTCAGCTAGTGTTGTAGCAGAGCAAGGGTGTAGATATGCTGACTCTGTCTGATTGCAGAACCTGAGCTCCTGTGCAGTACAGCCTCCCACGTCAGGGGGTGCCTGCCTTTCCTGTGTTTTCCAGTTTGGGAGCACTGTCTGCCACTGGCTTCTGATAATTGGAGAGCTCTCTCAGATCCATCTGCCAACTGGGGGTAGGGACTCTTGGAGTAGCAGATCACTATGAGCATGAGCAGACGCCCTTCTACATGAGCCGACAACCCAGACCCTTCAATCAGGTAGCCAATGCCATGAGCATGAGAAATCTGCCCAGAGAGGGCCTCCCGGCCGAACACTTTGCACAGCAGAACTTTGGGGAAAATATGTAGCAGAGGCCTTTGTGTTTTCTCCTCCTCATTCTACCAGGTCTGATTTTACACAGTGTTTATTTTCTCCTCGTTGCACCTCCAGGGCAACCTGCCCACTAGCATCTCTTGTTGATGCCTCCTTCTTCCTCCTTGCCTCAGCTAACCCCTGAGTCCCTTACCTCCTGTCTACTCTCAGTATTATTTTCTTATCACCCCATTTCATTCCCCTTTTGAAAATACCTTTCCCTCTCTGCTCCAAATCTCCCCGCTTTTCCCTGCTTTCATTTCAGCTCAAGCCACATTAAGGTTGTAAAGCATTTTGGAAAAGAGTGGGTATGGCAGGATGGCAAATAGAGCTTTATGGCATTTTGCTCTTGTTGAGCTCGGAGCCTGAAAACCAACAGCAATTCATAGCCCTGGCATTCCTTTGTCTGTGCAGGGCTATTAAGTAGCCCTAGATGAGGTCTATGGCCATGACCCACAATGTCTACTTCTCAGATGATGCAAAGTCACTCCAGGTAGAGCAGTATTAGCTTGAGCAGCACTTCCCAAATCGGCTGCCACAGTACCCTGCGTGTGAAGATTAATAGGTACCATGGAGAGAAAAAGGGTTTCCGAGTACAAATGAGTTTGACAAATGCTGGGTTTGATAAGCTAAACTTTACTACAGGGTTTCTCAGAGCCCTTAACATACTAGTGGGAATCACGAGTCCCCAAGAGGACATTTAGAATCTTGCCACCCAAAATGTGGTCCAAGGATTGCAGCATCGGCATCACCTGGGAGCTTGCTGGAAATGTACAGTCTCAGACCTCTGTCCCACACTTTCCAAGTTCCAATCGGCATCCTCAGATCACAATCCTTAAATTTTGAGAAGTGCTGATTCCGAGTACCCTCCATTTCTCAACTTTTTTTTTGTCAGTAGAACACTTTTTGGGGCCTCTTCTGTGACTTGTGTTCCCCACAACATACTTTGAGGGAGAGACTAAGGCTAGAAAGGCCTTCATAGGAATTTCTCACTGTCTAGAGACTGCACAGAAAGACATTAGCCAAAACAGCATTTAGAAATTGGGGAGCTGATTCATTATATGGTACCCACAGACTCATTTTACAGGAGTTTTCGGGTCTTCCAAGCCTTGTGTTACCAGAAAGTCTTCCCATGACCCCAATTGACTCATTTCCCCAATTAACTCATTTCCTGGGGGCATTTTAAAGCAGTACCACAGTTCCGCTGGTTTGTTCTGTTCTCTGGCCCAGATCAACATGTTCATTTCTGAAACCCAGCAGCTCAGGATCCGAACCTCTAAAGAATGCTGCATGGTTGGTCCCCTGCTATAGAACATTAGAAAGGCAATTGTATAAAAGCTGGGCAACTTTTTGGTCCGGTGTATTATGTTCACTTAAGCTGTCATCCTTTTTCTTTCAGGCATTTAAGCTGTTGTGCCGAACATTACAAAAACGCTAGCTATTTTGTATTCCAATCTGGCGACTCATTTGGGGGCATTGTTAATATTTTATAAGAACACTCTCATTTTTTCTTCCATTCACATGTGTGATTTTCAAGTGTGTTCCTGCATGGCGTTCATAAACATGATTTTTATTAAGTCTCGGGGCTCCATTTTTTTTTTCTCCTCGGAGAAACACATCTCCAATTTTATGTTAAAAGTTAAATGGAAAATAGTCTTTGATATGTGAAAATTTGATTTGCAAGAAATTTGTCCAGGAGGCAACCATACTGTAGAGCAAGGTGCTGCCATGCCCAAGCTCTGGTTGGTGGCCCCCGGGGCAAAGCTCCCAGCAGTTGGCAGTCGGCAGTCAGCACCTTGTCAGTGACCACTCTCCATGGCTGGCCAAGACTGTCTGCCCAGAGTGCAGGAAGAGGAGGTGACGTGAGCAGCAGGATGGCATGTAGGGATGTGTGGGAGTGGAGAAGACATACGCCATTAGGCCCCTCAGGCTGGAGGGCCTGCTGACCCCAGAGGTTTTGCGCTCTGGGTTTGGAACCATCACTCTGATCTCCCCCGCCCTCCTGCCCGGGGCAGAAGCAACAGAGTAAAAGGGAATGGACTCTGGAAACACCTGTCTATGCTGGTTCAGAAGATCCGAGGCTTCATCTGAATTTCCCAGTTGCTCAGTGATGCTGGGAGCGCTACTGTTTAGAGCCCCCATCGGTTTAAAGATAAATGCAGACCCACCCGGAAAAGGTACCCATTGATGCCAGTGTTCATCCCAACCTCCCTCACGTTACAAATGCCCATTTGTGGTGTTAAAAATGTAGGACACTCCCCACGATAGTGATTCTACTTGATTTTTTTTCTCTTTACTGATGATCTATCATTGATATATTCAAGAATTTTCTTTGCAAGAAACCCATAGGCCTTTTAAGGAAAGGCACACAGATTGTTCTCTATACTTTATGCCTGGGTGTGAATGAATAATCGCAGCTACCATTTCCTGAGTGTTTACTACGTGCCAGGCACTCAGCTCAGCATTTTACATGCAGTATCTCATTTAATCCTCATAAAACCTTACTTCTCCATTAAAAAAATCTTTTTGGGGGCGCCTTGGTAGCTCAGTCGGTTAAGCATCCGACTTCAGCTCAGGTCATGATTTCGTGATTTGTCAGTTCGAGCCCCATGTCAGGCTCTGTGCTGACAATTCAGAGCCTGGAGCCTACTTCGGATTCTATGTCTCCTTCTCTGTCTGCCCCTCCTCTGCTCATGCTCTGTCTCTGTCTCTCAAAAATAAATAAATGTTAAAATTTTTTTGAAAAATAAAAATATATATATTTTTTATTTTAGAGAGAGAGCTATAGAGAGAGTATGCATGAGGGAGAGGTGCAGAGGGAAAGAGAAAGAGAATCTTTTTTATTTTTATTTGTTTATTAAAAAAATGTTTTTTAAATGTTTATTTTTGAGAGAGAGACAGAGTTTGAGCAGGGGAGGGGCAGAGAGAGAGGGAGACACAGAATCCAGAGCAGGCTCCAGACTCTGAGCTGTCAGCACAGAGCCTGATGTGAGACTTGAACTCATGAACCTCGAAATCATGACCTGAGCCAAAGTCAGATGCTTAATTGACTGAGCCACCCAGGCGCCCTAAGAGAGAGAATCTTAAGCAGGCTTTGTGCTCAGCATGGAGCCTGATATGGGGCTCAATCCTATGACCCTAGGATCATGACCTGAGCTGAAATCAAGAGTTGGACGTTCAACCGACTGAGTTACCCAGGCACCCCTCCATTTTAAAAATAAGGCAATTGAGGCTTGGAGAAGTAGGTGACTTACCCAAAAAAAGTCACAGCTAGTAAGAGGTGGAACCATGAGGCCAGCCCAGATCTGGGGGGCTCCCAAGTTGTGTTCTTTATTCCTCAGGCTGGGGGACTGGCTTTGATGGCAGGGAGTATTGGAAAGGCTTTGAATTCTGAGGGGGCAAATGGGCTTCTGCAGAATCAAAAGGACCAGGGAGTTGAGGAGTGGCAGAATGTGCATTTGCCTCAAAATTTTGCCTAGAGCTAGCCCTGCAAGCTGACCAAGGTTAAGGTGGCCCTCATAAACCACCCAGAGATCTAATGACAGAGCCCACTCCTGGATCCACCTCTACACACACAGCTATTCATTTGTATTCTCACAGACAAACTTCCAGCAGCACTGGACCTCCTTCACAGTCCTTGGTCACTCCAGACACACTCTGTCCCTGGGCCTTACACATGTTTTCCCTTGTGCCTAACAGACTCTTCCCCCAGATGGCTATAGAGCTCCCTCCCTCCCTTCCTTCAAGTCTTTGCTCGGTTGAAGAGCACTGAGGAGTCCCCTGATAACCCTCTTTAACGTTGCAAACACTCATCCAGAAACTGTATCCCCTTACTTTCTTCATTTTTCTCCAAAGCACTTATCATTCCCTAAAATATTAATAATTTCACCTGTTTGTCCGTTTATTGTCATTGGAATACAGGCTCCATAAGGATGGGAATTTGTATCTATTTTGTTCACTACAGTATCCCTGGTGTCTAGAAACCATGTCTAGCACATAGTAGGAGCTCAATAAGTATCTGTTGAATGAATGATGAAATATGCAGATAGCTTTAAACATGGCTCCCCACCTGTATTGATTCTACAGAGATACATAGGTTCTTTGAGATAAAACCAAAGGTGAGGTGCCTGGGTGGCACAGTCAGTTAAGCATCAGACTCTTGATTTCAGCTCAGGTCATGATCTCGGGGTCATGAGACTGAGCCCCATGTCGGGCTCCACGATGAACATATAGCCTGCTTGGGATTCTCTTCCTCCCTCTCCCTCTGCTGCTCCCCACCACTTCTCTCAAAAATAAAATTAAAAAGTTAAAAAATTTAAAAAATAATGAAATAAAATAAAACCAAAGGTGAACATATAAGAGAATGAGTACCTTTGTAGGTGAGAGGACACAGGGAGTACTCCACACACAAAATGCCCATGTTTCTCAATCTGGCTAAAATCAAGGAACCATATGGTGGACCTCTCTTGACATCAGTTTTACTTACTCTTTGTATCCATTGATTGAGAAACACAGAATGACCACAAACTAATATAAATGTATGATATTTTAAAATGGATTTTGTTAATCATTGTGACACCTGCCTAATGTTTGGAATATAGCAATACATACATGTGTGAGATGTTTTAGGATAGTGCTTAAATGTCTAGTCTCTGGCACCTGTCAGCCAGGGTTTGATTTCTGGTGTTGCCACTTATTACCTCTGTGATATTGAGCAAGTTGCTTAAGCCTTTGTTTTAGTGTCCTTGTCTGCAAAGCAGGGCTAGTGATATACCAAGTTCATAGAGTTATTACAAAGATTCGATGAGATACTGCATGTCAAGCTCATGTAAAGAGTCTTCCACATAGTAAATGCTCCTCAAATGGGAACTGTCATCATCATTGTCGTCGTCATCATCATCATCATCATTATCATCATTGGCTATTGATTGACATAGCCACAGGCGATGCTTCATAGTGTACGCATATGCATCCCCCTTGCAGTGCTCTGCAGTCTCCAGGGTCCTGGATCCATAGTTCTGGGAGCCGGTATGGTAGACACTAAGTGGTTTTGACAGTCAAAGAAGAAGGGTTGACCACTGGGTGAATAGGGGCATAGGCATGGTGAGACTGGGAAGGTAGACAAGAGGGAGAGTGTGCATCTTGGAATGGTGGCTCAATGCACACACTCAGAGAGGAAGCCAGCAGCTGCACAGGAAGCCTTTCAACACTTCTGAAATCCCAACTTAGCTAAAGGTTGCTCAGGAAAACAGACAAAGATAGTTATTACCGAATAGCCCTGTAAGTTTAAAGTGTTTTGTCATCTCTGAGTGTTAGCTCTTGGAGAGTGGTGAGGCTGCTCTGTTCTTCACCCTATTTGGCCTTGCATTCCACAGAATTCTGAGTTCCAGATAGTAGCCCATTAGTGGCAGATTGGGTCTAGGTGACCGGAGTCTTTTCTCTGTGATATTTCTCCGCTCATCCGCCACCCCCAGATGGGGACTCCAGAAAGCTGTTTCTGAGACAATCTTTGGGGCTGCAGCACTAACAGCAACCAACTGTGGGTAGCTGAGCTGAGAGCAGTGGTGGGTAACCAGTGAGTACAGGTACTGTCCGCCATGGTGCTGGATTGCTATGCCCTACAGAGCTGGAAGCACAGGGCAGATTAATCAGGGGGTCCACTGAGACCTGGTGGTTCAAGGGATCAAAAAGAAGAAGGTCAGGGATGGAGCTCAATGTGGGGGGTGGGGTGAGGAGAAGTGGTCACCCCCTGAAGCTAAACGTGATTAGACAGGAACCAGTCCACCCATGGAGAGAGCATGCAAGCTGTGCCCATAGGCTGACTGATTTGATGAGAGTTGAGTACCGTCTGTGATTTTTTGCACAAAATGGGCAATTGAGCCAATTAAACCTTCCCAAGGAAGAATAGGGAACCCCAGCTTTCGGTTTTATTTTAGGAAGCTGATCTTTCTGGAAAGACAAAAAACCCCAGTGGCACTTGGCAACATGCCACAGGGAGGCCTCTTCTTCTTGACCTTCAGGTGGGAAGCTCCAACTCTTGTGCAAGTCAGGAATTTTTGTTCTCAAACCAAGGATCTTAAAAAGATAGCTCTGTCAGTCTTGTATGAATTGGCTGGGGCCCCTTTCTCATTTCTCCTGGAAGCCTTGACTTCATTCTTGTCATCATGCAAGTGGACAATTTGTACCTGTCCAGCCCTTTCCTGGACCTTATGGGGAGTTCTGCTTTGGGGTGTTATTTGCATAGACAAATGCAAACTGGCATCTGTCAGTTTAGCACCTCAAGCCAACGAGCCGGAGCGGCGATGGGCAACCTTCTGGGCAAATACCCTGGATACTGGATTCAAAAATGACAGTGTCAAATTGGGGCTAATTTGCATAGGCTTATCAGGTTAATTACTACAATGTCTCCAGGAACTTGAAAATCCTTGAATTCTTATGCAACCAGAATGCTCAGAGTCTGTTGCTATGAAACTTGGAGTGTAAATTACCATGAATACCATTAATCTGTTCACCAGGAGGTTAATTTGCAATTTGTTGGCAAATCACATGTGGGTCTTATAGCAAGAGTGTGGGTGGTGTTTTTGTGCCAACGTGTGGCCCTGTCTGTCTCTGGGGGTGCGTGCGCATGTGCCTGTGTGTGTGCATGTGGCATTGGGACCGGCACTCTGTGGGAACACACATCCTAGGTTTTCTCACTGCTTGCTAGGTCTCAATGGGCTCTTCTGGCACATCCTGGGTCCTAGGACATGCACTTTCAGGGTTGGAGGGCTGTTGTGCCGAGCAGTCTTTGACCCAGTGCCAGCTTACAAGACATTACCTCCTCCTGAGACAGGATCGCAAAGGTATCCATTAATGCTTTAAAATCATCTGGCTTTTCTGAAAGATGCTCTTTCCCCTTAATGGCTCTCAAGTTGTTTTTGTGCGCAGGCAAGTTACTCCTGGCAAAGGAACTCAGATCATGTAGAGGCACCAGGGCAGGGACGTCGCACTGGGGTAGGACATGGTGACAGGGACCACACCAGATGGGGGTGGAAGGAGAAGACTGCTGAGCAGAGCCAGGACGTTTCCATGGCTGTGCCCAGTTACTGTGAATGGGGGGAGAGGCAGGGTGGATGATACAAAACTTACCCCAGTTGTACTGGCCGGCTCCCCCATGAAAGACCCGTACTTATAACAAAGTGAGAAAAATCCCCTCCTGACTTAGGCAACAGGCTGTGAGGTGTGACTGAAGGGGCGCTGGAATCCCTCTCACCTGGAAATACCTCCCAGCTAGCCTCCTGGGGCTGGAAATCCCCTTTGGGCAGAGGCATCAGAGATTCAAATATGCTGCCTGGGAAGAAAGACCTAGTGGGACAGCAGGGCCTGAGGGGAATAAGGATGTGAAATATCTCAGTTTTGATGCTCAGGATGGATCTGCCCAGGAAGTGCCCAATGCTTTGGGGACACCCTGAACAGCCTTGGGGATGGAAGCCTGTGAGTCCATCACAGTGAGGGGCTATTCAAAGGAACAAGGGCATGCTGAAAGTTGGGGAAGGCTCTAAAAACAGCACATCCACTTACCCCACAGGTGAACCTTATAATAATCCTGGGGAGGACATAGAGAATTTGTGATGTGGGTTTGAATAACTCTGTGGCTGGGGCGGGGGTGGGCGGTACACACAGAAGCAGATTTAGGAGGTCTACAGGGAGCCAGAGAGCCCCAGAAAATGTGGCTGCGATGATGTCCTCTTGAAACTTTCACTTCCCAACATCCCCGTCAATCAGCATTTCCTGAGTACCTATACTTGTGCTGGACACTGGGAATACAGTGGGCAAGATATATGCCTTGCCCTGCCCCCCAGCAAGCTCACATTCTAAGGGAGGGTAGACTTTTAAATCAGTTCTGTCTGGGAAGGCAGATCAGGCTCAGAGAGGGTGTCCCAGAAAAGGTGACTTGAGCTGAGGCCAGAAAGATGTGTAAGCGGTTGCCAGGTAGACAAGGTGGTGGAGGGCATTCTGGGTAAAGAAAGAGCAAGTGTGGAACTATGAAAGAACTTTGTGCAGTCTCCACAAGCAGGGTAAGACTGCCTTCTCCCTAGAGAAGGAAATGCCATCTTCCTTAATAAAATGTCACCCATAACTTCCATGATTGGCCCTAGAAGGAGACCTTTTCAGCAGGGAAGAAGCATCCATAAGATTCACCTTCCCCTGTAACATTGACCCATCACAAGGGTCTTTTAATACTCGACGGTATTGTTTATACCAGGTTGAAACTTTTCAGACAAAACCATATATTAAATTTTTTAATGTTTATTTTTGAGAGAGACAGACAGACAGAGTGCTAGTGGGGAAGGGGCAGAGAGAGAGAGGGAGACATAGAATCTGAAGCAGGCTCCAGGCTCTGAGCTGTCAGCACAGAACCCAACCTGGAGCTCAAACTGACAAGCTGTGAGAGTATAACCTGAGCTGAAGTTCGATGTTCAACCGACTGAGCTACCCAGGTGCCCCCAAAACCATATATTAAAGGCTAGGGGATGACAAAAGGGATGCCAACATTTGTTGAGCACTTTCTCTGAGCCAGGTGTCATTCTAAATGTATATGTACACATATACTCATTTAATCCTAATAATAACTCCACAAGGTAGGCATGGTACTATTATTACCATTATGCCCATTTCACAGATAAGGGCCAGAAAGCTAGTCTAGACAGTTTGCCCTAGAAAGTATCATTCAGTCATCTTTGACTGCCCGGGCCCCTGGACCTTCCTCTCAGCCAACCTCCATGGGCCACAGGCCACCTATAGTCCCAGCCACCTACAAGTGCCCTCCCAAATAAGTGCCTGGCCTTCCCTCCTCTCACATTGAAGAGGCAATGGAGAAGAATGGGGTGGAGGGATCATATGCTCAGATGCCTCCTGGGCCAGACACAAAGGAGTGAATGTATTCACTAGGGCAAGATCAGATGTGTGCCCAGGAAATGTTTCGTTCTCCTCTTTATTATTCTGTTAATAAAAACAGCACCACAACCGGACAAGAATGATTTTGAATGGCAACTGACACCTGGCCCCCTGGCTAGGGTACGGAAGCAGTGGTGGGGACAGGGGTGACCTGGAGAGATCCCATCCCTCATCCAGAAGAGGCACTTCTACTTAGCTCCAGCTGATCATGGCCAGGTGGGACTTTAAAGGCCCAGGGATGCCAGATAGCCAGAAATCCAGATTCTTACATGGAATCTGATGATTTTTAAATGTTAGCAATGAATCAAAAAAATTTTTTGAAAACACCATGCAGGGCAAACAAAACACACTTGCAGCCAGGTGACCTTCTGGCAAGTAACTTGACCTCTGGGGCCTGGACTCTCTAATATGTAAAATAGGGGTAATACCACTGCCTATGCCATGGGGTGAGTATGAAGATTAAGTGAGGTAATATAAGTGAAATACCTGTTGGGATGATTATTATTCCTTGGGAGTTCCAGTCTTTTACCTGATGAACATCTCTTTCTAGGTGATTGACAGGAAAGTCTCTGTCCTTCACCTCCAGAGAGGCTCCCTGCCTTACTCAGGGAATTTAGCTCCACCCTTGCTGGCAGAAGATTCTAAGGCTATGCTTAAAACACAGCGATTGGCCAACATGTATACATATGGGGAGGGGGACGCATTTCTTTATTTCTACCCTTTAACACAGCATACTGGGTGCTGACTGATTTACCAAGCCATTCCAGGCCTGGGGAGGGGCTGAGAAGATGTATAGAATGATTTCCTTCAGGCAGAAAGGAGGCAACTGAGGCAGGGAAGCTAGGCCATTGTTCACATGCCAGCCTACCTTCAGTTCGTTCTGCGGATACCTCAGGTTCTTAAGAAAGCTCTTGGCTGCTAAAGCTTTTACAACCTCATCTTCCTTTCAAGCTGTGACTCTCCCCCTTGGATGCAAATTAGAAACACTTGAGCAGCTTTAAAAAAAATACTGATGCCGAGGCCTGACCTTCAGAGACTCTGTGACCCCTCACACAATCTTAAGCACAACTGTATATGGGTGTGTGTGCACATGTGCACTTTTCTGGGGACTTGGTTGGGGCCTCAGAGGGCAGTGTCCGTAATGAATGGCATAAACGTGTGGGGTACTATGGGGAACAGCCATGACCTTCTCAGCCATCACACAGTATCCATCCAGGTAGACTGGCCTTCTCACCTCTGGGAGCCCCAGTTTCTTCTCCGGTCCCACGGGGCTCAGTAATCAACACCTTCTGTGTTTCCTCAGCGGTTGTGAGGATGTACCGAACCACTAAAGCATGTACAAGAAAGGCCTTTGAAAAAGCCTAACCCACTCTCCACAGGGGAGGGCCCGTTATTACAAGGTTAAGGAGGGTGTGGGTGGAGAGGTAACAGAGGCAGCGGGAAGCAGCAGTACACGTCGAGAAAAGGCCACACACATTAACAAAGCAGCTCCAAATGCAAGCAAATTAATACAGGGCCCAGCAAGAACAGAACATTCGCACCGCAGGGGCAGAGCACCCATTGGAGCAGCTAGGCCTTGGCAGGGGGAAGGAAGAAGAATGGCACAGGGAGGGGAGACAGGGGCCAAGTGAGGGGGGTTTTCAGTGGTAGGGAGGCTTGCTCTGGCTAAGAGAAGAGAAGGGGTCAGCCACGGAGGGGAAGAAAATGTGGTGAGTACCCCAAGTAGGCCTGGGGAGCAGGCAGGAGCATCGGAGAGTGTCTGGTGAAGGGTAACCAGTGATGGGTACAGAATCAGTGCCCCCTTCAGGTAATAGTAGGAGGAAGGGTCCCTCCAACCTCAATACATTTGGCTTCATCCTATGGTAACTGGATCCAAGACCACAAGGCAGAGAGGGTCACCAGGGAAGCTGCTACTAACTATAGGGCCAGACCCTCCACTTCTTGCTGCTTTTTCTTTCTTCTCTGGAACAACCAGGACCCACCTGACTCAGAGGCAAGGAGTGGAGCATATGTCAATTCAGGAAGCCCTTGACACATCTTCATAGAGAAATGGTCTGGAAAGGGGGAAGGACATTGGACTAGACCAAAATCCTGGCTGGGTGGCTCAGTCAGTTGAGCATCTGACTTTGGCTCAGGTTGTGATCTTGCGGTTCGTGGGTTCAAGCCCCACATCAGGCTCACCGCTGTCAGTCTGTCAGCTCAGATCCTGCTTCAGATAGTCTGTCTCCCTCTCTCTCTGACCCTTCCCCACTTGCACACGCGTGCTCATTCACGCGCTCTCTCTCTCTCTCAAAATAAATAGTAATGAGAAAAATATTGTATTGCCTGTATGGCTCAGGCACTGACCAGGAAGGATGAACAGCCCCTAGAACTAGAGCAGCATTCTAGAGGGCCCCTACTAGCCAGGCATTAACCCTCTGGTTGCTGGATCAGAAGGAGGTGGGGACAGTTGGAAGGCACTGCGGGGGGCGGGGGTGGGGAGTTGAGGCAGCAGCTGTTTAATGATCATTAAGTCACGAATGTAAAATCTGAGTAAGTGTGATGGTGGTACAGGTGTTCACTGGTAATGTCAGCCCTGATCCTGGGGCAGCTGGAATCAGTCCTGGAGGTCATAGGGGATTAACATGCAGAGAGCTACTGCTGGGGATTTGAGGGTTCCTGTCTGCAAGCTGGAGTGGGGGCAGTGAACAAATTCTCCCTTTGTCCCCCGGCCAAGGTGGGTCAGACGCTGGCTGCATTGTTGAATAGCAGTGCCTGTGTCATGCCCATAGTGGCAACCCTTCATACCTGTCTAGCTTCCATGCATACGCAATGCCATGCCCAATGTTCTCGAATGAGGGCCCATTCTGGAGGAAACATCAGTCTATTTCAGTGCTATTTAGCCTAGAATCTGAGCCTGACAGAATAGGAAGGGACAGTACAAATCTGCTCTCTTTCAACTTAAGGAGAAAGTGAGATCTAGAGAGGGAAAGTGTAGGGCCATACATCTAATTAGCTCCAGAGCTGAGATGAGCAGCAAGATGTCCCTGCTCCCAGCCTGGTGTATTTTCTATTGCTTTCTTTGCTATTATTCCAAGTCTTCATTATCGTCAAGGGAAGATGCCAGAATATCCTCAGGGCCAACCATACCCATAGGTAAACATGATGTGATCAAATAGGTCTCCTCAATTGCCTGTCACTGTGCCTGAAATGTCACCATCGGTGATTCTTTCCTTTGTATCTTGAAGCTTTCCAGTCTTTCTGGGGGATATAGGTGTGGGATTTGTTGACAGTCCCAGAGAGAAAGACTTTGTAAATTGGACTCAGGTTATATAGCTCGGGGAGAGCAGCAGCAGGTGGCCGAGGGGAGGGGAGGAGGGAGAAGATGCAGGCTGAGGTAGACATGGGGACTCAGGGCGAGGATCTGAATCCAGGGCCCAGGCCACCCTGAGTGGGGCAGAGGAGTATTTGATACACCCACACCCAAAGCATCCATCAGCCTGGCTTGGGTGCCCAAGGAATCATTTTCCCGGGAGACAGTACTGTAACCCGAGGGGCCTGAATCACTGGCCCACTCTGGGGAGAAGGACAGGAGAGTAAGGATAACATCAGGCTGTCTGGAGTGGCCGCGGGGGGCACTTTATTAAGAGGAGCAGCCTGGGCAAGATGGATGTGACAAGGGAATCTATGAAGACATTGAGAGGAACCTCAGCTGCAAGAGGGATGGGCTCCAAGACTGCCAAGGGAAGTTAGGTGTGGAGACTGCCTGTTTGGCGCCTACCCCCCAGGGACCTGCTGAAGGTGCCCTGGCCCAAGGCTAGGCTCCTTTCTGTTGCTGCCTCTGACTTCCATTCTGGTTTGGCTCCAGAGCTGTGCAACGCAGCCCTAGGCTTGGCTGGCCATGGTGCCCATGTTCCCCATCAGTTGTAGCACTTAATTATCAAAGGGGCTTCAGGGTGACAGTCTGGTGGGAAGGCGGGAGAGGAAGGAAAGAGGTTAGCAGATTTGTCTGGAAAGGGTTTGCCTGGCAATACCCTGTGTTTCCTTTAAGTATGTGTTTACTTGGGGGTAGCAAGAGGTAGGGGAAAGTGCTTCTGGAACTTTGGTGATTAGCATAGTGTTGTAATTTAGATTGTAGGTCTATTTGGGGTGCGGGGCTTGTTGGGGTGTGCTGAGCCAGCTGAAGACCCTCCCAGAGACTTCACTAGTTCTGTTGTAGATCTCAGCCAGCCAGGCAAAGCCAGAACCCCTAACATCCCCCCAAAGAGAGTATCAGCCACCCTCAAGGCCACCTTCTGCTGTCTGATATAAGTCCCTTGCTTCCTAAAGGGGTGTTGCTGGAGGCCTCAAGTAGTTTCCACCCAGACATGTACAGTGCCGGGTTCGGTGGGCTCTGGTGGTGGGCGGGGGGAAGGGGGGATACTAGGGTTGCCAGGAATTAGAGACCCAGAGCCAAGACTGTCCCCTGAGACCACTCAAGTCCCCCCAAACAATCTCCCTGGCTTAAGGCCAGGCCATCACTAACCTGAGTGTCATGGGCACTGCTGAGGGAAGATGATATTTCACAGAGCAGAGACTCCTGCCCAGGTGAGGATCGGTGATTCAGGGAAGATGGAATTCAGTGCAATGAATTTGGGAAAGTCAGCCAGGAATTCTAAGCTTTACTTCCCAGCAGCCCCCCTCCCACCTCAGAGATGGACTAATCCCTGACATTCGTCTGGTGGCTTTATACTTTTCAAAGCTCCTTCACATCCATTTTGTCCACTGAGCCTCACAAACACCCCCATGAATTAGGGCAGGAAGGTGTTATTATCCCTGTTTGACCAACAAGAAAACTGAGGCCTCAAAAGGATACATGACTCATCCAGGGTCACACAGCTATTTAGCCAAAGGGCTGGGACTTAAAATATGTTTCCTAACTTGCAGTACTGTGTGCTTTCCACCTCCCATGTGTGTGGACGCCCCCACAGAATCATGGAAGTGCCCAGCACCCAGCATGGTGCCTGGCACATGATAGATGCTAATAAATATTTGCTGAACGAATGACTGAATGGATAAGCAGGAACAAGGCAGGGGGGAATACAAACTGCTCATTTTTTAATGATCAGAATGGAAGGGCAGGAATACTGGGTTGTTTCATCATTTTGACCACAAAGGAAGGAGTAAGAGATCTTTCCCATTTCACAGATGTCATTGTCAAGGCAGGAAGATGAGGGTAGCTCCCATAGGGAAGCCACAAAGCTTAATCTCCCCACAGGCTGCTTTCTACTCACACTTCATACATTTTTTTAATGTTTATTTATTTTTGAGAGAGACAGAAACAGAGCGTGAGTTGGGGAGGGGCAGAGTGAGAGGGAGACACAGAATCCCAAGCAGGCTCCAGGCTCCAAGAGCTGTCAGCACAGAGCTCCAACGCACCAACCCACCAACCGTGAGATCATGACCTGAGCCAAAGTCAGACGCTTAACCCCCTGAGCCACACAGGTGTCCTTCTACTTACACTTTAAAGAGGAATGAGTGGTGTGGACCCTCACTCCAGGACCAGGAAGGAGTCAGATCAGCCCTATAGGAAGATCACCCTCCCCACCCTGTCCCTGTGAGCCTCTTCTCTCCCCGTGTCCCCGCCAGAGGCTCCCTGAGGTTCTGCTGTGGGAGGGGTCTCTGAGCTCCTTTAGGGCCTCTGCACCTCCCCCCACTTTGATCCTTCTAGCATAACGCAGACAGACCTCACAGGCTCGGTGCCTGCCTCCTGTATGGCACCTGGACCAAGACTAATTTTCTGTACCTTCTTGTGTGTCCCACAAGGCCTGGCACATAGTAGGTGAATGGTCTGGGGTAAAGAGGGATGGCCACTCCATGGCACTAGGCACTGCAGTCAGTATCCAGCCTCCTGAGGTCCCCATCTCCACCCTCATCAGCAAACTGGGCTGGAGTTGCCACTCGTCCCCAGTGCTGTCAGAGAAATGGGGACACGGGAGGTGGAGACGCGGGTATTCAAATGTTGCTTTGCAGCAGCACGAAGTGGCTCCTGAGGCTGGCAGCAGCGGAATCTGATATCCCACTGGGGTCGAAGCCGGGCCCCACCACTTACTGCTTAGCCCGCGTATCTGGGATGATTTGCTTTGCTCCCCTGGACGTCGGTTTTAATTTCTGTCAGCTGGGGAGGATGCTGGGGTGAGAGAATGGATGTGAAGCCCGGGGACCGGCACCGAGCGCTCGCTGGATTATCCGCACGGCCCCTCCCCGGCTCCCCCGCGGGGGCCTGGCCAGGGGGGACGGGAGGCGGGGGCTCCTCCGCGGCGGACTGTGGGGCGGGCGCGAGGCAGCAGACGCCGTGTTTACCAGCGGCCTCGCTAGTTCGCCACCTCAGCCGCGGCTCTGGGGCCGAGCCAGTCGCCTTCTTTAAGATTCTGGTCACAGCAGGGGCTGGGTTTCTAAGGCAGTCGTGATCTTTCTCTTTCTACAGACACCGCTGTCGCTCCGGTCGGCGCGGGGCACAGCCGGGGGCAGCGCGAGGGGGAGACGGCGACGGGGTTCCCGGGGCCGGGCAGAAGCCCAGCCCCGGCCTGGAGAGGGCTCCGACAGTAAGTACGGCGCTTCGAGCGGCCAGGGGTCGGGCTCGCCTGGGAGGAGGCCAGAAAGCGGTGCACCCGGCCGCCGAGGCTGGAGTCTGGGGGATCTGGGAGGTCGGCAGCCGAGCGCCTGCCCCGCGCCCCTCCGCACCCCCGCCGCTGACCCCTCCGAGTGACTCCGGGCGGTGCGGGCACGGGCCCCTGGGCCTGGGTGCGCGCCCCCTCGGCGCAGTCGGTGGACGGAGTTGGCGCGTCGGGAGCCGACCTCCGTCCGCCCGGCCGGGAGCCCCGAGCCCCCAAGGAGCCATTCCGGGCGTCGGGCCGCCGCGGGCCCCTTCGCCGCACCTCCCGCGAGGGAACTGGAAGACGAGATGCGCGGGGTTGAGGGTTTGGACGCCGTGGAAAAGTGGCGGCGTGAGCGGGAAGTTTTCCGCTGGAGCGGGGGGAGCGAGGAGGGAGAGCAGGAGCAGGGAGGGCGGGAAGCCGGGAGGCAGTCGTTGGCGAGGGCAGACAGAGGTGACCCCTCCTGGGGCCCGGGCCCTGCCCTCCCCGCCGCCCGCTACGCCCATCCCCCACACCCTGGGCGAGGAGCCCCAGCTCCTGGGCTTCGAGACGCCTGCACCCCCTCGCACACACCCCCACCCCGGGCCCCAGCTTCCCCAGGGCCCAGCCGCCCTGGCTGGCCTGCCCTGCTGCCCTGGAATGGTCTCAGCGTTCACGCAGCATCGCGGGACTTAGAAACAAGACCACCCTATCAGGTGGTGCATTACTTGTAGAAACCTCAGCAAATCGGGAAATGCTGGGGCATACCTGTCACTTTCTTTTCCTGAGCTGTGTAAAATTCAAGGGCGGGGGGGGGGGGGGGGGTGGCTGAGTTCATAAGTCACTTAGCCTCCTGCTCAGAAAAGACCCCCATCTCCCTTCCGCTCCTCTGCCCCCAGCCACTCTTATTTGCTGAGAGCACTGATGATCACAGTAGGCACATTGCTTTTGTGCCAAGCATTGGGCTAACAAGCTTTTAGGTAGCAGTAAGAGTCCGTGTTCAAGAAGAACAGTAGCTGGCACTCACTTGGGGCTTTCTGTGTGCCTAGCACATGTAGTATATTTAATCTTCACAACAAAGCTGTGAGGTAGATCCTCACATTAGCACCATTTTACAGATGAGGAAATTGAAGTGATGGAAACTGAGAGGTGGACAAGCCCAAGGTCCCACAGCAGGGGAGAAGCAGAGATGGGATCTCCACCCCCCCTCCACTGTTAGCCATGAGAAATGTTGTGAGAAATTGGCTTTAATGAAGTTGTAGAATGGTTTGTTTTCCCTACAGAAAAAGTTTATTTATTCTGTAGATCGGAAGTTAGAGCCCAAGGTCCAAATGGATTTGAACCACCTTCATTACATTCTGTGGAGAAAGGCAAACCCAGTGGGCTGTAACAGGACAGTGGGTCCTGTTAGTAAGTGCCTAAATAGAACAAAGATCATAATCATTGCTAATAGCCATTATCGATGGAGCACTCACTTTGTATATTTAATCTTCACGGAGATATTTTTAAGTAGGTACTATCATGAGCCCCATTTTACAGATGAGGGAACTGAGACTCTGGAGGTTGAGTAACCTGTCACAGAATTGGGATTCCAGCCCACATCCCAGGCTGGAGCTAACCTTTGGCAGATTTGTGCAAGAGGGAGACGTTCCCCCATCACCTACCTGAGCTGGGCCCCTTGAGCTGTGCCCTCCCCAGCCAGTTGCCCAGAGCTCTGCATCATTCCCTCCTTTCCTCAGCCCCTGTTTGCATGAACAAAGGGATCGTATAAGTTGTAGAAGAAAGGGCTTCCCAGAAAACATGCGGCATTCTGTGTGGATTTGGGTTTTGTTGTTGTATTAAGTGCCGTGCCTGCAACATCAAGAAGTTGTTCTGCTTTATAAGTTTTATTAATTAGACAAGTGTCTGGTCTGCTGGCTTGGAGTTGTTAATCCAACATTATGGCTCTATCTGAGTACCTCTGCTAGGAATTATTTTCTGAAAAGTTTTTAGAGCCTTGCTTGCAATGCTTAGCAAAGCCATCTTCCCACCTTCTGGGGAAGGAGAGGGGGCTTGTGTCTTGGCCAGGATTTCAGTAGTAGGAAATACTGCTAACGCTTGAGTAGTCTTATTGCTGTCCTATTGATAGTCAGCCCTCCTACCCCCAGGATGGTCCCCGTGGGGTGAACAGAATGTGGCCGGGTCCCAAGGGGAGGGGCTCTTCTGCGTCACATGTTGCCCTGCGGGGGGACTCCACCACTGGCCCTGGCCCTGGCCCAATAAATAGAGCTGGCTTCAGTGGGCCCTCTTCAGTATGGCCATACTAGGGCATGTGAGCTTTGTGACTTTGGTCTCCATTACTGTGGATGCATCTCAGTGCATCTGCTGGCAAGCTACCCTTCCCTTTTCTTTCTCTGTTGTGAGAGGGGGGCCTTCCATGTGTAGCTTTTGGGCAGTGCGTAGATGTATGGCTAGTAACCCCAGCGCTGGGCTGTGTCCCTAGTCATCAGTGTGGCCTCCCTGAGTGCCCCGCCACATCTCCGAGGCCACGTGAAAGGAGCCAGTAGGTAGCGCAAGTCCTCTGCCCTCATTCCTGCAACCAGAAATTGAAGATTCCCTTCAGTTTTGCCTGAATTTGTTCCATTATTTCTTCTTTTCATTGCAGAGGCTTAAACACCTAGAGGTTTCCCCCATTCCTATTATTCGTTTGCTGTCAAATTTGACATTCCTTTCCTGGAAGGTCCTTCGCCTTGACCATCTGTGGACTCCTATTCACCTTCACCACTCAGCTTAGTTGGGGGGGCGGGGAGGGGCGTCTGCTGGAAGTCATGGGGGTGGTGGGGAATGGGCCCTCCTCCGGAGCTCTCATAACATCCTCTGCTGCCCCTTGTGGTTCCAAGTGACACATGGTTTTATGTTTGTTCACACACCTGCTCCCACCTCAGACCACAGCCTCTCTGAAAGGGAGAGACGGGGCCTGTTTTATCTTCATACCGCCAGTACCCAGCACCATGTCTGGCACATAGGAGGTACTTGGTAAATTTTTGTTGCATATATGAATAAATGCATGAATGAATGCATCTAAACTCTGGTGGAGGGAGCCCGTGACTCAAGCAAGGGTCTCTGCTATTGTTCCCCTTACAAGCAAGGAGATAGGAGCGAACTAGCGTTATTCTACAATCGAGTCCCAGCTCTGCAGATTTTAATCACTGAAAAAAATACAAATATACTGTAATGCCAAAACTTGAATGCTTGGGGAAGGGCTTTTATGGTTAATAGAATGTTCTGGGTAACTGAGGGTTAGGCAAAAAAGCTACACACACGCATGCGTGCACACACACACACACACACACACACGCGCCTTTTTTCCTTACCCTTCTTGGTTCTTTCTAAAATGCCTGGGTCTGGTTTTCTACCTTAGTGAGTCAAGTCTGGGGTCCATCGTTGAATCTGTGTTGCTGAGGAGGGAGCCTGCAAGTTCTCAGGATCCCCTAGGATTCTGTCTCCCCCAAGTCTGGTTGGAGAGTAGGGTGCGATCTCCTTACCACCCCCACCTCCACCCAGAGACAAGCCCACAGGCCCTTAGAAGTTTGCAAATTTACTGCCCTTCACCTCCAGGAAACAGACAGTACCCCCTCACCAGCCTAACAACACAGGTGAGGTGCAGAGTGTTTGCGTGCTAACTCATGCTCTCTGATATAGTAACTCAGCACTTGCCCTTGCCCTTGGCTTTTATTCTTAGGTAGAGAGTTCACCAACCTCCCTCTCCCTTTTCTGATTCCATAAGAGCTTCCTTTTCTTTTTTTAATGTTTATTTATTTTTGAGAGAGAGAGAGAGAGAGAGAGAACACACACACACACACACACACACACACACACACACACGAGTGGGGGAGGGGCAGAGAGAGAGGGGGACAGAGGATCCAACTGCTGACAGCAGTGAGCCTGATGCAGGGCTCAAACTCATGAACTGTGAGATCACGACCCAAGCCAAAGTCGGATGCTCAACTGACTGAGCCACCCAGGTGCCCCAGGATCTTCCTTTTCTTTAGGAAAGACCTTATAATTTGTTCTTCTCTCTCAGCAGAAAGATGCAATCAGGCAGGAGAGAAGGGGTCTCGGCCTGAAGCTGTATTTGGCATCTCTGGACACCTCCAGACAGGGTGATATGAGTTTATCAGGCCTCTGCTCACACAGCCTCTTTTGTGGAGTTGCTCTTGGCCTGATTTCTGCACTGCCCCCACCTGGGTACTCCTGGATGGACATCTTGAAGATAGAGCACAGGGAGGAAGCCGAGGATTGCTCCTGTCTTCTCCCTCACCAAAGGTCAGCCTGGTGCCTGCTGGGCATGGTGCCTGAGCTTCAGGTTCCACCTGAATCGTGTCAGGCAAGAAGGGGGCAGATGGGCATCTAGGCAAAGCCATGGGATAGATATGCCTTTCTCTCTCCAGGAATGTCTAGACTGGCCTGCCCATCTCCTCCTAAGCTCCCCAAGGGGCCACTGGGGAGAAGACCTCTTGCCCCAGCAGAACCAGACATGAGAGAGAGGAAGAGGGAGAGTAAACCTCTCAACTTCCCGCTTCCTAGCTAACCTCTCCTGGCACCCCCTCCCTCACTCAGGCTGTTATCTCCGTGCCCCTGACATAGCCCCCCTGCTCCCTTCTGTCTCCAGGCCTGCTCTCAGTGCCCTCCCTCTGGACTGGCCCAAATATGGCCCCTCCTCTAGAAAACCTTCCCCTGCTGCTTCTGGAAGTCAGCAGAGGGTGGACAAGGGTGAAGTAAATAACTTCCAAGGTCCCTGCCAACTCTGAGATTCAGCTGTTTGACCAGAGTCAAGAGCTGGGGGCATCCTAGGCTGGTGGCCCAGGCTGTCAATGCCTGACAGCCTCACGGAGAGGAGGGAGACTGCACAGCCAGCCAGCTGAGTAGGCCCTTGTTTGGCTTCAGGAGGCTTTGCTGGGAGCCCTGTATAGCCAGAGCCTGCCAGGCAGCCCCCAGAGGGGTGCTATTTGAGCCCTGGATCTTTGGTTGCTAGAGGCAGCTACTTGTTGGGATGTTCCCAGCAGCTCCTGCCCACACCTGCTCCCCCTATCCAGCCTCCAAGCCTTGTTTACAGTTCAGTCCTTGGCAGACTAGAGGCTAGGATCCAAGAGGAGAGAGAGATCTGGGTGGCCAGGGACCCTCTCCTGGCTTAGCATTCTGTGCCAGAGCGCTGAAACCCAGCCTGGCCTCCGAGAGATGTGTTCACTGAGGGGAAGAATTCAGGCCTGCTGCTCCCTTCCATGCCAACTCCACTTTTCCCATCATGACCATTCCCTCCCAGCTTAAAGAATTCTCTCCCCTCCCTATTTTCTCCTCTTGATCTCATTCTCTTTCCCAAGAATAATACAGCCTCTGGTCGCTGGGGGATCAACCCAGGTCAGGATGGCACCCCAGGTGTCTTCCTCAGGCTGTTTCAGATGTGCCCTTGCTCACCACGTCCCTATCTGTGGAATGGGGAGGGCCATCGTGGTGTCAGTATGGCATAACCACAGTGCCCCTTCCCAAAGAGCTTGAGCACCCCAAGTCCCATATCAGAAGGCTCTGATTGTCATGTGACCCTTTTGCAGCTGCAGGAGACTGAGGGCAGAGCTGGGAGTGGCCCAAGGGCATTTAGAGAGCAGGTGAGGCACTGGAGTGGCCCCCAAAGAGCCAATACAAGTTGGTGGAGTTTGTGGAGTTGGTGGCCATGGGTTCTCTGTTGGCCTCATCTTCCTCAACCCTGTCCTTTGTCCTTCACTGTCTCTGAGGCCCTCCTCTTGTCTCACGTCTCTTCTTCTGTGTTTTTCTCTGCCTCTTGTTATGCCCCCACCCCAGCTCTGTCTGGCCCCCTTTCCCACTCAGCTGGCTTCCCCTCCATTCCTCTCTCTCTTCCCCTCTGGCTCGATCTCTGCCTCTGCCTCCCTCGAGAAATACTTGGTGTGGTACATGGAAGGTGGGATCAGGGGTGCCCAGGGCTCTCTGGAGTGATGTGACCCCTCCTTTAAGCTTCCATGAATATTTCCTTGCTCCTGTTTGCCCTCCCTGCCTCTGCCAGTGACAAGTGAGCAGGGGCTAAAATACAAGGATCTCCTCGCTAACTCCCACAGCTCAGTGGCAGCAGCTTCAGACCTTGTGACCCACAGTGCCATATGGCATCAGCCTCACATCTGGCACAGTCCTCACATCTGTCACTGGGCTAGCAGCCCCAGAAGGAAGGGTTTAGGAGTGTGTCTAGGCCCATTAGACAACATGTCTGAGTCTATTGGATGTGTAGCCCCTGAGGGGAGAAGTAAGGAGGAGCAGGGGGGGGTGGCTTCCCAGAGGGTCCTCTACAGCATCTGTTCAGAGGCATCATCTGAGCATTGGTCTTTTGTGAGGTGACTCCAGGCTTCCAGGTATTTGTGGAAGGACAGATAGCCTCTGGATCTCTACCTTCCCCCTTGTGACCTGCTAGAACAGGTGACAGGTGTTCTCCATCCCAGCCCACTGGGGAACAGCAACTGTTTGGACAACCAGAAAATGAATCCAGACACAAGCAGGTTTTCTAGAAGATGCCTCTTCAGGCTCAGCTGAGGAGGAAGTTGCAGGGCCATGAAGAACTGGATGGTAATAGGGAGGCAGCCCTCAGAAAATAACCAGATCTGGGGTGCCTGGGTGGTTCAGTTGGTTAAGCATCTGACTTCAGCTCAGGTCATGATCTCAAGGCTCATGAGTTCGAGCCCCAGGTCGGGCTTCTCACTGGCAGCACTGAGCTCGGTTGGGATTCTCTTTCTCTCTCTCTCTCTCTCTCTCTCTCTCTGCACCTCCCCACTTCTGCTTTCTCTCAAATAAACTTAAAAAAAAAAAAACCGGATCTTCTACCCAGTAGGAGACTGCTAGGAGTGGGAAGGGCTATCCAAAGCCATCCTGTCCAAACTCCAGGCCTCTGGCCGTTCTGAAAGAATTATTTGTCCTTTAAAGAAGCATTCTTTTCCTGAGAAGGAATAAGTGTTAGATTTCTCACCCTCATACCCCTAAAAGGACTGGAGCCATGCCAGCTTCCATTTCTTCTTAGATCGTAGCTCTCCTATACTTTTCCTTTCACTCCATTTGCTCCCCACCTTTGTATTTGGCCAGAGATGTTGAGGGGTTTCTCCCACCAGCCAGACTCCCCATCCAAAAACCTGTCTTTCACAGGCTGAGACAGAACCAGTAGGCATTTGATAATGAATTGCATGGAGTGGTCTAGGGATCATAATTTGTATGCCTCAGAATCACTCCTACCCAGGCATCCATCAATCCATTTAGAAAATATTTATTAATCACCTGCAATGTGCCAGGTACCATACTAGGTGGTAGAAACGCCATGTTGAACAAAAGAGACACAGTCAATACTCTTATGGAGTTTCTAGACAAATAATCACATAAATGAATATATATCATGATGAGACTCCTGAGGGAAATAAACAGGCTGTAGTGATGGGGATAACCAAGGCAGAGTTCTCAGGGAAGGCCTCTGGCCTCTGTGAGGAGGCAATACTTAAGTGGGGACCTGAAGGGTGAAAGATCAACCATGTGGAGAATGGGAAAAGAATTTTCCAGGCGAAAAAGGAATGCCAAGTGGGAGGGCCTTGAGGTGGTAGAGAACTTGATGTGTTCAGAAATGGAAAAAAACACCAGTGGGGCCAGATTGTACCAGGCAAGAGTAAGAATAGCTTAAGAAGGGTTTGGCAAGGAGGACAGGAGGAGATCACACAGGGTCTCTCGCAGGCCATGAAGGAAGAATTTGGATGTTATTCACTTGTAGTGGGAGACATGTGCAGGGTTTTGAGCAGGAGGAGAGCAGCAGGATCTGATTTGGACTTTGCATTATCTATACAGACCAGACTGAAGTGGGGGCAACCGTGGCCTCAGGGAGACCAGGACGGAGGCATCTGCAGCAATCCAGGGGACGGATGATAGTCACTTGAACAGGGTGATAGCCGTGGAGATGGAGAGTGTTGGTCAGATTGAGAAGGAACAGCGACCAAGACTTACCAAGGGATTTGCTGTTGGGGTTGGTGGGGGGAGTGGTGATGGAAAGGGAGGGACAGGACTCAAGAATGACTCCAAGGTTTCTGGCTTGAGTTATTAAAGAGATGATGGTACCATGTACTGAGATGAGGAAAGGTGAGAGAGGCCTAGACTGGGGGGCTTGAGTTATTAAAGGGATGATGGTGCCATGTACTGAGATGAGGAAAGCTGAGAGAGGCCTAGACCGGGCCTAGACTGAGTTCAGTTTTGGACATGTTAAGTTTGAGAACTCTGTGAGACATAAAAGCAGAGATGACAGAACAGATCGTTGGAATATAAGAATTTGGGAGGTCACAGAAGAGGTGTGAGTAGAATACAAATTTGGGATCGTGTGCATACAGGTTGTATTTAAAGCCAGGGGACTGAGGAGGGGCGCCTATGTGGCTCAGTCAGTTAAGCATCTGACTTCGGTTCAGGTCATGATCTCGCAGTTCATGAGTTCAGGCCCCACACTGGGCTCTGTGCTGACAGCTTGGAGCCTGGAGCCTGCTTCAGATTCTGTGTCTCCCTCTCTCTCTGCCCCTCTACCGCTTGTACTCTGTCTCTCTCTCTCTCTCAAAAAAAAAATAAAGATTAAAAAAATTTTTTAAAAAAGCCAGGGGACTGAGGAGACCACCTGGAAAGAGAGCAGAGAAGGGAAGGCCTGAGACTGAGTTGGGAAGAATGGCAATATCTAGTGATTCAGTAGCAGAGGAGAAGCCCACCAAAGAGACGAAGAAAAAAAGTGGGCAGAGAGGTTGTTGGAGACTCAGGAGACCATCACAGAAGTCAAGAGAGAGTACTTCAAGGGAATGGCCAACTCTGTCCAAAGCCAGTGAGAGGTTGAGTAAGATAAAAACTGAGAGTTGACCTTGAAGGCCATTGATGACCCTAACAAGAGCAACTCTATGGAGTGATGGATGTGGAAGCCAGATTATAATGGATTGAGGAGCAAGGGGAAGATGTCAAAGTGGAGACAATATGTGTGGAAAACTCTTGAGCAGTTTTTCTGTGATGGGGAGCAGGGCAAAGGGACAGTGTAAGAGGACTGTGGCATGGAGGGAGGTGATTTCAGTTTTTTCTCTTAAGGGTGGGCTATTTCCATCAGCATGCTAGCATGATTCTAGAGAGGCGGAGAGATCGATGAGTTACAGAAGAGATTGAATGCCCAAAGGAGCAAAATCCTTGAGAAGATGAGAGGGGATAGTACCAGAGCATAAATGAAGAGATGTGCCATTAGTAGAAGAAAAGAAACATACTCCATTTTAATTGGAGGAGAAAAGGAATCCGGGGTACAGGTGTAGGCGGGTGGAGTATAGACTTGGTGATGGTAAGATGAGGGAAGGAGCTCTCACTTGATGGTTTGTGATTCCTCAATCACATATGGACAAGGTCATCAGCCGAGGCATGTTGGGACCAATGGAGAGATGCAGAAGATTGAGCAAAGAGGAGGAATTATGAAATAATCACCTTAGAGAGTGAGAAAGTGGTGGCCAGACAGCTCTGTGGGCCCACACCAGGTTTGAGACCGTGAATATAAAGTGAAAGCCTTGGACTCCACCATGTGTTTTTTTCTCCAACTGCCTTCAGGTACTTGGATGCAGGCACAGAGAATGCATATGGTTGAGGTCATTGAGGAATGAGGTTTTGCATGGCAAGAATAGCAAAGAACAAGGAAATAAGGGAGTTAAAGGCAGGTGCAAGAGAATGGTCATAATGGTAGACCAGGAGCTCTAATTTGGACATGAAGGGAAACAAAGATAAGAGGGAGCTTCAAGGACAGTAAGAAAGTAAATATGGGAGGGGTGCCTGGGTGGCTTAGTCAGTTAAGCTCAGGTCATGATCTCGAGGGTTCATGGGTTCAAGCAGCGCGTCAGGCTCCATGCTGACAGTACAGAGCTGGCTTGGGATTCTCTGTCTCCCTCTCTCTCTGCCCCTCCCCGACTCTTGCTGTCTTTGTCTCTCTCAAAATAAATAAGGAAACTTAAGGAAAAAAAAGAAAGTAAATAGGAGAAAGGTTTCAGGAAGGCGTCTCTGAGGAGGTGACATTTAAGCTGAGACCTGAATGGAACACAAAGAATGGAAGAAGAGATTTCTAGGAAAAGGGAATCCCAAGTGGGAAGTGAATAAGTGATCATGACGCTTCTAGTTATTTCTGCAGTGGGAGTCCCGTGGGAGGTAAACTGCCAGGATAAATGGGATAGGAGCAAATGGCAGGTTGGCGAAGGAGACTGGGGAGGTGGTGCAGTATCTGATGACCACCCAAAGTCTAGGTGTGACGATAGAGCGAGTAACCGAGTGAAGTGGGGGAAGCAGTTGCTGAAGTCCTCCCCATAGCCATGTGCATGTCCAATTCACTAATGATGATATCAAGAGTATGCAGTGGGCACAGCCATTTGGATGGTGGTTATCAAAAAAGAAAAACAGAAAATACTAACAAGCGTTGACAGGGATGTGGGAAAATCAGATTTTGCATTGTGGTTAAGAACGTAAAATGGTGCAAAGCACCTGGGTGGCTCAGGCATCTGACTCTTGATCTTGGCTCAGGTCATGATTTCATGGTTTGTGAGTTCGAGCCCCACGTTGGGCTGTGCACTGGCAGCTTGGAGCCTGCTTGGGATTCTCTCCTCCCCTGCTCTCTCTCTCTCTCTCTCTCTCTCTCTCTGTGTGTGTGTGTCTTCAAAAATAAACATTAAAAAATCTTTTAAAAAAGAATGTAAAATGGTACAGTCACTGTAGAAAATGATAGAGCAATTCCTTTAAAAAAATTCAACATAGAATTACTATATGACCCAGCAATTCCACTTGTAGGTATATACCCAAAAGACGGGAAGGCAAGGACTCAAACAGATAACTATGCACTCATGCTCACTGGCAGCTTTATTCATAATAGCCAAAAGGTGGAAACAACCCAGCTGTCCATTGACACATAAATAAGATGTACCACACACATACACATGGAGTATTATTTAAACTTTAAAAGGAAGAGAATTCCAACCCATGCTCTCATACAGATGAACTTTGAAGACATTATGCTAGGTGAGATAAGCCAATTAGAAAGGGCCAAATGTTGTAGGAGTCCACTTACATGGCTTCCTAGAACAGGCAAATCCATAGATACGGAAAGTAAAATGGTAGTTGCTAGGTTCTGACGGGGAGAGGGGAATGGGGAGTTGGTGTTTACTGGGTCCAGAGTTTCACTCTGGCATGATGAGAAAGTTCTGGAGATAGATGGTGGGGATAGTTGCACAAAAATGTGATAAAATTGATGCCACTGAACTGTATGCTTAAAAATGATTAAAATGGTCAATTTCATGTTATGTATATCTTACCACAATAAAATAAGAATTGGAGTAGATGGGAAGATCACACGTGACCAGGAACCGAAGTCCTCAGTGAATGTGGGGGGACTACTCAGGAAGTTGTAGATAGCAATGGTGGGACAGAAAGGGTGGTAGGGGTGGGTGGCAGGCGTGTTCCTCAAAGGAGCAGGATTTTTTTGCAAAAGGAAAGAGGAGTAGTGGCTCGAAGGTGGCATTGGCAAGCATGGAGGACACCTACCCCACGTGCAGGTCTTGAAGGTCTTGAGTTTTGAGCATGAAAAAAAAACCCAGCTTCCATTTGAGAGGGCTGGTGGGCAAGTGATGTCCTCAAGGAATAAATCAGACCTTCATTGGGAGAGGAGGTGAAGGGTACTTTCAGAGAAGAAATTGACAACATCGGAGAATTTGCTATGCTCCAGAGGGCAAAATGGAAGGGTTGGAAGGGACAAGAGTGGCATTAGTGTACAAATAGACCACTGTGGGGAGGAGAGTCTGGGTTCTGAGGGGTTACCAGAGGTGAGTGGACATCTTTCTGGTGATGACTGAAATTAACAGGCACGTGGGGCCTTACGAGCTGAGTCTCCCTTAGGGGAGGATGGACTCAGAGGTGTATGGGAAGTCAGTTCTGAGGACTGGGTCTCCACAATGTGTCCCCTCTGATGAGGTGACTCAAGGGAGGCTGCTTTGACAAGACAACACAGGGACGCATCTCCATTCACTTGCATAGAAGCAGTCTGCTGAAGCCTCCCACCCCATCTCCTCGTTGCCTGCTGGGCATCTGCTCAGTCCACAGGTTCTTGGCAGAAATGGTGTAGGAGGGGCACCTGGGTGGGTCAGTAGGTTGAGCATCAGACTGTTGATTTCGGCTCAGGTCATGAACTCAAGGTTCATGGGTTTGAGCCCCCGTGTCAAATCCCACATCCCTGTTTGGGATTCTCTCTCTCCCTGTCTCTCTGACCCTTACCCACATGCATGTGCATGCTCTCTCTCTCTCTCAAAATAAATAAATAAACTTGAAAAGAAAAGAAAAGAAAAGAAAAGAAAAGAAAAGAAAAGAAAAGAAAAGAAAAGAAAAGAAAAGAAAAGAAACGATGTAGGAAGATTAGCCCTGGAGTCCCACAGATGTGGGTTAACATTATGGTCCCACCACAGTGTGTACAGGTATATGTCCTGGAACAAGTTGCTTAATCTCTCCTCCTAAATCTGTTTCCTTGTCTGTAAAGTGGCAGTAATACTGCCTCCTTAGAGGTTGTTGGACAGTGCCTGGTGCATAGTGAGTCCTCAGTAAATGGCGGCTGTTGTTGTTTTCTGCACTGTCCGCTTTTTCTTCATGTTCCTCGCCTTAGTCCCAGATGTCTCGCGTACTCAGGCTGTCCTTCTGCTGACCAAACTCTTCAGTAGGACTAAGTAGTGCCTAATCTATCCAGATCTTTCTCTCCTTTTCCCTAATGCAACCTTACTTGTCTTACTTCATATCCATTTAGAGCCTTCCCTATTTTCTTCTGGGATAAATTGGATTCAGCCAGTGAGTCCTTTGTTGGCATGACTTTATGTGTCCTTTTTCCAAGAAAGCATTTGTATTCTAACTGGGGCCTTCAATGACATAACCCAATGGAATAAAAGCACCTCAGTCCTCCCTCCTGATTGTGGCCTTCCCATTGTCTGAGAATAGTGATCTTTAAGATCCTTGTTTCTCCAAGTGTCGTCTGCGGACCGACAGCATGGGCACCACCCTGGAATTTGCTAGAATCTCAGACCCTACTCCAGACCTACTGCATCAGAATCATTCTAGCAATGCCCCTAGGTGATTCGTATGTACATTCGAATTTGAGCAGCATTGCTGGAGTAAGAAGCAGCTAGCCAAAGCAAGGGCTTCTTTACAAGAAGAGTTTGTGTCCAAGCTCCTTACAAGAGGACTCCCAGAGCAGCTGCTTCAGAGCCCCAGGGATGGGGCTCCCATCCCCAACACCAGGAATAGATGGCATCTCCTGGGGGCCCAGCTGCCATGCTGGATCTCTGGAGCGTCTGGGAGAGTCAGGCTCTTGTGATTGGAATCAGACAGCTAATTGGCCCCACAAGGCTCCAAATCCTGCCAGTTGTGAGGGGAGGGACAAGACTCCCCAAGGAGCCAACCAAACATAAAGAAAAGGGAGCTAAAGGCAAGGAGGGATGGAGAACTAAAAGCTGATGCCTGGGAATCTAGCTGTTACATTTCTATCTTCCTGCCCAGAAGTGTCAGGGAAAGAGCATTAGCTCAGAATCAATCCATCTTCTCAGTTCTCTTGTCCTTTAGCCACGTCCTGCCTAGCAACAGTTGACAGTAGGAACTCCAGCTACCAGTCTCTCTCTGGATGGCAGGAGGGATCTGTTTAGCCCACAGAGGAACTGGTGTCAGGGCGTCCACAGAGAGCCAAGTCAGCTGATAGTTGGACCAGGAAAAGAGCTGCCTGGGAAATGAGGGGACAGAGTCCATCGTGGGGTAGCCTCTTGCCGGCAAGAAGTTGCTGGGGGAAGGGCCTAGGTTTGGTGTGAAGCCGGTGAAGTTTATCTGCAGCTCCCTTCCCCTTGCTCCTCCGGCCACCCCGAAAGAGGTTACCAGTAATATCACCACCTCTACATCTGCATGATGCGTTTAACCTTCCAAAGTGCTTCTGTAGCCATTATCTCATTTCATTCTCCCAGCAACGCTGAGTGAACAGGATCAGAGACATGTTAATTAGGACGTGGGCGGGCCTTCCAGACTCAGCCAGGACATGGGGTGCTGCTGGCCACGGGCTTGGGCCAGCCCTGTGGTGAAGACTGAACAGCCAGAGGGTCCAGAACCCTGAGTGGCTGTGGGTGGGGGTGCCAGGATTGTGGGCCCCCTCCGAGAGATTTGGTTCCAGCTGGGCTGCTAATGTGCTTAGCCTCCATGGGTCACTTAGCCTGGAGGCTGGGATGGAGGAGGAGCAGTCACCAAGCCTATTTGGCAGGATAGTTAGAGACTGGGAGGAGATAATGGATGTGAAAGCACCTTTTCTCAGATGAGGTAATGGGTGTAAAAATGAAAAGAACCACTTGGCTATAAAGTGTCGTTATTGTTAGGCAGAAGAGAAAGGCGAGGCTTTTACCCAGGTCACTGGAGTGGGGTGCAGGGACACGTTTAGAGGCCTTGGACACAAAGGGATCAGAATAAAGGCATTGCATGTGCAGGGGCAAACAACAGAACATAGCAGGTCCCAGAAACAAAGCTGGGGCGGGGGAGGGCCACAAGCTCTGGCTGCTTCATCATTTTGCCCAGGGTTGCCCTGTTCGAGGGACCAAAACCCAAACATCTTTCAAAGGTAAATTGCCTTTTCCCCCCAGGAGGGAAGTCATGTGCTCCGTGGACAGCTGAGCTCCTCTCTTCTGTCACTGGTTTCCTGCATTGTCACTCCCAAGTCTCCAGGCACTTAGCAAATTTCAGAGAGACTGAGCTCTAGTCACTGAAAGATGCAGACCCCAGGAGGGAAGGGACAACTTCCATTTGCATTGTAAAATGGCCTTCAGGGCTGTTAACGGAGGGGTGTCTTCCCTGACCAGAGACATTTGGGAAGGTGCAGGTGAGGAAAGGGCTGCTTGCAGATTCAGGGGAGGATCTAGTTAGGGACAGTTAGCTCAGCTCAGTTAGGGACATCCCGGGGACGAATGTGTTTTAGACATACCCAGAGACACTTCTGCGGCTGTAGGAGAAGCCGTTGGGTTCCTTGGGGAAACATGGAGGCGCCTGTGGACAGAGCTCAGCATCTTGTCTCCCTTCCCATCACTGCCCTTTCCTGGCCATCCAGCACACTTCCTGCCTCCTCCTTGGGGCTCTCTGTGGCTTTTCTACCCCCTTCTCTGAACACACAAGTTAGACCTTAATTATGGACTTTCTATGGTATTCTCAGTTACCACTCTAATTGTTAAGAGTTCATCTCTCTTTCCTCCCCACGCTAGATTGGAAGCTCTTTGAGGGCAGAAGAGACCTGTAACTCCTGTGTCCCTCGAAGCTCTGAGTAGGCACTCAATAAATACTTGTTGATGGATTCACATGAGTCAAAACAGTAAAGCAAAAACACTTGTGTCACAAAAGGCTCTTAGCTTATTGGTTCCTCTGGTTCCAGGAGTGTTTATCTGCATCATTATTGGCTGTGCCTCTGGCCCAATGGGAGACTAAAGTGTGCCCAGATTCAGAAAAAGAAAAAGGCAGCAAAACTGAGGCTGCAGTGGCCAGGGGGCCCTGAGCTCAGGACAGTGTACCGAGCACTTCCACTTGTGCCTGGATCTTTCTGGCAAGTGTCCCTGCTCCCCACCCCACAGGCTGCACAGCCCCACAGGCTCTCATCCTCTGGCCTGCCCTAGCTGTTGTTCATGTCAGAAATGAGCCGGTGTCACCCCCAAGAAGAAGCTCATTCAGTGCCAATGAGATTGGAGACAGGAAGCAAAGGGCTCATTTCGGAAGCAGCCCCCGGGGGTGAGGCAAGATGGCAGCCGCAGAAAGATGTTCTCTGGCTCCCTTCAAGGCCGAGCTCCTGCCTGCCACCAGGAGCAGAAATGAGAGAGGTACCAGCCTGAGGCCACCCTCATCAAGGCCCTGTCCTTCAGGGGTGCCTATCTAGGATACTGGCCAGCCATGTTCCAGCTTCTGAATGACTTTCCATTGAAAAATGACCACTTGTCTTACCAGCACGAGAGGGAAGGAGCCAGTTTCTGAATTTACCTTCAGGGGGCCTGACCTCATCCTGACCAGCCCCTTCTGCCTCCGTAAGGGGTACCCCGACAGACACACCCCAAGCCAGCTTGGGTGCAGCCAGTGTTGATGTGACTGGACTTAAGTAAGCCATGGTCTGTCTTCCTTCCTGATTTCTATGAGAGAGACAAAGGTCCCAAGACTATGAATTTTCCTTTTGTGCAATTACTCTAAATCTCCCACCCCCTGATAAATAGTCCTCAAGTCTCATTATTGAATTTGTGTCCTGATAAACAACCAACTCACTTGAAACCATTTGCAACTGAGGAATTTGGTATTCCTAGCCTGCCAACAATCCCCCTCATGGTGTCAGAACCTCCCACTTCTTTTACAAACCTTATACTAGTTTGATTAATTATCTCTTGCCCTTCTGTATCTTGTTCAGAAGGGCCCTGCCTGGAATCTGAATTTTTGAGCATACACACAGTGGGACTAGGGAACTCAATCCCATTTGTTAGACCAGAAAGCCTGGGGGCTGAGCGGTGCCTAGGCAGGGAGGTAAGGTTTTGAGTCTCTTGACTCTGTTGTCTTCTATTCCACCTCCACCTGCCCTGCCTGTTGGCCATTCTTCCCCTTTTTACCTCCTTCCCTGCGCCTGGCACCCAGTGCCCTCTCACAAGCTCCATGGTCCCCATGCCCTCACCCCTCAGGGCTCTTCACTTGAAGACTGTGCTCAGACCCATCTTTGCTTGCAGTCCACCTCACCCTGGCCCTTGCTGTAGAACTTTCCTGAAGTCCTTGTGAAATTTTCCTAAACTTCAACGACTTCATTTGTGGGCATCGGGAGAGCCATCTGCAGGCTCTCACAGGTATTGGGGCGGCGATTTTTCTTCTCCCGGCTCATTGGGGTTCAGGTCCTCTGGCAGCCACAATATACAGCTCCCCTGCTTGCCCATAGGAGCCATTTTCCAGTTGTCCCATTAACTGAAATAAGTTGGCATTACATACAATTGTGTACAGTGATGGTCCTCAGCATTAGCTCATTTGTTTGTGTATGCCATCTAAATAGTTTATTCTTATATATGGTCTAAGGGATATTAAAGTTTATAATTGCACAAGGACTTCATGAAGGTGTATTCTGAAATGACTTTGCCTCCCTTCCCCACTTACTTGCCTGTTTGGTGGTCCCTTCCTCAAGGTTTTGGTTTCCCTTAGGGAGTTACTAGCCAACTTAGTGGGCAATGCCGGTTAACTTTCATAATAACATATTTGCATTTACGCTCCTTCTAGAGAGTCCCCATACGTTGGAGGAAAGGGCTGAATCTAATGTCAAGTTCTTGGCAACAGCTTTTTTCTGTGGGCTCTGGCCCTGTAGACAGTGGCTTTTCCTTTCTAGACGTATCTTTCTTCAGCCTGAGATAGGAGGCCGCCATTGCCTCTGCTGGTTCCAGAGGACGCAGGAAGCTAAACGTGTGAACTCTCAGGTGCCATGGCCAGCGCCCTAACCAGTGTCCCTCCCAGCTGGCTCTGAGGCTTAGTCGCCTTTGCGTCTTGTTTTGCTCCCATCTTCCCCTTCCCTCAGTCATGTGATGCAGGAAGAGAGCGCAAATGATATGGAATGTGAGCAGCTGCCAGCAGAGACACTGCGACAAGTGACCATTCACCGAGACCCTATATATGGCTTTGGCTTCGTGGCTGGCAGTGAGCGGCCTGTGGTGGTGCGGTCTGTGAGGCCAGGTAGGTGTTCTTCAGAGTGTCCCCCTGGCCCTGGATCCTATCCCCCAGCACCCACTCATCTTCCCAAAGAACAGAGCTCAGCTCACTGTTGTATTCCCCAGGAATTCACAAAGAGTGGGCAAAGGCTTGCCAACTAATAACCGTGTGAGGGAGCTGGGCTTTGAGAGTGATTGACGCAAGCCATGGAGGCTGTCTGAGGCCTAGACAGAGGCCACAGTTGATGGTTTAGTAGGGTAGGACCTCATTCTTAATAAAGCCTCCCTTTGCATAGAACCTTCGTAAAAGAGCCAGACTGCCTTTGGATGAGAAATACCTATTCAAGTGAATTCAACAAGTATTTATAAATTGCCTACTCTAAGCGCAGCAAGACTATAGGGAAAGTATAGGACACAGTTCATGTCCCCAAGAATCTAGCCATCAGGCTGTGGAGACTGCTACACAGTCATGAAAAAGGTCAGCCCTTGAAGACTGGAATCAGGATACAGGCCGTAGGTGGGAGAGGAGGGGAGAGGAGAGCGAAATCTCCAAATACCACAGTGGCAGTAACAGCAGCCACCATTGATTAAGAACCCATTTTGTGCCTTCATCATCTTGCTTAATCCTCACAGCCAAGCCTGCAAGGTAAGTAGTCATTCCCATTTTGCAAATGAGGAAACTGAGGCATAGAGGAAAGGAAATGACCTGTCCAGGGGCACTCGTGGAGGAAACAGCAGAGTCAGGACTTGACCCTGGGCCTGTCTGATGCCACACGGAAGAAGCAGGGCTTGAATGGGACCATATGGGGCAGAACACGGGAAAGCCCCACCTGAACTGTGGAATCCTGCCATCATGAATGAGATGGGAAATGACCCAAGCACTGTTTTGTTCCACATCTGCTAAGCATTGACAGAAAAGACAGACAGAAAAAAGCTTTATTCCTGGCTTGCTGGGCCTGAGGCTTTAAATGTTTACAACAGTTTCTCACTCAGTCAAGAGGAGCAGCTGGAGTACAAACTGGTCTAGCAGAAATTTGATGAATTTTTCAATCCTCAAAGGAAAAGAAAAAGATTTTTGTAAGCTCCCTTTTCAACTAGAGGGCATAGAGAAAAAAATAAAAAAATAAACAATTCAGTACAGGAGTTCGTGGCTGACCTAAGGCTCCCAAGTCAGTCATGCAGTTTGGTGGAAAGGCTTTTGAGTCTCTGATCAGAAATCAAATCTGTCCTGGGTAGGAGAAATCAGAAAAAAAAAAACTGAGTAACAGACCACCAGGAGTCCCTGCTTTTAACTTCAAAGGAGACGGGATTTACAGGGCCGAAGGAAGCCCCTAAGCCTAGAAAAGGCAGTCATCTTCAAGCCGTATGAAAATGAAGAGGCAGAGTTGGAGGAGTGGAGAGAAGGAAAGCCACAGGCAGGAGCCACAGAAAGTCATGGGGTTGGCAGGCACAGTTCTCTAAAGATGTGGGCTGATTTAGAGAGCTGTTTCTGGCTCCGGTGGCTCTCACACACAGATGACTTTTTGGTTCTGTACTTGAGATGATAAGATACAAGACAAGGAGCATCCTATAGAGAAACAATCACTATTGAGCAAGCCAACAAACCATCCATGAGAGCAGTAGAGTTGAGTTCCATGAGGACCTCTTCCATTAAAAGGAAGGAAGGGAGGAGGGAGGAATAAGTGGCCTCTACGAAAAGACTGGCATTTTGTCAGAAGTAGGTAGAAGGAATGAAATGAGTTGAAGGGATCGCCCCTTTGGAGGATAATAACTCCCATTTATCGAATTCTTACCAACATCGATCAACTGTTTTTTAAGCGCTGTACATTCATCATCTCCTTCATCCTCCCAACTGTTCTTGTGATGTGTAGTCACTGTTATTTTCCCATTTTACAAATGAGGAAAGAGAGACTCACAGAGATTAAATGTCTCATGCAAGGTCACACAGCCAGTGAATTGCAGATTTGGAATTGGAGTTCAGATTGGGCTGGCTGCACCACCCCGTTCCCTGCTCTTGAAGCCACTGTGCCATCAGGAGACTTGGCCTAGTGGGTTGAGGGCCAGTGCAGCTGGAGTGGTGAGTTTGCTCGTCGAGCCACATAGCCACCCTCAGCACACAGGCCCCATGCTCCTGAGCCATTGGGCCATGCTCAAGTGACAGAGTTGTTTTGTATGTTCATGCTTCTGGAATTTGCACAGCACACTTCTTTGTAGAGAGAGGGAACAGTTGGGATCCTGCCCTTTGCAGCAGACACAAACGAGAGTCAAGGCTGGTTTGAGAGTGGGACACATCAGTAAATATTTCTTTTGGGTTTGAGTGGGGCTGGGCCTGACTTCTCATTCCAGCTGAATCTCTGAAAAGCTTTTCTCCTTGATCTTGGCTAAACACCAGAGGCAATGCACCCTGTGGCACCTCTCTACCCCCACCCTTTACTCCAACCAAGGAGGTAGGGCCCTCAGACAAGTCTGCCTTCTTAACCTCGGCAGTAGAGATGGGAAGGAGAGAAAGCAAATTTCTGACTACCTGTGATTTAGGGTCTGTGCTTGTTCCCTTATTTACTAAAGAGCAGCATCTCTCAGAGATGAAGGAAAATAAACCCTTTGGGGGTCTTTTAGTCCATCCCCCTGTCTTCAGGCAGGTGAATGCCTAAATCATTCTAGACCAGTGAGTATGAATGTTGCTCAGGTAAGAAGATTCCTTCTCACACCTCCCTTCACCTATACCAGCGTCAGTAGCCTGGACGTCATTCCTCAGGCCTCAGCTGATCCCTCCTGGTGAAAGGGAAATCCGTGTCCCTCTTTAGAACCAGGCCAAGAAAGCACACTTATTAACCTTGTCTGAGGGCCAGGCCTGGGCTTGGGACCTTATGGTAGCACACTACTCCCAGCCATAGGAGGTCCACGCTATACTTGTTCTTCAGTCTTCTGCCCTGTGTCTGGCACAGGCAGCAGTGGCATGAACAATACCCCTACCACCAGCCCATGCAGCATGCGCTGTTTCCTACATACTTCAGGACCCACTTCAGCTCCCTCAGGCACTGGCGACTCCCACCCAGACCTGCGCTTTCCCAGCAGTGGCTCCAAGCCCTCATGCCTCTCTCCTCTCCTCTGCAGGAGGCCCCTCTGAGGACAAGCTCCTGGCTGGTGACCAGATTGTGGCTATTAATGAGGAGGACGTGAGTGAAGCCCCCAGGGAGAGGTTCATAGAACTCATCAGGTAACAGGGGCCTCTTGGGCCTTGGCAGGTAGCTGAGCACTGACCCCTCCCCTGTCCCACCGGTGGAATATGAGCTCCCACAGTCCTCTGGCCCTGAGAGGGAAGCCCTTCAGGCAGAGAAGCCCTAGCCAGGGCTCCTGGCTACCCAGGACTTCAGGGGCCAGCCCTTCCAGGGCTTCAGGGTCCCTCACACTCTCTGGCGTAGCCTTCTCCAGCGATGTGAACAAAGAATAGCTTCCTGCAAGAGCTCACCTCACCTCCCTCCACCTTACCACAGCCCTCACCCGAACCCCTTGGTGTTTGATTTACTGTGCAGTGGGACAGACCAGTTGAGCAATTAGAACCAAACAAGCCATTAAAAGAACATTCTGAGATAAGCCCAGTGTGAGCAAGACATTGTTCCTCACCTCTCCATGCCCTCCCCAAAGGAAAAGAAAATCTGAATCTCTGGCCGATGGATTTGGGAAGGGAACCTGGCATTGTGTATTTTGCTCACTGTGTGTGTGACCTGTTAGTGCCTTCCACAGATGGGGGCAAGTGAGAGAGAGAAAAGAGTACCAGGGGGACCACAACCATCTGTACATGGAGGTAATCATGTTGGCGTTTCCCCTTCCTCACCCCTACACATACCATACATGCATACCATGCATACCACACCACACATGCACACACACACACACACACACACACACATACACACACACAAACCATGAACACTACATACCAAACACACATACCCTACACAAACCATGCATACCACATGCCACACACACCATGCACACCACATACCATGCACACACACCATGCATAACACATACCATACACACACACCCTATACCACCATGCACACCACATATCACACACACACCCTACACAAACCATGGACTCTACATACCGCACACACACACCACATACCACACACACAAACCATGCACACTACATACGACACACATGCTGTGCATACCACATACCACACACACACCATACATAACACATACCACACACACAAGCCATGCCTACCACATGACACACACACACACACACACCAGGCACACCATGTACCACACACACAAACCATGCACACTACATACAACACACACACGGTGCATACCACATACCACACACACATCCCACACACAAACCATGCATACCACATAACACACACACACATACACACACTGTACACACTCCCCTACCTCATATTCCCACCACATGCACACATACACACCACCCACATGCCCCCTTGCATAGATGTATTCATAAGGAATAAAAGGATAGAGGTGCTCTAAAGGATACCTTAAAGGATAAAGGCTCTAAATTGCATGGGTTGTCTTCATTTTTGGTGACCTTGGCTGTCTCCTCCCAAATGGAACCATGTGCCTCCCCCCACCTCTCTCTGTGCCTTGTGTAGTCTACTCTATGTCTGCCTCTATCTCCTTCAAGCCCTCCTGGTTTAGAATGTTTTTCATCCCACTGGTCTTTCTTGTTTGCCAGCGCCCCTCCCTCCCCTTCAAAGGCGGACCTAGCACTTGTATATGGGACAGCACCCTCTCACAAGCTCTGGAGGCACTTGGAATACCCCCTCCTGAAGTCCAGAGCAGGCCTTCCTTGACAGGCTCCCCTCCAGCTCATATCTTGGAATACATCTGGTCTCTAATGACATTTAGTTTGTCTCTTCTCCAAGTTCAGTTGTCCATTGCATCCCCCCTCCCCATTCCACCCTTCACCCTCCACCACCACACCAAAATTGGGTAAGTCCTTTCAACCCCATGAGGGCATGTTGGGGTTCTTTCAACCTGGCCCTCCAGAAGTCCTTGCTTTGCTTCCAATGAATATCTTTGCACCCTAGAACAGGCAGCCCCATTTTGTGAAGGAGTCCAGAGCTCCTTCGGGATCAAGACAGAGCTCACTTATTTGATGACCTCGGGGGCTAGCAGATTTTTATTTCATTCCTTCAATGAATATTTGTTAACAAGTGTCTGCTCTGCGCCAGGCACTGTTCCAGGCACTGAATACACAGCAATGAATAAGATAAAAATCCCATTGGAGTTTACACGCTAGTGGAAGGAGATATACCTTAACAATAAACATGATAAATATGTAATTGTACAGTATGCTGGAAATTGATGAAGGTTATTGAAAAGTAGAAAGTGGATCAGGGCAAACAGGAGTGCTGGACACAGGGATGCTGATGCCTGGCCAGGGGGCACCTGGGTGGCCCAGTCGGTTAAGCGTCCAACTTCCACTCAGGTCATGATCTCACAGTTTGTGGGTTCAAGCACCCTGTTGGGCTGTCTGCTGTCAGCTCAGAGCCTGGAGCCTGCTTCAGATTCTGTGTCTCCCTCTCTCTCTACCCCTCCCCCACGTGCGCTCTGTCTCTCTCTCTCTTTCTCAAAAATAAATAAACATTTAAAAGAATTAAAAAATTAAATAGCCTTGCCAGTGAGAAGGTAAAAACTGAAGAAAGATTTTAAGGAGTGAGGGTGTCAGAGAGAGAAGAGCCAGTGCAAAGGCCCTGAGGCAGGAGTGTATCTGGCGTGTTTGGGGGACAGGGGAGAAGCCACTATAAGAAGTGGGGTAAAGAGGGGTAGAGTTGTAGCCACTGTAAGGACTTTGGCTTTGTTCCCCCATGAAATGGGGAAATGTGGCAGGGGCTGGGGCAGACTCATCACATAATCCGACTTACACTCTGCCCTACCCTGGTCAAGAGACCGATTTTTCTGTCGTGTTTTCTGGAACACAACTCCTTCCTTCTCCCCGGAGCTCCTCAGACCCTGGAGTTGATTCATCCCTGGACTCTGCCTCTCCAAGTTCCAAGTCCGTGCATGGGGAGGGAGGCTTGGCCTTTCTTGAATACCTAGAACCAAGTGGTCTTGACTCTGCTTCTTGAATACCTTTTTTCCCCAGAAACATATGAAAAAGCCCAGCAAGGAGAGGGGACATTCCTTCAGGGCAAACTCTTTCCATTTCTTCCAGCTATTTTGAAGGATTATGTATTCCCGGGAGATAATTTTCATACCTCATGGCCTGTCTGATCATTGGCATAAGGAAGAGTTTCAAATTCTTCACCCTTTTGAATATTTGCTATCTGGAGAGTCTTGGTTCCATCTGTTGCTCCCTAGCTCTTAGTTTTTGGTCCTTCAATTAAAACAAATCTGCTGAGTATGAGTCATGATAACCAAATGACCTCCTTTGGGGTTTTCCTTTGAATTTCTCCTCTTGCTTAAATACCAAATTGCCAATAATCATGGCACATGGTTCCCGGGACTCAGACTGTGCCCTTTGAGTGCCATAATTCAGGCCTTTAGTTTTCCTTGAGAATTTTCTCTTCTACAGCTAAAATTGCTCCTAAGGTTTGGGGATTTCTACAGAGAGAATATGAGAAGGAATATAAAAAGAAGGCCTGAAAAATGAAAGCCCCAGAGATAATGGTAATACCATCTACAGATGCCTGCGTGAGCCTATATGGATGCTTTACGTCGACCACCACAAATGATGGGAGGCAAGGCAGCCAGGCAGATACTCAGAGCGCCCTCTGGCCTAATCCATATCCCTGAATGCAGCCCAGGGGAAAATTCTGGTGTTGCTTCTTGTGCCAGATGAATACCTGGTGCATGATACACTGCTCTCCTGTTCCTTCTTCTCTCTGTAGGAGCGCTAAGGAATTCATCGTTCTTACAGTTCTGCACACTCATCAGGTGAGTGAGCCTCTTTGCCATCTGCCCTTCCTCCTGATCAAGATGAGAGAATCCCATATTGGAAAGTGACAGTGATGCGAGGGCGGGTGGAGGGACATCCCAGAATCAACATGTTGTGAGCCGGAGATTTAGGAGTGACCTGAAAGCATACCTTCTGAACATCTTATCTACTTTCACATTCAAGGCTTGAATTCTGAAAGGTCACACAGTGCTATGTTCTGCCCTGTGCCTTGTGCTTTACCTCACTTAGGCCGCTCACTGCCCCCCAGTCCCAGACAGATTTTCTCCCTCTTTTTTGGCTGTGTCCCATCAAAATTTACCTGTCCAGTGTCCAACCCCCATGAAGTCCTTGCCGATGGTGGGTGCTAGCTAGCTAGCTTCATCCATTCATCCATCCACCTACCCATCCATCCATCCATCCATCCATCCATCCATCCCCGTATTTACTAAATGGCCTACAATGTATGAGACTCAGCACTGAATGTGGGGAATTTAATATGAAGTTGGTGGGAAAGTACAGTTGGACAAACAGGTTCATCTTTGTCCTGGCACAGTCACTAACTGGCTGTGTGACCTTGGGTGGGTCAGTTTCCTTTTCTGAACCTGTTTCCCCATCTACAGATTGAGGGGTTTAGACTAGAATAGTGTTTTCCAAACTCGACTGATCATAATAGTCACAGGAGTGCTTATTAAAAATAAAAATTCCAAGCCCCTCTCCTCAAGAGTTGGATGTAGAAGGCCCAATGTCCATTCCTAGGTTACATTCTTGTAGTAATCTTAACTTAAATGCACAGACCCGGGTGTAAAACTCTTATATGCAAAACTCAGAACCTTTCTTCCACCTCCAGGCCTAGTTGTCCCTTCTCAGTCCCCCAACACTCCCCTGCCCTCCAGCACTGATGTCCCACCCCCATGGCCACAGGAGAGGTCACACCTGTTGGGGTGGGGGGCATGAAATCAGGAGAGCCTTCACAGAGGAAGCTGCATCTGATATGGACCTCTAGAGATTGGGGCAGGATTCCCCAGGAAGAGACAGAGGGAAAGAGTTTCCAGAGACAACGTTTCTGTGCAAAGACAGAGATGGTGCGCAGGCGCAGAGCATGGGCTCATGTGTTGGGGACAGAGTTCAAATCAAGCTCTGGCTCTACCTGCCTCTCCCCATGGCCCCCAGCCATCTTCTGTGTCAGTGTGAACTTCACACACACACATTTATGCATGCACGTTCATATTCTCTCTCTCTCTCCCCCGCCCCATACATGCTCCCTGGCAAATAGGCCTTTCTCAATTGCCTTTCTCAATTGCAATTCTCCTGTATCTCTGGGCAGACATGTTCCACCCCTCAGTGGATGTAACTGGTAGAACCCTTCCTCCCTACCTTACTGCACAGGTACAATTGCCTAGTGGGCAGTGGGCAGTCATTCCCCACTCCCCAGTCTCCTGTCATGAAATGGCTACCAGTTCTCCCCAAAAACTATGCTTGTTGTGTTTTATCTCTCTGGTTAGGGACTCATTGTGGGTTACTTTGTTAGTCTGATCTCCTCAAATGCCATCTCCTTATAGAAGCCTTCCTTGACTACCCTTTTTAAGGTAGCATTGACCTGTGACTATCTGCTGATACTGCATAATTTTTTTCATCAGTACTAAAATATTATATTTTTTAACTTTTTATTTTGGAATAATTATAGATTCACAGGAACTCATGAAGCCAGTACAGACATCCCTGTGTACCTTTGACCCTATTTCTCCCAAGGGTTGCATCTTACATAACTAAAATACCATATCAAAACTGGGACATTGACACCAATACAATGTGTGTGTATGGTTCAGTGTCAGTCTGTCTGTTGGTTCATGTATCCACCAGCACAGTCAAGATACTGGACATTCCTATCACTAAAAGGACCCCTCACATTGCCCTTTTACAGCCAAACTCACTCCCCCCCACAACCCCAATCCCCGTCAACCACTAATCTGTTCTCCATGTCTGTAATTATATCATTTCAAAAATACTATATAGGGGTGCCTGGGTGGCTCAGTCGGTTTAGCGTCTGGCTCTTGATTTCAATCAAGGTCATGATCTCACAGTCATAAGATCAAGTCTCGCGTCGGGCTCTGCACTGGGTGTGGAGCCTGCTTAAGATCCTCTTTCTCTCTCTCTCTCTCTCTCTCTCTCTCTCTCTCTGTCTCTGTCTCTCTCTCTCTCTCCCTCTGCCTCTCTGCCCCTCTGCCCCTCTGCCCCTCTCCCCCTCTCCCCCACTCACACTCTCCTCTCTAAAATAAAATGAAAATTAAAAATATTATATAAGTGGGATAATATAGTATGTAATCATTGGGATTGGCTTTTTTAACTCAGCACAATGCCCTTGAGATTCATCCAAATTGTTGCCAGTGTCAGTAGTGTGTTCCTTTTTATTGCTGAGTAGTAGTCCATGGTGTGGATGTCCCACAGATTGTTTAGTCATCTATCCAATGAAGGACATCTGGGCTATTTCCAGTTTGCAGCTAATACTAATAAAGCTGCTATAAACATCCGTGTACAGGTTTTTTTGTGAGCATAAGTTTTTATTTCTCTGGGATAGATGCCCAAAAGTGTGACTGCTGGGTTGATACATTAAGTGTATGTTTGTTAGTAAGCTGCCAAACTATTTTCTGGAGTGGCTGTACCATTTTACATTCCCATTAAATATCATATATATACATATATATACATATATATACATATATATGTATATATATGTATGAGATATATATCTTGTTAGAATGTCGGCTCCTCAAGGATAGGGACTGTGTTTTGTTCACTGCCGTATCCCCCAGCACCCGGAACCTGCCAAAGAAGGAATAAGGGAAACCCAGCTTCCAGCCATCACAGCAGCCTAAACTAAACTCAAGTGTCCAACCTTTGGTGCAGAATGAAGAGCCTAACACTCCCTCCACCTCTGTTCCATCTCTCATCCCAGTGCTCCTAACACCCCTTTGCCCTCTAGTTCTCATGTCCCCCACTGTCCTATCCCATGGCCTCTTTGCTATGACCAGGCTGCTTTCCTTCTCCTCCTGGTACATATCTTAGTTCTTACTACCCTGCAGGCTTCTGTCCTCGTACTAGTCCGCACCTCTTCTAGTACATGTCTGTTTCCTTTAAGACCTGGCTTGAGACCTTTCCAAACACCTTTGCCTTACTAACCTCAATGAGAGTCTCATTTGTTCATCCATTCAGCAAGCATTTATTGAATGTCTACTGTTCCGGGTGCTCTTCTAAACTGGGAACATAGCAGTACATGGGAAAAACGTGGTTCCTACCCTCATAGAGCTTACACTCTAGTATTGGCCTCGTGCTTTCTAAACCCTTGGAGCAGAGACATGAGCACGTACACACAGGGGTGATAGTCAAAACAATTAACCTGTACAGTAGGAGCCATTCGATCAGAATGTAAGCCAGCCAGAGTCTTGGAGACCTCCTACTGTGCCAGGCATTAACTGTTCAGTTGACCATTTGTAAAGAGGTCCCAGGGGAGAGGTCAGGTGGCACCCAGGAAGCTTAGGGCAGTGGCTACTTACCAATCAGTGTGAAAGAAACCCTGAATATTTTACAACAGGTATGGCCATACCAGTGTATGCCAACTGAAAGTCAGCCTTACGTATGTGTACAATCAACCCTCATTATTTGCAGATTCTGTATCTGCAAATTCACCTACTCCTTCTAATGTATTTGTAACCCTAGAATCAATACCCACGGTGCTTTCCTGGTCATTTGCAGATGTGTGAAGAACATGAAAACATTTGAGTCTCCCAATGTACACATTTCCAGTTGAGGTCAAATAAGGCAACGCACTGCCATCTTGTTTCAGCTGTCACGCAGAGGTATCCAGAATATAGAGATGGCAGGGAGCAGTGCAGTGTAGTGCAAGAAGCTCAGTCTGTAGAACAGTTGGATGGGATTTGAATCCTAACTCTGGCACCTGTTAGTGGGGCGGCCTCAGGCAAGTCACTTAACACTTCAGAACCTCATTTTCTCCTAGTGAAATAAAGAAAATAGAAGCTACCAGGATGAGTTGTTTTTAGAATTATAAATCATAATCTATGTGAGGTACACACACACACACACATACACGCATATTTCCCCTAAGGAGCAACTGTTCGGTATTCATTAGTTCAGTGTTCGAGGTGAGTTTATAAAACGTAACTACCATGAGTCACAAAAATGGACTGAGAAAGAGAATCTTTTCTCTCAAGTTATAATGAAAGTTTATTGACAACCCCCAGCATATGTTCAGCGTGGTAGCCCTGCATCACAGAACATAGTACTGAGTCCACAGTACTCAACGTCTTATGGTTGCGTGGAGACTGCCGCCTCTTACCAAACTCTCATCTTGTTCAAGCTTGATTCCCACTTCTTCTAGGAGACGGTTTCCCAGTAAGTCCAGCATGTGGCCCAGGAATCTTTATACCTCTAAGGCTCCTTCTAACTTGTACATTCCTTGGCTGATGAGGGTGGTTCTTGACCCTGGCTATACATTAGAACTACCTGAGAGGCTCTTAAAACTATTGATGCTCAGCTTGTAGCTCTTACCAATTGAATTAGAAGCTTTGGGGATGGGACCCAGGTTTTTGTCTTTTGAAAAGGCTTCTGAAATGATTCTTATGTAGCCAAGGTACATATCAAGAACTACTGATGTAATATGAACTCTTTCAGATGACATTTTTCTTTTAATGAAGTGACTTTTATGATGGCAGACCATGGGGGTATTTGAGGGGAGTGATCACAGCAGTCCATTCCCAGGGCCCCTCAAACCATACTGCATTAGATAGCCACTTATTAAGCCTATATGTATTTAAGGGTGTCTCTTAATCTTCAAGTGACCAACTATCCCCATGATTGACTAAATATGTATTAATTTTGGTACCCTTAGACCTTGGCACATGGTGTGTCCTCAATAAATATTTTAAAAGTACTTTGTTGTGACCTAGATAAAGAAAGTAGACAGTTCCTTCAAATGAAACTCTAGTGTTGTGGTACTGAAGACTTCCCTGTACCCAACAAGCCAGGATCCTGTTTCTTGGGGCCACATGCCCAGAAAAAAAAGGCCAAAATAATGGGCACCTACTGCAGAAGAACTGGTTTTCCACAGAGCTTCTTGAGGTATAATGCTTAGCAGATGGTAGGTCCTCAAACCATATTTGCTAAAATTGATGAACTAATTCATTATGAACCTTAGCAGTCAACTACTAGCTCTTATTCTGTGCCTACTCTATGCTTGGTGCTAGGGGTAGACATAGTAATATAAAATGCCATCTCTTCTTTTACAACCTGGCTGAGGAGGTGAACGCTGGCAGTATGGATTACCAAGGAGTACTATAGGAAATCCAGGGAGGGGACTGGAGGAATCGGGGAAGAATTCAAGACCAAGGCAGAATTTGAGCTGGGCTTTAGAGATGGCATTTAGCTAAGCAGGGGGGATGCTAAAGGGTGGGCAAAAGTGGGAAACAGCACAATGTGCCCAGGGAACTGGGGGCAGAACCACCTGACGAGGCCATCGATGGGGAATAAGGGTCATGTGTGGCTTGCAGGGGGCTTTGGAAGCTGGAGAAAGGCCATGTTCACCTCCAGGCACCAAGTGCAGGAAGGAAGACCCTGGGTTCCTTATCAGTAGTCAAGTGAAACCAGTATGGCCCTCCATTGTCCCAGACTCCCACAGTGCTATGGGAAGTGCTTCTAAGTAGGCTCAGGTGAAAGGAGCCAATGAGCCAGCAGAAAGGAGAATCGGGAGGCTGTCAGACCTTCGGGAACCTCTCAAAATCAAAGTAGGGCCCTATCGTACACCAAGATGTTGGGCCATATACCTGACTTTGAACACAACCCTGAAATCTGTATTAATAGAGCCACCAAATTAAAAAATAGTCAAAGTGTCACCAGCTGCTGAATGAAGTCCTGGGGGAGAGGCAGACTCTCTCCTCTATTGCTTATTCCACTGAGCTGCTGGCTTCATATTTGCTTCGAGGGGCTTCACAGTGGCCCCGGAGGTGCTTAGTAATTCCAGTCCCATGTTTCAAGCCAAAATTCATTTTAACCAGCAAGGGTGCCTGTTGCAAAATGAGACTCCCAACTGCTTGAAGGAAAAATGGGATCAGTGAAGAGCTCAGATGTCCCAGCTTTAAGGTACTCAATTAATCTATGCTTAATGGGTTAGGACATTTTCAACAATATAAATTCTGTGCCTTATGTTCCTAGAGATTCCGACTTTTTAAGTCTGGTGTGGGCCTAGAAATCTGTGGTTTAGCAAGCACTCCCCAGTGATTCTTATCATCAGGAAAGTTTTAGAAACAGTGGGTGAGTGCATGCTAATGAGTTAGCGCAGGAGTCAGCAAACTTTCTGTAAAGGGCTGTATAGTAAATATTGTAACTTTGTAGACCATACATGATAGTTGCAAAAGCAACCACAGACAGTAATACATAAGTGAAGATCACAGCTGTATTCCAATAAAGTTTTATTTACAAAAACAGGTGGTGGGCAGGATTTGGCCCATGCAGGCTGTAGTCTGCTGACCCCTGAATTATGTTCATTACTCCTCCCTGGTACCACATTGGCATTTTGATCAGGGCCTTCCTAATTCTCAATATTTTCTTAAGTTTTTATTTATTTATTTTGAGAGAGAGAGAGAGAGCAAGCAGGGGAGGGACAGAGAGGGAGAGAGAATCCCAAGCAGGCTTCACACTGTCAGCACAGAGCCCAATGTGGGGCTCATACTCACAAACCATGAGATCATGACTTGGGCCGAAATCAAGTTGGACGCCCAACCAACTGAGCCACCTAGGCACCCCCCTAACTCTTAATATTTAAATTCAAAGGAGTGACCCTAGCATTAAGAGCTTCAGTCCCCGTAGCTGAGCTTCGAAGATGCTTTGGAGCAGGGAGACCTTTGAGAGCACCTGCAAGGTGTATCACACTGCAAGGCAGACATCACCTGTGTTGAAGCATAAGGCTAGCTATGACTCCGTGACATGTAGCAGAGCCCAGCTGGCAATGAGTGAGTCACCATCAGTGATCAAGGCTGAAGACTGAGAATAGGATGGATTCTTAGAGACTGACAGGACAAGGGTCAATAAGGAATGAGGCACAAACAAGCTGAAAATAGCTCTACCACGGACACCGGAAATGATTATAATCCCTGAAAATAATGGACCATTCCACTTCCTCCTTCATGATTTTGCTCCTATAAATATATAAGTCTTTTGTTTATAGTGGTATCTGTAGGACAGGATCCAATCTGGGACTTTTGGTAAGGACCTCAAGGAGTCATTCCCTCACCATAGGTGAAGACACAGAAGGGTACCAGTTGCGGTTCTTCATATGCTCAAAGGTCAAACCAGAGCCACTGGATGAAAGATCCTGCAGTCGCTCTGGAAAACAGTGTGGACGTTCCTCAAAAAACTAAAAATAGAACTACCCTATGACCCAGCAATAGCACTACTAGGAGTTTACCCCAGGGATACAGGAGTGCTGATGCATAGGGGCACGTGTACCCCAATGTTTAGAGCAGCACTTTCAACAATAGCCAAATTATGGAAAGAACCTAAATGTCCATCAGCTGATGAATGGTTAAAGAAATTGTGGTTTATATATACAGTGGAATACTACTTGGCAACGAGAAAGAATGAAATCATGCCATTTGCAGCAATGTGGATGGAACTGGAAGGTATGCTGAGTGAAATAAGTCAGAGAAGGACAGCTATCATATGTTTTCACTCATATGTGGATCTTGACAAACATAACAGAAGACCACGGGGGAAGGGAAGGGGAAAAAATAGTTACAGAGAGGGAGATAGGCAAACCACAAGAGACTCTTAAATACAGAGAACAAACTGAGGGTGTATGGTGGGGGTGGGGGAGAGGGGAAAATGGGTGAATGGCATTGAGGAAGGCACTTGTTGGGCTGGGTGTTGTATGTAAGCCAATTTGACAATAAATTATATTCATTAAAAAAAAGGAAAGGATACCCAGCTTCAGCTGGCTGTGGGGAATAATCACCAACCCAAGACTCAGGAAATCTGGGTTCTAGTTTCAGCTCTACTACCAAATTATTTTGGTACTTGCAGTAAACCATATCCTCTTCCCAGGACTCCGCTTCACGTGTGAAAATGAAGGGTGGATCACATGGCCCATTCAGGCCTCTGGAGATGCCTCGTTCCACACTGCACAAAGGCATGCCATCACAGATGATTATAGAGAAAGGAGGACGTGACTGTCGGGTAGAAACAAAGATTTCACCTGCCTCCCGTCTGTGGCACCTCAGGTGGAAATTTGGACTGCTGTGGAGTCTCCCTGAACATAGCCACAGATCTTTCTTTCTTGCCCCTTCTCTTTTGCTCCTGCTGCAGCCTGCAGCCCCTGCCCAGGATTTAAGCACTAAGCTATGCAACACACAAAGGCATTTCTTGACTCCCATGAACAATCAATACTGTAATCACCCTCTGCAACGATCTCCAGCCCTGGATTTTGTTGTGCTATATCGCCTGCTGCCAACAAACTATCTCTGTGCCTCAGGACGGGAAGCCTAAGGTTCCTTTAGCTCAGTGGTTCGTGCAACCTTAGCTGCATTTTGAAATCATTGGAAATTAAAAAAAAAGTTACCAATACCTGGACCTCATCCCCAGGAATTTGATGTCATTGGTCTAGGGTGGGGCCCGGGCATTAGGGGTTTTTAAAGCCATTCCACTATTTCTGCCACACAGCCAGGACCAAGACCCACTGCCTGAGGTCCTACTGGACTTGGGTTGAACAGGTGGCTTTCTGCAAACTGCCCTCTGTGGGGGATGAGATTGCTGGCTCAGGACAAGAACACAGCTGAGACCAGGGCCCAAGACCTGATGAGGACATTTGTTTCTGGTGTGTCTTTATCTTAGGGTCCGGCCCTCCTGTGGCTGCTCTGGTAAATGAAATTCAAATGCAGCGTAAATGGCAGAAAATAGCTTCATGTATTGCCTTACCAGCTGGCAGGGCCCTTCAGGGCCTTAACTCAAAGGGATTCTTGATTGTGGGATGCACAGGCTCCATGACCGAGCTGGTAGGGGAGGTGGTTTGAAGGAGCCCCAAACCTGATTCCCACCGTGGTCTTCCTCATCTTAGTAAGTGGCAACTCCATTCTTCCAGTTGATTCCTCTCTTTTTTCTCACCTCCCACATCCAATCCGTCAACATATCGTCTTGGTTCTATCTTCAGAATCAATCCAAAATTGACTCACTTTTCATAAGCTCCATTATTACTACCCTAGCCCTAGCCTCCATCCCATTTTAGCTGTATTATTACAGGACACTCTGAACTAGTCTCACTACTTTGGGCGTAACCCTCCAGTGGAGTGAAATCCAAAGTTCTCGCCATGGCTGACCAGGCCCTACATTGACCCAATGCTCAACTGCCTCTCTGAGCATACCCCTCCACCTCCACCCCGATCATTCTGCTCTGGCCACACTGGACTCCCTTGCTGTTCCTGATGCACCCCAATCCCACCTCTGAGCCTGTAATATTCTTTCTGCCCAGGAGTCTTTTTCTCCACATATCCTTATGGCTGGCTCTTTTTCTCCACATATTCTCATGGCTGGCTCTCCCTCACTTGCTTCGGGTCTCTGCTTCAACATCACCTCCTGTGCGAGGTCTTCCCTGCACATCCTGACTAAAATAACACCCCCATCACTCCTACCATCACTCATACAGTCTCTTGTATAGTCCCTCACCCTGCTTGATTTTTCCTCACAGTCCTTATTTGCTACCTAAAAGATATTTATTTGTTTATTGTCAGTCTGTTCCTACTATATGGCCTTTGAGGCCAGGGAGCTTTGTGTTGTTCACTGCTGAACCCCTCATCACCTGGAACAGTGCCTGGCACATAGTCGGTCCTCCCTAAACTTGTCACATGAATGATTAAAGGCTCCTGAAGACATGAGGGTTCCCCTCATCTAGACTCTTGCATTTCCTTGAATCATTTTCTATAATCTCCTTCCTAGGGGCAGGGCATATCTCGGAGATGAATAAGGTCATTTCTGTAAATCCTTCGAGATGCTTGTATTCAGATGTAATAAAAACCACCATTTAGGTATATCTCACGTTAAGCAAACCAAACATATAATAATTCAGTGGATGTTATTGCTAAAGGATTTTGGCAAACTCCACTAGGCCCAGAGTGTTAATAATGGGATTCAATCTACCCAAATTCAATTCATGCCCAGCTTTTTCAGAACACACCAATCATAGAAGGAAGCACTTAGCACATCATCTTGCACCTAGTAGGGAATCAATACGTATTTATTGACTTATTGATCAGTAAGGCAAAGCATGCCCGTACTGAGACATCTTAACTCCAGTGTGGCAAAGGTCAGGTTTTGCCCAGGGATAGAGAACTCATCAGCCCTCTGTTCTTTTTCCAGTCCCCCAAATCTGCCTTCATCAGCGCTGCGAAGAAGGCCAGGCTGAGATCGAATCCTGCGAAGGTCCGATTTTCTGAGCAGGTGGCAGTTGGAGAAACAGATGCAGTAAGTGCAGCTTTTCAGCTCCCTGTCCTTGGCCCTTGGCTAGAATCAGCCTGACCGCGGAGGTCTGGCTTTGGAGCAGGCGCTTGAGAGTGGGCAGCATTACAAAAGGGCTGGAGGGAAGAGGGAGGACCACAGGGCTCCAGGCTGGTTGTAAGATAGGAGAACGCGGCATCCAGAAGAGCCCTGGGCACTGTGGGGCCAAGGAACCTGTATCACTTCACTCAGGCCCCTCATGGTGCTTAGAGAAATTGCTGTCCCTGGCACGATAGCATCCACTCAGAACAAGTGCTCCACAAACATCTTCGGGCTATTTGATAGAAGCAGGAAAGAGGTGGTGGTTTTCTGAAGATCTGGAGCAAGAGTGGGCTGGTGTAATTGAGCTGTCTTCGCATTAAAGTAATCCTGCCACGGCACGTCTTGACTAGTGAAGCAGCCTACGGGAAATGATACAGACTCTCATTGTCACGAAGCTTTTTTTTTTTTTTAAGATTTATTTATTTTTGAGAGAGAAAACATGCAAGCAGGGAAGGGCAGAGTGGGGGGGACAGAGATCTGATGCGGGCTCTGCGCTGACAGCAGCTGGCCGACACAAGATCATGCCCTGAGCTGAAGTCGGATGCTCAGCTGACTGAGCCACCCATGTGCCCCCCATCACAAAACTTTTATTAGGCACCTTCTGTGTTCCCAGTACCACATGGCATGGAAAATGAACACCTGTTCCCTGCCACTGGATACCACTGGGTGATGTTGGGGCAGGGCGGGGGACAAGTAGTTCAGATTGAGATACATAGAATCCCCCACTGGGTGGTATGGTTTCAAGGAACAGGTGATGCTTGACAGCCCATGCTATGTAGCTGCCCAACTGGGAGAGTCTTGGCCAGCCTGCAGTCTTTCTCACTGCTGTATGGGGTTTACATGAGCCGAGCTGTCTGCTCCAGATAAGCAAATGAGAAGAGGTGGATGGAGAGCAGAGAGATATGTGTTAAGCAGTCATGGATTATGGCCAGAGCCACCCAGGAGTCTGCAGAAGTCGGTGATATCCAGGTGCGGGTGGAGAGAGCCAGAGCTAATAGGCATTTGTGTGCTTTTGCAGGCTTTTGCAGGCAGGGCTCTCAGGGGGCCTGTGGCATTTATGTACGGAGGCACAGCTACACTTGAGAAAAGCCAGCAGGCCCAGCCTGAGTGGGGAAATCAGTGGGGCACCAGGCACTTCTGTAGTTCTTTGAAGCAGTGCCACTCAGAAGATGGGATAGAGGGCACAGGTGTCTTCCATGTCCTTTTCCCCAACACTCATCCCCAGACTCAGCCTAGGCCCTCTTCCATCCCTGTTCGAGGAAGGCTGAAAAGCCTGGGAGCCTACAGAGTCCCACTGGGTAAGCCGTCAAGTAATTGGAGGCTGGGCTCCATATCAGTCCTAGCAGAAGAGGTTAAAGAGAAGTGGGGGTTGGTGAGCAGAGAGACGAGGCAACAGTATCGAGTCCCTACAGATCACAATGAAGAACACCCTTAGGTCCGAGCCACAAAGGAGACATTTGTGCCCTGAACCCTTGAAAACCCAGAGCCAATGCAAATTGGGTTTGGAAAGCACAGACTATCCCATCTCAGCATTACAGAGTAATCAATCAAGACCTGGCTACCCAATGAAAACCTCCCTACCACCTCCCCCTTTTTCCTCCCATCTCTTCCTCTCCCTTCCACTCTCCCCTCCCCACTCTCCCCTTGCTCCACTATGACCCCCCTCTCCATAAGTCTCAGCTATCCACAGGTAGGATCAAGCCCCCACTCCAGACCAACCTGAAAGCAAAGGCCCTGGAGTAGCTAGGACCCGCCCAGGGTTACTTCTGTCGCTCCTGGACCGACCACCAGGCACAGTTTGGGGCTCTTGTCTGAGAGAGAGAGAGAGAGAGAGAGAGAGAGAGAGAGAGACATCAATCTTCCCACTCTGCTGTACTCAGGAAATTACCTGATGTCACAACAACCCCTACCTCCCACGCCACCAGTATGGACCCTAGCAGCCTCACCATTGGTTGGGACCTAGGGAACTCCAGGCCCAGGTGACTCTGGGCTGTCCTATCATCCCTTTGCCTTGGTGTTCCAGGGCTTTAGTAAGCAGCCAGAGCAAAAATAAATCCCGTGGGCGTTCCTTGCCAACTCTATTTTTAAACAAAATCAATTAAGTAATTATCTGAGTCCAACCCCAGTGTGCTAAATAAAACCTGCCACTGCCGACTGTCATCAGCCTGGGGATCCAGGGCCTCAGGGCTTGGTAGGAGCAAGGCATCTCAGGATCAGTGAGAGAACCAGGGAGTCACACTTTCCCAACTTTATACCCCATCACTTCCTACCACGATTTGACTCCTGGCTCCCCACCACCACCAATCATACCCTGACCCAGGAGGACTTGCTTGCTCATTTTTCCATGCTGTCCATGATGGTCCCTAGGTCTGGACTGTCCCTCTGCTAGCCTCTCTTAATAGTCTACACCTACCATCTCCTTTGAAATCAAAATCTAAGTCACCTCACCTAGGAAACCTTAACTATCTTATACCTGTTGGTTTGTTTTCGGTTTTACAATTGTTCTCTAGTGGATTCGTGTGGGTGTTCACAAGAGTGTAAGACCAGACCCAGCCCTCTATTTCTGTCTGGGCCTCATGGGGCTTAGCATAGTGCTGGGCATATACTAAAGGCTCAGTGAATGCCCACTGAATTAAGGAATCTAGCCATCTTATGCAGCTTTTCAGTTCCTATAGAACTGGTGATGGCCCTGGGAAATGGTTGGGTTCTCCTGATGATTCTAATCACTCAAGTAAGCACATATTAAGCACCTATTACTCATATATTCAGCAGCCATTCATTGAGCACCAACTGTATGCCAGGAACTCTGCTCAGTGTCAGAATTACAAAGATTTAATAGGACATGGATGTGCTCTAAGTTCACCATTTGTGAGAGACCAACATTCTTCAAAAATATGCTAAGAACATTGAGAGAAGTATGTATACGTTGCTGTAGGAACACGTGGGAATACCAGGTCCAAGCACCTGAAGAGTTGGGACAAGACTTTACAGAATTTGTATTTAAGCCAGGTTTTGAAGGATGAGTAGGAGTTTGCCAAGGAGGGAAAGAGAAAGGCAGAGAGAATAGTCTTTATTTAACAAATATTGAGGGGCGCCTGAGTGGCTCAGTTGGTTAAGCTTCTGACTTAGGCTCAGGTCACGATATCACAGTTCATGGGTTCGAGCCCTGCATCGGGCTCTGCTCTGGCAGCTCGGAGCCTGCTTGGGATTCTTTCTGTCTATACCTCTCTCTCTGCCCTTCTGCTGCTCGCGCACACTCTCCATCTCAAAATAAATAAACTTTAAAAATAAACAAAAAAAACACCACAAATATTTATTTACCTTTTAGCTCTCTACAAGTAAACACCCGGGCCAAGAAAACTTTTGCTAAGAAGATATCAGGTGTTCAGAAATGGGCTTTGGGGCACCTGGTGGGTCAGTTGCTTGAGCATCTGACTTTGGCTCAGGTCATGATCCATGGTTCATGAGTTCAAGCCCCACATTGGGTTCACTGCTGTCAGTCTGTCAGCACAGAGCCCACTTCAGATCCTGTGTCCCCTTCTCTCTGCCCCTTTCCCACTTGCACTGCCCCCAAAATAAATAAATATTTAAAACAAAGCGGCTTTACCAGAGGTTCTCAATCAAGGTCAATACTGCCCACTCTCAGAGAGCTTTTGGAAATATCTAAGGATGTTTTGGGTTATACTGACGATTTGGCATGCTATTGGCATTTAGTGTCTCATGGTCAGAGATACTAAGTACCCTGCGGGGAGTGACACAGTCCCTGAATGATGAATTGTCAGAGGTAAGGAGGGGTGAAAGAGCAGGATGGGTACCTGCACCAGTGAGACATGACTCTGGAGAAATAGGCAGGGCCAGGTCAGAAAGGACATAGGAGATCATGGGGGACAGGGAAGGGCAGAACAAAGGCATGGATGTTGAAGTGACCTCAGTGTGTGAAGAGTCTGGTGGAAAGGGAAGTGTCAGGATATAAGAGCAGGCCAGTGAGGGGGGCTCCTAAGGAGGCCTTCCATCTGGTCTTTAGTGATGGTCTCTATGGACCAAGCACCACTCAAAGCTGTGGAACTTGGAGCCATGGTACAATGGGGTGGGCTGTGACATCAAATGAAGGGTGAACTTTTGATATGGCCCAATGTCTTCTTGGAGCATTTGGTTCTGATCTGCATGTGATGTGATCATCGATCTGTTCTCTCCTCTGTCCCTCCGTCCTTCCATATCTTTGGCTCCCCGTCTCCTTCTCTCGCTCCCTTCTCTTCCTACTTATACCCCTCCTCTGGCTTCCCTCTGCCTTCTAAATGAGCCCCTCTCCTTGACCTTTCCCTGCCTATTCACAGAAAATGATGAAGAAAGAAGCTCTTCTCCTCATCCCCAACGTCCTGAAGGTTTTCTTAGAAAATGGGCAGATCAAATCATTCACGTTTGATGGCCGGACCACTGTTAAGGTACATACAGAGTGTCCTGTCTTGGGTCAACATTTGCCCTCTCTGGAGCATACAGAGCTGCTGGTTCCTGGGTTTATCTGAGTCTGCACAGAGTTGCGTCTGGAGCAAGGTGGCCTTTGAGCTTCAGCTTCTGGGAGCACCAGTCTGCAAGAACACACAGCCCTCAGATGAGGGTGTTGGGGGAGGGGAGAATTTGAGTGCCCAGCTATGTGTGTGTGTGCGTGTGTGTGTGTGTGTGTGTGCATGCACGCACATATGCGCAGAAGCATGGGTGCATGTGTGTGTACACACCTACTAGTGGATTGCTTTGTGTCCATGTTACACCGGGTCCTTCAAGACTCTTAGGAGCTAAGAAGTTTGAAGATCATTAAACCATTTATAAAGCGAAAGTGATTTATATTGCTATAATAACATATGCACACATTTACACACAGAAATCAACAAACACAATCTCTTGGGAGATTAGCTTAGCCATGCTTTGCTTTTTAAATAAGAACCAGATCTTAAACACTAAACCAAGATTTGAAACGTCCAGCCACAGTCCCGTTGGCTCTTCCTTTCATAGGAAGAACAATTACTGAGCTGTGATTCTTAAGAGCTCAGCCAGCCTCAGCCAGCCGTCTAAAAGTTGTAGCGATTCCCTTAGTGCTGAGGAGCAAAGGCAATGAAACGATTAACCCCCAGGTTCAACTCTTATCTGGGACAGAAATAACCACTTCCTGCTTTTTCTGGACTCCTTCCAGAAAGAGAATGCCATCCCCAGGATGAATTTGCATACAACCAGTGGAATAGCATCTGCCCAGAAAACCCACCTTGGCTCACAGGTGTCCTGAGGTCCCCGTGCTGAGGCCAAGACAATTCTATAAACAAAGAAACCCCAGGGCCAAGAAACTTCCCTGAGAGGAATTATCAGGTGGTCAGAATTGGCACTTCTCTCCCAGACAGCTTTTGGCAATGTCTGAGGGGATGTGGGGTCATCCCATGATTTGGCGTGCTGCTGGCATTGAGTGTCTCTGGGCAGAGATGCTAAGTGTCTTGCAGGGAGTGAGGCAGTCCCTAAAGATGAAGAATTGTCCTGCCCAAAGTGCCGGCAGCACCCAAGTCACAAAACACTGGGCCTAACCCGTGTTGATGGAACTGGAGTTTCTTTGGAAGGCTTCGGCCTGGTTGGTTCCCTGGAGGCATAGGACTGAAATATACTTCTTAGGGTCTCCTGGGATGGTCTCTTGCCCATTGAAGATCTCGCCTATGGGAGGGACATTGAAATACAACTAGGCCACTGAGGGGTGTCCAGATGCCCCACCTCCAGATGTGGATATGTCTCTGTGTTGGAATCCTTCTTGGTGTTCATTCATGGGTAGGTATGCCCTTTGGAGACCTGCCTCTGCACTGAACAATTACTCCTCTTTTTTCCCCCTTGGAGGCTTCTTCGAGCATTCTCCTACTTCACAATGACACCGCTGTTGTTGCCTCCAGGTAGTCCCAGCCTTCCAGGCCAGCAGTGTCCCCTGGCTTGTGATCTCACCCTGACCTCAGGGAAGGTACACTGGCTATTCATTGGAACTTGGACAGGCTGCCAAGCCATTTATCCCTGAGAGGTACCTGGGTGAATTAACAGCCTGGAATGGGAGCTGTTACACTTCTAACACCAGTTGGCAGTCGCCAGCTTGGCCATCCACAATCCCAAATGCAGCCAAACTGCAAAGAAAACCCCATTTGTCCCTGCCAGAGCTCCAGCAACACTGGCGCCTCTGTGACTGCTTGGATGATACAAAGAGATACTCTCAAGTACCCACCAGTTTCCAGCCTAACATCTGAATAGCTAAGCGTCATTTCCTGTTCACTGAGGGGCTTGTTTGGCAACCCCAGCTGTAAGGGAGCTTCACGTTCCCAAGCCTGCTTCCTTCTGGCCTTTGGGGAGCTGAGCTGTGCTGACTCCACGAACACACATACTGAAGCCCTGTGTGTGCTGAAGCCCCAGCAAATAGATGGCAGAAGTCTCAAAACTGACATTTGGGTGGCCCCCAAGGATATGTTTCCAGACATCCTAATATTAAAAGTAGGGCAGCAGAGCAGACAGAGCCCAGAAGGAGTCAGATTTATGACTGTACACAAGACACGTGACATAGTTTCTCTGCATGGACACATTTCTCAAGTTGCCAAATTGATCGTCTCTAAAAGCCAGCAACAATCAAAAATGAACATCCTGCCAGTAACTCGAGTCATTCAATTTAGATTATGAATCCAGAAATATTCTTTTTAATCACATAATTGTGGCTCTCGGTCTTGTTAATTCTTAAGTAAAGAGTTGATAAACAAACTACAGTGAACATTCTGACTTATGTAAGGTGAGAGAACAACCAGCACAGTGTCTTCCTTATTCATTGACTTGCTTAGTAAGCACTCAGAAAATGTGTTGTTGAATGGAAGGAGAAAAGGAGGGAGGGAGGGACATGACCTTCTTTTGTCATATGCCTGGCTGGGCCAAGTTCAGAAACACCTTCCTCTACCCCCTGCACCTTTTGGTGTTCCCCAGGGCCCAAGTACTCATGGGTCACTCTCCTTATCCTGGAGAATGCATGGGCCACTATAAAGGCCTGTGTCTCTGGCCACTCCCTAGCCTCAGCCCCCTCCCCAGGACCATCTTTCTTGGTGCTCCATCTCCCTCTTCCATGTTTGGTGCTGAGAGTGGCTTAGAACTGTAATGTATCTCCCTCTCAAGGCTCTTCTTTTCTCTTCCACAGGATGTGATTGTAACATTACAGGACCGTCTTTCCCTGAGGTACATTGAGCACTTTGCTCTTGTCCTTGAGTATGCCGGGCCAGAACAGAACCACAAGTTCCTGCTTCTCCAGGACAAGCAACCCCTGGCTTATGTAAGTAACTCCTTTAGCCTGGCTTGAGAACTTTGCATGTGGCCTCTACTAGAGAAGAGGACTCCAGGCACTCTCTTTCTGGAAAATTCAAAACAATTTGCTCAGCCGGATCCCAGAAGTTACGGTTCACAGTGAGGTCTATACTAACCACATCCAGCAGGCTTTCAATGATATTCCTCATGACATAAGAAGGGCATGAAGATTGTTAGTCCTGGTCTCTAGTGGGGAAGGTGTGGGGTGGTGGGTCACTGCATGGCTCCCGGAATGCTAACATGAACAGCAGTGTCAACCATACTGTGTCCTGGAAGCCCTGCCTCAGAGGAAACGTGGCCTTCAGATGAAGGCTTTAATATGAAAAGGTCAACAAGTGGAGCGTACTGAGACCACTGAGGCCAGGACAAGTGTGGGCTGAGAATGGGCTGAGTGGGGCCCAGAATGGGCAGCATGTCACCCACATCAACTTCCAAGGCAGAGTAGGAGAAAGAGAGAGAGAGAGACTGGGGAAGCTGGCTAGCATTTCACCAACGGCAAATCACCAAGAAGAGTCAGAGAGGCCAACCAGGGCCAACCAGTGTTCCCAGAGAGGGGGGGAAGGAATTGGAGAGGGACAGTTGGGGAGGAAATGCCTACATGGAAGCATAGTAAAAATCAAAATCAGACACACACAAAAATGAAAGGATTTTATGAAAGAGAAATTCAAGTTTAGCTCTCAGCCAAATGCAGTCCAGAGACTCCTCCTATGTTCCCACCTGTGAAGGGAAGATTAGTAGCTTGGAAGGGGGGCCTAAGCACCTCCAGCCTCTCAAGAGGCCTTTTGAATCCAATTGGTCTCTTTTGCCAAATGGGATTTTAAACTTTTTTATTACAAAAAAAAATCTCAAACATACACAGAAGTAGAAGGAATTGTATAATGAATCCTCGTTACCCAAGGCAGCTTCAGCAATTACCAATATATTACCAACTTGTTTCACCTGTACCTCCAAATGGGATTTTAAATCTTTGGTTTGGCTTTTAATCAGCAATGTACCCTGCTTGCAGCTGAGCCGCTCTGCAAGGTTAAAGGCATTGGCCCCACAGTGAGAAAAGAGTCAGAAAAGTTCCCAGGAACCCTCTCTTCCCACCTCTTGTCTTGGGCCTTAGACCCAATTGTTGATGAAGGCCATGTCCTGGTTAAGTGATTCAAAAATTCTAGTCCCCTTGGACCAGAACGGCAGGCAAGACCTTTCCTCTGAGGATAATTGGAAAGGGCCAGGTGGGAGACCATGATAAGCAGCACCCTACCTCCACCCCAAGCCCCACGTTGAGGGGTCACCCTGCTGGCTCTCTTTGCTACAGCTACTGATTCCCAGGTGTCTTTTCCTCCCACCTCTCATCCTGGTGTTCAGGTCGTACAGCGGACACACTATCAAGGAATGAAATGCCTCTTCCGAATAAGCTTCTTTCCCAAAGACCCCGTGGAACTGTTGCGCCGGGATCCTGCTGCTTTTGAGTACCTGTACATCCAGGTAGAGTCTGATTGGGGATAAACAGACAGACAGACCAGTGGACTAGCAAGCAGTCAGGCTGTTCTGCCATCACTGTGAAGTCGCTATGTAAGTTATTCCAACCTCCAGGTAGCCCTGAAAGCCCTTTCCTTTTCTGCTACCATCGTAAGCCATGGCCAAGTTGTTTAGCCTGGTGACTGGAGCTGGCTGTGGCTCAAGTCCTGTCTCTCTGTCTAGACAGATCTCATCAGTTTTTCAGGAGCAAGCAACCCAAGGAATTCTGTCAATATCACAGGATCCCAAGGTTTACTGAGCCCATTTGGGTAACAGGGTGACTCAACCCCCAATGCCTAGCTCCATTAAGGAGATGATTCCGAATTCAGTTCATCCAGAAACATTTGCTGAACACTGACTCTGGAGCAGGCCCTGTGCTAGGTGCTGCCAATCAAGGTAAACAATAAATTGTCCTAGCTCTCTGGATCTCATAGACAGACATACGCACAAGTAAATCTAAAACAGTGGGACAGTCCTGTAATGATGGCAGGGTACAGTGTCAGTTGGAGCAGCCAAGAGGAGGCAGTTTGCCAACTCTTCTTGGATGGAGGATAGTGGAGGCTTCACAGAGGAAGCAATACATGCACGCTCTTAGCCTTGAAGGACGAGTAGAAGTTTGCTGTGTACAGACATGGAGTGGAGGGGGCACATTCTAGGCAAAGGGACTTGCAGCTACAAAGTCTTGGTGGCATGAAACAGCATGCTCTGATGAGACAACTATGAGTAACTTATTTACCTGGAGTTCAGAATGTGAGGTAAGGAGCAATAAGAAATGAAATGGGAGAGACAGGAAGCAGGTGGTGAAGGGCTTGACACGTCATGACAGGCACAGGCTTCAAAGTGATTTAGACCTGTGTTTTAACAAGCTCTCCAAGGGATTCTGATGCCCATTGGAGTTTGGGAACCACTGTTTTAGGGCAGTGGGTCTTCACTGTAGCTGCACATTAGAATTATCTGGGAAGGTTTGGGAAAAAAAAAGTTCTGCTCCACCCAAGACCAAATCAAAACATTGATATTTTCTAAATCCCTCAAGTGATTTGAATGTGTAGCCAGGGTAAAGAAATTCTGCTGTAGGGTGGGGGTACAGAAATGTTGAAGGGAGAGTAACCTAGTCAGATGAGCAAATTTGAAAGGTTACATAGTGCCGAGGAAGTACACCAGCTAGGGAGCTGTTACGGTTATCCAGAGGAGAGATGATGGGGACCAGAACCAGGGCAGTGATAGATGGGGTGGGGAGGGATTCAAGATATAATTAAAAGGGAAAATCAATGGTCTTAGATTCAATGAGTGTCTAGTGGAGGTGGTATCATTCTCCAAGTTAAGGAATACAAGTAGAGTGGGTTTGGGAAAAAGATGAGTTCATTTTGGGGATGTATTGAGTTTTAGGTGCCCATGGAACATACAGAGTGCTTGAGGAGAAGAGAAAAATAGGCTCAAAACTCATCTCTGATGATGTCTGCGATAGCAACACCTGAAGATGTGCTGTGAAACATCATGGTTGCCCTTCTAGCTATCTAAAATGTTGGGAACATTTCTCAAACAACCTTGGGCTCCCAAACCAGTGCTCTAGGGGGCAATGAGTTGTGGTTCCTCTATGAATTTTATAAGGTTAGTTCTCATTTCTTTTGGCCTTAAATTTCTTCTCCTGGGAGTCATTTTTAATTCCAATGATTTTGGAATCTAGTGTCAAGACCATGTCCACCCTCTCTCTCCCCTTCGTGATAATATGGACTTCACCTGTAATTCCTTCTTTTTTATATTGAACAGCCTTATGGAGGTCTCATTGATACACAAACTGCACATATTTTTAAAAATTTTTTTAATGTTTATTTATTTTTGAGACAGAGAGAGACAGAGCATGAGCGGAGGAGGGGTAGAGAGAGAGGGGGAAACACAGAATCCGAAGCAGGCTCCAGGCTCTGAGCTGTCAGCACAGAGCCTGACGTGGGGCTCGAACTCACGAGCTGTGAGATCATGACCTGAGCCAAAGTCAGACACCCAACCGACTGAGCCACCCAGGCTCCCCTAAACTGCACATATTTAAAATAACAACTTGATAGGTTTTGACATATGTTTATACCTATGAAGCCATCACCACAATCAAGATACTTAACATATCTGTTGCCCCCAAAAGTTTGCTCAGGCTTTTGTGTAATTCACCACCCCCCATTCCCAGGCAATCACTGACCTGCTTTCTGTCACTATAGATTGGCTTGCATTTTCTAGAGTTTTATATAAATGAGATCATACAGTCTGTACATTTATTTTGGTCTGGCTTCTTTCACCAAGTATGATTTTGAGACCTATCCTTGTTTTTGTGTGTACCATGACCCCATTCCTGTTCATTGTTGAGTGGTATTCCACAGTATGGATGTACCAAAATGTTTTTATCAGTTCACCTGCTGATGGACTTTGGGGTTGTTTCCAGGTTTTGGCTACTACAAACAAAGCTTCTACAAACATTCATGCACAAGTCTTTGTATGGCACATGCTCCCTTTTTTCTTGGGCAAATACCTAAGAATGGAATGGTTTGATTGTACAGCAGATCTCTCTTTAATTTTTTTTTAAAAGAAACTCCAATACTGTTTTCCCAAGTGGTGGTACCATTTTCTACATTCCCACCAGCCATGTATGAGAGTTCCAGTTTCTCCACATCCTCATCAGCACTTGGTATTGTTGGTATTGTTTTTAGGCATTTAAAAATTTTTTTAAGATTATTAATTATTGAGAGACAGAGCATGAGCAGGGGAGGGGCAGAGAGAGGAGGAGACACAGAATCCGAAGCAGGCTCCAGGCTCTGAGCTGTCAGCACAGAGCCCGACGCGGGGCTCAAACTCACAAACTGTGAGATCATGACCTGAGCTGAAGTCGGACACTTAACCGACCGAGCCACCCAGGTGCCCCAGTTTTTAGGCATTTTAATAGTATGCAGTGGCATCTCGGTGGTATCTCACTTGCACTTTCCCAGTGACTAATGATGTTGAACATCTTTTTGTGTGCTTGTTTGCCAACACGCATCTTTTTTACTGAAGTGTCTTTCCAAATCTTTTGCCTGCTTTTTTACTGGAGTTGTCTTCTTATTAGTGAGTTATGAGACTTCCTCATATATCCTGGATACGAGTTGCTTGTTGGATATGTTATTTCTCCCAGTCTGTGGCTTCTCTTTTCAGTCTCTAAACAGTGTCTTTCACAGAGCAAGTGTTTGTATTTTGATGAAGTCCAATTTCTCAATTTGTTCTCCAACAGATAATGCTTTTATGGATCATGCTCGTGATGTCGTATCTATAAAATCTCAAGGTCACAGAGATTTTCTCCTATTTTTTTCTAGAAGTTTTATCATTTTAGTTTTTACATTTAGGTCTGTGATCCATGTTGACATAAAGTTTTTAGGCAGTACAAGTTAGTGATCAAATTTCTTTCTTTTTTTTTTTTGTATTATGTATATATCCAGCTGTGCCTGGACCATTTGTTAAAAAGACTGTTATTTTTCCACTGTAGTACCTTTGCACTTTTGTCAAAAAGCACTTGTCTATATATGTGTGGGTCTGTTTCAGAACTCTTTATTGATCTACTTGTCTATTTTTATGTCGACATCACACTCTTGATTATTGTAGCTTTATGAATCTTAAAATCAGGTAGTGTTTATCTTCTAGCTTTGTTCTCAAATAAGAACACTCTTTGGTCATTCTAGGTCCTTTGCATTGAATTTTAGAATTAACTTGTCAATTTCTACCAAAAATCTGCTGTGATTTTAATTGAGATCATGTTGAATCTATAGATCAGATTGGGGAGAATTGACATCTTACTGGGTCTTCTGACCCATGAACACAGTATATTTCTATATTTATTTGGGTCTTCTTTAATTTTTCTCATCAGTATTTTCTAGTTTTCAGTGTACAGGCCTTTCACTTATTTTTATGGATTTATCCCTAATTATATATTTTTGATGCTACTGTAAATGGTTTTGACTTTTAATTTGAATTTCCAATTGTTTGTCATAAGCATGTAGAAATGCAATTGGTTTATATATGTTGCTCTTATATCTTGCAACCTTGCTAACTTGTTAGTTTTAATAGGTATTTTATAGATACCATTGGATTTTCTACATAAATGATCATGGATGAAGCATTCCTTTTCCACTCTCTCCTATGCTGTAGTGATACCACTGTGGCTCCCTAGTACCTTAGTTCATCCTGGTTTAACCTCAACAAAATGAGCAACTGATCTAACCAAGGCTGAATCAATAGCTAGGACTCTAATTCTCAGGGTTTGAGGGCTGTCATACCCTTGGCAAGTAGCTCCAGGGGACCCCCTTTAGGATAACATAGGGAAGAGTGACTCATTTTTGCTTTTAACCTTCAGACCCCAAGGAACAGAATATCTGTCCCATCCCTGCAATCCATGTCTCATCCTGGGCTTTTGGGTTAGAGCCCTATGGAGAACTCTTCCCAGGGTCTCTCTTTATTACCATCTGAGCTAGTAGAGGATCCCTGTATGACTGGGGAATGCATTTAGGCCTCCAAGAAAAGGCAGGAAGGCCTCTTATAACAGGAGGAAGGAAATAGAGTGGTGCCATGTGTCACTTTTGCAGTGACCTAGATGTTCTGCCCATTTGTGCCTAGCCATTGTATGTATCTATCATTGAGAAGCCTGTCCAGTATCTGGTGGATGAGGCAAATAGTGTCCCCGAGACTTAAGTTCCCTCTGTTGCCTTTTCCCCAAGGGCAGAAACCTCCTCCTCCCCTTTACCTAGGATGTCTTACTTGACACCATGATTTTTTTCTGGGACTCAAGGGAGTAGATCAGGGGCGAGGTGGGGGGGGGGAAGGGAACATCTTTTAAAACTGATAGGTTTGGACTGCCCTCTCCTGCAGAGTCGGAATGATGTTATACGAGAACGCTTTGGAATGGACCCCAAGCCGGAGATGCTTTTGGGTCTTGCTGCCCTCCACATCTATATCACCGTCTCAGCCACTCGACCTAGTCAGAAGATCTCGCTCAAGAATGTGGAGTGAGTTCTGCCAGGGCCCTTCAGGAAGGCGGCAAATCACTGTAGAGGGAGAAAGTGCAATGGTTGAGCTGTGCTATGCTTTTCTGGAACAGAGGGCCTGGGGTGGGAGTGAGAATTGGAATTCCTCACACCTAGACTGTGATGCCTTTGAGCTATAGCTTCTGCTAGAGAACTATGGCCAATGTGATTCTCCTGCCCCCATCTCTCTTTTTCTCGCAGGCTCCTTCCCTCCCTCTGACTCTCAGATCCAATTCCTGCCTTGCTATCTTGCTTTCTCTGCCCCACTTTATGTCTCTCAAACTAATTTCTTGCTTTTCTTCTGATTTTAGGAAGGAATGGGGCCTGGAACCCTTTCTTCCACCCTCCCTCCTACAGGGCATCAAAGAGAAGAACCTCCGGAAATCTCTCTCTCAGCAACTGAAGGCCCACCAAACACATCCTTCCAGCGGCACCAAGGTACCCATTGTCATCCATTGGGTGCCCTCCTCAGGCCCTAGTGAATGTGGGGGTCTCCTGTGTGGTTTCCCAGCAGGCCTGGCCTCCTGGGGACCCTCCCCACTGTTTTTGAGTTGGGTACACAGACAGCTTGGCTGGATATGGGCGATGATTATGGAGAGGGATTTTTCCCAAACCTGAGACACCTCCAGAGACAGCTCAGAGGCAAGTCACTGAGAGAGCCCAGGATCCTCAAGGCAAAGGGACCAGGATGCAGGAAGAGGCAATTCTTGGATCATTCCACCCATTTAGTCAGTGCTGATTGAGCACCTGCTGTGTGGACAGCACTGGACACTGGGGAGGCACGTTTTCCACAGAAATGACTGCTCCATTCCTCATTAGCTTTCTAATTCATCAGTCCTGCCATAGGGAATTCTGGGAGATAGAAGCACAGCTTGGTACAGCAAGGCCTGACCTGGAGAATGGGTAACTGGGCAGCCTATGGAAGGCTCACGTCACTGCCCTGCTCTCCTACACATTCTCAAATGCCCTCTGAGGGACTCCCACCCCCTGCCCCTCTAGACCTGAAGGTCCCAGACCCTTCCCAGTCTGCTGGTGCTTCCTGCCCAGGAGGCTGGAGGGTGGTGAAAGGCACTAGAATCAGCACACAGATGTAGACACAGGACACAGTCGCCCCCATATATTCTACCCATTCCGGATTCCTTGTATCACCAACTAGCTTCTCTTTTAAGATGCAAATTTCCCCAGAGAGTTAAGCCATTCCTACCTTGCTGTGCATATTTAATCAAATCATTTTTTTCTTCCCAGAGGGAGAACATCAGTGCTCCCAGCCATCTCCTCAGCAAACATTTTTTTTGAGGACCCCCACTACTTGGGCTGGAGACAGAAAGATGAAGAAGGCCTGCCTGCTCTCTGCCCTCAAATCAGGCACAGGCTAGTGGGGAAACACAACAGTCACAGCACACTGCGACAGTCAGTCACAACATGATGCAACAGGCGTGGGGGCCCTGGAAACACGGAGGAGGAGGAACACCCAGCCCAGCCTTAGGGAGGTAGAAAAGGCCAGAAATGGGTGCATTTGATGCCAGAGCTGGGTCTTGACAGACAGGAGTTTGTCTAGATGAGGGGGAGGTAGGGGGGAGGAAGACTTTCCCAGGCAGGCAGATAGATCCATCTGTACAAAGCCCCAGGGATATAAGAGAACATTGTGCATGGAAAGAAATGCAAATAGTTCAGCAATAAGCAAGTACAGAGAGTGCAAGGAAACATGCCTGGGGAGGAGGACAAGAGAGAAGGCCAGAGAAGCTGGCAGGAGCCAGTTGTGTGTTGGAGCACCTTGTGTGCCTTGGGGAAGGGCTGTACTTCATCTTGGGGTCATCAGGGAGCCACTGAAGGATTTAAGCAGGCAGCTGATCTGATGACACTTATGTTTTAGGCTTCTGCCCTTAACAGCAGTGTGGAGGGGTCGAGTGATTGGAGTATGGATAGTCTGGAAAGGAAGTTAGGAGGTACAATCAAGGTGATGGCTGGTGGTCCTGAGGTGATAGGACGAGGGAGGAGCCCAGTGTGACACAGGTTTCTGGCTCTAATGCCTGGAGGAAGCTGGTACCACTGATAGAGACTTTTCTATGAGGGAATGGCAGAGGAAAGAACCCTGGCTGGGGATGGCCAGTACCAAGGTGGCAATAGGGGATCTCAGGACAGAGATGTAGATGAGGCAGGGTGTCAAGAGTTAGGGAAAGGTGTTAGGATTATCCCAAGAACAAAACGAGTAAGCTGGGTTTTGAAGGCCCAAGGATCAGGAGGTAGGAGAAAGGTTTAGAAAGGGAGACGGGATACTAGAGTTGTCCAAACTGGAACCTTCCAGCAGTTTTTCTGAGGGTGTCCTCACACTCCCAGTGTGGCTTGCAGACTAGTCTGAGTGGTGCCTCTCCTAAGATGTTGACTCTCCTTCCTGAGAACACAAGTTTACTTTTCCTGTGCAACTCAGGCTTCTTATGTTTCTGGATGGGTTGTTTCCACAGGGCTCTGCAATTCAGGCAAAGCTCCAGTATCTTCGAATTCTGAATGAACTTCCGACCTTCACAGGCGTTTTGTTCAACACTGTGGGCCTGGTCAGTGAGGGCAGTTGTCGGGAGGGAACCCCTCGTGTGCACTTGTGCTTGGGTGGGGGGCAGGAGAGACTCCACTACAGCTTTAGGGTGGCATTCTCTGTCAGCAAATACTTCCAAAGACTTTCCTGCCTCTTCCTCCTCTTTCTCCCTCTCCCTTCCCGTGGTGTTCTGGTCCTGCCTCTGGTAAAATGGTAAAGTAGGAGGCCATATTTGTTTACGATATCCCTCCATGACCCTTCTGCATCCCCTTTCCTCAATTTCAGGGGTCAGCAAACCTCCTGCATAAAGAGCTAGTTAGTACCTATTTTAGGTTTTGCAGGCCACCCAGGTCTCTGTCGCAACTATTTAGCTACCATTGTAGTGCAAATAGAGCCATAGACAGTGCATAAACAAATGAGCATGGCTGTATTCCAATATCTCTTTATGGGCACTGAAATTTGATTTTCATGTGATTTTTACATGGCACCAAACATGGTTCTTTTGAGTTTTTTCCAACCATTTAAAAATGTAAAACGCATTCTTAGTTTCTGGACCATACAAACACTGGCGGTGGGCCTGATGTGGCCCCCCACCCCAGGCTTTCTGAGTCTGTGTACTTCCCCCTACCTGCCCAGGGCCCCCACTGCAGTAACACTCCTCTCTATAGCGGGGCACAGCTGGTACCCCCCCAACCTGTGCCCCAGGCTAATTCACCCTAGTGAGCTGTGGTGAAAGGAAATTCAAATCATTTTGCGGACTGGATCCAGGTGCTTGTCATGCTCTGGGGAACACGCTGTCATGTTCGTGGGGCACACTGATGGAAAACCGCTTATCAAAGTGTCTAGAGCAGACGTAAAGAGGTTCCTTGGGGTGATGCTAATTCCAGGGAATGGGCCAGCAGAGGGCCGAGGCTTGATGGTGCCCAGCAGCCTGTCAGGACCACTTAAGGGAATCCAGCCCACCAGGTGCAGAGGTAGACATTTACATACTTGGATTTGCAGATCCCTGAAAGCCTACTGCCCCCTCCCTCTACACCCCCCACCCCTGCACATCCCCTCTGCCACTGGGGCCATTCCGCCATTCCTTTGGGTTAAGACTGCTGGAGTGCCAGTTAAAAGGCAAATAGCTTCTTAGGGAAGGAGATGCCCCCCACACTCTCTATCCCAACCCTGCTATTAAGCACCCAATCAACTCCTTAACATCTTAGAGTGAATGGCAGTTTTGCTTTTGGCACTAGGTGGGAAGCGCGAGTTTAAGTGGCTCTTGGGTAGGGAGGTAAAGAGGAAAACAGGATGCCACCTGTTCAGGTAGAGCACTGGGTGGGGGGGGGGGGTTGCGAGTGACTTGTAGCAGCAAATGGAAAATCCCTGGAGATTGGTAGGAAGAAGATGCTGCAGAGCTTTAAAAACAAAGCTCACAATTTTGCTAGAGCCAGCCTTGCCACTGACCACCTCACTCAGCCTATTGTGGAGGCTAAGATGTCCATTTAGACCAGTGACCTGGGGCCCTGCCCTGGGGACAGAAACATCCCAGACCATTTTCCCCTTGATGTTGTCCTCCTGTCCTGGCACTAAGCCTCAGATGTTTCCAGACGTCCCAGCAGAACCAGTTCAATGCCTGTTTTCTATTTCCTCCCCCCTCATCGGCCACCTCCTCTGCCCTCCTTTCGGTGAATGCTGCCCTCCATGCTTGGGTACCAGGATGAGAAGCAGTCAGCCACCACTCTTCTGGTGGGACCCCGTCACGGCATCAGCCATGTTATCGACCTCAAAACCAACCTCACCACTGTGCTGTCTGAATTCAGCAAGATCAGTAAGATCCAGCTGTTCCGGGAGAACCAGGGCGTGGCCCGGGTGGAGACCAGCATCATGGATGCCAAGGTAAGCCCAGCTTTGAGGAGCTACTTCTCTCCAGGGACAGGCCTTAGGAACACAGGAAGAAGTAAAGAGCACTTGAGCCTTTTCAGTGAGAGCTGGTGATTCTGAAGTGGTTCAGATCCAGGGTCCCTTTAGGCTCATCTTTCTTTCGTTTCTCAACCCTGTGGGACATGCTATCTTGACCACACATTAGGGTCAGCCAGTGCTGGAGAAGGCTGGGAAGTGTCAGATCAACCCACAAGAGGTCTTCAGCAGAGGGCAGGAGAATTGAACTCAGAGCTACCCCCAGGCTGTAGCTTCCCAATCTTTCTTGTGTCACAGCACACATAGGAAATGACATTCATGTGGAACAGTGGGATAAATAGTCCAGCCCACAGACTCTGGCCTCTCTGGGCCCTGCCTGGCCTCCCCAGAGGCTGAAGAGATATGCGCACACCAGTTGGGGAGCCCTGCCATAGGCATACACACTTGCAATCGTGGAGGAGGAGGTATATGAATATATGGACAGACCCAAGGAAGCCTGGGAACATGGGGAACAGGCCGAGCCTCACCCACATCTTACCTCCCAAAGTCCAGCTCTTCTGGAATCTTAGAACTTTTCTCATAGATCAGCTCCTTCAGACTGTCAAGGAACTGTTACCTGTGCAGAGTCTGGCCGCTGTGGTCAGCCACCCCCTCCATGGCTCTCATGTTGAACACCCAGTAACCAGTTGGGCGGGGGGGGGGGGGGTGGGCAGGCCTGCCTGCCAGCTGGTGGAAGCTATTAGAAGAGGTGCAATTTTCCTTTCTTAAAGGATTTCCCACAGGGAGATGTTGTTAGCAGATTAAGAGATGGAGTGTTTGCTGTTTCTAAAAGAGCAAATTACTTATTTTTGTCTTTGTGAAATCCAGAAAACTTTACTATGTTAATTTTTCCACCTGTGATTCCTAGTATTCCCATTGGTTTAGGAACCTGCCTGGAGCTGATATCTAATTGGCTTGTGGCCACTTCCTCAACCAATGATCTTGCCCTCCTCCGATGTTGTTGGGTAAAAAGCCAAATGGACAGATAGGGAAGGGACAGGAAGGAGCAGAAGACATGCAGGGTAGATGTGGCTTCCTGAGAAATTTAAGGACTTTAAAAGAGAGAAATAGCTTTCCAAATGAGTCGTCTTCTATGTTGTAAAAGTGATTGTCAGCATTGGCTGCACAATAGAATTTCCTTGAGAGCTTTTTAAAAATGCAGATGCCTGAGTCCTGTTTCCAGAGACTGTGATTGAATTAATCAGGGTGCAGCCTGGGCATCAGGATTTATCTACTTTTCAGTTCCCCAAGTGATTCTGTAGGATAGCTGGATTTGAGAACCACTGACTTCTGGGTCCAAAGCTCTGGGAGGCGCCAGGCTGAGCAGGCCCAGATATTGCTTGAGTGAGGAGCACTATTCTCATTTCCAGGAGCGATCCAGCTACAGGTCTGGGCCTGAATGCTGCCCAGGAGAGACCACACTCTTACTGGGGAGACTAGACTCACAAAGACACATGACCTGCCTTAATAACACAACATCAGAACATGTGTGGAGCTCTGGAATCAGACAGACCAGGTTCAAATCCCAGCTCTACAGCTACCAAGCTGTGTGGCCTTCAAAAAGTGTCTTAACCTCTCTGAACACTGATTTCCTCAACTGCAACATGGAATGCCTATCTCCAAAGGCTGTCGTTCAGGAGTAAGCAAGAAAACATAGGTAAAAAGTCTTAGCACATTACCTGATACACAGTAAGTACTCAACCTGTTATTTTTTTCAAAAGCAAAACAGCAATGAAGAAAAGTTAATAGGAAGTAAATTTTGCAGGTAAGTATGGTGTGGAACATAGAACAAAAGAATAGGAAGGGGTTAACCAGAACTGGCTTCCCACAAGAGAGTGTTTTAAGCTGGATCTTAAAGTGATAGGCATGGATTAGCAGAGAGAAGTGGGATGTGTTCACAGGCAGAGAGCAAGCATGGAAATAAGCAAGCCATATGTGCAGGTGGATAAGCATAGTTGCTTGGCTGGAGAGGAGGATAATGAGAAAAAAGATTGGCGAGATTGGGGGTGGGCAGACCAAGCTGGTTAAAAGCTTCGAAAAGGCAAGGCTAGTGTGAAGCCAGGGAGGTGAGGAGGGGATAGTGGCACTAGTGCCAGGGCAAAGTGATAAGGTCAGGGCCTGAGCTGGAGGGACAGCAATGAAAAAGAGTGAATGTGAAACATACAGAATCACTAAGCGTGTGCATCCGTATGCCTACACATGTTCCTCTCTTGCACATGCAATGCACCTGTCTTATTATACCTAACCCTTATTGCCTGCTCCCTGTATCCTGAGTACACTGAAGACCGGGGCTATGCACATGGCATGCAGCACACAGAGGGTCCAAATCATGGGTGAAAGGAGAGGTGAGAGACCACATTATGGGATAAACGGGGCATCACGTTGGTGAATGGAGAGGGGCTAGGAGAAGGTTGCACTTTGCTGAGTGGGAAACAGCAAATGGATAGGTAGATGAGGCAAGCACCAGGTGTTGGATAGTTCAGGTATGCCCTCCTTTAGGCAGGTAGATACAATGCATATGAAGAAACCACAGGAGAATTATCCATTTTGCATTGGAATGTTTCTGCTAGGCAGAACAACAGCCCCCTCCCAAACATGCCCATGCCCTAATCCCCAGAACCTGTGAATATGCCTTGTTATATTGGGGGGGGGGGGAATTAGGGTTGCAGGTGGAATTAATCATCTGACCTCAAGAGAGGGAGATTAGTCTGGATTATCCAGGTGGGCCCAGTGTAATCACAAGGGTCCTTATAGGTAGAAGAGGGAGGTAGAAGAGAAGGTCATAGTGATGTGGTGTGATGTGATGTGATGTGATGATGTGATGATGTGATGATGTGATGTGATGTGATGATGTGATGTGATGTGATGTGATGTGATGTGATGTGATGTGATGTGATGTGATGATGTGATGATGTGATGTGATGTGAGAAGGGCTCAGCCCAACCTTGTTGTCCTTGAAGATGGATAAGATGGCCATGAGCCAAGGAATGTGGGTGGCCTCCAGAAGCTAGAAAAGGCAAGGAAACCCATTCCCTCCTAGAGCCTCCAGAAGGGATGCATCCCTGTCTACCCTTGATTTTAACCCCGTGACCCTCGAGTCTGATTTCTGACCTCCAGAACTTTAAGAAAACAGATGTGTATTGTTTAAGCCACTGAGTTTGGGTTGATTTGTTACAGAAGCAACAGGAAACTAACATAAAGGTGAGATTCCTTCAAGTAGGGAACCCTCATACCCTGCATTAAAGAAACAGTTTGACTGATAAATGTTCTGCCCACACCCAAGTTTTGTTACATAAGATCAGATGCATCTGTAATCAGAGATGTCTGCTATGTGTATCACTACAGTAGGTCAGTGCCCTATGAAATAGACAGGATGGTATTTATACTTTTCACAGATAAATCAGCAGAGGTATGGTCTACAATATGGTGATGGGAGAAAAAGAGGAAGATTGAGGGAGAAAAAAAGATCCAGGCTTCCATTTGACAGTCATTTAGTAAGAACTTACCTTTGCTAAGAAGCTTGCTAAACCCAATAGGAGATACAAACATGAAATGAAAAGAAAAACATGGCTTCTTGCCCTCAAGAATCTTTCTGTGCTGTAGGAGAGAAAGAAGTGTGCTAATACGTGGCTTACCAAAGAAGGTACCATTAGAAGAGGTACCAAGAGTGTATCAGAGTACAGAGGAGGGCAAAATTAAATCTGGCTCAGGGATTAAGGAAGCTTCCTGGAGGCACTCCATATCAGCAATACCTATGGTTACTGAGTGGTGCCTCTCTCCATATATGTGAACAAAGGGCAGGATTTGGGGGGACAGGGTCTGGGAAGCTTCCTACTGGAGAATGGCTTCCCTGGGCTCAGTAGGAGTCTATCCTTAGGGTCAGTGTCATGATGGAGCCAGCTCAAACAGGTGTATCCCTCCCAACTCTGCATTCAGTAACATCACATCGATAAATTGGAAGTGGCCGTGGCTTAAATATATACACTAGGGAAACAGGCCAACACTACAAATCAGGACTTCACAGAACTGGTTGTTTAACGTTTACCAGTACACCACTGCATAAGGTATACTGAAGAATATGGAAGTTAGAAACCAGACTTGGCTTGTTTCCTCCTAGATATGCTGCTCTGTTTTGGGAATATTCTTGAAGGGCCCAGTGAAACTAAGATTATTCACTCAAAGCAGTGGTTCTCAGCTCTGACTGCATGTTAGAATCATGTATGGAGATTTAAAAACCACTGGTGCCTGGGTCCTTCCTCTCAGACCATTTAAACCAGAATTTTTTTTGGGGGGGGGGAATGAGGCTGGGGTATATAGGTTTTTCAAGCTTCCCAGGTAATTGTAGTGTGTGCCTGCTTGAGAACCACTGCCTTAAAGTGATATTCTGCCTAGGGGCACCTGGGTATCTCAGTCAGTTAAGCGTCCGACTCTTGGTTTCAGCTCAGGTCATGATCTCACGGTTTGTGAGTTTGAGCCTGGCATTGGGCTCTGTGCTGATAGTATGGAACCTGCTTGGGATTCTCTCTCTCTGCCTGTCCCTTTCTCTCTCTCTCTCTCTCTCTCTCTCTCTCTCTCTCTCTCTGTCAAAAATAAACTTTTTCAAAAAGTGATATTCTGCCTTGTCTCCAAATTGGCTGGTGATGCCCAATTAGCCTTCCCCAGGGCCAGGGAGGCAAGAATCCTAATGTACTAGTCCCTTGGGATCCAAGGACCATCACCTCATTCCCTTGCCCTTCTGTATCACTGGATTCCCATCTTTTTCCTGTTTTCATAGATGCTACAGTGAGCTGAGGCCACCCCAAGGCCAGTCCCCTCCCTAGTCGGCATCCCGAAGTGGCCTTCGAGCTCCCAGCACACCCTGAGCACCCGAGGAAGAAGATGGGGCTGGAACATATCAAATTAAACCCTGTTCTACCTTCTCCTGGCTGGCCATGCCTCCAACTCCATCCTCCTTTTCCCCTTTAGCATTTGAAGATGGCCTGGGCACATTTTGTTAGCTCTCACTCTGCTTACTTGCTCTTAGTAGGGTGAACAAGAGGCAGTATGCAAATATCTTTCTCCAAAAGACAGTAGTCTGGGACTGAGGCACCACTGGGCCATTACCATACCCCATTACCACAAAAGCACGTAAGGGGGAAAGAAACCATCAAAGGAATGTCTCAAGGGATCTGTCGTGGCCCAGTGTGTCTCCCATTCTCGTGTTTGAACTTTATGTCTCTAGCGCTGTCTGTAGGGACAAGTATTACATTAGACGTCATGATCATTAAAATCCTATTTAAAACAAAATGTTTTTGAAGGTTTCTAAGAAAACTCGTCCAACCTCTTTGCTTGCCTGCCTTTGATTTGATTTTTACCCCTGCTGGCAAAAAGCGCATCTGTGCTCCTTTGACAAGCTGCCTTTGGCCCATGCTGGGGCCCAGTTGGCTTGTGTGGGCACGCAGAGGACTGACTCCTGATGTGCAGTGCTGAGCCAGCTAGGGATGCGCTTGGACCTCTCTGTGCATAGGGTTGTGCCTTCGTGCTGTTTCATTACCCACACCAGGCTATATTTGGGGTGAGAAATAGGGAGGGAAACCGAAATGAAGCCAGACAGGTAAGTCAGTCAGCCAGTTAGTCACTCTGTCTCTGATCTGTCCATTAGCCAGGCAGCCGGGCAGCTAACCAGTCAGGATGTCAGACATTCTGCCTGTCTTGCATCCAGTTTGTCAGCCAGGGCATCAGTGAGTCAGACTGCTCTGCAGCCAGCTCGACTGTCTGTCTGTCCATCAGTCAGCCAAGCCCATCAGCCTGTACTTTGGTCAAATGGAATGTCATCCTCTCCTCAAAGAAGCTCTCTCCACCTTCAGAAGCCAAATGAGTCACACGAGCACACGTTCACATCCACCCACCCACAACACACACCGATCCAGGACATTCTCTGTTCTGATAACTGTCTGTACTTTTCCTTCAAAACTCTCACCACACCTTCCAATCCTATTCATCTGTATGGTTATTTGGTTTGTGTCTTATTTCCTGTTAGATTATAAGCTCCATGAGGGCAGGACTTGTGTGGGCCCTGTGCTGGCATGAATGGCTGCATCTATCCATGGGTCATGCCGTCCATGAGTCATCCAACCAGCAGGTAGCAGTTTGCTGGGTAGGCAGAGTGGGCCATGGGGGGATTTCAGCCAGAGAGAACAGCATGGGTTAAGATATGAAAGTGGTAAAAGAACATGGCATCTCTGGAAAACTGTAAATAATGTGTCATTGCTGGAGCATAAGGAACAGGACAGGGATGGGAGGAGGGCACAGGCAGAGCTAGTGGGAGATATGCTTGGAGCTATAGATTGAGTCCAAGTCCTAAAGGGTTTTGTGTAACACTAGAAGGCAGTAGGTTTTATGTGAAGAGATACTGAAAATTTTAAGGGAGAGTCATGTTTTAAGTTTATTTATTTATTTTGAGAGAGAGAGAGAAAGCACAAGCAGGGAAGGGGCAGAGAGAGAGGAAAAGAGAGAATCCCAACCAGGCTGCACACTGTCAGCAGGGAGCTTAGGCAGGGCTCGAACCCACAAACTGTGAGATCTTGACCTGAGCCAAAACCAAGAGTCAGATGCTTACCCAACTGAGCCACCCAGGCACTCCGGGAGAGTCGTGTTTTAGAAACCCGGGCAGTGATATGGAGGTGAAGTGGAGTGAAGTGGGTAGAGACTGGAGGCAGGAAGGCCAATCAGGAGGCTACTGGAAGCCCTGAGGTTAGTGTGTCCCCACCTTTTCCATATCATGAGAAGTGCCACAATTTGTATGGCCCACTAGAACAAACTGATGAAGCAGCTTGTGGCCAGAGGCAATAGGACCCAGAGGCCGAGGGGCTCAGGATCCCAGCACACTTGTCACCCATTCACAGATATCTCGAGAAGTTTTGGTATTAGAGGAAAATGATGCAGGCTTGAAATAAAGCTGTGCAGCAGGAGTGGCTATGATGTCTGTGAACATTCTTGAGGCAAGCCTAGTGAGTCTTGGGCCCTCATAGCAATGTTGGTAGCAGCTGTCCACACCCAGACCTCTGTGTATCCTTTTGTCATTAGTGGCAGGGGACAAGGCACTCTCCCCCTCCCCCATTCCATTCCCCTTCTGTCTCTTCTTTGTTGTACACAAGGCTGACCATTCTGTTGTGACCGAGAAATGTCCATTAACTAGAAATACAAACACTCCTTCTGTCCCTTCTTAATAATGACTTGAAGGGTATGTTAACTAACTGGAGTTAAAATAAAAACTTTTTAAAAAATGACCCAAAGGTAACATCTTATGCCTGGTCCCTTTCTCACTGGAGAAAGGAGTCAGTTGCTCCTCAGGGTACAGGTGGTTCCTTTTCTTCCTGATGGCATTGAGTGATCTCTCTAGGAGCATCATTAACTCATTGCCTGTGGGGTAAAATCCAAATGCCTTATCATGGCATGCAGTGTAATTGGATGTAAAATAACTAAACAATTCAAGATAGGGTTCGACTCAGCACAAGACTGTGTGAGACAGACATAGCAGTGTAGGAGCAGTGAGATAGGAAAAGAGTTCAAGAGGGAAATAGGCTGGAGATGGTGATCTGGGGGAGGCTGTACAAGAAGAGAAAGCCAAAGAGAGAGATGGAGATGGTTAGCAGTTACAGAACCAGAACCCAGCATCATGGAAGCAGAAACGGAGGGAATTTCCAAAGGAGAAGGGGATCACTGCTGGCAAATGAAATAGGAGGTGTGAAAATTAAAATGAACAATTGTATTTAGCTAGAAAGAAGCTTCACTCCTACATCAAACTAAACATGACCCACTACTTGTTTCTGTACATAAAGTTTTCTTAGGACCCTGTCACACCCACTGTTTAGCTCATGGATTATCTATGGCTATTTTCACACTATAATAGCCAAGTTACTGCAACAGAGTATATGGCCTACAAGGCCTAAAGTATCTTATATATTTTCTGTCTAGCCCTTTACAGAAAAAAATTGCCAACCGCTGGTCTGTATAAACTACAAAATATTCAACTTAAGCTCTATGTCAGGATCCTGAGAGACAGCAAAGAAAACTTGTGCAACTTTATTTAAGAGGTGAGCTGGTTTGGATTCAGAATTGTGCCCCAAGTGATAATCCAGGCAAAGAAGGCTATTCCAGTTGTGACCAAGTTCAACTAAGTCTTGTATGATTTTCCTTTTTATGGCCACCTAATCACCTCTCATCTGGACTGTTGCTGTAGCTACCTTACTGGTCAGAGAAGGGATTCACTCCATCCTAATTCTCTTAGCTCTTAATGCCTGGTCTGGGAACCCCCAAAAATTAAGGTGAGTCATGGCCCCATGGCTCCCTCTCCAGCCAGTCTTTCTCCCCTATCCCAGCAGAATGCCCCCATGACTGACTTCAGTCTGACCCAAACTTATTTTCAAGCCACACTTTCAAAATCATAATACAGATATTGGGAAGGTTTCTTAAAAAGGTATTATTTTTTTTTGGTTATGTCTCTCTTTTTTTTTTTTTGATATTTCAGTGCAAAGTCTCTGAAACAATCAACCAGTTAGCCCCAGGATTAATTTGACTGATTGAAGGACAAAAACAAAAGTCAACAGAGTATGCTAGTATTTCCCAAAGTAGGTTAAAAAAAAAACAAAAAACTACAACCCTACCACCATGAGATCTTCTATGAAAATAGATGGTTTTGGTCAAATAATTTGGAAATGTTGGAATCCTAAAACCCCCCCTCTTGACATTTTGCAGTGCGTGTTCCTATTTGAAAGGGCCTGAGCTCTCTGCATAGCTTTGTTTGACCCAGTGTTTCACACACATGCTTAACCAAGGAACTGTTTTAGTGAACACCAACTAGCATCTTGAGGACACCTTAGGAAAGAGGGGAAAAGGGCACCTGGGTGACTCAGTTGGTTTAGCGTCAGATTCAATTTCTGCTCAGCTCAGGATCTCACAGTCATGAGATAAGGCTCCACCCTGAGCATGGAGCCTGCTTGAGATTCTCTCTGCCCCTCTCCCCTGTGTGATCTCTCTCTCATGGGTGCTTTCTCTCTAAAATTTAAAAAAAATAAAGAGGGAAGAGAAAGGAGGTCTGAGCAGGGCTGCAAACCAGAAAGGCCTGAGCCCCGAAGGTACAGTGAAGACTTTGCTGCACAGAATGTCCCTGTCTGGAAAATTATTCTGGGCAGAGAGGGTTATAGAGATGAGCTAGAGATAGTTTGTGCATTCAGGAACTTTCTATCAGGGATGTTCCCCAGTCTAGCCAGGACTCCCAGGTTCACCCCACCTCCCCTAGCCGGCCCACATATCTGCCAAGCCCCAACAAACACAAATACAGCCACGCGGCAGACACATGATATTACATAATTTTAGTTTTTTTTTTTCAGTAAAGGTAGTTCATTAAATGTGTAATTAAAGGATGATTTAATTTTGATACCTGGGTATGAGTTTAGTATAAATAGATTGTCAAATCAGAAGAAATGATCTGTCAGTCCACACACCTTGATTTTGGGCTCAGAAAGTAGGATTCCCATACCTCGGCCAGTCATCTTTTCTTCACTGTTATCCTCCCAGACCTGCATCTGCCCCGCTCCTTCCCACACCCTCATGTTACTTCTTATGTCTCCTGCAGCCTCTGGTGCTGCTGATGGAGTGGCCTGAAGCCACCAACTTTGCCTGCCTGATTGCGGGGTACTGCCGTCTCCTGCTGGACTCCAGGAAGATGGTCTTCTCCAAGCCTGCCAGCCAGCCTCTTCCACCTCCAATGATCAAGGCAGGTAGGGTTCAGCCTCAGTTTTCAGTATGCCAGAGGCCCTTTGCACCCTGGACACATGGAGGGAGGAGCTTTGCTGCCTTAGGGCTCACCCCATTCCACCAGCACCCAGTTTCCCAGGAGCCAGTGCTATACCACTGGATCCCCCCTGGCACAAGCCAGTGGGAAAGACAGCTGGCCTTCAGATGGGCCTGTCCTACAAAGGATGCCCGTGACAACACATTGCGATTGAGTCAGTGAATGAATGTAAGATAAAAATAGCGAATAAGGAATAAACAGGACCAATCAGAGAATCGCACTGGATCTAAGGCACAGCTTTAGAGGTACAGTGATCTAGGGAGAGATGCATGGGTGTTCTGGTTTAGGGAAAGTGGAGGTTGAAAGTGAAGATAAAATCTTTCTTTTGTTCACCATAGCGGGGGTCGACAGAGCTGCCCAAAGTTAAGAGGCCATGGAAGACTGGGGTAGGAAATTCCATGCAGGTGCAGAGTACAGTCCATCAGGAGGCTTAGAGATATGAGGGGATGACCATTAAGAACAAGGTCAAGTACAGCCTCCAAACACAAGGCTTCCCAGTTAGGCAACTCACTGCAGCCACCCCTCGTAGCTGTCCTGGGGATACCACAAGCAGGGGCCTTGGGAAAGATCAGCCCAGTCCAGATAATTCTGCCCAGAACCAAAGCGGCAGGAGAAACAGGTGCTTCACATATTAGACCTAAGGCTCACGTACACGCGGTAGGCACTCCCCCAACCCTGGCACCCAAACGTCATGGTGGAAGCTGAGACTGACCACCTAGCAGTCACCCTCCTCACATGCCAAAGCCTCTCCATCCACTTGCCTTGCAGTTGGCCATTTCTTCTCTGCCCAGAACTGCAGTGTTCTCACATCTCATCTAGATGGAGGAGTTTTAGGGAGTGTAAGCCCACTCCCCATGGATGCCCCAGCTCCCAGAGAGCTGTGTAACCCCCCACACCATGTCACCTCATCATTTCTTCCTCGCAAACATCATGACAAGCCCTTGTTGACATCTTATAACATCATCCACGGGACTTAGAAGGCAATCCCCCAAACATAGACTGGGGAAAGGATGGGTGACCCCAAGGCATAGAAGGAGGCTCCACATGGAGAAGCAAAGGGACTGACTAGGAATAAGAAGGAGCCAGGAGGCCATGTTGCAGCATGTCCCCAGGGAGAATAGCTCCGAAGTGGACAGCTATATGTATCACCAAGCCTGTGGATGGCCAAGTGATGGCAAAACCAGTGTTAGCGTTGTCCATGTCACCTGGCATCACTCCCAAGTAAATTATACCTTTGGCTGAGCTGGTTAGGGGGAGAGAGAGGGAGAAGGGAAGGCAGAAGAAGGGGCCCTTTGGGGGATCAACTTTCAGAAGGCCCCAGAGATGACTCTGTAGTCCCACCTGCCTTCCAGAGGGTTCTGTCACCCCATCAGCCAACGCTGTCCTTCAGTATTTCTCTTTCCACAGGGATAGTGGCACCAAGCGAGGGCGCAGGGTTCCTGTTCCCCCCTCAGTCTCACTGAACATACCCTGGGATGCATCCCTGTGGCTTTGCCAAAGGCCAATCAATTTCATTGGATTCTCTGGAAGGTGTTGCAGCCTGGAAAGAAGGCTTCTACAAGTGCTAGGCATGGCTTTAGAGCCCCTCCCTGATTCCTGAGCATCCCCCTTGTGGCCTGCAGCATGATGGCGGCTCAGCTACCTCTAGCACAGTGCCTTTCACCATGCAGGAGCTGGATGGACCACCATAGTATTCCCTTGTTTGTACTGCTTCACCTCCCCAGGGGTGTGGGTCCATGCCTGGGCCCAGTACTTGGCCTTTTGAACTGTTACGTGCTGGATTGATGACAACCACCAAGTACTCTGCTTGTAGAGGGCTGGTGTGCGCATCTGACCCCATGGCCCCAAGAAAGGGAAAGGGGGGACTGTGAGGGCACACTGGGGAGCCCTCCACCCAGGTTACAGTGCCAGGCCATCAGTTCCTGGTACAACGTTGAGATATGTTTCCTCCATGGGCCCTCACTTTCACCCCAGAAAAGAAGCCCCAGTGCCCAGTTGTCATTTAGCAAAGGGCTATAGGAAACAGACACCCTTGCCAGCCTCATCTGGACTTTTTCCTCAGGGCCAAAGCCCCAGCCCACTAAGGGCCTGATCTCTCTGTCCAGATCTATATTCTTGGCCCACTGCTGGATAGGCTTAAAGGATGCTTGTTTAACCAGCAACTCGAAAGAGAAAGCATCACCTCTCACTTGGAGGCCCAGAAAAAAAGGAACATGGGGACATGGAAGGGAAGGGATTACCTCTTGGGCTTTATCAGTAGTTTCCCCAAAGTACGTATTTCACTCATTCATCCAAAGACTATTTCTCAGTTACTCATTATATACCAGGTCCTTGCCCTCACAGAGCTTACAGTCTAGTGGGGGGAATACAGACGGATGATTAAACTGATATTATCAATACAGTAAGTGCCTTTGGATTTACATAGAGGAAACTCCACAGCCACAACAGAACAGCACCTGGGCTTAAAGACACAGCTTAGAGAAAGTCTCAGGCAAATGCCAGTTCTCACCTGTATTGGGCCGTTGGGAGATCCAGAGGCAACCATCTCTCTCCAGCCTTGAGCTCCCCCGTATCATGGGGAAATGCAGGAAAATAAGGCTTCGGGGCCCCCGTTGGAGCCACAGTCATAGATTTTTCCCCCATGGTTAGAAAGCAGTGTGGTCTGGTATAGTAAATGTTCTGAAACAGACCCATACATATATAGATAAGTGCTTTTTGACAAAGGTGCAAAGGTAGTACAGTGGAGAAAGGACAGTCAAAGCTGGTTGACTCAGTGTTGCACTGACTCTATGCATGTATGCATGCGTATACACACACTGCATATATTTGTGTGTATGTGTATGTGTGTATACACACTGCATATATTTTTTAACATAGCTCCAGTTGGATCACCATCCTGTACTTTGCAAGCATTTTTTTAAAAGTCAATCTTCTGAGTGGCTGAGTACAGAGAGCTAGACTAGGACATCCCCCTTGGGGAAAGCTGATGAGCAATTTACAGCAGATTTGCAATCTGAGAGGCATGCTGTTCTAGCCATCAGCCAAGCGCACCTGGCTCTGCTTGCATTTCTAACCTTCTGTCTGGAGGAGGTCTGGGCTTTTCCAGACATATTTTCTCCTCCGCATGGCCCTGTGCTGCTCCTTGGATCTGGAAATCACAGTCGTTGTCAGCCTGGTGTTGGGAGATGTGTTAGACCTACAGCCTTTGTCAGAGAGGAGCCACCACCTGCTTATTGGACATGCCCCTGGGAGCCACCTCTGATGTCAGCTTATTGCCAGGCTGGCTATGCTGACTGTTCAGCTGGCTCATAGGAAGTTAGCACCTGGTGCATGGCCAGGACCTGTGGACAGTGCCTGAGAGTAGAAACCACCTGAACTGCTACTTCATGCTAGTGGCTTAGCACTGCCCTAGAGCGCTTCTTCACCAAGGCTCAGAGGGTCATTACATATTATTCCCCCAGCCGATCCAGAGTTCCCTGGATACAGCCACTAGGGCCTGAATTGAACCCACTCAACATAATTACATTGACTCTATATTTAAAGGGGCAACATGGTCTATGGAAATCAGAAAGGGCTTAGAACCTGAAGGTATAGAGACTTGGGTTCTAGCCCCCCGCTCTGCTATATCTTAGCTGTGTGGCCATGAACAAATTCCATAAACGGAGTCTGTTTCTTCATCTGCAACCTGAAGATAACAGTACCTAACTCAGTAGAGATTTGACAGGAGTATGTGAGAGAAGACTCACAAATTTCTTTTAAGCACAGAGCATATTTTTGGCTCTTTTTATAACAATTGAGAGTTCACTTTGTGCCCAGCACTGTGCTTTTTTTTTAAAGAATATAAACAGCTTCATTGAGAAATAATTTCCAAGCCAGAAAATTCACCCATTTAAACTTCACAACTCAGTGTTTTTGAGTATGTTTAATATACTTACAGGGCTTTGTACCCATTGCCACAATTTAATTTTAGAACTTTTGACCCCTCCTAAAACAAACTCTGTACCTGTAACACTCATCCCCTAGTCCCTTCCTAATCACCACCCAGCCTTAAGCAGCCATGCATGAACTGTTTTTCTGGGTCTATAGCTTTGCCTATCATGGACATTTTGGATAAAAAGAATCCTACAATATATAGTCTTCATGTGGTTTGCTTTTTTCATTTAGCATAATGTTTTCAAGGGTCATCTGTGTTGTAGCATATATCAGTACTTGTTTCTTTTTACAGCCAAATATTCCATTGTGCAGATAGACCACATTATGTGTATCCATTCATCAGTTGGTGGGCATTTGGGTTTCCTTCATTGTGGCTATTATGAATAATAATGTTATAAACCTTTATGCATGAGTTTTTATGGAGGCATATGTTCTTGTTTCTCTTTGGCACACAACTAGGAGTGGAATTGCTTGTCAAATGGTAACTCTATGTTTAACTTTGAGAAACTGCCAAAGTGTTTCCCAAAAGGACTGCACCATTTTACATTACCATCCACGGTGTTGACGGATACAATTTCACCATATCCTCACCAACATTTGTTATTGTCCATCTTTTTTTTTTATATCCATTGTAGTGGATGTGAAAAGGTATCTCATGGTTTTGATTTGCATCATCATAGCTGATGGTGTTGAACATCTTTTCATGTATTTATTAGCCATTTGTATATCTTCTTTCATGAGCTATCTATTCACATCATTTGCTCATTTTTAAATTGGGCTATTTGACCATAAACATGAGGGTTTATTTCTAGACTCACAATTCTATTCCATTGATCTACGTGTTTATTCTTAAGTCAGTACCACACTGTCTTGATTACCATTGCTTTGTATTAAGTTTTGAAATCAGGAAGTGTGGGTCTGCCTACCTTGTTCTTTCTTAAGATTGTTTTAGTTATTCCGTGTCCTTTGTGATTCCATATGAACTTTTGAATTACCTTGTCAATTACTACAAAAAGTCCATTGGGATTCTTATAAGGGGCTGTGTTGAATTTGTAGATCAGTTTGGGAAGTACTTTCATGTTGACAATATTGAGTCTTCCAATCCATGAATATAGACTGTCTTTTAATTTATTTAAACCTTCTTTGTTTTCTTTCAGAAATGTTTGCAGTTTCCATTGTACAAGTCTTGCACTTCTTTTGTTAAATTTATACCTATTTTATTCTTTTTGGTGCTGTTATAAATAGAATTGTTTCCTAATTTCATTACCAGATTGTTCATTGCTACTATATAACAATACAGTTAATTTTTGTTCTGTCCTTTATCATGCAACCTTGCTGAGCTTATTAGCTCTAATAATTTGTGGATTCCTTGGGATTTTTCCTACAGAAGATCATGTCATCTGCATATAGAGATAGTTTTACTTTTCCTTTCTGATCTGGATGCCTCATATTTCATTTTATTGTCTAATTATCCTGGCTAAGCCTTCTAGTACAGTGTTGAATAGAAGGGTTAAAACAGAAGTCCTGGACTTTTTATGATGTTAGGGGGAAAGCTTTCAGTGTTTTACCACCAGGTATGATGTTTGCCATGGGTTTTTCATAGATAATCTTTATCATGTTGAGGAAGTTCCCTTTTATTTCTAGCTTTTTGAGTTTTCTCATGAAAGGGTGGTAGCTTTTGCCAAATTATTTTTCTGAGTCTATTGAGATGATCATCTAGTTTTTGTCCTCTATTCTATTAACATGATGTATCACATTAATTGATTTTTGGATGTTAAACCAACCTTGAATTCGTGCAATAAATCCCATTTTGTCATGGTGTATAATGCTTTTTATATGTTGCTGGATTCAGATTGCTAGTATTTTGTTGAGGAACTTTGTATCTGTATTTACAAAAAATATTGCTCTGTAGTTTTCTTGTGATGTTTTGTCTGGTTTTGATACCAGGGTAATATTGATGTTATAGAATGAGTTGTGAAGTGTTCCCCCCTCTTCTGTGTGTGTGTGTGTGTGTGTGTGTGTGTGTGTGTGTGTGTGTTGGAAGGGTTTTGAAGAATTTGTAGAAATTCTTTGAGCATTTGGGAAAATTTGCCAGTGAAGCCATTTGGGCCTGAGTTTTATTTTTAGTAGGGGTGGGATGAATACCTTGTTTTCAAGTTTAATTTATTTATTTCGAGAGAGAGTATGAGCAGAAGAGGGGCAGAGAAAGAGGGAGAATATCAAGCAGGCTCTGGGCTGTCAGCACAGAGCCCATATGGAGCTCAAACTCATGGAACTGTGAGATCATAACCTGAGCTGAAATCAGGAGTCAGACACTTAACTGACTGAGCCACCCAGGTGCCCTAGGGTGGATACTTTTAATTACTAACTCAATTTCTTTTCTTGTTATTGGTCTATTCTGGTTTCCTGTCTTCCTGAGTCAGTTTTGATCATATATTTCTAGGTATTTGTCCATTTCATTTAGGTTATCTAATGTTTTTGGTATAAGCTTACTTAAAATATTCTTTTATAATTAAGTCTTTATCTGTAGAATCAGCAGTGATGGTCCTCTTATTCCTGATTTTAGTAATTTGAATCTTCTCTTTTTTTGCTTGGTCTCTACAGCTAAATATTTGTCAATTTTATTGATCTTTTCAAAGAACCAACTTTTAGTTTCATCGATTTTCACAATTGTTTTTCTGTCCTCTAAACTTTACTGTTTCTTTCCTTCTGCTTGCTTTGGGTTTGGTTTGTTTCTCATTTGCAAGTTTCTTAAGGTGGAAGGTTAGGCCATGGATGTGAAATCTCTTCCTTTTTAATGTATGTGTTTATAACTATAAATGTGTCTCTAAACAGTAATTCAGCTAGATCCCATAAGTTTGGGTATGTTGTATCTTCATTTTCATTCATCTCAAAATAGTTTCCAATTTACCTTGTGATTTCTTCTTTGACCCATTGTTTATTTAGGGATGTTTTATTTAATGTCCACATATTTGTGAGTTTCCCAAAGTGCATTCTATTATTGATTTCTAATTCCATTGTGCCCCCCCAACACATACTTTGTATGATTTCCTTTCTTTTAAATTTATTGAGGCTTATTTTGTGACCTAACATATGGCCTGTCTTAGAGAATGTTCCAGGTGCACTTGAGAAGAATGTATATTCTGCTGTTGTTAGGTGGCATGTTCTATAGATTTTTTTTTTTTGCTATGTCTACTTAGTTTATAGTTTTCCGGGTCCATTACTTCCTTGTCGATCTTCTGTTTAGTTGTTCTACTCATTATTGAAGGTGAGGTATTGAAGTGTCCAGTTATTGCTGTTGAATTTCTCATTTCGATTCAGTCAGGTTTCGCTTCATGTGTTTTGGGGCTCTGTTGGGAGAAGGCAGCACCACGCTTTTGTGATGGTTGTGAACTCTAGTAAACAGCAACACTGACGCACTGACCCTGTCAAACTGGAAATGGAAAGGCATTTTGAAGGTTTGTTTTCTAGCATCTCAACCACCACAATGAAGGATAGGGCAATGCTTAAAACCATGGGCTGTTTAGTCCCGCAGACCTGGGCTCAAATCCAGGCCGCATTTAGGACTCAGGTGACCTTGGATAAGTCACATAACCAAATGGATCAGTTTCTTGCTCTATAAACTGGGGATAGTGACAGCACCTGCCTTGCTGGCTTGCTGTGAGGATTAAATGGAATCGTATGTGATAATTTTATCCAAAGTTAGTGCTTGCTTGCCATTTGCCTCTCTATCTGCCGATGACAAAATGAATTGGCATTGTCTGAGTACATTCTCACAGATAACATGGGGAAGGGCCCCCAAAACAGTCTGAGAGAAAGAAGCCATTTAGAGAGAAAGCATTCGCCATGGATAATTCTCGGATGTGCACACCTACCATCATTAAAAGCTGTTGACTAGAACATTTTACCCCACGTATGTGTAGCAAGCAGGCTGGCCCTGCGTGAATACAGAGAAGTAATGTGTTTGGAGGAATTGTAAGAATGCTCCCCCCACCCTGCTCCCACAGACGCACATCCCCACATATTTCCCAAATACTTCACACGTTCAGAGATGCCCCAGAACGCTACTAGTAGAGCTTTATTCTTTTTGGGTCCTTCCTTGACAGTCCTCTTTGAAATGCAAATTTCAGGCATTGTGTAAGGGCCAGTTCTGCATCTTCCCACTAAGGCAGTAGTAACTTGTCAGATGTATTTCCTTCCTGCTAGAAGAGATCCAACATAACACAGGAGGAACAGAACACTGGGTTGGCAGGGGCACGGGGGAGGAAGGGGTGGAAAGGCTCTGGGAAAGGTGGGGACGGGGGCAGAGACACTTCTAGGGGGAGGGACATAAAACAAATTACACTTCTTTAAGTACAGTTACAGCTGACTTTCAGACCAGACATACCCATATTAAATAAGAGTCCAGCAGGACCCAGATACCAAGGTGCTCAGCCCTTCCCCGGTCACCCCATGCCAGTTTCCATTTCAGAGGCGATGGGGCTGTTAGCAGCCCAGGCCATTCGATTCTACTCACTCTACTCTCAGGGGCGGCAGCAATGTGGCCGCCCCTTTCCCAAATGTCTAGCAGCCAAGTAATGCTCTCTGTCACTACCTGCCATCCAGTTGCGCACCAAAAAACACCAAGGGAGCTCAGCCACCGTCCTCAGCACCACGGCTCATCTGTTGATTCTCTTTCTGGGTTTAGATTACATGCACAGCGCCCACCGCCCTGTCACTGGGGGCCACCTGGGGAAAAAGGAGAGTAGTTATGTGGGCAGCGTGGGCACCAGCCCCAGGAAGTCGAGCCGCTGCACGCCCCCACCTGCCGACTCTGAGCTTGTCAGCTTTTGCTACCTCCACATGCGGGAACAAAGGAAGGAGCAGGAAAGCCGGATGGATGTCAATAAGAACTTAATTTTCTTTGAGGAGAGCAGGCCCCGGACCAAGTCTGACCCCACATCCAAAAGCTCTGGCCAAGGTTACGAAGTAATCCCTGATGACTTTGATGCCGCCAGCCTAGACCATGAGCCTTGTGCCAGCAGGGCCCGGTCCTACACCTTGGACAATTCCCTTGGGGCTGAAGCCCTGAATTTCTACTGTGACTCTTGCAAAGCCAAACTCCAGGAGCAGCTGGGCCCTCCCAAAGGTGGGAGGCCTGGCTCCTCTCGTGACAATATGGTAGACTTGATGTCCCTTCCACCCCCCGGGAGCGAGGAGGAAGAGGAGGAGGAAGATGAGAGCACTTTGCTGTTGCCTGCCATTGCTGCCCCACCTCCTGGTTTCAGAGACAACAGTTCTGATGAGGATGACCCCAAGCGCCGGGCAGTCCAGAGCCAGGAGCAAGGACGCCACCTGCGTGGGCTCCTGTACGATGAGATTCCAGTGACACTGATTGACAGCGTGCAAACCCGGACGGTCCGAGATCATGCCCAGGAGCTAGATGATGCCCTGGTGTCCACTCTGCAGGCTCTGGAAGCCCTGGCAGCCTCAGAGGATGGACCACACCCCCCACCCCCACAGACTGCAGGTAATAGCCCGTTCCTCCTCCCTCTTGCCTCCCTTTCCTTCTCCTGACCAAGCAGGGCCAGCAGGTGATATTGCTTCTTCCCAAGCAGAGGATAAAGTCATCGTGGTGTGCCAGGGCAGTGGATGGCCAGAGGTAGCACAGATAGGGTCAGGTGATCAACAATGCTGTGTCAGGGGCCAGCTGCTCAGCTCCAGCTAGAGCTCTGGCTCTCACCATTCCATCTCTGGAAATGTCTTGCAGATGACCCCAGGGATTGGAGCCGTGATAGCTACGGAGCCAGGCCAGGATAGAGGATCAGAGCAAAATTGTGAGAGATCTAGAAGATAGTTCCCTCACACATGACTGGAAGAAAAACAAAATGACCAACTAATCACCTAGTGACCCGGGATCAGGGGAGCCAGGAGCCATCACTCCTCAGGGCTGAGGTCTTGATCTTGCCTAAGAGCATGAACTCCCAGTCAGATGCACCCAAGTTCTGGCTTCTTCACTCACTTTCAGTGTGACCTTCGGCAAGGCACGTTACCCTCTCTGAGCCTCACTTTTGTCATTTCAAATGGGCTTGGTAACAACAGCCATATCATGTAGGGTTCGTTGTGGGCATTAAATGAGATCATTCGTGCAAAGCACTGCCTAGCATATAAGCATCAATCCATAAGTAGTAGCTGTTATTAGCAATTATTTGGTGGGAGAGCCATGCGACACGCATGCCAGTCCTTCTTATGGACACACGTACAATGCGTCTTGTAGACCAGCATGCATGTCAGACATGCACCCATATTCACAATGCACACCTCCATACACACACACCTTCAAAAAAATAAAAAACAGGTAAATGCCACAGCGACAGAAAAGGCCCAGGGAGGAATAAGGCACAAGAGAAGGCATGTGAAGCAGGTGAGGTGTGCACAGAGAAGACGAAGAGATTGGGGTCAAAGGCAGCCTGGCTGACCAGGGAGAGTACCAACCCCTACCTTTTCTGTATGTAAGGGCATCATCCTTGGTGTTGGCAGCCCCCATGTGTTTAGCCCCCCCCGGGGGCCAGCATGTCTCTTGGCTCCTGAGTCTGGTGATCCAAGCCCTCACTGCTCCTAGACTAGCCCCTGTGGTCACCAGAGAGGACAAGTGCAGGCCAAAGGGCCTCAGCTGCAAGGCCTGGCCAAATGACGAGGGCCAGATAGAGAGGGACGTGACTTTGCCAGCCCTCTTCAGGACAATTAACAAACATTTCCTAGCTATTGAATCTAAAAATAGTGACGATTAGCATGTTGTTCTGCATGTGATGTGCATGTTAATTTGCCTTTAGACTGCCCAGCAGATATTCTCCGTGCCCCTTTTGTTGCTTTTTCGGATTCCGGCCCTTCATAAGCTCTCTCCCAGCTTGCCTCCCTTTGCCCCTCCTCTCTACTCCTCCCACCCTTGGCCCAGTACCGTCCCCCCACTGCCTCCTCCCTGCCCCCTGCCACCTCCCCCAGGTCTGACTGGCTTTCCCCAGCTTGAGATGCTGCTGGCTGCCCTTGGCCCCCACAGACTTTCTACATATGACTGGAAAAAGGACTCGATTGGACTAAGTGCAGCAAGCCCTCTCCCTGTCCCTCCAGGTCTGATTGTGCTGGCCACAATCACCCCTGAATCATCGCTGGACTCAGGCCATGAAACCAACTCTTCGGAGCTCACAGACATGTCGGAGATGATGTCGGCCATGAAGCAGCACCAGAACACCACCTACTTCCTGGCCCAGCACCTCAACAAGGATAGCCTCCTGGCTCGCAAGGACCTGCCCTTCCGGATCCAGAGCTGTTCAGCGCAGGCTGTACTCACGGCACCTTACTCTCTCGGGCGCCCCGATCCCAACGCATCCCTGCAGCCAGTGGTGACAGGCCAGAGTCCGGGCCCCCCTGGCGCTCGGAGGAAGCTGCCCCAGGTGGAGTCGCAACCACAGCGAGAGCGAACCTACACCCTGGCAGTGCACCCAACATTGTCCCCACAGCTTGGTGAGCAGAAGAATCTGAGCCTGCTGTCCCCAGTTCCTGAAGACAAAGGGCCTGGCCACACTAGGGCAGGCCTGGAGATGTCACTGAGGGCTGCCACGCCATCCCTCAGTGACGAGCAAGTCTCTGAGCTAAGGGAGAATCTTCCCAAAGAAGTCAGGTTGAGCCCCAAGCTTATCCTCGACCCAAAGGGCAGCGTGACCCCAGCTATCATCTCAGCTGCCCTACAGCAGGTGGTTCACACTAAGAGCCTCCCTGCCCCTGGCGGGGCCCTGGGGAACCCTCCCAGCAGTGGGGAGAGAAGGCTGGAGGCCAGCATGGGGAGGCCAGAAGTTAGCATGATGAGCGGTAGTGCCAGTAAGAATCTGAAGTTCAAAATGAGCCCCAGTGCTCCAGAGACGTCACGGAATTCCCAGCAGCAGCTGAGCCCAGAGGTCTCCTCTGGCTCCAGGGTGCCTGCAGGCAGCCGGGGTGACAGCCTGCATCTCTCCCCACAAGAGGACAGGCTGCCTGTTCAGAGTGTCCCGCCTAAAAGCTACCTTTCCCGAGCGAGTCGAGAGTCACTGAGCAACCCATGCATAGGGGAGGTGGCAGGCAAGGCGGGGCCCGAGGGTGCTAAGCCTGCCCTGCACAAGCTGGGCACCGTCTCCAGCCAGGGGGAGAAGGGGCAGCTGGAGAGCATGCCCCAAAGCAGCAAGATTGAGGAGACCAGCCTGGTGCCCCGAGCCGGCTATGCCATGGCTCTACAGAGCCCCAGCTGCCAGCCGCGAGGCCACAGCCCCAGCAGCCAGTCCCGAGGCCAGAGCCCCAGCTGCCACCCTCGAGGCCAGAGCCCACTGAGGCCCCAGGCTGCCAGCCGGCAGGTGAGCACCATGCCCTCCAGGAAGCTCGAAACAACCCTGGATGGAGCCCACTCAGCCCCCGAGGGCCCCGCAAAGCCCAAATCATCCCGAGGGCCCTTCCGGCTCCGCAGTTTATTCTCTGCCACCTTTCCGACTCGCCAGAAGAAGGAGACTGACGAGCGGCAGGCCCAACTGCAGAAGGTGAAGCAGTATGAGCTAGAGTTCCTCGAGGAACTCCTAAAGCCGCCGAGCCAGGGGGAGCTGCCAGGCACCGAGTACCTGCAACCCCCAGCCCCAGGCCGCTGCAGCTGCCAGCTGCGCAGCAGCCCAGTGCAGCAGGGGCCTGGCATGTCCCGTGAGCAGAGGCGCAGCTGTGACTGCAAGCGCATCTGCCGGGGGGGTCGGCCCCAGGCCCCCCAGACGCCAGTGCCCGGCCTCCGGGGGAGGGAGAGGGACAGGGTCACCCCGACCCAGAGGCAGCCAGAGGCTGGCCCAGGCCTGAGCCTCAGCAGCCCCACCACTGTCGGGCGCATCCGCTCCACCAGCCTGGAATCCCAAGAGTGCCGATCGGACCCCGAGAGTGGTGTGTCCTGCCTGACCACGTGTGCCTCGGGGGGTGAGTGCCTGGGAGCTCCCAACTACAGGAAACTGATGCGCCGCTACAGTATCAGTGAACTGGACCAGGGTGACAGGGCCTCTCTGACCTCGGACATCTATCCACACCCACCCCTGGGCATGCTGCCCAGGGAAGCCAAGGAGGTAGAGGCAGGCCTCCCCTTAGGCCTGGGTCCCAAAAACAAGTCACTGGAGTCACCGACCCTGGGAGACCCCTCATACGTCCAGGTCGCCCCTGAGACCAAAGGCCCCAGACAGATGGCAGTGTTCTCGCTGCCAGAAGAGGTGTACCGGAAGCCTGCCGATCTGGACGAGGACAGTGAGGGCAGCAAGTGCTGCTCTATCCGCTACTGCTTCTATTACCGCAAGTGCGATATGGCAGATGATGCCAGTGACGGCAAGGACGAGCTCTCCTACTCCATCCCAATGAAGATTCTGCCTGGCATGAAGCTGGACGAGCAGGTGGTGCCCGTGGTGAGCAGGACCCTGCAGGTGCTAGATGCCGCCACCTGCAGCAGCAGCAGCCCCGAGGCCGCCCACACCCAAGAGATTGACCTCCGGGTGTCCACCTTTGAGGGGAGCCTGGCCAAGATCAATGCCCTGCGGGCCCATGCCTATGGCCTGCCTGATGGTTTCCTGGCTGCCCGACTGGACACCAACGAGCTGCTAACGGTCCTGCGGCAGTGCGTGGCCAGCCCTGAGGCCCGCGCCCCTAAGCCCTACGTCTCTCAGATCTCTGAGTACAAGCTCGAGCTGGCTCTCAAGTTCAAGGAGCTCCGGGCCTCCTGCCGCCGCGTGGCCAACGTGGACAAGAGCCCGACCCACATGCTGGCAGCCATCACGGGCAGCTTCCAGGTGCTGAGCAGCCTCATCGAGACCTTTGTGCGGCTGGTGTTCATCGTGCGCTCCGAGGCCCAGCGCCAAGAGCTGCTGGCCAAGGTCGAAGAGGTAGTGAGGAACTACACCTTCCTACTGCGTGCCGCTGAGGAGTCCACCACCCGGAACCTTAACCAGCAGCAGCAGCAGCAGCAGCAGCAACAGCAGCAGCAGCAGCAGCAGCAGCAGGCAGCAGCTATAGGGGCGGCCACAGGGCACCCACCGGGCTCCCCAACGTCAGCGACTGTTATGAGCACATTCACCCGCTCCTTAAAAACCCTTATCAAGTAGGGCATCCGCCCAGGCCTGCCCCTCCTTTCCCCAACCACAGCCCCAGGTTTAAGCTTTGTGGTCTTTGCATCTTGTGGTGAGTGTATGTGTCTGCTGGGCCAGTCAGGGTCTGAGAGCCTTCAGTCTTTGGGGAGCGGAAACTCCCCGGATTGAGGCTGTCCCTGAGGGCTCCGGGCAGCCGCCATCCTGGGTATCCTCACCCTTTCCCTGGCCTCTGGTCGTCACTGTGAGGGCCAAGGCCCCTTGTCACTATGCCTGCCTGCCGCAGAGCTGTATTTTATCTCTTCTTTAGGGCTGACAGGTGACATCAGGCTCACCTTCCTGCTCCATTTTGGGGCCCCAGGGAGCCAGGGCCTGAAGCAGGCAGGCCCACAGGCCTTGAGCTCCTCCTGGCGTCTGCTCCCCTCTGGGGAGCAGTGGCAGTAGCACCAGGGCACAGCACCCAGCGGAGGGGAAAGGGCACTCGGCCCAGATGTGCCCGCCCACCCTGGGCTCACACTCACTCGGCAGAAGCCACCCTAGAGGGCCTGTGCCCAGGTGGCAGGTCTGCAGAAAACAGCTATGCGGGCTGTTTGTAGCCAGCCCAAGAGGCTGGCAGGCTTGGGAGCCCTCGCCCCCAGGCCCAGTAGCTCCACACCAGCCATCCCCAAAGTGCCCTGTCCCTCACTAATGGGCAGGGTGGCTCAGTCCACTAGGGAGCAAGCATCTGGGTTCACCCCACTTGTTCTGGGTAAGGTACCTGGTGAAAATGTCTGCCCTGGGGAGACCCAGCACAGGCCTCAGAGCCCGCCCGGCCCAGCCCGGCCCAGCGCAGAGGCTGTTGCCGCAGGCGTGCGGTTCCTCTCTCAACATCTACCAGACGGACTGTCCTTAGGAGTTTGACTTAGCTACCGATTGGGGATGGGGGGGGGTGGGGGGAGGGGGGGGTGGGGGGAGGGGTGGGGGGGTGTCGATGACTATATCTTAAACTTCTGGAAGCTAGCGTGATATGTTAATCCCGAGTATATGCTTTTGGCTGTGTATTGACCCTGTGGATTTGTCTCTCTAAGAAAAGAAGCTGAGCGCCTTACCCGGTGCAGTCCTGCACCTCTCTCTCTCTCTCTCTCTCTCTCTCTCTCTCTCTCTGTCTCTCTGTCTGTCTCTCTCTCTATCTCTCTCTCTGTCTCTCCGGAGTCATCTGGAAGGGAATTCACACTGTTTAGCATCCTCCTTGACACACATCTACTGCTGGCGCCACCCACCGCCCCCTCCCCCACAACCTTCCTGGGAGTGAAGACACGGAGTCCCTACCAAAGGTCCCCCTGTAGGGAACAAAGAAAGCCAATGTTTCTTCTGTATAGATTGCTTCTTGTCCACCTCTCCATACCTCCCGTTTGCCACACGCTCGTGCCCTGTGTCTGCCTCTCTTTCATCGTTACGTGAGAGGTCGGTGTGAAATCTCTCATTCTTACGTGAGTTTTATAAAGATGTACACTGTGCTTAACCCCTGCCCAGCGCAATAAAGCCCCCTCCCCCCCCCACCACCGAGTGGTAATTTCTCCTGGCAAGGATTAGGGGAGCTCCTTCTGCAGGAGCCAGCACCCCCCTTCCTTGTTTTTCCTCCCACAGGACCAAGTTGTTTAATGGGCCAGAGATACAGCCAGTGGGGAACCCCTTTCCCTCCGTGACCACTGCAAGCCTGAGTGCTGTCATGGTCTTCCTCTTCTCCCAACTTCTTGATCCTGCACCTTTGCCACTCAGGCCCTGCCTGTGTCATTTCACCGCCATCCTTCACCTCTCCCTCAGCCTCATGGAGAGGACACATTTTCTAATGTCTGTATATAGTATATATACTACATAAAATATATAAATTATATATATATATACTAATTTATGTCTTGTTTTTCAAACAAGAATGATTAAATCTATTCATCTTACTATCCCACTACGTCTTTGCAGTGCCTCTTTGTGGGTGTCCTTGTGTCATTGAATTCCTTGTTGGTGGCGCACCCCCACCCACCGAGAGCTCTCTCTAGCTTCTGCTCCCTTCTACCTGAGCCCCAGTGAGCGATGAGAGCTTAGGACCTTGCTTAGAAGCCTCCTGTCGGTGGTCACTAGAATTGAAATACTGTGTACTCCTTTCTCTTGACCCTGGCCATGACCTCAGAGATGAAGGAGGCAGGGGGCGGGGTTGGGGGGGCGCAGAAACACAGTGCACTCTGTGCATAGTACACCTGGGAGTATGCCTGGGAGTTAAGGAACAGACAGAAGGGTTTCTGGCCAGCTCTCAGGGTGGAACTGGGAAATGGGGCCTCTTCCTCTGAAATGTGTCCAGTTGCCTCAGAGTGTAGCTTGACCGCCTTATTATTGTTGTGAATCCGTTGTGATGCCCACTGGCAATTTATCGGAGGGGTGGAGGTGTTTCAAAAGGGTAGGAGCAACAGGACCCTAACCAGGGCTGGCCTCTCCGGCTTTTCAGAGAGTTACCTGATGGAGAGAAATGATTTTGCTTCTCCTGCTCTCTTACTTTCTTCTGGTAATCACAGGTCCCCACTAGCCTATGAGGCACATTTGTGCCAACTAGATAAATGTTCGTCCTGCCATACACATCCCCATGTTGAATTAGAAAGAAGATCATCCTCTGGGTGATGCTAGCCCTGTGGGCACATGGCTTCATCATCTCAGCTCCATCCAGCCCCACCGGCCTTGTTGGCCGGGTACACAAATGATACAACCGTGTACTGCGGCCCTGAATAATCACTTCCAAAGACTAGACACAGGCCCTCTTCTCACGTCTGCACAGGTCATGGCCCAAGTGATTTGGGAGTGGAGCACAGAGGAGAAGCCAGAAAAAATGCAGCGAGAGCTCCCCTCTGCATGCAGAAGGCCCTAGGTGGGACAGGCCTAGCCACGGTGACAGAGCTCCTCTGGGAGTTCCCCACCAGGTATACTATCCCACAACCCCAAGGCCGGGACTCAGTGGAAGGCAGTGCCAATGTAAAGTGAGACTCACTACTACTTAAAATTACCTAACTTGACAGTCCAGAAATTTGGGGTCCCCCTCACCCTGCACCACACTGGTAGCTCCTTCTGGTTCTATACCCTGGGAACCCATCTACATAGTACCCTGCACGTAGGGCTTCAATAATGATTTGCAGAATGAGTGAGTGTTGCATGAGATGACCGTCACGAGAGAGCCTTCCCAGACCTCTGTACCTCGTGAAAAGGGCCCTCTGCCCCCTGGAAATAGCTAATCCAGACCAGTGCAGCTGGATGAGGCTGGACAGCCTGGCCTCCTATCAAAGAAGACGTCAGGTCAGTCATCCAGTGTTCCATTAACTCAGTGGACTTTCACAAACTACTTTCCGGAAGCTTTGGAAACTCTCCTGAGGTGACCAGTGGTCTCCTTTTCTGTGGACCCAGGACCTCTGTGCAGTATCCGGAAGCACTGGGGGAGGCCATCTTTCCACCAGGGTCTACTTGCCATCTTCGGCCTGAGCCAGAGCCTGATGCTGGTGCTCTTCAGCCACCCCCCTACCAGACCTGAGTCCCCAGAGCCCAACTCCTGTTTTCTGGCTTCAGCCAATTAAAGGAAAATGGGGGCGCCTGGGTGGCTCAGTCGGTTACGTGTCTGACTCTTGATTTTGCTCAGGTTACACATGATCTTAACAGTTCGTGGGATCAATCCCTGCATGAGGCTCTGTGCTGACAGCGTGGAGCTTGCTTGGGATACTCTCTCTCCCTCTCCCTCTCTGCCCCTCCCCAGTTCATGCTCACGCATGCACACTCTCTCTCTAAATAATTTTTTTTATAAAAAGGAAAATGGGTTCATGCTGTTGCCATGGACCCAGGATGACCATGGCAGAGACACATTTTTTTCAAGCTGTTGTCAAAGCACTATGGATAATAGGCAGTTTCATCAGAAATGAATTGAAAGCTTGCTCTCTCTCTCTCTCTCTCTCTCTCTCAAAATAAATTTAAAAAGGTGGGGGGGGTGTTGTGCCTGGGTGGCTCAGTTAAGTTGAGCAACCAATTCTTGATTTTGGCTCAGGTCATGATCTCACAGTTCATGAGATCAAGCTCCACAATGGGCTCTGTACTGACAGCGTGGAGCCTGCTTGGGATTCTCTCTCTCTCCCTTTTTCTCTGCCTCTCCCCTCTCACTCACTCACAAGCTCTTTCTTGCTCTCTCTGTCAAAATCAATTTAAAAACGTAAAAACAAAAGAAATTAATTGAAAGGACCTGCCTCAACGAGAACTCCTTCTGCCAAAGGGGCATGGGGAGATCAGCCACCAGCAGTGGGAAAAGGCATCAGTGTATATCTTAGGCTCAAATTCCTGCAAACAGCAGCTAGGATGAGAGGAAGAACTATGTCCCATTCCCCATCCTGTAGGCTGGACACCAGACTGTGGGTGTGCATCTGGAGCAAGGAAGAGGTCCTCCATGGAGTCAGAGGAGGAAATAAACCAAGGGTTCAGTTCTGGGCCCTAGAAAAATGGGTTGAATTCCAGGCAGGTCTCTTCCAACAACCTGACCTGCTGCAAGCCACTGTTAGGAGAATTATGGAGGCCAGTCTTCTCACCCATGTCACCAAGTCTTTGTGTATTTCCCATACTCCCAATATTATGGGGGCATGCTCTGACATTTCCAGCTGTAGGTTCTGGACCCACCACGTAGGAAGGAGCTTAGTTTTAGCTCCCCAGCCCTCCTATCTGTGATGTCTGTCTTTCCCTCTGGGTGTTGACCCCTCATTCTTGTTTTCATGGCTTCAGCTAAAAGGAATAGGAGTCTGCACTATGTGGAGAGCCTTCTACAACACCGAAAAGATGATCCCTGCCCTTAAATATGCAAAAACAACTGTGTGATCACTTGCCATATGCCAGGCACTGTGCTAAGTACTTTACATGCACGATCTCATTTAATTTCCCTAGCAATCCTTTGAGAGAGGGACTATAAGGAGCAGCTGGCTGACTCAGTTGATGGAGCATGCGACTTTTGATCTCAGGGCCGTGAGTTCACCCCGAGGACAGTGTAGAGCTTACTTAAAAATATACATATATTTTTAAAAAGCTTAAAAGACAGAGACTATGATCATATCTCAGAGGAGAAAACCAAGGCCTACAGAGGTTAAATCACGAGCCCAAGGTCACAGAGCTGGTAAGTGGTGAGCCGGTCAGTGTTCAAACCTATTCAGGCTTTCAACTGCTACCCTCTAGAACTCAGCCCAGCCCCATCTTTGGGGCAGTTCCCCTGAAAACAGAGGCATAGATGCAGCCACACTCATTAAACGATGGCCTGTAAAAATGCTGTTCGGCATCCAGGCAGCATGTGGGTAACAAACGGGTCATTGGTAACTTTCAGGAGTGAGGTGTGGGGTACCACAAGCCCACCTGCTCCCCTCACCTCTCTTTGCCAGGCTGCCCTAGTGTCCCATGCCTCTCAGAACCTGAGGGTTGGAGTGGTATTTATGCATAGAAATTTGTGGGTAGAGCAGTGTGTCCAAAAAACTACCATCAAAATTATGGAACACCCCCCCACCACCACCACCATTCTCCTCAAACTACAATCTGATTCTCCCAGAGATTTGGCCCATATTCCATATGCATGTGCATTTTTCTGAAAGATTTCAGAGGAAAATATCATTTGGGGCACCTGGGTGGCTCAGTCAGTTAAGCATCCAACTCTTGATCTGGGCTCAGGTCATGATCTCATGGTTGGTGATATTGGGTCCTGTGCCAGACTCTGGTGTGACAGTGTGGAGCCTGCTTGGGATTCTCTCTCTCCCTCTCTCTGCCCTTCCCCTGTTAGTGCTCTATCTCTCTCCCTCTCTCAAAATAAATAAATAAACTTTAAAAAAATATGGAGAGGAATGCAAAAGTTGCATGCCTCGTAAAGAAAACATATTTCAGAGACACTTGAGACTTGTGTCTGATACTTCTGGCTACATTCCCGTGCCCACCTACACAGTGTTCACTATCCTCTACCACTAGACATGCTTTGGTGGAAATGTTGGACACACTCAAGGCCCATCAGGTGAGCTAACTGCTGGCATGGGCCCTGAGGGTAGGACATCCAGGACTGGCCTCTGTGAATCTGGGCACACAGGTAGGGATCAGGCACTTTTTCAGGAATAAGAGACCTGGCATGACACGGTGCCAGGATGGGATGCCAGGACAAAGTGGGGTCAGCCTCCCTCCCTCCTAGCCCCTGCCTCCAATGTTGCCTGTTATACCCTTTAGCAGAGGGTCAGCCCCAAAAATAGACAGGGGAGCCAGATTGCCAACAAGCCTGAGATTTTGGCACCTGCAATGAGCAAGGAATTCACGGAGGCCGTGTGGGCTAAGTGGAGTGGTTCCCCAGAATAAGCACTCAGTGCTATTTTCAGCACCGCCACTGACTTGCCATATGATGGGGTCCAAGTCATTTTACCTCGTTGTGCCTCTTCTCTAAAATGAAGATGACTGAGTCTTCAGCCTCTCTCTACAGCTCGGAGGACTAATGAGGTGGTGCTGAAAAATCAGCTATAAAAATCCTGCATGCTAGCTGTATGAGCTTAATGAGAGCAAATGGAACTGCCCCCTTTGCAACTGATTCGGAAACTAATTAAGCTTGCACCAAGAGCCTGGAACCAGAAGCCCGGTTGCCTGTTTCCTTCAAATCGTGGTTTTTCTTGGTCAAAGCCATCTGCCGGTCAGTCCCCATCAAAAGGGATATGCAGGAGCCCCATCTCCCTTGGACCTTTGTTTTGAAATTGGGAAGCCCACCCGCTACTTCAGTGCAGAAGCCCTGTCCTGCAGGGACACGCAGGTGGACCCAAGGCTGTTCTTGGCCTTTGGCCAATTCCCTGGTTCATTTCTCTGACATCCTCCTATCCCGTCTTTGTTCTCCTCCTTGCTAGAAGCAGCTATAATTGAAGGAGGCTTGAACTTCTGATTTTTCTTCAACATTGAGGCTTAGCTCATAGGAAAGGGCTTTCAACTCCAAACTCTTAGCCAGCTACCCAGTGGCAGCTTGGAGTTCTATCTGCTGTGCCCAGTGTTTAGTTCTTGTGTGTCCCACTGCTGCCCTAGCTGTGTGCCAACCTATGGCATCATGCCGACAGCAACAAGAGAAATGAATTTCAAAGACTCCCAGGGGAGGGGGACGGTTCAGCTACCAGGATCATGGAAAAATGGCTTAGGAGGCAAAGTTGGCCTTACTTCTTACCCCTTGGTGGCCCTCCCTACCCCTTTCTCACCAGGACATCCTGGGTCCTCATGTGTTCCTCTGGCTTCTCAATGCTCTACTTGCTGATGACCCACCTACCCTCCCTTCAAATTGACCTCTTCCCTCACTCCCTCTCCCCAAGCAAAAACCATTATTATGAGCATATGTTAGGTTGTAAGCCATCTGATTAACAAATACAGCAATTTGTGTTATGCCTAAGGGTTTCCTGCAATGTTACATATAGTCATATCCAATAGGGATGCAATGAGTCTGATCTTTTAATTGGTATGCATGCTGTGTGACCTTGGTAACATGGCTGTTGGAAATCCCTTCTCTCACTTATGGGATTATGACAGTGGGGAGTGTCCAAGCCACTGAGGTAACACCGTTCTCTTTGCCTTCTCTAGAACCCAAATCACTCAATTCCTCAGCTTGCCCACTTCTAAACAAAGGAGCCCATCTGCCCCTCCCTGAGGATAAATCTGCAGTATGGGCTACCTGGTTTGCAGTTTCTTAGGAGTGGCTATTAATTCCTGCTTTCTAGTATGATTTATAGGCAAAAAAAAATGTTCTAGGACAGTTGCAGGACTCTTGGCCACCAACGACAGAGGAATTGGTAGGAAAGTGAGAGCAAGGACCAACATTCTTGACCCTTTCCGAACCTGGCATGGCAGGAATGAATATTCGTACAATGACCCCAGGGACCTGAAAAAAATTCAAAGAACCAAGTAGAAAATGGACTGATGTTCCCCCTGCTGAACACCAGAAACTAAGACTTTGATTTGACTTGCAGTTTTCACAGCCCCAAGCCCATGCTTCCTGGTCTGTCACAGAGCTGCAAGCAAGAGCCGTACACCAGGAGCCAGAAGACTTTGGTTCTACTGGAAGCTCTTCCAAGAACTAGCTGTGTGACCCTGGACATTCACTTCCTCTGAGTATCAGGTTCCTGCTAAGTAAATCCAGTGGGTTGAACTAGAGGGCCCATCAGCTTTTCAAAAACACATTTTTTGTACACTCTTTTATGTAAGCATTTCTTTTAAAAAACAAAGGCAAGTGTTTCTAGCATCACCCAAACATTTCCCAAATCAGTAATTAAACCAGGAGGACGTCGAAGCTCACAGCAGTTAAACACCAGAGCAAACCACAGAGCCCACTTGCCCTGCTGGTTTTTATCCAGTGCCATTCTGCCAAGGGATGGTTGAGGGGGGCGGGGGGTGCTAACGTCTCCCATCTCTTAAATCTGTAGATGATTCTAGCTTCCAGGGATACTGACTTTGAACAATCAAGGCTGCATTAGCAGGAAACCTTTAAAGGTGACCTTTAAAGCCCTCTTCTGTGCTTATAAATGAGACACCCACCTGCCATGAAAACCCTAGGAGAAAACGCATTTAAAGGGTCCGACCAAATCCTACTTAAGGTGAACCAGCAGATTTGCTTTATGAGATAAATCTTCTGAAACAGGACTAGTTTTAAGATAGACTTTTGTTGGGGCACCTGGGTGGCTCAGTGGGTTAAGCAGCTGACTCTTGATCTCGGCTCAAGTCATGATCTCACGGTTTGTGAGTTCCAGCCCCACATCAGGCTCGCTGCTATCAGCACAGAGCCCACTTCAGATCTTCTGTCTCCTCTCCTCCTCCACCCCCATCTCTCTGCCCCTTCTCCACTTGCACTCTCTTTCTCTCAAAAATGAATAAACCTTAGGGGTGGCTGTGTGGCTCAATCAGTTAAGCATCCCACTTTGGCTCAGGTCATGATCTTGCAGTTCATGGGTTCAAGCCCTGCGTCAAGCTCTGTACTGACAGCTTAGAGCCTGGAGCCTGCTTCAAATTCTGTGTCTCCCTCTCTCTCTGCTCCTCCCCTGCTCGCTCTCTGCCTCTCTCTCTTTCTCTCAAAAATAAACATTAAAAAAAATATTTTTAATGAATAAATCTTAAAAACAGGTAGACTTTTGTAATAAAATCATGATTTACATATATATCCTTTCCTCTTTCAAAGGACTCCTACATCAAATCCTTTTGAAAAGCCATGAATACTCACCTCCTAATTGATCTTCAGTGCCAATCCAGATCTTCAGTTCAAGTCCTTGAGTGTTTAAAATGCATCCACTCTACGGGGCGTCTGGGTGGCGCAGTCGGTTAAGCGTCCGACTTCAGCCAGGTCACGATCTCGCGGTCCGTGAGTTCGAGCCCCGCGTCAGGCTCTGGGCTGATGGCTCAGAGCCTGGAGCCTGTTTCCGATTCTGTGTCTCCCTCTCTCTCTGCCCCTCCCCCGTTCATGCTCTGTCTCTCTGTCCCAAAAATAAATAAACGTTGAAAAAAAAATAAATAAATAAAATGCATCCACTTCCTGGATGGATCAGCCGGTTAAGTGTCCTAGTGTCCTACTTCGACTCTGGTCATGATCTCACAGTTTGTGAGTTCAAGCCCCATATCGGGCTCTGTACTGGAACCTGCTTCAGATTCTGTGTCTCCCTCTCTCTCTGCCCCTCTCCCACCCTCTCAAAAATAAATAAACACTAAAAATATCTCAAAAATAAATAAAATAAAATGCATCCACTCCAAGGGTCCAAGGGTCTATGCTAGGGGCTATGGGAGATACATGGTCTCTGCCCTCAAAGAGCTTGCATGCTCACTGAAGACACAGAGAAATGTGAAGACACAGAGAATGTGAGTCCAGGAGTTCAGGACCCAATGGAAGGGCCAACTGGTGAACTCAGTGGGGCTACAGCACACTGGGAATTCTCTACAGATGCGATGCGCTTTGCAGTGGCCTTTAAAGCCCTCTGCTGTGCTTATAAGTGAGACACCCACCTGCCATCACTTTGGCATTGAATGAGGAGTTGGCTGAAAAAGTGAAGGCGGGGTATGAACGAGGACGGGTCACACTAGCCTCCCAAGGGGAAAACTCAGAACATAGGCCAAAAACAGAAAAGAGAAAAATCTTTTGGAAGAACTGCCAATGTCTAGCAACAGCAGGAAAGGTTGCTTGAAGAAGACAAGGAAGCTCGTCGAAACTGAGGCAGGAAATCCCATGTGCTGGGATTGAAGTGGCAGGCCCCGGAAAGGAAGGTTTTGTTGCCACTATTTTCTTGAAGTCCTGCAGGGTTTGGGAGGAGGGAATGAAGCCTTCTTTCTCTGTCTGCTACTCAGGTAGTCATTTTTAAGTCTTTAAAACTCTATGAGGAGAAGGGCTGTGCTTTATTCATTTCTGTAATCCAAAGGCTGAGTGCTGTACTTTGCCCATAGTTGCTGCACAAGAAAAATGCCTGTATAAGAAATGACTGAGCAAACATATGGATGAATTTAGATTCTCCTATAATGGCTGGGGTCTCAGAAGGAGGCAAAACCAGACCTGCCCTACAGGGTGGGAGAGGGAGGGGGCCCTTTCGGTGAGGAGGGTGTTTGAGCTTTAATCTAATGGGTCCAGAGTTCTGTGGTCTTTTATCTGGGGAGAGGATCCCTAGTGTTCATAAAATTCTTGAAGGGGCCCGTGATCTCCAAAAGGTTGAGATTCACAAACAACGTTTCTCCGAACCCTCTTGTTAAACCCTATAACTAGTGGCCCAATTGAGGACATTCCTAACTTACCCTCCCAACCTCGTTTGCCTGCCTCCAATCTCTTCCCTATTATTCATCCTATACAGATAAATTTACTTAAAGTACAATTATGATCATGTCATTCCCTTAATCCCGAAAGATAGCTCCCCCATCACTTACAGAATGAAGTCTCAACATAGTGCCTCAACAATAAAGTCTCAACAAGCAGGGGAGGGGCAGAGAACGAAGGTGACAGGGAATCCCAAGCAGGCTCCACAGCCATCAGAGCAGCCTGATGTGGGGCTCAAACTCATGAACCATGAGATCATGACCTGAGCCAGAGTCGATGCTCAACTGACTGAGCCACCCACGTACCCCTACTTCCCTTTCCTTAAAACCTTTCTCTGCTTCCTCACTTGTGCTTCAAGCCTGGAGAGCCTCTTCCCAAAACCCTCCCCATTCCTCAGCCTAACTCCTGTACTTCCACCATGCAGCGGTGATACTGTTTACCACTGAGTCCACGTATCACTTTGTTTGGGTCTTATGGCTGATGTCTAGTTATACCTCCAAAATCCATTTTCCTCTTCTGCCTGGGTGCAAAGCCACCTAACAAGATATTTCCTAGTCTTTCTTGCAGTTAGGTGAGACTTGCAACTAAGCTTTTGCCATGTGACAAAGCTCTTGTCAAAAGGATATGACAGAAAGTGAAATGGACAAATTCCACCTGACTTGCTTAAAAGGAAATCCCTTCCCTGGACCTCTTTCTTCCTTCACATGAGCTGGAATGTGGATGTGCTTATGACCTTGCATGGAGCATAACTCTCCAACTGGCCTAGAGTGGCCAGCATGTGATGTAAGAGAGAAGTTATCCTTCTTATTTGAACCACTGCATTTTAGGCACCCCTTAAGTACCCCTAAGCCACAGCAGAGGCTTCTCTATGGTAGTGTATTAAATTGTACTGTGGCTTATAGTTATTTATATAAATGTCTCGTTTTCTCTACTAAGAAACCAACCCCTTGTTGGTTTCCCTGCTTCCTATCTTTCCCCCTACACTCTATTCTCAGCTGAGGTGATTTATTTATTTATTTATTTAAAGTTTTTATTCATTTATTTTTCAAAAGACAGAGGTAGCATGAGCAGGAGAGAGGCAGAGAGAAAGGGAGACAGAATCCCAAGCAGGCTCCATGCTGCCAGCACAGAGCCCAGTGCAGGGCTTGAACTCACGAAACCATGAGATCATGACCTGATCTGAAGCCAAGGGTCAGATGCTTAACCATCTGAGCCACCCAGGCGCCCCTGAGGTGATCCTTTTAAAGGGGAAGTCAGATCATGTCAAAACACACACATACACACACACACACACACACACACACACCAAAAACAAAAACACCTTACTCAGTAAATGAAGAAATCTTTAAAATGGCCTACAAGGTCCTACAAGGTCCATGATCGGCAGCCCCTCACTAATCGCCCTTATCTCACAGGCCTTATTTTCCATATTTTCTCTTACAGGTGTGCCCCACTTCCACCGACCCAACAGTCACTCTGCATCAGACACACCAACCATTTTACTATTCCACAAACAAGTTAGACACTCTCCTGCCTTGGGGTCTTTGCACCTGCTTTTCCCTCAGCTTGTCCCAGATATCAACATGGCTCATTCCTTTATCCCCTTCAGGTTTTGCTTCAAATGTTATCTTCCCAGATAGGGTTTCTCTGACTATCCCACTTAAAATTATACTCTCCCTCTCCCCTACTACAATCTGGCACATTATCCCACTTCCTTGCCTGATTTTCCTCTACAGCACTTATCACCATTTGATATATTATATATTGTCTTTATTTACACATTTATTGTTCGAGAATGTAAGCTCCATGAGACCAGGATTTATTTAAAAAATTTTTAATGTTTATTTATTTTTGAGAGAGAGTCAGAGGATGAGCAGGAGAGGAGCAGAGAGAGAAGGAGAAACAGAATCTGAAGCAGGCTCCAGGTTCTGAGCTGTCAGCACAGAGCCTGCGGCAGGGCTCGAACCCATGAACCATGAGATCATGACCTGAGCTGAAGTCAGACACTTAACCAACTGAGCCACCCAGGAACCTGAAGAGCAGGGATTTTTGATTGCTTACTGCCATATTCTCAGTGCCCAGGACAGTATTAAAAGTATTCAATTGGGGCACCTGGGTGGCTCAGTCGGTTCAGCGTCTGACTTTGGCTCAAGACATGATATCAAGGTTCACGAGTTCGAGCCCTTTATCGGGTCCTGTCCCCCACTCTCTCTTGCCTCTCCCCCACTCGCATGCATGCACATACACCTTCAAAAATAAATATTAAATTTTTTTAAGTATTCAATATGTATTGAATGGATGAATTCCTTGGGCCCTAATACCTTCTAGTCCCCTCAATGCCTAGCACAGTGCTTTGCATGCCATAAAGCACTCAGTAAATATTTGATGAATGAACTATGATGGAAGGCTACTAATATTCTGCCTTGAAGTTTGCTTCCTTCTCCAAGTACCCCTATACACCTGGGCCTACATTAAATTCCTAAACTCTTAAAAGTATGACAAAGGGTCAGTAGGAGAGGTCCTCCATGGACACTGCTGAAAATGGCAATAACAAAGCTAGGATGCTGCTTTGAGTGTTTTCTGCCTTTTCCACTTGGACAAATCCCTTTGCATCTCTGGGTCTTAGTTTCACCATATGTAGGATGAAGCTAGGAGAGTAGATGATTTCTGAAGTCCGTTCTATTTTTACAGCTTGTAGTTATGGTGCTCATAACTAAAATTGTATGATTCTAAAATTGTATGATTTTTCTCTTCCAACCTGTGATTGGAATATGCTTACTGAAAATGTGGTGTCAGAATAAAGGCCCTCTTTGGTCCAATTAGCAAGCATCATCATAAAAATAATAAAACGTGGTGTAAAAGGCCATATTAGCAAAACGCAGACATGACAGTGAGGCTCCCATGAGGCAGATAAGACCAAAAACTAGGTTTTCTGATTCCTTCAGGGTTCTTTATCTCAAGTCCCATACATATATTTAATTTCCTCTCCTTTCCAAGGGTTAGATAAATCAGATCTTTATCGGCAAGATATTTTGGAAAATCCACACTCCTTTACTTGTTTGAACACACTTGGTCTCAGCATCCGAGACAAAACACAACTTTCTCTTGCCGTGTCTCTGGATGATTGAGGTGACATGTCCTCAGTCACTTTCCCCTTGGGACTTGTCTTCCAGGCAAAGGCAACACAGTACAGTTGCAAAAGGTAAGCATGCCCTTTGAATGCACCTGTGGTACGGGTGTCTCTCTGTGATGTAAACGTGCTTTAATTCAGCCCTATCCTTATAAGGAGATAAAAATCACGTTCAGAAATATGCAAACTCTTGTTCAGAAACCTCCCCTTCATTCTGACAAACTGGCTGCCATCCTGATAAACAGATTTTCTTAAAAGGAACTGTAAACCAGAGCCAGACTTAATTTCTGGCACTGAAGGAAAAAAAAAGCGTGTCTGATTTCCCGCATGCGAGAAAGATCTGGCACTATGCGTCACCAGCATCCCTGCACTCCCCAGTCAAACGTGGTTTGCTTTGGCGCTCCTGAGCCAGCTCTCGCCCACTGCCTGGCTACGGGGGCGGGGCTATACCTTAGCCTCGCCCCTTTCGTGGCCTCCAGCCAATACCTGAGACAACTGGAGGCAGGCAAGAGCCACAGTAAGGACCCGCCCCTCGCTCCCGTTCAGCTAATCAGGGCGGACGGGGTGTGGATTTCTTTGCTGACCCCGCCTTCCTGGCGGTGGGCAATTTAGAGCCGCACGCCCGGCGGGAATGTAAGATGGCGGAGTAGCAACGCGAAGCGGTTTGGACCTGAGTCTGTGGGCCGACTTCGGTTCCGGTCTCGGCAGCAACAGTGATCGCTGAGCAGAGAGTGCCTAGGGTGGTTGGCCAAGATGCCGAATATTAAAATCTTCAGCGGCAGTTCCCACCAAGACTTATCCCAGAAAATTGCTGACCGCCTGGGCCTGGAACTAGGCAAGGTGGTGACTAAGAAATTCAGCAACCAAGAGACCTGGTAAGGGCGAAGTTGGGACCCCAACCCGGGGCGGCAGGGACCCCGCTTGGGCGGCAGAGAGTAGGGGGATGGGGCCGCCGCGTGAGTTCTGAGGGACCGCAGGGAGGGGGGGAAGGGGAAGGGGCAGCTCTGTGGCAAGCGTGCCCCACGGGCTGTTTCCGTTATTTTACCTCTCGCGGGAGGGTCACGTTCATTCTCACCGTGAGGTGGGGTGGAGTCAAGATGGAGCATGAGGCGAAGCTGTCGGGTTTGAAGTCAAGGGCCGGAGGACCCAAGGCGGGGTAGTGGCTGCCTAGAGCTACGGGAAGGGAAAGACGCTTAGCCTCGGCCAAGGGGACACGTGGCTTTGTCGCTTCGCTGTTGAGCTATCCTGACTGGACTGGGTTCACTTTAACTCTTGGACCAGCTTGCTTGGGAGAACCTTACTGCGTAATAAGCCCTCCTGGTGTTTCTTTTAGAGTCTAAGAAGCCGCTTTTCAATTCGAAATGGTGTCGGTTGGGTTTCGTTTTGAAGGAAATTGACATTATGTACTGAGGGCGCCAAAATGATTACTAAGGACTTCCCTTGGATTGGCAAGCGTTGGCTTTTCACATCTTTAGAATCGGAGCCATACTTAAGTTAAATCTAGTTGATCAAATAAAGTGATGCATTAACTCTGCATCCTGATTGCCAGCATCTCAGCTTGAGCCATCCAAAAATTTGGGGGAACCTTAGTTCTGGAATCCTTGACCTTTCCCAGTGCGGGTACTGGTACAGATGATACAGAAACGTATTTTTCAGTAGCAAAGTCCCTCCTGAACTCGTCCACTCCTCTTAGCGCTGTTGTGAGGATTTTAGGAAACAGTTTTCATCGCAGAGTGTTAAGATAATGGAGGAAAGATAATACAGTGGAAGACCGGAATTGCATAGTACATTGCAGCTGGAATTTTTTTCATTGCCTTGCTAATTAAACGTGCTCCCTCCCCCCACTCCCAACCTCCTCCTGCACCTTGGGGCCATCTTAAAAGATAACTTAGTTATTTCATCCTTTCAGTGTGCCTTCCACCTAAATGTAGAATCTTCTGGTTCTGATAGATATACTTCGTGTTTTGTGGTCCTGTTGATCAAATCAGAGCTGGGCCTGCAGTCATCTAGTCAGTCATCTAGTAAGGGGAAAGTTTACACCAAGTCTAATGGTCAGTTAAATTAGTTAAGGTTACTTTCAACATTTTTTCCTAAATGCTTTTTTTTTCCTTTTTTTTTCTTTCTTTAAACTTACTATGGAAGTGTAACTCCCCTATCCTTTCTAGATCTGCTTATAAAAGCATTCATCTGTAGTGGGCAGCTTCCTTCTGGATACTTGATTGTTGCACCGCTGGTTGTGATGCAGATGATAGTGCAAACACTGACACCATCTGTAACTAGGCAATACCTTAGTCAGAAGAGGCTAGCCAAGCTGCTGTCTTTAGCTTTGACCACACCATTATGACACCATAATAATGAAACCATACAGGACCAGACATTGCATGTGGCAGTACAGGTGGGGACAAGAATGATTTTCATTTAGAGGGGTTTTTTGCCCCCCTTAGAGAACTATGGTTATTAAATCCTCTTCCTACACTTCTAGGAAAAATCCAAAGACCTTATTTTTCTTTGTGTTAACCCTTCACCCTCTGTCATAATGCAATACTCTAGAGCCTGAAACTATATTGGGAGAGGGGGAGGACGAGAACAATTCAGTGTTCTGACCGATCTGGATTCATCAGCAATCCCCATCTACTTCTGAAATCAGGCTGGTTTCATTTTTAAACAGCTGGACAGAGGCATGCTTGGAAACATTGGTTAAGATTAAGCCCAATGTGGAAAATGGCTGACTGGTTTGGTTTCCTCGTTTCAGGCTTAATAGCTTTTTGGTTCCCTAGGTGTTCTGAAATCTTCATTGAACATAATTGAGTATGTTGCCCGTGAAGCCTCCCTCTTCCATCCCCAACCCCCACCTTTGGCTCTTCTGCACTGTAGAAATGGTAACTACTGCCCTGTGTGACTCTTGGGCTCTGAAGGGCATAGACAGAGCAGCTCAGTGGGTACTCTGGGTCATCAGATGGAGAACTGCAGAGCCCATCCTCAAATGAGACAGTTTTGCTATTTGGCAGAGTCACAGGGGTTGGTGCTCTCTCAAGCAGAGTGGCGTTACTTCTCGACTCAGGAGCCTCCCTTGCTGTCCAGTTACGCAGGAAACATACATATAGGTGGGTGTATTGCACACAAAAAATAAGAGAGATTAAAAGCTCAGGCTCTGGAATCAGAGAACCTGCATTTGAAATCTTAGCTTTTCTTTGCCTCACCTGTAAAGTAATAGCTACCCATAGAATTATTGTGAAGATTAAATGAGATAAATTAGAACATTGTCCAACCCAATAAATGCACAGTGGATGTTGGTAAGCAGTTGTGGTGATGGTATTGCAGAAACTACAGAAGAGGAAAAAGGGGAAAAAAGACCTCCCAGATAGTGCCGTCACCACCCAAGATCAGCTGTTCACATTTTGATTTATGACCTTCCAGATATTTTGTGTGTTTATGTACTTTTCCAAAAATGTAAGGTATCTATGGCTTTCATCACTTAGCAATATATTTTGAATAATTTCTCCCCTTAATATTTAGTCTACATGGTTTTAAATAGCTGTTCTGGTCTTCTTACAGTTTTACCATAATTTTAGATAACTGAGTAGTAGATATTTCCTGTTGTTGACTAATGCTTTTATATGAAAACCTTTGAACACAAATCTTTGTCCATTTCCTTAGGACAAATCCCTAGAAGGGGAGTTACCAAGTTAGGGGTAGATGCCATTTTTCAGGCAACTGATAACATGTTACCCAATTGCCCTCTAGAAAAGTTGACCCAACTTCTGCTCTCATCGGCAATAATCAAAATAATAGTAATTAATGTATAATGAGTGCTTTAAAGAGGTGCTAGTTCCTATGCTAAGTACTTTATACATTTCTAATCCCCTCTACCCTGCTGAGAAGTTACTATCCCCATTTTATGGATAAAGGAACTAAGATTCAGAGGTTAAGTAACTTGCCCAATACTGGGTACTATTGCTTACAATTTTTGTTGATGGAGTATCTCATCTGGCTTTTAAAACTTATGAATAAATTAAAGTTTTTGATGTTTTTTTGATTCTCTTCAATATCAAGAAATAGCTTTGGTTTATTTGGTTACTGTGGATAGGCTCAGAGTGGGGAGGACTTTAACTTTGATTGTCTAGGATTTTCCTAAGAACCTTGGTTAGTTAATCCCTTGGTTAGTTAATCCCTTGCATTTTGCACATGCCAATGTCTCCATCTAAATTCTTGAGATTTTCTTAAGAAGACTATCCACCTTTTAGATTTCCCTTTATTTCCTATTGTGTTTCTTAGCATTCCATGCTGGTTGGATGCACTGATGCTAAAGTAAAGATAAAGGAGAAGCTGTTTTTCTCATTGGATGGACATAGCCAGCCTGGCCTTGCCAGAAGATTGGGGGAATGATTGGCCCAAAGCCATTTGGAGAACACACCGTTAGTAGCTAGAGGGAAAGAACATGGAGTGTTACCCTTTAAATTGCTAAACTAGGTCTTTCCACCTGATAAATTGCATTAAAAGCAAACAGGTTTTAGCCACAGCTCTTCTACCATCAATCACTGCCTAATTTATCATCTCTTAGACTTAGAGGAAACCATAGAAATAATACTAAGATTTTTTGAGGACTCACTGAACTATTGATTGACCAAGCTGTATAATAGGAGTGTAGTTTGCAGGTATTTGAAGGCTTTCTGAAAGTCTGTACCTTATAATACTACTGGAGGGGCAAGATTGATCTTGATTAGTGAGATTAGAATACACAGTAAAATAAGGCAGTGTCCTAGTTTTACTTACACTGCTTTATTTTGCATATAGTTAAATAAATAAAATTTTCAAGTTGCTAGATACATGTCTGGTAATAACACCTTTCTATGCTTTAGGATTTAGTCCTAAATTTGGTTTTGGGAAATGGCTGAACTGTTGGTTGACTATCATCGGGTAATATGATAACACAAAAGTGTTACTAGCAATTGTGTTGGGTGGTGAGCTGGTGCTTTTATAAAAATTATTATTCAAACCTTATGTGATGTTAGAGTATGATTTTTAAAGGCATACCTCTGCTAAATCTATGTATGTAACAAATGGTCTCTCATGTTTAACTTGGCAGTGATAATTTAATTTTATAATTAATGCTTTAGCTGCTTTCAAGAAAGGATTTGAAGTGTGTTTCATGATAGTCACACGATTTGTTAAATAGATGCTTCAGAAGCCTTCTAGAACAAAGGCCTATCATAATTGTGCCAAGAATTTGGCACAAGGTAGTTACTGCAGTCTAGGGTTACTTTAACTGCATCCCTTGGCTTCCTGGTAGCCAAAGGGATAAGCCACTTGCAGTGGATTATGTAGTTTTTCTTTTTTTTTTTTTGAGAGAGAGAGAGACAGAACAGCATGAGCAGGGGAGGGGCAGAGGGAGTGGGAGACCGGGAATCTTAAGCAGGCTCCACACCCAGCGAGGGGCTGGATCTCACTGGTTGGATCTCACATGGTGAGATCATGACCTCAGCCAAAATCAAGAGTCAGATGCTTAACCAACTGAGTATCATGAAACTCTTTAGATACCTCCAGGCACAAAATTCTGGGAATTTCATGGGTGGGATCCTTAAATAATGATATTGAGTAACATAAGGAACAATGTAAACAATTATTATGGGTGTTTTTAATATTACTTCTGATAGTTTAGGCATTTGTAAAGAGAGATAAGCCATCATGTGTTGTTTTCTGGTCTTACTTGAAAACAAAGCTTTGGAATAGATAATTAGCCCTTCTCTTAGCCTCTTGGAGCTTTTGTTTAAATTCCTAATCAACACCACCTGGTTCTGGGTTGAGTGTATGTCTGGACCACAGATGATATTCTGTGTTCTTGACTGGAATAAGAGCCATAGGCCTTCCATATCACATGTAGAGGATAGAGGTGACTTTCCTGGAAATCAGTGTGCCTGACCTTTGTTCTCCCCCAAGGAAATGGAGATCTTCCTCAAGGAGGTGAGGTATGGGGCTCACCCCACACCTGTGGGCGGGATTAAATTTTTGAGTTTTGAAGTTGCACAGGTATTTGAAATACTTGGTCCAGACCCCGGAGTTGTGCACCATAAAACATAGAAGGGACTCTTGTGGACTGGAACTTCTTAAAGGGTGGGCAGTGTTAGTGAAGGAGATCTGAGAAGTCCCTTAAACACCGCTGTCTCTTGTTTGGGCCTACCACAATGAGTAACCTGCAGAGCGTGTTCTCCTCCAGGAGGTGTGACTTAGCCTTGTCCATTGTGTTTTTTACATTTTTAGTATATTTTACTTATCCCAGTATATCCAAAAATATGATAATTTCAGCACATAAGCAACTTTGAAATTGAGATACGTTTTGCTTTTGTTTCTCCCACCTTCACAATAAATAGAGTGTGTATCGTATGCTTGTAGCACATCTCAATTCGGTTCCTCTGTCACTAGTGACATTTTAGGCGCTCCATAACCACACAAATCCATTGACTCCCAGATTGCTCAGTGCCATTCTAGGACCTGCACTTTGGAAAACATGGGAGTTACTCTCACAGAAAGTGCTCCCTGGCTCCCTTCTGCTTGTCCATTTGAATTTTGAAGAATGTCTTCAGAATGTAATTTTGGCATTGGCGTAGTTAAGGTTGCCGACAGACTCCATTTGGTTTTTTTTTTTAATGTTTATTTATTTTTGAGAGAGGGAGAACACCAGCAGGGGAGGGGCAGAGAGAGAAGGAGACCCAGAATCCCAAGCAGGCTCCAGACTCTGAGCCATCGGCATGGAGCCCGACACGGGCCTCAAACTCGTGAACCCTGAGATCATGACCTGAGCCAAAGTTTGGACGCTTAACTGACTAAGCCACCCAGGCTCCCCCAGAGTCCATTGTTTTTTAAGGCTGACCTTGGTGATTAACAGATGTCAACTTGGCTAAGCCGGGGTCCACAAAATTGCTGTATCATTTATTCTGTTGCCTCGGTATCAGTATTTCAGGATCCTGCTGCAAAAATCTTCGTAGCTGTCGTATTCTGGTGCTCCCAACAGGTTGTATGTAGTTCCACCCAAAATGAAATCTCTGCCAGCTGTGTATCTGTGAAGAGGGTATGAACAGATTTATCAAAATCTTTTAAAGAAACATGTTGGACCCATTGCCTCTAGTGTGAAGTGAGTTACTTTGTGAGGAATGATAGAAGTCCGTCTTCTAAATTTTCTCACTAGTACACCTGCAGAAGGTTCACAGTATCTTGAGTGGATACCGAGAGGCATCCTAGTCCTGCCGGATATTCATTCATTCATTGTTTGTGCCCTAGAGGCACTGGCTGGCTGGGGATACAGAAGAGTGCAACAGATCTGGTCCCTGCCTTTGTGGAGCTTATGTTCTAGTGAAAGAGACAGGCAATAAACAAGTGTTTACAAAATAAAGTGATAACAAGTTATGATAAGTGTTTTTGAAGATAATAACTAAAGTGGTGAGGGAATGACTGGGGAGGGTCACTTTTTTATGAAACATTTCAAACACGCAGAAGTAGAAGAGTATAGTGGTTTCCCCCAAGGTACCCATCACCCAGTTCATCAATTCTCAATTCCTGGTTTAATCTTGTTTTCATCTGTTATTCCCCCTTCCATACACACCCACAGTTACTTTGAAACAAGCCTAGATAGTATATTGCCCTTGTACATTTTAGTAACCACAGTCCCATTTTCTTGCCTCAAAATGTTAACAGCAATCTCTTAATATCAAATACACAGTGTTCACATTTCCCTGCCTCATAATTGTGGGTGCTTTTCTTCTCTGTTTGCTCGAATTGGTTTGCAGACAAGGTCCATATATATATTTTAATTGGTTGATTATTTTTAAGTCACTTTTGATCTTTTGCTTCTCAGGAAGTCACTTTTTTTGATAAGAGGGTCAGAGGAGATACTTTGATTGAAGTCCTGAGAAATAAACCAGCTAGTTGTAGGAACAGCATCCCAGGTAAGTGGGAAGAAGTGCAAGGCAATGATGTGAGCAGGGAATGTTAAGGAAGGCCATGTGACTGATACATAGTAAGCTAGGGAGAAAATCTTTTGAGATGAGCTATCTCTCAAATCAAAAAGCCCAGAGTTTTCCAGATTCCCTCACAGTATTGCACAGTTTCTCAGAACATTATACAACTGGACTAGGTTCTTTGACTTAATGCAGAAATGCTTTTGTTTTTAGCTACATTTCTGTGACTTCAGCTTTCACTGAGGGCCACAGTTAATGCTTTATTTACTCAAGTATGTACAAAGCATGATTATGTGCTTCTGTGTTCAAGTCAAATTTTGAGATAGTTGTAGATCCACAGGTAATTGTAAGATATGATGCTAAGACGTTCTGTGTACCCCTTACCCAGTTTTCCCAAAGCTCCCAGCCATAGTCATTCCAAACTAGAGTTTTCTTGCAAAACTGTAGTGTGACACAAGAAGCAGGATATGGACATTGATGCAGTCAAAATACAAAACCATCCTGTCACCACAAGGCTCCATCCTGTCATAACCACACCCACCTCTCTTCTCCCTCTCTGTATTTTCCTTATGTTGCCTTTGTCTGGTTTTTTGGTGGCTCACTACTACGGCCTTGTAAAATGCATTGGAAAATATTCCCTCCTCATCTGCGTTCTAGAAAAGATGGTGCACAATTCGTGTGAATTCTTCAGATGTTTGGTAGAACTCTCCAGTGAAGCTGTTTTTGGTCAATCTTAGAGACATCCATTTTTTAAATTTTTTTTTAAAAGTTTATTTATTTAAGCAATCTCTGCACCGAATGTGGGGCTCGAACTCACGACCCTGAGATTAAGAGCCGCATGCTCATCTGACTGGGCTAGCCAGGTGCCCCAAGGCTTAACCAGTTTTTTAAATTCCCCTTCCCCCAAGAACCAGCTTTGTGTTTCATTGGTTTTTCTCTATTGTTTTTGGTTTCATTGGTTTCTGCTCTTATGGTTAATTTTCTTCTGCTTACTTCGGGTTTATTTTGCCCATTTTCTACTTTATTGATATTAATTATTGAGCAAATCATGCACTTTTAACATAAGGATCCCCAGTATAAAATACTTCTTTAATTCAGTGCCTGAAGAAGGTTTATCTCCAGATATCCCAAACTAATGGGTTTTCTTCTTTGTTCTGGCTACCAAGAATCTCAGCTTCCCTGTTATAATTGGTTTCTGGTTTGATTTTTACCATTTTCTTTTATTTGTCTTGCTTTACAATGTAAACTAACCCCATTCTTTTTATTTTTTATTTTTATTTTTTTAATGTTTATTTTTAAGAGAGAGAGACAGAGCGCGAGTGGGGGTGGGGCAGAGAGAGACGGAGACCTATTTTCCGAAGGAGGCTCCAGGCTTCGAGCTGTCAGCACAGAGCCCGATGCAGGGCTCAAACTCACCCATGGGGAGATCATGACCTGAGCCAAAGTCGGATACTTAACCAACTGAGCCACCCATGCACCCAACCTCATTCTTTTTAAAATTAATTGTTACTTGAATTGGAAAAGAATAAATATAACTGTCTCCCTATATTAGCTGCTTCTGGCAATGTAATTCTCTCCTGTTGAAGTTTTTCTCTTGATCAGTAGGAGTTATCCACAATTCTAACCTACTCCTGGTTGATACACGTTATGTAACACACACACGCGCGCGTGCGCAATACCACCACCTCACCTACAGGATTAATTGGGGGAAATGGTGTTGCTCTGAGGTTTCACGGAGGTTATGATTTTTTAATTATAAGTTATTCTTGGTAACAACCCAAGCATGGATATTAAAACTTTCATTTTATGGTTAAGTGTAGCCCTACTCCATAATTAACTTCCTGTGGAATATTTTTTAAACAAGACATACTAATTGGAAAGAATACAGTTCGCATAAAATGGAGGCAAGGACCACATCTGTTTTATTCTCCATGTGTCCCTGGCACTTAGTACAGTGACTGGCATATGAACATTTACTGTTTGTTGAGTGAAGTGCCAATATGGTAGATGTGGTACTGGCTTCCATAGAAGGCATCGTTATAGAACAGTAGTGTGATTCATTCCTCACATGATCTCTCTACTTTTGTTATACGTGGATTGTGACAGTCACAGGCTCTGTATCCAATTTGCATGCACATGTCCTATTCCTGTACGTAATGAGACACAGGCAGCTCACTGAAATTATGGTCCGGTTACTTGTAAGTTCTTTAGCCAGGCTTTTTCATGCCATGTCTCATGTAATAATAGGTAATATTTGTATAGTACACTGGCGTAAACTGAGGCAGTAAACTCCTTCTGGAACAGGGGCTCCTCCTGGGGATCTCCCAAAGTCTGAGGGGATCAGTGACCATGTGCAGCTAGAACTCATTAACAGCATACTAGTAGGGAAGTTATACTTTTTAGGCTGTACTGTCTGTAAAAGTGTAGTATGGTGCTTTAAAATCTGTTTTTTGTTTTCGTTCCTTTCTCGTTGTAGTGTGGAAATTGGTGAAAGTGTACGTGGAGAGGATGTCTACATTGTTCAGAGTGGCTGTGGCGAAATAAATGACAATCTAATGGAGCTTTTGATCATGATTAACGCCTGCAAGATCGCTTCAGCCAGCCGGGTTACCGCAGTCATCCCATGCTTTCCGTATGCCCGGCAGGACAAGAAGGATAAGGTGGGAGCAGAATCTACTTTAAAAAAAATTTTTTTTTGTTTTAATCAGAAGAAGCACATGCCCAGAGTCACAAAAAAAAACTTCCTTAATTCTCAGATACATATTTAGAGGATATTGTTGTTTTTTTTAATCACATTTTCTTAGGTATTACCCAATGTTCAAAACAATTGACATGTGATTGGTTTATATAAATCAACATCTTTGTAGTCTGTATTTCTTCGTCATACATCTGTGACTCTCAGCTCACTGTGACTTTTTAATTGTATCAAGAGGACTAAGCACCAGCTACCATGGAGTAGAATATTTTTTAAACTGGTAGATCCTCTGGGACCCTCGTCATAAAACTTGAAGTCAGTTACATGAATACCTGGTCTCATTATACACATGCACATCTCCCCTTATTTATCTGGTATATTAGAGTTAAGGTACATGTATAAAACTTTGCAGGTCTGTTCTAACAGTCAGTGCCCAAATTTTACGTACAATGTCTGGGAGAAGGCCAGACATTTTTATTCTGAGACTATAGTGCTCCTACAGAGTATAAAGGGCATGGGCTTTGCTAGTTTATCGTGCAGCAGGTGTGTTTATCTGTCATTTAAGGAGGTTGAAGTTGCTGGAATATTGACCTCAAGATGAGTAAGCAAGTGGTATAATTTGCACAATAAACTAGAATTTCCATTCTGTGATCTGTCTTTTAAGTTTTGACATGTTAGATGCAATACAGGTTTGCGTATGTATGTGTCAAAAGAGATTTTAATAATTCTTGTGAAAAAGATTTTTTAAGTCAGCCTAGTTTGAATAATTGAGCATTAAAACCCTTAAATAGGCTGAAAATATGTACATTAAGAAAAAAAAAGGTAGGAAGGTATTTTTCTTCTCTGAAATATGTATCCTGATTTGGAAAAGTGATATTCCACTTAGTATTTGTGCTAGATTGCAATTTACTCATATAGTCAATGGCCATGGCACTTGCTATGAATTTCCTGGTAGCATGGTGCCGTAAACATAGTAGGTGCACAGTAAGCAAATGTTTCTTGAGCAAATGAATTATTTCTCAAAATGGCTTTTTGGTTTTTTGTCCTTCTTCTTTTGTCCCCTCCATTTAGAGCCGGGCTCCAATCTCAGCCAAGCTTGTTGCAAACATGCTCTCTGTAGCAGGCGCAGATCATATTATCACCATGGACCTGCATGCCTCTCAGATTCAGGTATCTGGAAGTTAAATATTCAGCATTAGAAAGCAGGGGGTGTGGGGAGGAGAGAGCTTATAATGCTAAGAGTGCACAGAAGCAAAAACCTGCCCAAAGACAGCTCAAATAAACTAGACATCGACATCATTTTAAACATCCTCACCTTAAGCATTGTTTACCATCTCAGTCATTTGGAGTGGTTGGATAAGGGAGGTGGTCTGGTATTCTGAGAAGAACATGGACTTTGGGTTCAGACCTAGTTTGAATACTGGCTGACACTTACTGGCTTTATAACCTTGCACAGATTATTTAACTACTCTGAACACACACTGCATTGTTATTGTGAGTATTCAATTTATGGTATAAATGCCTGGCTCAGGATAGGTGCTCAGTAATTGGGAACTGTTTTTGTCATCATTAAATTTAGAGCCACAGATATCAGAATCTACTTTCTAGCATAAACACAGAGTAAGGGGAACGCAGCATTCCTTTGTATTTTGTACTGTTTAAAGGGACTTTCAGGGGCGCCTGGGTGGCGCAGTCGGTTAAGCGTCCGACTTCAGCCAGGTCACGATCTCGCGGTCCGTGAGTTCGAGCCCCGCGTCGGGCTCTGGGCTGATGGCTCAGAGCCTGGAGCCTGTTTCCGATTCTGTGTCTCCCTCTCTCTCTGCTCCTCCCCCGTTCATGCTCTGTCTCTCTCTGTCCCAAAAATAAATAAACGTTGAAAAAAAAAAATAAATAAAGGGACTTTCAAATCATCATTGGAGGCTTATGGCAGTCCAGTGAGGTACACAGGGTAGGTGGTTATGACCATTTTTTAAACGTGTTTTTATTACTTATTTTTGAGAGAGAGAGAGAATGTGCATGCACGTGAGTAGAGGGACAGAGGATCCAAAGCAGGGTCTGCACTGACTGCAGAGAGCCCAATGTAGGGGCTCAAACCCACGAACCGTGAGATCATGACCTGAGCCAAAGTCAGACACTTAACTGACTGAGCCACCCAGGCGCCCCTGATTATACCCATTTTATCGAAGAGGAACAGATTTCTTGAGAAACGCAACTAATCTGTAGCAACTAGTATTAGAACAGAGATCTTTTACCAGTTACTCTCTGTGACCATTTATTATAAATACATTCCACTAAGTTTATGTATCAAAGCGTCTTCTAACTGGTTTAGCAGTTAGCTTTTGCTCCCTAACAGACCAGCCCAACATTTGATGGAATAAGGCAATAAGTATTACCTCATAGGTCTCCACATTGACTGGGCAGTCGCGGTATTGGCTGAACTTGGCCGTTCTTCCCAAGGGCTCTTTCATGGTCCTGTCGTCAATTGTGGGTTAGCTGAAGTCAGGCCTTGCCCCTCTTGGCCGGGACTCTCTTGGCCAGCCCAGGTTTGAGAAGCCATTTTTAATCTGCTACACTGAGCATGCCTTCTAATCAGTTTGAATGTCACAGGAAGGTATTCTTTGGGCCAGTTATTATCCTCTTTGTATTAGTCATTTATAAATCGAAGAGCACAAAAAGAAAGCAAAAGTGACTCAGCTTCTTTCTACAGGGCTTTTTTGATATCCCAGTGGACAATTTGTACGCGGAGCCAGCTGTCCTGAAATGGATCAGGGAAAACATCTCTGAGTGGAGGAACTGCACTATTGTCTCCCCCGATGCTGGTGGAGCTAAGAGGTACGGCCAAACTGTGCATTGTTCTCACAGTACTGGGGATATCTTTCAGACAGCTATGTCAGAAAGTTGACATTTTTCTAGCAAGTGACAGTTTTTAAGTTCAGTTTACCCTTGAACAGCATGGGGATTAGGGGCATCGACCTCCCCACCCCCTGCCCCATGCACTCCAAAATCCGCATATAACTTTTGACCACCTCAGAACTTAACTACTAATAGCCAGCTGTTGACCAGAAGTGTTACCAAAAACATAAACAGTCAATTAACACACTTCGTATTTTACGTGTGTTATAGATAGTATTACAACAAAGCAAGCTAGAGAAAAGAAACTGTTGTTGAGAGAATACATTTACAGCATGGTCTGCATCAAGAAAAATCTATTTATAAGTGGACCTGCACAGTTGAAACCCATGTTTTTCAAGGGTCACGTATACTTCAAAATGGGTGTATCAGTAGCTGGGACACGAGCTGGACATAGTTTTACTGACCTGAGTCACTGCCAGAAAGTGACAGAAAGACAAGGCAGCCTAGAGGGGGTCCTTAAGTAGTTGCAGTGTTGTAGGCTTGACTGAAACCCATTAGTAACTTGGCACCACAGAGCTAGCCAACAACACCACTGTGAACCCATCCAGAAGGCTGGGGAATTGGGGTTTCCAGTGAATGGCACCAGCTATCGAACCATGTGCTATTATTGGATAAATAGGCTTTTACTCCCCTCATGATGCTGTTGGTTCGACCTGTGTTAACCCTGGCATTGAGACATTAAGCAGGAGGGAAAATAAAATGTGGTAACTTTATATTTAAAACCAAGACCTTAACATTTTAAACAAACTGATTGCCAGGCATTGCCAGTTTCAGTGCTTCACAGCTCACATGGTGCCGACTAAGAGCTCTTGATTTCCTTAGTGGATCACTCATTAGTAATGCATTCAAAAATCTGACACATGTTCTTCTTGTTGTGGAAATAGAATGAAGAGGCTACAAAACACAGATGATTGGGGAAAGCTAATTCCAGTCTTTCTAAAGGCCATTCAAATCTTCAATGACTGTTTCTCCACAACCTCTTTATTGCAGTAACTCCAACAGAACTGATAAGCTGAGCACTTGAGTTCCGTTATCCAGCCAGATGTGTGTCTCTGTGAGTCTCATGTAATCGATAGTTATTATCTGTAAAAGCGACAGAGCCGAAAAAGCATCCCCCTAATGGCAGTTGTCAAACTTGTCTTAACTTGTTGGGCATTATTTTCACATCTTGCCATGGGACTTAGAAAATAGTCATGTTTGAAACAAATAATCAAGCCAAGATCTTCTTTCCAAAGTTGGGTATAGGAAAACTGCCTTTAGTAGGTGACTTATTGCCACATATCCACTCTCTGTGTGTGTTTATAATTCTCTTTCCATAGTGGAGGATTTGCTGAGTGAGTAGCTATCAGTTTGGTCTTGGCAGGGTTTTTGGAGTAGGTAGAGGTCCCTGTGTGATTGTGGTTTGCACAGTTTTCCCCTCCATGGTGTAGGGAGTGACTTTTTCCAGCCCTTCCTGCTTTGTCAGTCACTGATTTTTTTTTTTAATGTTTATTTTTGAGAGAACATGAGAACTCGAGCAGGGGAGGGGGCAGAGAAAGAGGGAGACACAAAATCCGAAGCAGTCTCTAGGCTCTGCCCTGTCAGCACAGAGCCTGATGCAGGGCTAGAACCCACGAACTGTGGGACCATGACCTGAGCCAAAGTCAGAAGCTTAACTGACTGAGCCACTCAGGTGTCCCCTGTCAGTCTTTGATTTTGTTGGCCATGGAGTATGGGCAGTCTGGGATGCTTGAGCTAATTGAGCATGCATTTGTCTTGGATGAGTAAACATTCCAAGGAGATTGGTTATTCTTATGTTCTATGCCCACACAATTCTAGTAATGGGGAACACAAGGTATGGTTCATTTAGATCAGGATACATAAGCTGTTCAGGTTGTGGTTTGGATCTTGCACGTTCTCTATTATATGGTCACAGGCTCTCCCCTGTCCAGCACAAACTCCGTTATGTGACCATAGGCACAATGGAAATCAGACATAATGCTCTGGTTGTATCAGTGCTGCATTAAAAAACAAGACCTGGGACGCCAGGGTGGCTCAGTCACTTGAGCATCTGACTCTTGATTTTGGCTCAGGTCATGATCCCAGGGTTGTAGGATCAAGCCCTGTGTGGGGCTCTGTACTGAGCATGGAGCCTGCTTAAGATTCTCTCTCTCTCTAAAATGAAAAAATAAAAACAAGACCCAAAGCACAGGCTTCTTCACGCACGATGATGGCACAGTGGAGCATGGACCTACATGTTACTGGAACAGCGTGCTGTCATTTACATGGGATGGATTTCTGTCTGAGTGAATTCTGTGGTACTTTGTCATCAAAGATTTGTCTTCTGTGTCACTTTCTAGTTTGGTTTATGTTATTTTGTAATAGAAAAATAAGACATTTTGATTTGTTGGCAATCCTTCGGGCTGTCCAAGCAAGATGTCCCATTTTCCTGATTAATTGGTACAGTGTTCCTTGTAGTGTTCCTAAAAGGAACATCCAAGCTCAGTGCCCATGTACAGTTGACACTGACAGTTGGTAGATCACTGGGGGTAAGCGCAGTGAGCGCACAGGCACTGGAATGGGCTGGGGACTTACTCCTCTCCTGTCAGAGGCTCAGGTTCACTTCTCATCACATCTGTGCATCCAGTTGGGACAGTCTGTGCACCCCCGGCATTAGCTAAAGGAAGTCGTCTTTCTCTTCCCTTCTGCTGCCAGTCTATTAAATGAATGTGCCTTAGCATCCTGCTGCTTCCCAGGACCGGTGAGGCATCTGGCTCTCCCCTGCTGTAAACCGGAATTAATTATAATTGAAGTCTGACTAATCTCAGGATACAGATGCATTAGTCTCTAAAACCTGCTTTGTGACGTTTGCCTTTGAGAAGCCAGTCAAGTAGAGTTGTTTTCTTCCAGACCCAGGAACAGTTTGGTTTCAAAGAGCGGTATCCCTGAAAAACAAACCCACTGTTTAGTCCCTGTGTTGGCATCTTTAGGAGACACACACACACACACACACTGTTTGAACTGTGAACGCACCGCTGTCTTGCAGAGTGACCTCCATCGCAGACCGGTTGAATGTGGACTTCGCTCTGATTCACAAAGAACGGAAGAAGGCCAATGAAGTAGACCGCATGGTGCTGGTGGGAGATGTGAAGGATCGGGTGGCCATCCTGGTAGATGACATGGCCGACACCTGTGGCACGATCTGCCATGCGGCTGACAAGTGAGTGCCAAGAGGTGGTGGGGCCAGTGGTTAGAAGTGAAAAGCTAACTGCTTGCTATCTGCAGGTGAATTGAGGGGGATGAGAACTATCTTTGGGAGTTTTTATTACCCTAGGCTTGAATTGCAACATGCATCAATTGATGAATATTTTATTTTCACTTAGTTATTTTTTTCTTACTGTGCTCAACTATATAAAACATAAATTTGCCACTTTGACCATTAAGTGTACAATTCAGTGGCGTTAAATACATTCGCAGTATGTGCAACTATCACCGCTGTATTTCCAAAATGTTCTTATCACTCTGAATACTCTACTTTTGATAGTTGTTTTTTAAAAATTTTTTAATGTTTTATTTATTTTTGAGAGAGAGAGACAGAGACAGAATCTGAAGCAAGCTCCAGGCTCTAAGCTGTCAGCACAGAGCCCGACGCAGGGCTCAAACTCACGAACTGCGAGATCATGACCTGAGCCCAAGTCGGATGCTTAACTGATTGAGCCACCCAGGCACCCACTTGATAGTTTTTTTAAATTTTTTTAACGTTTATTTATTTTTGAGGCAGAGAGAGACAGAGCATGAATGGGGGAGGGTCAGAGAGAGAGGGAGACACAGAATCTGAAACAGGCTCCAGGCTCTGAGCTGTCAGCACAGAGCCTGACTCAGGGCTCGAACTCACAGACTGCAAGATCATGACCTGAGCCGAAGTCAGACGCTTAACCGACTGAGCCACCCAGGTGCCCCGATAGTTGTTTTTTTTTTTAAGAAACAAATTAAGGTAGAAATGTATAGGCCTGAACAGACAGGACTATACAGTTGGCCCTTGAACACAGATTTGAACTGTGTGAGTCCACTTATTGTGCTTTTTTTTGATAAATACAGTAGAGGACTATAAGTGTATTTTCTCTTCCTTATGATTTTCTTAATAACATTTTCTTTTCTCTAGCCTATTTTATTGTAAAAATACAGCATATGGGGCGCCTGTTGGGTAAATGTCTGACTTTAGCTCGGGTCATGATCTCATGGTTCATGAATCTAAGCCCTGCATCAGGCTCTGTGCTGACAGTGTGGAGCCTGCTTGGGATTCTCTCTCCCTCTCTCTCTGCCCCTCTCCCACTTGTGCACTTGCTCTCTCTCTCTCTCTCTAAATAAATAAAACTAAATAAAATAAAAATAGAGCATATACTATAGCATACAGAATATGTCTGAATGGACTTTATGTTATCGATGAGGCTTCTGGTCAGCAGGAGGGTATTAGTTATGATTTGGGTGAGTCAAAAGTTGTGCTCAGATTTTCAACTGTGGGGGTGGGTGGTTGACACCCCTAACCCCCATGTTGTTACAGGGTATACAGTATTTTCCCATTTATATTTTACCTAAGCCAGAAACCCTGGTCCTACCTCTTGACTGTCCATTTTAGTTGCTACCACCTTCATTCATGTTATTTCTCCTCTCTTGCCTGCACTGTTCTAAACTGCCTTCACTCTGTTCTCTCTGCTGCTGGTAATCAATCTCTTACCTCCCCAGTCTGTCTTCTCTCACACTGCCTCCCCTCTTGCGAATCTGTCTAAAACTAAGGCTAGATACCATCACTCCTCTCCTTTAAAACCTTAAGTGGCTCCCCATTGCTTATAATCCACATTACTGTGGACAGCATAGTTTTTCGTGATTTTTCCTTAACCTCTGGGTGTCTGTGCCAGGCGCAGGCCCTGGCATATAATAGGGGCTAAGAAAATATTTGTGTGCTGAATGATTGCTGATTTGGATCCTGGAGTATACATTTATAAAACTCATTTTGTCCTTGTATTGTTAAGGTAATGCTAATTGCTGTAACAGATCAACTCCCTGAAATGTCAGTTGGTTAATGCGACAGTTCTTGTTTGTGGTTTAACTCCAGTGCAAGTATTCCTCTTTTGGTTTTGTAGTGCCACATCTTTAACATAAGGCTTCCAAGATTACCTTGGAAGACATTTCCATTTTGGCCAGCCAGAAAGGGAGAAAAGAGCATGGAGAATCACCCGTGGAAGATTTTTTTAAAAATCTTTTTTTAATTTTTATTTATTTTTTAGAGAGAGAAAGAGAGCATGAGTGGGGGAGGGCCAGAGAGAGAGGGAGACACAGAATCTGAAGCAGGCTCCAGGCTCTGAGCTGTCAGCATAGGGCCCAATGCAGGGCTCGAACCGTGAGATCATGACCTGAGCTGAAGTTGGATGCTTAACCGACTGAGCCACCCAGGCACCCCACCCATGGAAGATTTTTATAAGCCCAACCAGTTGTGTACGTTGTATCTGCCCATATTCTGATAGCTAGAATTAAGGCACATGGTCACTCTTAACTATGCAAGAGATACTGGGAAAGGTAGTCCAGCCGTGTGCCCAGGAAAAAAAGGAGATGGATTTCCTTGAGCATAGCAGTCTGTACCAGTCTCACTATGTTAATCCAAACCTATTCAGATCAGTTCTTAGTCCATATACTTGTCTTTGCTGTGAACCGAATTGTGTCTCTCCTAAAATTCATATGTTGAGGTTCTAGGCCCCCTAGTGCGATGATATTTGGAGATGGGGCCTTCGGGAGGTCACTACGTTTAGATGAGGTCACGAGGGTGGGACCGTCTCATGATGGGAATAGTGCTCTTGTGAGCAGAGACACCAGAGAGCTGATTACCCCATGCATATGTGCACACAGAGGTCACATGAGTGCACAGTGAGACAGCGGCTGCCAACAAGCCACGGGGAGAGGCCTCAGGATGAAGGTCACCCTGTCACCACATTAATCTTAGGGTTCCCGGCCTCCAGGACTGTGAAATGAAGTTCTGTCTTTGAAGGCACACAGTCTGTGGTATTTTGCTATGGCAGCCCAAGCTGACTAATACACTCCTCTCCCCGAACTCAGGTCCTGTGGTGACAGGTGAGATTAATCCAAAGCATCTCTGCTTCTTCCTCTAGACTTCTCTCAGCTGGAGCCACCAGAGTTTATGCGATCTTGACTCATGGAATCTTTTCTGGCCCGGCCATTTCCCGCATTAACAATGCATGCTTTGAAGCAGTAGTCGTCACCAATACCATACCTCAGGAGGATAAGATGAAGCATTGCTCCAAAATACAGGTAAGGATGCAATTCTTGCAAAATACTCTATTTATTTAGGAGGTGGTTTCATACATTGAATTGGGTGTCTACGTTCTGAAGCCTCCCCGCTTCACTCTTAAGGGCTCAGTCTGTCATCAGGATCTGTGGTCCAAAAGTAAGAAAACAAAATCAGGTTTAAAAGATTCAAGTTGCTAGATGCACCTCTGGAGGATGGAGCACCAGGGATGCTACATTTCAACAGACTGTCTCAGTGATCGTGATACCCGCTCACATTTACAAGTCCTTGCTCTGCAGTATGTGTGTGTCGCTATTAACTGTTGGCCCCTGCAGACATAACGTGAAACCTTTGAACCAGTAGTACAACCCTTAGGACGGCAGCGTTTCTCAAAGCATGCTCTGGAAACAAAGTTCGTTACCTATGGTCCTTGTTAAAATGCGGATTCCTTTGCTCCATCTGAGACGTGCACAACCAAGAGGTCCTGGGACCACTGTTTTAATTCCCCAAGGAATTAGACACTAAAGTTCGAGTACTGTTGTATCAAAAGAACAAGGCCTTGCTTAATTAAAGTGTACAGTAGTCCATTCGCTTTCTGAAATTAATATGTAGAATTGGAGCATCCATGTCCTTCTTAAGGATTTTTTTTTCCAGCTTAAATGGGTTTTTTTTTTTCATTCCTAAGAATTTGTAAATGTCAACCCACCGCCACCTTGGTGAGTCTGAGTGAGGGGTTTTCCTCCATTAGCACTTTGACTCTTTCCTAAGTGGTGATACTAAAAATACAACGCAGAGGAGCACCTGGGCGGCTGTCAGTTAAGCGTCCGACTCTTGATTTCAGCTCAGGTCATGATCTCACGGGTTTGTGAGTTTGAGCCCCGAGTTGGGCTCTCTGCTGTCAGGAGAGCCTGCTTCAGATCCTCTATCTCCTTCTCTCTCTGCCCCTCCCTGACTCATGCTTGCTCTTCCTCTCTCTCTCAAAAAATAAACGTAAAAAAAAAAAAAGGCTGCAGAATGGCTGGGTGTGGCTCCCAAAGGGAAATAGCACAGTGCAGCTGTTTTAAGAGGAAGGACCCTCACAGGTCTGCTCCTCAGTGTCTACAAAAGGGTGGGTCCTCTGTCTGGGTGTTCCTAACCTGCCGATTTTCTCACTTTCCTAGGTGATTGACATCTCAATGATCCTCGCAGAAGCCATCAGGAGAACTCACAACGGGGAGTCCGTTTCCTACCTGTTCAGCCATGTCCCTTTATAATAGAATTACTGCTGAGGCTTTTTACAAATAACGTGAACCCCGCCCCTTGTTCTCCCTTGGCATTTGATGAAAAATCCAGCAGAAAACCCAGCTTGCTCCAGTGTAGCTTTCCACACCCCACATTAGGTATATTAGTGTTTCTCCTAAATTAGAGAAAGACGGATTGAGACTCACTGCTGGGATTTCCTTCCTCCGTTGTCTCATTCCGGCTTCTTGGATTCTGTGAGCCTCGCAGCTTTGCAGCTTTAACCACAGCCGAACTGCTGCAAGATTGCAGGCTTGAGAGGGTGTTGTGTTGTAGGGGTGTTTGAAGTTGATGAGGGAAGCTCAGACTACTTTGCATGTGAATTCTTCAGGGTTTCCTTGGTTCCGAACCACTGGTGACAAAGCCGAACCACTGGTGACAAAGCCGATCCAGTTCCCATCCCCCAACCCCCAACCTGTGAAAAGCTCTCAAAAGTCTATGCTAAATTACAGCAGGAACCCTAGGCAGCCCCAACCCAGCTCTGGTTGCTGAGTCCTGTAAAGCAGGAGCCAGCGGGCAGCTCTCTGGTTGGAGGGGGGAGCCTGAGGGGTGGCAGCACACAGGGCAGTGAATGCTTCTTGGGAGGAAATAGCCTGATCCTTCACCCCCTGCTTGGGGACTGTGTCCCTTGGATTCTCCTTTGTACCTGTTCCTTTACATTTGACTTGACCTTCAGCCATCTTGCCCTTTCCCTGGCCAAATAACCCTCTCAGGCCCAAATGTTCCTTGTACTACAGTCTTCTGGAAAGCAAACTTACCCCCTGCTACGTGATCTCTAACATTTACATGGGATTGTTGTTTCTGCCGTAGCTTAATCTTCCTGAGCCCGCTACCACCCTGGTAGTAGGTTTTAGGTGGGGTCGTAGTGCCTTTAGATTAATTTAAATATCTCATTTTCATCTTCCTCCCATTGATTTGGCCTCTCCAGTGACCTGAGATTTCTGTTAAAAAGGTTGATGTTACTGTTTACTGTCTCTTGTAGAGGAAACTAATAAAGTGTCTTTGTGTGATTGTGGATCTGTATCATATCTGTACCGGTCTTTCTGCCAGAGGTTTGGTCTAGGTGTCTTACGGCCCGGTGATCACTCTTCTATGCTTCCAGACTGTCAGTTGCATTGTTAAGCCAAGAGAAGACCTTGGCCGCAGTTTTATCCAACCTTCAGACCTTAAGATGTCTGGGGTGTGCTAAGAACTAGATACAACGTGATTCTGTGCATTGTATCTGAATTACAGCGCCTGTGAGGCCTGCTGGATCTCTCGTTCTTATTCCTGGGGAATAGGAATCCAAGTGCTTTCTCAGAGGAAGAGCGTAGTCTTTATAATTTATTCATTTTGGAACCAATTTTGCCAAATGTAACATTTCCCTCCATCAGTAGTTGATACATGTGTGGCATTTAATTTCAGGCCTTCTAATTAAACACTGGGGAAGGTAAATGTGTACAATTGAATGAATGCTAACGCATTCCAGAAGGTGAAGGGATTTTTTTTGGTGCTTCATCAAATCAGGACGCTCTTTAACTTCGGGAGAAGCCACATGCTTCTTGCTTTTGTTTGCTCTGGTTGTGCTTTATGTTGAATAATGGGATGTTGACTTTACCATGAGTGTTCTGAAAAAAAAGTGATTCAAAAGGGGACTGAGATGAGCTATGGAGTGTGTGCCTCTGGCCCACTAGCCTTCTTTCACCGCAAGTGCTCTGGGAGAAGCTGACGTGGAGAACCAAGTGCCCTATCCTGCCGGTCACAACTTCCTGAAGCATTGGACCCATTGATCAGGGCTTGCTGCGCCATAACTTTTGGACTCTATTGTGGGCCCCTTTGGGTAATCCAGTTCCTAGAATGAGGTTTTAAGGTCATTCAGGAAAGGCATTCAGTCCCCACCTGTGGCCCCTGTGCCTGGGGGAAGGTCAGTATTCAATTCCCCGTGACACTCAGCAGAGTTCCATAAGCACCTCCACCACCCTTCTTTTTGGGAGAAACCCAAGGGTCCTGGATGGTAAGTGACTCCCAACTGGGGAATAGCAGCAGGAACAGACCTGGTGGGGTGTAAGGAGGAGATACCGGAGCTGAACAGAGCTGCAGCCTGATCACAGTTGGAGCTGTACCTGTAATAGGTGTAGGACCGCTTCTGAGCAAAAGGCATCACCAGGTTCTCTACATCCCTCACCTCCCACCCTCAGAACCAGAGGAAGGGAGGTTACTTGGAACAAGGCTAATCTCATTGAGTCCCCAAGCTAAAGATTCAGTTCATCTCAAACTGGGGACTGCTGGTCTCCTTGCCAGATTTGGAAATAGAAGCATTTTCTGCTAGAGTTCATTTTTTTTTTAGGTTTTTGAAAATGTTTACTTTTAGGAGAGAGAGAGTGTGTGAGCGCAAGCAGGGGGAGGGGCAGAGAAAGAGGGAGACACAGAATCTGAAGTGGGCTCCAGGCTCTTGAGCTGTCAGCACAGAGCCCAATGCGGGGCTTGAACTCACGCAGCACAAGATCATGACCTGAGCCAAAGTCAGACGCTTAGCTGACAGCCACCCAGGTTCTCCCCTGCTAGAGTTCATTTAATTTGACTATTAATAACATGTAGCCCTTGACCTGAAGGTTATTAGGATCATACAAAAAGCCTGAAATTAAGAAAAACTGCCCCTCTTAGTGATCTTGCCTCCTGCCATCTCCCTCTTACTAGCTCTTGGTGGAGGGGTGGGGAGAGGAAAAGGCTTCTGGAAAGGAATCTGGTTATTGGAGGCACCTCCCCCACAAATAACTCTAGAAGTGAGGGTGAAGGAAGAAAGTTCTGCGCTGTTGGTGGGCCCACCACTCAAGACTAGGGACCACTGAGGGAGTAAAGGTCCTGTTTGTGAAAATAGCCATTACATTTGGTGAGGAGATGGAGTCAGCCTCCTACCTTTCAGTCTGCACCCCTAGTCTCCAGCCAGATGCCTCTTCAGTTGAAGGGCTCCTGGAGCCCTGAGCCCCAGCTTCCTCTGCCTCTGGTCTCCCCTTGCCCTGCCTTTGCTGGGCATTTTGTCTTTGTTGCCCTTGATGATGCCTCTTGCCACCAGTGCATACACAATATGACCAAAAGAGGTTTGGCTGGAGGAGCACCATGCATCTTGGGAGTCCTCTAGGGATGCCAGAGCACCCCTCCCCCATCACATAACTGGGGTCGCCAGTCATACATTACTGCCGGCTCAATGGCTGCCAGTGGGAGAAGAGGATTAGAGTTAACACAACCATGGGGGCAGGAACATACTGGAAGTTAATTCACACCTCATTTTCAGGCCAAGGATTGACCTTGTGCCTGTTAGTCATTTGCTGCCTTTTGCCAACTGCTGGCTCCCCCGGAAGACTGTTCTTACCAGCTCATCCTTTTGCAAGTGATTATCCCAAAGAATACACCATGATACCTCTACCCTCCCGCACACACACACCAGTCATTGGCCCCTCGACACAGCTGCTCGGAACAGGTGGCTCCTGTCAGGTCATGGTTTAAAGGCAAGAATGCTACAGCTAGACACCCCTTATGCTTTACTCCTGCCATGTTTCAAGGTCTGCTTCTCTCTTGCAGATCTTTTTTCTACTAGTCTGAGACTCCTTGTTGAAGAAGAAAACAAATTCTTCCCTGAATCCTGATAAAGTTCTGTGCTCCATAAACTCTTTGATAAAACCGTTTCCTCTAAGTCCCATGTTTCAAAGCATAGTTATTTACAACTGTAGGGTAGCTAAGAGAGCGACAGGCATATTCAGACCCGGACAGCCTGTGGTAATGATTGTCTAGTTCTCTCCATGGCCCCGAAGATCGCCAAGGGAAAGGGCTTGTGGGGGCTAGATTCCCCCCACTCTGCCCTTCCTGAGACCACTCTTCTAAGCACAAGGGACTACGAGAAAGAAGACACTCCTTCCCAACCACCATCCCCTCGCTGCCTCTCTCTCCTTCCTGGGAAGGCCCAGATGCCCTTAGCCACTGATGTTACTTTTTTTTTTCAAGTGAGCTATACACCCGATGTGGGGCTCAAACTCACGACCCCGAGACCAAGAGTCATTCATAGGCTCTACTGACTGAAGCAGCCAGGCGCTTCAGCCTTTGATGTTGCTAAGTAGTCTTGCCATGAAGCTTCTTAGGCCTGCTGTTCTTTTGGAGGATGTTCCCTTGGTTTTTCATTCACAGAATGAAGGGGAAGAAGAGACAAAGGGGCAGGGTAGCTCTCTCCAGCCCAGCCCTTGCTCACCTCCCCAGCCCCAGAGACCCTGAAACCTGGCTGGCTCCTTGCTGCAGCTTCAGTCCATGTGGGTGTGATCCTCTTTGTTGCTGGCCTATTGTATGCCCCTTGGTGACAGCCTACTGTCCCTGCCCATGCCCTAAGCCACCAGAGTGAGACTCTTCTCCATCTTTCCCTTTCCTGAGCTCTTTTCCCCCAAGATAGACCTCCAGTAGCTCAGCTACCAACTATAAAATTACAAAGAGGGGGAGGGGAAAGCTGATTTGAAAGCAAAATCAAACCGTGCAGTGTGGCAATAGGCCTTAATCTCATTTCCCTCCACCCGGCTTTGTGTTTTCAACTGGCTCGCGTCTTTTATTTTCCAAGTTTCCACTGCCACACTCGGCGTGTCCATTCACTGCTACAGCTGGCTCTAGTTGTTTCATCCATATAGTTGCCATGAACCCACTCACATCTTGTGGTTCTGATCCAGGCTTTGAATATAAGACAAAAGAGGGCAGCCAGGCTTGACCAATCCATTTTGCCTGGGCAACACACGGAGCAGAGTTTTTCTGCCTCTGTCATGGAAATCAGCCTGGAGTCACACTACCCAACTTTTCTCCTCACCTTCCAAGTTCTTGGGGTAGGGCCTCCGGTGACAAGGTGGATGGGGACTCTGTGGTGCTGCAGGGGCTACAGCCAGGCAGGGGAGGAGCACCATGAGGAGAGGGCCACCCAGTAGAGGTTGAAGCCTGGCTTGAGGACACTGCCCCCTCTGGTCCCTTTCCTGCAGCTATCACCTGGCCCTCGGGCCCTGTCACTACAGACAAACTGCCACTAGGGGGAGCCAAGCAGAGGCTGGAGGGAACGGACACCTGGGAAAAATGGCTCAGGGCTTGAGACTCCTAAGCCCCTACTGGTCCTCCAGGTCCCCTCTTCCCCTTAATGTCCCCAGCAGCCAGGGGACAACACAGTGCCAAATTCATTCAGCACACGACAAGTTGCACAAAGTGTAAGTACATAGCTCCGTGTCTTTTCATGAACCAAGCGCTGTGCCAGATGCTAGGAACACAGAATCTGACAAGGTCCCCCACCTGGAGGCACTATGTTCTAGGGAGGGAAACAGGGCATTGGTGTGATAAGGGTGACGATGAGGCAAGAGCAAGGTTCAATGGGAGCACAAGAGGTGAGCAACTCAGTCAGTGTTGAGAGTCAGGAAGACATCCTGGAGAAAATTATTTTGACTTTTGAAGCAGTTGATTAGAAATTGGCCAAAGGCAGAATGGGGAGAAGGATGTTTCAGGCAGACAGAATAGCATGTGCTTACCTGGGCACCCAAAAGAATGTGGCAGGTGTGTATGTGCGTGCACACGTGTGTGTTTGAGAGTAGGATGGGGAGCTGTGACCAGGGATGGGGCTGGTGAGACCAGACCACAAAGGATCTTTTTTTTTTTTAAGTTTATTTATTTATTTTGAGAGAGAAAGAGACCGTGCGAGCAGCAGAGGGGCAGAGAAGGAGAAAGAGAATCCCAGGCAGGCTCCATGCAGTCAGCACAGAGCCCGACGTGGGGTGTCACCTCATGAACCATGAGTCCAGATCAAGAGTCAGATGATTAAACCACTGAGCCACCCAGGTGCTCCCAGGAAGGATCTTATAAGTAGAGCAACCACACACCTATGGTCCCGGTGTATTTATTGATAGCGCCCCCTTTCACTCTCAAAAGTGCCCTGGTTTGGATAACAATGCAAGCCTATAATATGGTAACCCTACTTGTGAGACATGCTAAAGTGTTTGAACTTTATCCTGGGAGCAAAGAGGAGCCACCCAGGGGTTTCAGCAGGGTGCTGACTGGATCAGAGTCACTCAGTTAAAACAGAATGGCAGTGAGGTGAAGAGTGGATGTGGGGTGGGCAGCAAGCGTGAAAGAGGAAGTGCAGGTAGGAAGCCGTGCAGTTGTCGGAGGGGAGGATGAGGGCAGCCGAGGTGAGAGAAGTGCTGGTGGAGAGAAGACCAATTTACAGTAGATCCGGGAGGAAAGTGCCACAGAACTGGGTGACATTTTGTTTTAATGTCATGATTGAGAGAGGAATCCAGGACAACTTCCATTCTTCTGGCTGAGTGCACGGAGGTCGCTGGTACTGTGGACTATGGGGATGATGCTGAAGTCTGGTTGTGGAATTGCTCAGTTTAAGGTACCTGGGACACCTCACCAGGAGGACTCAATGGGCAGCCATGGCAGCCAGCAGAGAAGTGGCTGTCAATACATTTTTGCCCAGATGCCATCTCCAGACAGTCATGAAGCAGTGGGACTGGAGACCAGCCTTGAGTACTCTGGGTGTGTGAATCCAAAGGACAAGGAGAAGTAGGGGAGGTTATGGAACCAAAAGAAAGGTGGGAGAACAATGGAGAAAGGTAAAAAGGGTTTTAAATGCACAAGATAAAAATCTGGGCTATAGGTTACTTAAAGGGGGAAAATAAATAGAAGCCAACAGAAGGTTCTAAAAGAAACGAGTGGAGGTCTGTTGAAAATTATAGACAGCCTAGGGCAGCATTACAGACAATTTGGGAAACATGCCTGTGAAAAGCCTTCACTCATAATATGTCACTTCATCACAATGACGATTATTTCAGTATATTTAGGAGGGATACAAAAGTGAAGGAAGAGCAGCAGTAGCAGGTTAACTAAAGAAGATCTACAATAACTGTTTTAACAGGTCCAAGCCCAGACTTGGAAGGCTACATCAGGAACCCAGATAGGGAATAGCAATCAGAGGCTCATCTAAAGGGGGACAAGGGCTTCAGAACCCTGCGTCCATGCTGAACAGACTCCCTATGCTTTATTAAATATCAAAATATTTTGAGATAATTGTAGATGCACATGTAGTTATGAAAAATAACAGAGATACCACAAGCCCTTCACCCAATTTCTCCTAATGTAGGTAACATCTTGCAGAACTGTAGTATAACATACAAACTGGAAGTGATTCACTGATACAAACAAGATATAAACAGCACGATTCATCACCACAAGGAGCCCTTCATTGCCTTGAAGAGCCACAGCCACTTCCCTTGAACCCCAACACCCTCATTAATCCCTGGCAATTAACTCATCTATGCTCCATTTCCAACATCTTATCATTTCAAGAATGTTGTATAAATAGAATCATACAACATGTAATCTTTTGGCTTTTTCTTTAAACTCAACCTGATTCTCTGGAGATTCACCCAAATTGCATTTCAATAGTTTGTTCCTTTTTAGTGCTGAGTAGAATTCCATGGTATACATGTACCAGTTTGTTCAACCATTTATCCATTGAAGGATATTTGTGTTTCCGAGTTTTGGCTCTGGAGAATAAAACCATTATTGACACTCATGTACTGGTTTTTGTGTGAGCCTAAGTTTTTAATTCTCTAGGATAAATGCCCAGAAATGCAGTGGCTGAGTCGTATGGTAGTGGCACGTTCAGTTGTTTGTTTGTTTTTTTAAGACACTGCCAAACTGGTTTCCAGAGTGGTTGGACCATTTCGCATTCCTACCATCAATGTGTGAGTGGTCTGGCTTCGAAACCTCTATAGAAACGTAAAGATGAATGGAAATTAAGATGGATACACAAGCACTTCAGCAAGGCTTGGCGTTGAACTGAACAAGTTTTTCTCCTCCTCATTCTTGAAGCCTCTCCTCTCCTCTTCACTTGTTTTTCTGTAGAGTCCTTTGTTTCAGGAGCTTGATATGGATATTGACATCTCCCTGACCTCAATGTATACTTAGTAATGAGACTGGGATGGCCGGCACCTGCGCTAGTCTAGTCGTGAGACTACCTCGAAGACATGATGAAAGTAGCTGGCAGCACAACAGCACATATCAGATTCCTATGAAAGCTGCCCAGATCCTGTATTTTCCTATAAAACCCCTCAGCCTCTTCCTACCCCCCCCCCCCAGGTGGGTCTACAGTTTTGAAGTCATCGGCCTTCTGCAGACTCGTTGCCTGGCAAAGTAATAAAACTACTGTTCCTCTTTATCCCCAAACTCCGTCTTTGTGTTATATTACGTCTCCAGAGCACAAAGGTCAGTTTTCTGCAAGAAAACAAGAGTTTCTCTGCATCCTCACCAGCATTCAGTGTTGTCACTATTCTTTTTTTAAATTTTAGCTATTCTGATAGGTATGTAGTGATGTCTCACTGTGGTTTTCGTTTTCATTTCCCTAGTGGCTCATGATGTTGAACATCTCTTCGTGTGCTTATTTGCTATCCTTATATCCTCTTTGCTGAAGTGTCTGATCCAACCTTTCAAAGCTCTCTGTTTTAGCTGGCTCCCTCTGACACTGCTCCAGCGCTGGAAGGGGGAATCGGCATCACCGTTGGGGTTTGAAGTACGGGTCCCACTCAGCCTCTGTTGATAAGACCAAGTAGGGAGCCTCCAAGTTACTGCTGGATTGGGACTTCCGGCTTCCACTAGACCTCTGCTGATACCTCCTGGCCAGGAAGGGTAGGAGTTCCTTGTAACTGCTTCCCCTACTCCCCATGACCTCTTGTGAACTCCTCCCCCCACTCCCCATGACACCACACAGTTGGAGGCGTGTGGTCTCCTTACTGCTGGGTGATGGTGAAAATCTTAAACTCTCCACTTGATCTGACACTACCCAGCCAGGAAGGATAGTCATTACAGCCTAGTGGGAATGGAAGTCCGGGCTCCCCACGTGGTCTCCACTGATACCGCAGGAGGAGGGAATCTCATTATCATTCAGCCAGATGAAAGTCCTGCCTCTCTACTCAGCCTCCTCTGAACCCTCTTGACAGGGGGTACAGGCAAGGGCTTGGGGTGCTCATTATAGCTTGAAGTCGAAGTCTCTGCTCTCCACGTGTCCTTTGTTGGCAAGGGTGGGGCCACAGTTTTTCCTGTGCTGTTTGGCTACAGTAGAGAGATCAAGATCTAAAATTTTCTGTTTTCTTAGGCTGCCCTTTTCCTAGAGAGAGATGACTTTTGCCAGGGTTCTTCTGCCTGCACCTATTGGTGTTTCCCAGTTATCAGCTTCTTCAGCTCCAAGTCTGGAATATATGAGGCAAAAAAGAAAACCCAGGAAACTCCTGATCATGTTGTTCCTTGTGTCAGAACCCCCTAGCTGCTCTGCTTTCTCTCCCTCTTTCAGAGTCTTCCATGGTTGTTTTATATATAATGTCCAGAGTTTTCAGCTCAGGTATTCAGAAGGAATAGGCAAAAGTAAGTCCACTTGATCTTTCTAGAAATTTGTATGTCTTTGAAGAAACCAAAACTTGTCATATAAACACACAGGGAAGGGCACAGCTCACTAAATTTTCACAAACTGAACATACCTAGCAACTGGATCAAAAACCAGAACATGACCAGCACCCCTTTCAGTCACTACTGTCCACACTACAGTAGCTACTACCTCTGTGGCTCTTACCTGGCTGGCCTGGCAGAAGGGCATCAACAGCTGGAGACTCGCTCTGGCTTAAAGTCTCTCCAGTGCGTGCATGCGTGTTCATGCGTGCATGCATGTTCGTGCGTGCATGTGCACATGCCCTCTTGTGTATAAGTCCATGGGTTTTGGCACCCAGCTTTTATCAATGTGACTTCCTTGCCAGACCCGTGGGTTTGAAAGTTCTTCACAGACCGGGGTTCAAATTTGAGTTCCATTATTAACCAGAAGTTCAGTGTACTAAGAGCATGGGCTTAGCACCTGAGTTCAAATCCTCTACCACTCCTCAGCTGTGTGGTGAAGAAAAGGGCAATAACAGTGCAGACCTTTTGGTGGTGGTGTGAGGATTAAATGCAACAACTTGTGTGAAGTGCTTAGAACAGTGCTTGACCCATAAGCCCATCCTCAATCACTGGCAAGTATTACCATTATTAGTATTAAGGCTGCAGTGAATATTGAGCAATCTAAGTTATGTCAAGTACCTGATACAGTTGCTGGCATTCAGCAAGCAGGAATTCTCCTTCCTCCCTGCAGGGGACGATAAAGAGTCAAGTACCATCTGTAACTTTGTTCCCTTGGGCTGGAGGGAGGGAAAAGCTTCAGTGGGGAGAGTAGCCATGATGTGGCATCCTTCTCGGGGCCTCCTGAGAATACGCAACATGCTCCCTTTTGACAGACTTCCTTCCCTGCTCAACAAGGTCAACTCCCACTGCCTCCCTTCATGCCCCTACTCAGGGCTCCATCAGCAAAGGTCTGGATGGAGTAGAAAGCAATGCTGAAGGGAAAGCCAGCCTGTTTCTGTAGATTGAAGTCTGCTTGCCTCCCTAGCTCTAACACTATTTGACTTCCCTCTTAGTCTGGCAAAGGCCCTGGAAGTTTCCAGGCTACCACAACTCCATATCCCAGCCTGGCCTCTGTGAGTCTCTTCCTCTCTGTGGCAAACGGTGTGGGCTGCCACGCCCAGGCCTGCCTTGGTGAAGCCCCAAGATGGCTTCCAGTACCTCACTTTGTGCATGAAGGGGAGAGTTTGTCACTAAATGTCCAAAATGCATTTTGACATAACCTCCATTTTTAAACTGTGTCACTACACATTTCTGTGAGGAGAGAAAGAGAGAGTATGTGGAAGTTAAACAGAGCTAAAGCATTCTAGCTCCCCAAAGTGTGGGGATCGGCTACGCTAATAATTGAATGTAATTTATGAACTCCCTACGCACCTTGTTCCACTGCAGAGAAATCTCTAGATTTATGGCATTGCCCTTCTCTCTGCAGACAGCAGAGGGCCTCATTAGCACAAACTCAATGTCACTGGCAAATATATGGGAAAGGAAGTTGGCCAAGGTTCTAGAAGCACAGTAAAACTTTGGTTAACAGAAATGTGCAAGAAAATTGGCTGTTCAGCTGAATTCTCTCTCTCTCCCTTCTCTCTCTCTCTCTCTCTCTCTCAAAAAAAAGACTTTTATAAGTAAGGGTTGAGAAAACCTTATTGTTCCTCCCCTTGTGGTTGAAAATTCATTCAAAATTCCCACATTGTCTTCACTGCCTCAACCAGTAATAGGGATCCTGGGTAGGGTCTCCAGATTTAGAAAATAAAAATACAGGATGTCAAATACAGGGCATTATGTACTTTAAAAAATAAGCCTCTGAAAGATGGAGAGAGGATGGCAGAGGAGTTAGGGTCCCCACAACCTGAGAAACAGCATAGTGGTAAGTTTCCTGGATTTTCTTGCCTTGTATACCCTGGACTGGGCACTGGAGCAACGGGCAATCCAGAAATGCCAATGGGCACGGACAAAAGAAGCCTTAACAAAATCCAGCTGTTTCTAGGCAAAGGAACAGGAATGAGACAGCCTAACAAGACAGAAAACTTACAGACATTCATTGTGCCTGGGCAACCAGAGACCACAGCTCTATCTGCCCCAGGCCAGCAAAGGTCCAGTGGGAAGCCAAGATTTCCACATTTACTAGGCTGTAAGGAGGTGCCTCCAAGGTCTCACATGGGTGGTTTCAGAAAATGCCTAGCATGGGCCTGGGGCTTTCGCTTTTGCCACCTGACCATAACAAGACCCCTCACCCCATAGTGTCAGTGGGGGCACTCCCGCCCCTCAAAGTGGGGGCCTACCGGGGATCCTGAACTCTCATTCCTGTTCAGCCTCTGGGTGTCACTGGAACCCCAATGGGAACCCTGGACTTCTATCTCTCCTGGCTTATGAGACCATGTCTTTCTTCCCTCATGAGCATGGTGTCTGAGGAAGCTTGCTGAAATAGAAGCTTTAAATAAGACCCAGAGTCTCATTATACCCCAAATGTCGAAGTTGCAGTAACAAATGACTCGAATTTCCAAGAACCAGGAGGATCTCAGCCTCACTGAAGAAAGGCAATCAATAGGTGCCAACACCATGATGACAGAGATGTTAGAATTATCTGACAAAAATCTTAAAGCAGCCATCATAAAAATGCTTCAATGAGCAAATATGAACATGCTTGAAACTACTAAAAATTAATAGGCTCAGCAAAGAAATAGAGATATAAAGGGACAACTGGAGATTTTAGAGTTGAAGAAAAAAAAAAACAATGGCTAGACTCAACAGCACAACAGAGGGGCCAGAGGAAAGTGTCAGGGAGTGAACTCGAAGATACAACAACAGGCATGACTCATTCTGAACACCAGAGAGAAAATAGATTTGAAGGAAAAAGAAACAACAGAAACTTGGGGACTTTGTATGACTATAAAAAAAATCTAACAGGGGCACCTGGATGGGTCAGTCTGTTAAACATCTGACTCTGAGTCAGGTCATGATCTCACAGCTCGTGAGTTCGAGCCCCACGTCAGGCTCTGTGCTGACAGCTCAGAGCCTGGAACCTACTTCGGATTCTGTGTCTCCCTCTGTTTCTCTGTCCCTCCCCTGCGTACGCTCTCTCTCTCTCTCTCTCTTTCTCAAAAATAAGTAAACATTAAAAAAACCTAACATTCATGACATCAGAGTTCGAGAAGAAGAGGAGAAAGAGGATGGCACTACAAAGGTACAAGAAGAAATAATGGTTGAAAACTTCCTAAATTTGGCAAAAGACATAAACCAACAGATTGAAGAAGCTGAGTGAGCCCCAAAAAGGATAAAATCAAATATAATCCACACTGAAACACATCATGGTCACACTTCTAAAAACCAAAGACAAAAGGAGCTCCTGGTTGGCTCAGTTGGTTCAGTGTCCGACTTCAGCTCAGGTCATGATCTCGCGATTTGTGGGTTTGAGCCCCACATCAGGCTCTCTGCTGTCAGCACTGTGGATCCTCTGGATCCCACTCTGGATCCTCTGTCTCCATCTCTCTGCCTCTCCTCTGTCTCACACATGCTCTCTCTCTCTCTCAAAAATAAATAAATATTTAAAAAATTTAAAAACCAAAGACAAAGAAAAAAATCCCAAAAGTAGGGAAAGAGAAATGATACCTTACCTATAGGGAAAAGGAAATTCAAATGATAGATTTCTCATCAGAAACTTCCTTCTCATCAGAAGGAAATGCTGACAGAAAACTGTCAACCCAGAATCTAATGAAAATACCCTTCAGGATCAAAGGGAAAGAATC